>NC_142489.1:55141447-55754097 GCF_049115385.1 Moschus berezovskii
ATTTTATGGCACAGAACAAAACAGATTGCGTCAGTGTTATCTCAAAATGTATGTTATGGGTGAGGATCTCTGATTTTTGAGACATTTTCTTTCTCTAATTAGCGTCCTGCTAGTACCTGTGTAAACTTTGACTAAAGAGAGGCAAAGGGTCACTCTTTCTGCCCCCTTCTAATGTCTATGTCTAACTCTTTTTCACTCTTATTACACAAAATAAAACCTTATTACACAAATGATCTGCATGATGAAGAATTCTAAGTGGCCACAGATTGAATTCCTGTCTTCCCCAGGCCACAAATCCAAGTACCTTTCAATGTAGCTCATAAGCAACTTTTCAAATCCTGCGTACCGCTGAGTTGTAATGGAATGAATTCCTCAGTATCCTGCAGGAGAAGGAGTGTGAAAGATGGATCAAAATCACTTGCCAAATTAAACCCACGCCTCTCTGCTCCTACCCTTGACATCCAGGGAGCTGTCTCTTACAACTGATGCTAATGAGATGCTCCTTAACAGTCATCTCATTCTGGAATTGCCAGGTGTTTTAACAGAACAAACTGACCTTGCAACACCTTGCTACTTTCTGGATAACCCAGAATTTCAAAAATAACTCTCTGGAAAGACTATTCTGGTACACAGTCTCTGGTCACTGATGACATACATTTCCTGCCAAACTGTATGGCTTCTATTCAAATGTGAGTCAAAAGCAGTCTTCTATAGTTATTCGCTCAGACATATAGGTATAGTGATTCCCAGGATGTTCTGGCACTGTGCCTTTGGTGATCGTAATTCCTGGAGCCCCCAATTCACTTGGCCCCTGTCTCCTGGCCGGTGCCATCACCCCTGGCCCTCTCCCACTCCTGTTCTTTCTGCTCCTCCTGAGCAACTCACCCCCAAGAAGTGGCAGGAAATATACAACTTTGGCCCAGAAGCCAGCGATGCCCTGGATGATGGCACTTCTCTGATTAAATGGATGTCTTCTCTTATCGCCCTTCCTCTGGAGCCATAGATAGGCTTTGGGGTCTTTCTCATTCTTGGAGCTCAGCTCCACCTGAAGGGACACCAACACCTTCTGTAAATTGCAGTGAGGGCTGGTCACTCTGGACACCTCTCCTTGGATGTTCCTGGCGCTACTCCTCCAGGTCCTGCTCATACTCCTGGAAGGACTCCTGCTCCTGCTCCTCCTCTGCCATCACTCGAACTTCCTCAAAGCAAGGTCTTCAACCAGCAGCTGGAACTCTTACCCAATTTCTGACACCAATTTCTGACACCTCTCCCTCGTTCAGGACCATGCTTTCCTCCACCGACTCGCCACTGATAAGAGTGGCCTCCTCACCCGGTGTGCCACCTTGTCCGTGAAACATTCCCAGATGGATCCACCATACCAGTGGGTCCAGAGTCCCATGTACCTTGCAGACCCACACTCACAACTAAGCAGATTCAGGTTGGTCCAGGGGTGCTCCCCCCTTCCTCTGGTCTCACTCTCTATGTGGCACTGGTATTGGCCCAGAACTGCAAAGGAACTGGACACCAAAGCACAGCAGTTTCCCATAAGCTCAGCCACTCCCCACTAATTGGTTTCTTGCCTACAACCTATGAGCAGGGAATGTGAAACATGCTTGTCCCAGGGTCTTGTGACATCACACATTCATAATGTGTTGGTGAGAGGGAACTCACTTCTACACCCTGACCTCTACACCCTATCATGAACCAATCAAACGGAATTGACAGGCCTTTTCTCACAGGAACAACGCCCTTGTAATAATGGGCAATCTGGCAGCAGTGACCCCGTTGCTAAAATTGGCTCAAGACAAAGTTGTGGTGAGTCCTCAGAAACTGTTTCAGTGGGCAACAATGGAGAAGAGCCTGAGCAGTGAGTGGGAAAACAGGGTCAGTAACAATCAAATCAAGGATTAGGAACCTGATGCTGTAACCCTCCTCAAGCCTGAAATTGCTTTTGGGGCAATGTGTGACTGCCTGTACCGATGGGTCCACTCTGGTGAGAGAAGGTAGCCCTGAGGGTCAGGGGTCCTCAACTTGGATTCAAACTGCAAGTCCTGGGCAGAGAGTGGGGTTGGGTGGCGCACACAATGACCTCGCCTTCTGTCAGCTGTTGCAGAGTCCATCCAAAAACTTGTGCCTTGGGTTACAATAGTGTCAGGAATGCAGTCAATCTCTGCGGAAGGAGTATAGCACTTCCCTTGGCTCTCTGTCTGGTCCCCACACGTACCCCCTAACCAAATCATCCTGGAAAACCTGGCCCAAAATCTGTCAGCTCCAGGCATAGGGACACTGATGTAAAGAGGGAACACAGGTGTTTCACTAGTTGAAATACCAGTGGGTCATATAAATTGAGAGATTTCCTTATTTTCTTGGAAAGTCTTCTCCATTCTGATCTTCAGATGTAAATGTAGAGAATTCCAACTTCCATGAAGAAGGATTAGTTCCTAGATTTTTATATGGGACGTATAGAGAATTTGATAGGGGGAAATTGTCCAGACATCTATGAGAAATACAAATATGTTCGTATTTCATGGGGAAAAAAATTGTTGTTTTGATATAAATGAACAATACGAAGAAGAATTTCATATTTCATGAAGAAACAGTGGTGGCCAGAATTTCATTTTTGAAATAGAGCTAATTCCAAACACATTTGGCCTTCCCATATCTTTATTACACATTTTGTCAGTAAAATTGATTGCCATGTTTATATAGGATGTATACAATTTCACAATTCAACCAGTAAAATGTAGGCGCCATTTTCACATATGAAATATCTAGAATTCCATATTGAGGAAGAAAAAATTTGTGTGTACTTATCCACATGTGAAACATACAAGATTCAATATATGATTAAAGACACATGTAAGTAGATTTTCAAACATGAAACAGATTTCTTATTTCACATAGAAAAAGCTACACCCATATTTTCTCATGTGAAACATAGAATATTACATAAATAATGCAGGAAAATCATCATTTAGGTTTTCCGATGCTTGAAGTAGATCATCCAAAGTTAGTGCTCTGCAACAACCCAGAAGAATAAGGTAGAGAAGGATGTGGGATGGGCTTGATGATGGAAAGGACACATTGATACCTGTGACACATTAATGTTGATAAATGACAGAAATCATCACAATATTATATAGCATTTATACTTCTGATATAATTTAAAAATATAGTTTAAAAAATGCAAAAGGAGAAAGGACTGTATTCATTAATTTATCATGACCTAAATGGAAAATCAGAGAAGGCAATGGCATCCCACTCCAGTTCTCTTGCTTGGAAAATCCCATGGATGGAGGAGCCTGGTATGCTGCAGTCCATAGGGTGACTAAGAGTCGGACACCACTGAGGGACTTAACTTTCACTTTTCACTTTTATGCACTAGAGATGGAAATGACACTTCACTCCAGTGTTCTTGCCTGGAGAAACCCAGGGATGGGGGAGCCTGTTGGGCTGCCATCTATGGGGTCGCACAGAGTCGCACACGACTGAAGTGACATAGCAGCAGCAGCAGCAAATGGAAAAATATTAAAAAGTAAATATGTACAGATGAAATTGATTCACTTTCACTTACAGCCAACAAAATTTTAGTGTGACTATAGTTCAATAAAAACTGGTGAAAAATACTGCATCAACTATACCTCCAACAAAGAGTAAATAAACGGTTGCCTTTCTGCACTATATATGTCATTGAGGACATTATGCTAGGTAAAGAACTTAAGTTAGCAGAAGCAAAATTTTGATAATCTCACGACGTTGTTAAAATACCTGAGTTATAGAAACAGAGAGTGGAATGTGGTTTCTAAGCTAGTGGAAATGAACCATGATGATCCAGGTTGCCAACTTTTAGTCACAGGTTGAATAATCTCAACACAGAAGACTGTAATAGAGGCAGGATGGACATGGAATGGCAGCCCTTAGGACAGGAACATAAGCGAACTTTGAAGTCCAACTCCACCGACAGAAAACTTCTCAGCAGAGTGTAGTGAAAGATGTATTGCAACCCTCCATGTTCTCTGGCCTTAGGCTGAGTAGCGAGCAGCAGAGTTTCAAAACAGACTGTGTCTTGCAGAGGGTCAGAGCACTTTCTAGAGCCACTCATGGTTGTGGCCTGGGTTTCAAAGTAATAACCAATGTGTCCTATCCCCACATTCATGACCTATGGTCGTGGCAATTTGCGTGGGTCACTGTCTGTGGGATCCGGTGCCCCATTTGGATAAACTGAGAAGACTGAAGGCCAACTGCATACTGGGCACATGTTTTCCTAATTGAAGATGTGTGGGTATAGTATGAGGATCTTGGTAAGAGGAAGGCAGAGAGAACTGAGAGATATCTCCTCAGCTGGGAGTGGGCACTTGTGGCAGGACCAAGAATGGGTGCTGGATGCATTTTTCCCAGACAGGAGAGCCAGCATGCAGAGGGACACCATCCTCCTTTCCAGGACCTTGGAAGGTGAAAGTCAAACGTGGGCCCCTTTCCTTTCAGGGTAGGAAATTTTATTTATTTCTGTGGAAGTTTACAGGAACACTGTTACCTGACACTGACCTTACCTCAAGAACAGAGGGTCTACAGGAAGATGGTTACAACAGCTAATCACACCCTTCCCTCAACTTCCCTATAAGTAGGCTTTGCTGAAAGCTGTGGGGACAGGTTCAGTTCAGTTCAGTTCAGTTCAGTCGCTCAGTCGTGTCCGACTCTTTGCGACCCCATGAATCACGGGGGGCCTGTGATTCACGCCAAGCCTGTTAGCGTTTTTCAAAGGTATAACCCACCCAATTTCTCAAAACAAAAAAAGCCCTGCAATAAAAACACCTTGGTTTTAAACACCTATGTTCTGATATTGCTTAGCCTAACTATGTTGGGCGCATGGCTATTTGGTAACAGTTGCACCTAATCTCTCAAGTCTTTAGAAGGTTGCTGACTATCTGAAACCCCATCCAAAACCACATTCTCTCATGAAAGTATGAGAATGTGTATTCTTCTATACAAAACGAGCTTGGAAAGGCTGATGGTAACCCCAATTACCAGGTGAATTTAAACAAACTGAAAAAATGTTGTCGTTAAATCTTACTTCAGTTCAGTTCAGTTCATTCACTCAGTCGTGTCCGACTCTTTGCGACCCCATGAATCACAGCATGCCAGGCCTTCCTGTCCATCACCAACTCCTGGAAATCACTCAAACTCATGTCCATTGAGTCGGTGATGTCATCCAGCCATCTCATTCTCTGTCGTCCCCTTCTCTTACCACCCCCAATCCCTTCTAGCATCAGAGACTTTTCAACTGAGTCAACTCGTCGCATGAGTTGGCCAAAGTATTGGAGTTTCAGCTTTAACATCAGTCCTTCCAAAGAATACCCAGGATTGATCTCCTTTAGAATGGACTGGTTGGATCTCCTTGCAGTCCAAGGGACTCTCACGAGTCTACTCCAGCACCACAGTTCAAACGCATCATTTCTTCGGTGATCAACTTTCTTCACAGTCAAACTCTCACATCCATACATGACCACGGGAAAAACCATAGCCTTGACTAGACGGACCTTGGTTGGCAAAGTAATGTCTCTGCTTTTTAATATGCTATCTAGGTTGGTCATCACTTTCCTTCCTAGGAGTAAGTCTTTTAATTTTCTGGCTGCAATCTATTAATTTTTAAAATTCTGTAATGAACTGATTTGCTCGCATAAACATATAGAGTATATCTTTTTGTCTTTACAATTTTTTAGTAGTTTACTTATCATGAGCATCATCTTATGGCTTAGTATTCATTCACAAACAGAAAAGTTTTCCTTCCCATATGTCTTTGTGGTGAGGATTTCTAGATTGGTTAACAATAGACAAGCAAACAAACAAAAACTAAAATTTGGTTTCATCTGTATAATCCATGCACAACCCATTTCTCTTAACCAGTTGCTCTTGGGTTCAGGAGTCTTGTCTACTGGTGTGAACATGGTAAACAGATGCATATATGGCAGTACAAAATGGAAAGAAGAAACTCTATATTATACAATACGTTGTTTTCTCTCGAAATTTGTATGCTGAAGCTCTAACTCTCTGTACTTTATACTTAGTGAAACTGTGAGGAAATTATAATTTTTTCTGACCCTATTTGGAAATAGGACCTCTAGATTGGTAATTGAGTTTATACAATTGGCACTTTATAAGAAAAGCAGATCAGTCAGAGACAAAACAGAAACATTACCGTGTGAAGACAAAGCCAGAAAATGGCCGGTAAAAATCCAAAAGAGGTCTCAGACGAAAACAAATCAGCTGACTTTAATTACTGCCTTGAACCTCAGAAGTTTGGAATACATTTCTTGACTCTCCCTGGTATAGGACACTTTGTTATGGCAGCTTTAGCAAACTAATACATGTGCTTCTCTTGAAAAGCATCTGTCAATTCCCAAAGAATCCTCCATTTCTTACACAAGTTTTCAGGGAATGGAAACTGGCAAAGAACTCACTTATCCATAAATTGATTACCCTCACAACGTCCTAGTGCTCCCTAAGAGTTATCATTCTTTCTTTAGAGATTCAGCTGGGTTAGAACTTATTCCTACTTCATGGTTAAAGATGACCTAGCACATATTAGCATGATCATAATTTACAGGAAGTGGTAGAAAATAAGCACAAGGGAAAGCAGGCTGACATTGAAAATATACAACCCTCTCCACTTATCTTTCCCATACATCATGTTTAATTCCCTAGGAGAAAAGTGGTAGTGACCAAGGCATTGCTTCCTAATGCCTTGGGAAAATCACAAAGATGTGATGTTATGGTAATCATACCGACCTAAACATTCCCAAACCAAGACACTAAGCTGCAGTAGCCATGGGGCAGCCTAGAGGACAACAAATCTTCCCATACTGTTGGAGTCACCTGGGCCTTTCCACCAGACAGTTGGCCAGGAATGTTTGTGTCAGCATCTCTATGGCAGAATTTGTGGTTTATGGCTGCCACTTTTATCACCAACCCTCTCGATTCCTGAGACACCCAAGAGACTATCATTCTAGCCTGTAGACTACTTATCTTAAAAATACAGGAATACAACCCAATCCAAAGTGAAGGGTTCCAACCCATGGAGATGTTAAATGGTCCTCAGACACACGAAGGGCTCTTATGAGCAGCAATACCACAGGTCCAGGGAAGCTCGCCATTAACACTTGCAGCCAATGCCATACACATATCCTCAGTATCAATAGAGAGGGTAGATTTGAAGTCCACTATCAACTAGAGGCCACATCCCTAGTGGCTCAGATGGTTAAGCATCTGCCTACAATGCGGGAGACCCGGGTTCAGTCCCTGGGTATGGAAGATCTCTTGGAGAAGTAAATGTCAACCCACTCCAGTATTCTTGCCTGGCAAATCATATGGACGGAGGAGCCTGGTAGGCTACAGTCCATGGGGTGGCAAAGAGTCATACACGACTGAGTGACTTCACTTTCACTTTCACCAACTAGAGGGAAAAAAGTTTTATATATATACCTTCTGTCTTAGTCAAGTCCAAAAGACAGAGTCTGTACTCCATCACATCATGCCCAATGCATACATAAGTAATAATTTTTGCAGGTAACAGTACCAGGTACAGGACACCTTTTAGCTGATGTGCAACCAAAGTGTAGTAATATAGAAACCTTTAATGCTAGTTTCAGAGAGGAAATGGTCATCTCCCAGTTGATACAGTCAATAGGACTCAAATTACTAATAACATTCAATTTGTCCATAAGGTATTGCAGCTTCCCTCTATGGAACCCAGTCAAGAAGTTTCAGTTCAGGCCTGTCTGCAGGCTCAAATTTCCAATTCTCAAATGTTTTCATTCAATCCTCAGACAGTTAATATATAGACAATCTACATGCCCTCTCGGAAAATGATTAAGACTGTAAGAACAAAGAACATTTCCAGGGCAAGCGACAGATGGTGCTAAAGGTTGGTGATTAGATGGAGGAAGATGGAGAGGAGAATGAAACAGAGATTTCAGAGCTTGGATCTGACTGTTTGAGTTGGTGGGAGCAACACCAAACCTGCCTGCAGACCTCAGAATGCTATACTAGACCAAGTGCAGTGTTACCACTTAGAAATTCAGGAGATAGTATTTGGGCAGGGGGGTGGTGGTCTTGTGGGAGAATTCTCTATTAGATTTCTTCCAACATATAGCATAGTTAATAGATCTGGAGCCATGGTTCACGTTTCGATAGCATGCTCTTTCACAAATATTTCAATTGAGTTATCTTCAGTGGATCTATCATGTCAAATCTTTGTGAACCCCATGGACTGCAACAGGCCAGGCTTCCCTGGTTGTCACCAAGCCCTGGAGTTCTTCAAACTCGTTTATTGAGTTGGTGCCACCATCCAACCTTCTCCTAATCTGCCATCCCCTTCTCCTCTGGTCTTCAATACATTCCAGGCATCAAGGTCTTTTTCAATGAATTCGAACTTTGAGTCAGCTGGAGCTTCAGTATCAGCCCAGCCAATGAATATTCGTAGTTGGTCTCCATTCGGATTGACTGGCTTGATCTTCTTGCACTGCAAGTGACTCTCAAGAAACTTCTCCAACACTGAAGTTCAAAAGCATCAGTTCAGCACTCAGCTTTCTTTATGGTCCAACACTCACATACATTCATACATGACTACAGGAAAAACTATAGCTTAGACTAGATAGACATTTGTTGGTAAAGTACTGTATCTGTTTTCTAGCCTTATCAAAACTTTTATTCAGGAACAAGGATATTTTAAATCATGACTACAGTTCCCATCTGCAGTGGTTTTGGAGCCCAAGAAAACTAAGTCTCTCACTGTTTCCATTGTTCCCCCATCTATTTGCAATGATGGACAGGGAGGCCTGATGTGCTGTGATTCATGGGGTTGCGGAGAGTCGGACACGACTGAGCGACTGAACTGAACTGAACTGAATGGGAGTGCATGCCATGATCTTCATTTATTGAATGTTGGATTTTAAGACAGGTTTTTTAGCTCCAAAATAGGTTCTTTTGTTACTTTTCATTTTCTGCCTGAAGTGTAGTGCTATCTGAGTATTTGAGATTATTGTTATTTTTCCTAGCACTCTTGATTCCATATTGTGCTTCATCCAGTTCAGCATTCCGTATGATGTACTCTGCATATAATTTAAATAATTAGGGTGACTACATATAGCCTCGGTCACCTGTTTTCTTGCAATTTGGAAACAATGTAATGCACCTTGTCTAGTTCTAACTGTTGCTGTTTGACCTGTATACAGATTTCTCACAAGGCAGATAAACTAGTCTGGTATTTCTGTTTCCTTAAGAGTTTTCCAGTTAGTTGTAATGTGCATTATCAAAGGTCCTAGCATAGTCAGTGAAGTAGAAGTAGATTTGTTTTTTTGGAAATTCTCTTTTCTATGATCCAGTGGGGGTTGCCAATTTGTTTTCTGGTTCTTCGGCTTTTCCTAAATTTAGCTTGAACATCTGGAATTTATCAATGCACTTACTCTTGAAGACTAGCTGGAGAATTTGATCATTACTTTGATAGAGTGTGAGATGAGTGCAACTGTGTGACAATTTCAACATTTTTTGCTATGACCTTTCTTTGAAACAGGAATGAAACTGAAGTTTTCTTGCCCTGTGGCCATTGCTATTTTCTTTTTTTTCCCCTAATTTGCTAGCATATCATGTACAGCACTTTCACATTCTCATTATTTGAGATTTGAAACCGTTTAGCTGGAATTTCATCATCTCCAATAACTTTGTTTGCAGTGATGTTTCGTAAGGCCTTCTTGACTTCGCATTCCAGGATAGCTAGTTCTAGGTGAGTGATCACACCACTGTCGTTACTGTAAGATCTTTTTTCTGAAGTTCTTCTGTGAATCCTTGTCACCTCTTCTTAATATCTTCTGCTTCCTTTAGCTCCATACACTTTTGTCTTATTCTGCCTATCTTTACATGGGATATTTCCTTGGTATGTCTAATTTTGAGGGAGAAATCTATAGCCCTTCTCGGCCATTGTTTTCGTATGCCTTTTTACATTTATCACTTAGGAAGGTTTTCTCAGCTCTCCTTGCTATTCTTTGTAACTCTGCATTCAGACGGACATATCTTTTCATTTTGCCTATCACCTTTCCCTTCTCTTCTTCTGTAGAAAGTAAGCAAATTGAAAGTCCTCCTCAGACAACCATCTTGCCTTTTTGCGTATCTTCTCCTGGGGGTGATTTTGATCACCACTTCCTGTGCAGTGTTATGAACCTCCATGCATCAGTCCATCATATTTGGCACCTGGCAGTCTTGGGTGTCTTTCTTTTCACCTTTTCATTCTGTTCATGGGATTCTTCTCAAGACAAGAATACTGAAGTGGTTTGACATTCTTTTCTCCAGTAGACTATGTTTCATGAGAATTCCCACCATGACCTGAATATCTTGGGTGGTTATACACAGTATGATTCATAGCTTCATTGAGTTAGATAGGACTCTGTCCAAGTGATCACTTTGGTAAGTTTTCTGCAATTGTGGCTTCTATTTTGTCTGTCCCCTGATGGATAAGGATGAGAGGCTTATTGGGGTTTCCTCATAATATTTCAGTTATGAAATCATATAACAACATACCTTGGATTTACATTTTTTTTTTCTCTTTGAATACTTCTCTACTGATACAAAATGAAGAGAGTACACACTTGGAAGTCGCATATTTTTATTAGATTTTTTACTAATTTTTCAAACTGTACCAATGTTGCTGAATGACTTCCTGCCTCTAAATATAACCTATTTTTTAGTAACTCCTCCTGCCATACGAGACACACACAAATAAATGGAAAGGAAGATAAAATGCAAAAGAACAGACAAACCAACTTCTGAAGAGTGTTGCAAATAAAGAAAAGCCATGGGAAAATCAGCCATAAGTTGGTTGACTGACATAGTAGTGTGAGGGAAACTCTGGAGAGAAATCAGCAAAACTTGTAAACAAATCATTTGTCATCAATCTAGTACAGTTCAGTCTCCAAGTCGTGTGTGACTCTTTGTAACCCCATGGATTACAATATGCCAGGCTTTGCTGCCTGCCCACCAGCAACTCCCAGAGATTTCTAAAACTAATGTCCATTGAGTCCATGATGCCATCTAACCTTATCTCATCCTGTGTTGTCCTTATCCCCTTCTGCCTTCCATCTTTCCCAGTAGCAGGGTCTTCTCCGGTGAGTCATTTCTTCACATTACATGGTCAAAGGATTGGAATTTCAGTGTCAACATCAGTCCTTCCAATGAATATTCGGAATGATTTCCTTTGGGATGCACAATTTGGATATCCTTGATGTCCAAGTGACTCTCAAGTCTTCTGTAACCCCACAATTCAAAAGCATCAATTCTTCAGTGATTAGGTTTTCTTGTAGTCCAGCTCTCACACCCATACAAGACCACTGTCACTTGTCATAGATATCAGTAAGTTCCTATTGATAACATCTGATTCTCATTATCCCTCCCTTCCTAATATATCTTGCCTACATATTAAGAACCTGCTGGATTTCAAATCTAAATGACACATTTCAACTTCTTCCTTATTCTCATGACAGGATTCCTTATGACCTTGTTAGCCACCTCCATTTGTTTTAGTCTAGTAATCAGCCTATCCCAATGCTTCTGACACCAGGAAATATAGGGATGGAAGGGCCATCCTTTTATTTTTTCATGTCATATCCATCTTCTCCTGAGCCTCCAGATACCTCCATCAGTACTTCTTATATGCTACTGATTAAGACAATTGTGACCACGCTTAATGTATCTTATAAAACTTATTAATGTATGGAAAAGGGAATTATGCTAAAACTAATGCTAAAAGCCTTAGTTCTCACTAATACTTGAGAACTCCTTCAGAAACCGGACTCTCAGCCTTCCTGATACATTCTCTGGCAAGGTCTAGAGGCTCAGAGGAAAAGAATATTATAGAGATTCACCTTTTTGTATGGAATGTATTGTGGAATATAGTTGAATCTAAAACCTCTTTAAATTGTGACATAAAAGTAGGCATGGCAGCATGCTAAAGACAAAAAACAGAGCCACATACACTTGGGAAAATAGTTCTAGTGGCTCTCTAGTGATATGACAGACCTGTTCATGTCTGCCACTAAGAAGCCTGGTCCTAGATAAGGAAGAGGTTTATGTGGATTTCAATGTTGACATTTCCTCTCAGTTCCAGAGATTTCCATTGCTCTAGAAAAGGGAAAATTTGTTAGAGGTTATTATTCCGAAATCAACAAAGCCATATCCCAGTTTACCAGATCCCATATAGCCAAAGAAAGAAAGAAATCCATATTTCTGGTAATAGGAAAGAAATTCCAAAACATCAGTGGAGAAAAGGAAGCAAACTTCTTGTCACATGGGAGGAAGTTTTTCTTTGCTTTGTTTTTAAGAAGCAGTCAATAGTCTATAGAACATTCACAGTGATAATTTAGAGAAAATTGCTTGGTCTTTCAGTGTGAAACATATGAAGACCTGTGAAAAAGAAAGAAAATTTGAACATCAGTTAGGTGTGTAAGTGTGTGTCTCTCTCCTATCCAACTCCTTGAAAACCAATGAGTGTAGCCCACCTGGGCTACAATTTTGTCAATGGGATCTTACAAGAATGAAACCTGGAGTGGGTTGTCATTCTCTACTACATTAAGTTAGGTGTATAAAGCTGAAGAAAAACATTACCCAAGTATTTTACAGCATCTTTTTCAAGGTAAAGCAAGCTGTATAAGCTCTCTTCTCCAGAGAGTCTCTCTGTAATTCCAAAGTTGCATTTGTGAAAAGGGCAGGTTTACATACTTGTGGACTGGGATAAATCAAGGCATAGAAGAGACAAATTAAGGAAAAAAGGGAAATGTTTAACAATCTGGATTACTTCAAAATTCCTTGAGTCCTTTATTTTTTCTCTAAGTCCCAAAACAGAATAAATTCCATCCTTTACTGCTTCTACACGTCAAGCAGGAGAAAAAGGTAAAAAGAAGGAGTAGAGTGCTGAGAAGTGGGTCATAAATCTGTGCATCTGAATCAGTAACTTTATTACATTTTCATTTTTTTTTTCTAGAGCTCATCTCCAAGAACTTCCTTCTAACTCTAATAATGCTGCAGATCTTGTGTTGCCTTGGTGATGGCAGTAGAGGGCCAATGAGATAGTGTCCCTGACTGTCCCTCAGGGCTCCAGGTATAAGGCAATGTATCCAGTGTTAATCTGTGTTGTAGGAGAGTCTAGAGATCTGGTAATGATATGTTCCAAATGGGCACAGAAACCATAGGCATGCAGAACCAGTTGCAGATTAAGAAATTTAATCACTTATTCCTCCTGTACATGGTGTTCAAGAAGATAATAAGATCTAGGCACAGTTTTAGTCTCTGTTTCTATCACTCAAGTATGAAGTACAAGTTTGTGCTGGTTTAAAGAGGGGATGGGTGTACATAGAAGCATAAGTGATCATGAGGTAATCATGAAGGGGCTTTTTGGTGTCACATTCAATGAATGTAAAGCTGAGGACAATAAATCCATATTGTAGCATGCTGTTAGAACTATGCAGAACTATGGCTGCTTGTGCTGGATTTCAAAGATGTCTTCAACATGTCCCCCACTAGGTCCTATCACCTATTCCATGTTTTATGCTATCCCTCCAACAAATGTTCAGGGAGGAGAAAATACCACTAGTTTGCTGCCATGAAGCTAGAGCTAATGTATGTGCTGGAATATGGACTTGGCCAAGCAGCAGTCTCCTCCATTCGTATTACTAATTCCAGGCAAGCTGAAAATACAACGTTCCAAGACTAAAGCAGATAGGGTCCTGGAAAATGCGCTTATTAGCATCTTAACTGCATAGAAGAGACATCAGAACATAATCCTCCTCCACTTAAGCATTTCTGATGAGTTTCACACCTAAATGATAAGATGTTTCTAATCATGTCTGACAACGCTGCTCACTGCACATGTCCACACATGACCAGTCATTCAGGTTCCCTTAAGCTCCATGTTTTATTCTTCCCCTCTTCTGTGCCTTATCAGGTCCTTCATTTTGCCTGAATTGCCCTTCACTTCTTTCACAATTTCTCCTACTAAATGCTGATGTTTTTAATGCCTTCTTCAGGTGTAATTTCATCTTCAAATGCTTCCTGAAACATTTATAAGCTTCCCCAAATATATCACCACCTATAGTATGTCTACACTCCACGTATTTATATATATTACACATATTCATTGCAATCATTTTTCACTATCTCTTCTATTAAGACAAAGACTTAAAATAATGTGAATAACACTTTTTATCACTCATTCATAGCACTTATATATTTCTGACATATATAGATTTTTTCTTTCTGATGAATAGCCACAGGTAGGGTGAGAAGCCTGAAAAATATATTCGATACTGTTCATCTATGACATATTCATCAAAGAAATCTACACTAGACATTTAGAGCCTTAAAATAATGTAAACTTTCAGATGTTCAATCTGAATTTAGAAAAGGCAGAGGAACCAGGGATAAATTGCCAGCATCTTCTGGGTCATAGCAAAAGCAAGATAATTTCTGAAAAAAAAAAAAATCTACTTCTGCTTTCCTGATGACATCAAAGCCATTGACTGTGTAGATGGAAAAAAAAAATGTGGAAAATTCTTCAAGAAATGGTAATGCCAGATCCCCTTCCTTGCCTCCTGAGAAGTCTGTATGTAGGTCAAGAAATAATACTTAGAACCAGACGTGGAACAACAGACTGATCAAAACTTGCAAAAGGGATATGTTAAAGAATAGTGTCACTTTGCTTATTTAACATATATGCACAGTACATCATGCAAAATGCCAGGCTAAATAAAGCACAAGATGGAATACAGATTACCTGAAGAATTATCAGTCCTCAGATACTCAGATGATACCTCAGTTATGGCAGAAACTGAAGAGGATCTATAAAGCCTCTTGATGAAAGTGAAAGAGCAGAGTGAAAAAGCCGGTTTAAAACTCCACTTGCAAGAAGTGAAGATCATAGCATCCAGTACCGTCACTTCATGGCAAATAGATGGGAAAAAAATGGAAACAGTGACAGACTTTACTTCCTTGGGCTACAAAATCACGACAGACACTTACTGTAGCCATGAAATTAAGACACTTCCTCCTTGGAAGAAAAGTTATGACCAACCTAAATAGCATATTAAAAAGCAGAGACATTTTTTTGCTGATCAAAATCCATCTGCTTAAAGATATGGCTTTTCCAGTAGTCACGTATGGATGTAAGAGTCGGATTGTAATAAAAACTGAGCACAGAACAATTGATATATTTGAACTGTTTTGTTAGAAAATACTCTTGAGAGTCCCTTGAACAAAAGGAGATCCTACTGGTCAATCATTAAAAAAATAATAATAATAATAAGTCCTGAATATTCATTGGAAGGACTGAGGCTGAAGTTGAAACTTCATTCTTGGACACCTGATGTGAAGAAAAGACTCTTTACAAAATACTATGATGCTGGAAATAAATTAAAGGCAGGAGGATATGACAAAATGGTATGATAAAAGATGAGATGGTTGGATGGGATCACTGACTCTGTGGCTATCAGTCTGAACAGGATCTGACCATTGTTGGTGTGGTAGGGGAGATTGGCATACTGTAGTCGATGGGGTCATAAAGAGTCAGACATGGCTCAGTGACTTAACTGAATGAAAAATAAACAAAAACAAAAACGGTGCCTAATCTGAATGTGATTCGTTACGGATATATTACAGATACTGATGCTGAGGAGAATACAGAAGAATTAGGGATAATGATGTCAATGATAACAATTGTTTATACATAATGTCAGTTTGCTTCGTGTACTTCGTTATCCATTCTTATGGAAATGTAATCCTAACAATAGCTTCAGAATTTGCTGCAATTTATTCAGGTCAACATTGTCTGAGGAAACCTCATACTAAAAGCTTGCTGGACTTTGACAAACAACATCCTTTATATTGCTGTTTCTTCATCTATATACATAAGATAGTGGATCAGTTTAGCAGTTGTTCACCTCTAAGCTTTAACCTTTTCTTCCTCAGATGACATTGTATACAACAGACAAAATTTAAACTATTCGAGTTGATTTATGGAATGAATGTGGGCATGCAAAATTCTGATTTCTAATTTATCTTTTTCCTGCAATCTTCTTAATCAAGACATCTCCCTATAACTTCTAAACTCTTTCATGTTTGGATATTTTCAATGACAAACATTTGACTATTTTGCTCTTTAGAAGCCTTCCAGCTCATAAATATCTAGCTTTGGGCACCTCCCATTGTAACAGGGTATGCAGTTTAGAGAAGGTTGATCTTACACCCTAGATTAGTAGAAGCCGTCATCAAAGAACCATTCAATAGAATTGCGCCAAGGATCTTGAACTTTGAGTATGGTGGTTAGTCAGTGGAGTCCTCATTGTCATTGACCTGTACAGTTCAGACACAAAAAATATCTGCTTGCAATGTTGGAGACCCTGGTTCAATTCTTGGTCAGGAAGATCACCTGAAGAAGGAAATAGCTACCCACAACAGTGTTCCTGCCTGGGAAATTCCAGGGACAGAGGAACCTGGGGTCGGGGGCGGTGAGGGGCGGTACAGTCCTTGGGGTCGCAAAAATCAGACACATCTAAGCCACTAACACTTTCCCACTCTGTTAGTACTTTGGTATGGTGGTTTACTGGAAAAGCCTAGTGGTCCAGAAGTCAGAGGTAGACTCTGACTCAGGCATGCAATAAACAGGAAGACCAATGGCGAAAAAGAAAAAGAAAGAAAAAGAGAACTCACCCAATGTGGCTTGCTGGGAAAACTGTTCCTGACTATTCCTCCTTAATATTATACCACAAAGGTTCATTTAAAAATTAGGCAACCTTCAACTTTACAAATCCTGGCCACGAATACCTCTAAAAGACTCCCTATTCTGGAAAACTGCCTTTGGTTACATGAAAGTCTCCTCATCTGAGAGGTGAAAATCCCATTTCCATTGGTAAAATTTTGACAGGGATAACATGGAAACAAATGACTGAATAGAAAGTGAGATAAAGTGTAGTATAATTTGGTTTCCAGTTGGGATTATACTTGCTTTACCACTGCATTATCTTGCTTCTCTCATTCCATGTCTCCTGAAAATCCTCACCATTAAGTCCCATGAACATCAATCATGGGCACTGATTTAAGGGATTCTTATGGAAAATGTTCCAACCACAGAATAGAAAATACATACCATTCACCAAAATAGTAAAGGGAAAAACATTCATAGTCTAGCATCAGTTTCTCTTAATGAGAAATTTTGCTCTTTCTGACATTTACTATCCCTGATACAGACCTCTGAAATCTCTCTATTTTCCTCTTTTAGGTTCCTTGCCCACATAAGTCATTGTAAAATATGCTTTCCTTAGAAGCTGATGACATTTTTTTAGCTGATCTTGGGAAGGACACCCAATGTTGGTGATTTTAATTTGTAAATGATATACTATTTTTTCAGAGGGTTAGGATCTTAACAATCTTGCTTCCATCCAGAATTTCTTAAGATGAACATGTTTAATAAGTGTTTCTTATTGATCCCATAAGTCCTTATTCAGATGTTTTTTATTTATTTTTTCTAATTAGAGACCTCTACTCCTGAAGCAGGTGAGTAAAAGCAAAAGGAAAAACAGACATGGAATGTGACTGTTTATTCCAATTGGAGACCACAGTCTATCAAAGAAAATTGAACAGCTCAACTAAAGTAGTAATCTTTTAACAATCTGTAAAGTCAGATTAGAAAACTTCATGAGTAATTTAAAATCATACCTCAAAGGTCATTAACATAAAGATAAAAATTAAGGGAAGCAGAAGAATGGCAGATGCACAGGCAGTGACACCAAGAAGAACAGAACACAGACTGAAAGTTCAGTGTGACTGAATAAAAAAGCATTAATGGAACAACAGGAAGATTGATAATTACTAGTTTACTGTGAACAATGTCAGATTCCTGATCTCTGAAGAAACAGGTTTTGTTTCGGGTACAGGGACCACACTTGATCACTCATGAACTTTTGTGTAGCAGAATTTTATCCAAGAATGAAATGGGACAGAGAAGCTTCTGACATAGACATCAGAAGGGGGACAGAGAATGCCCCCTGACTAGTCTAAGCAAGATAGCTATATACTATTTCATTTCGTCATAAAAATAAATCCACAGATTGACGCAAGGTTGTAAAAAAGTTTACCAGACCACTTCCATAATTTACATTTTAAGGTAACAGGATTAGATTTTACCAGACCCACTCCCATAGTCTACGTTCTAATATTAAGTTTAGTCAGTATGTTTTCAAGAAGGAGAAACTGTTCTCAAGCAGGATACACTATTGTTATATAATCCTTACTAAGGAATAATAATAATAATAATTAAAAGCTTGTCTTTTCCTACTCCTTGAGAATTCCAGGCCTCTATTTCTTCTTCAAGAACCTCAAACTCTTTCTCCTCCTCAGGGCCTCTGGACTTATCATACTGCCTATGAACTGACTCTCTTATTATCCTCTTTTCTTTTTAGGAGAATTACTTTGCCAAGGAAAAGCGGTGTCATTTTAATTCCATAACTACTTCCTGATGTGATGGGGCTTCATCCTTAAATTTATCAGCATCTCTTCTAACCATCATATTGACAGTCTCTGGTTCAAGTAATAGATGGGAGAGGCTGCGGCAATTGTAGGAGCCTGTACATTTGTAACTTAAAAACTTTCACACAGTTAGAAACAAACCCTGTTTTAAAGTTAGAGATGAAAGATAAAATAGTCATTAAACCAAATTAAAACCCAGTCAAAGTTAAGAGTTACATTATGTCCATAGTTACATGAGTCCATTTTAGGATTTTTAGATATCATCAGATCAAGAAGTGTCACATATGATTGTTGTTATTGAAGGCATTCACAGAGCTGAAAAAAGGCCTTTCCTTGAAGTGGAGAATCCCACCATGGGAAGCCCCCTTCAACTGATGGGGAGTTTGAAATGTTGAAACCTGAATCACATAGTTAATTCTAAACCTTTAGGATATACGCAAATATCTGTGCTTAAAAATAGTCTGTCATTGAGTTAATCTTTTTTTTTTTTTTTTTTTGGCGGAGGGGGCAGTCTGAACCTTCGTTAAAGGTATGGGTAAATTTTCAACTAATGGTTTTTTGTTTCCTGAGTTAGCTTATGCAGATGCCTATTAATGATATCGTTTCTCTTTTTCTGCCTTCCCTGAAGACTGGAGTTGGTTCATATAACTTTTGACACTCCTTCAGTTACAATAGTTTTAAAAATGGAGCCACTGTTGCTCTGAATTGTAGAGGTTAAGATCCCACTTGAATCATGAGAAGTCAGTACAGTAAGATTTTGTCCATTCCTTAAACTCAGGCTGTAATGGATACTGCTCTTGACATGAAAAGAGGTCTTTGAGCATGGTATACACAGTGTCTTTGAGGTTGATAACAACAGGAACAACATTTGCGCTCTACCCATACTTTTCCCATCAGCCCACACCCTAACATTTATATTATTGTTCATATTAAAAGAAAGGGTTCTGTATTCATGAAAACAGAGGCCTGGACTTGTTCAGCATATTCCTCCCCCAAAGGGATAAGAGAGGCTCTGGCATCATTAGGAACCCATGCGGAATTAACACAGAATCCTAGCTGCAGCTTAATGGATGACTGATATAATAGTGTTTGGCTCATCCTGACAGCTCCAATATAATAGTGCATAGGAGGAAAGTGGACCAGAGGCTTCAGTGAGCACAGAGAAATTTGCCACGGTTTCCAAAAGGAATCAACAGATTAGCCCCCGCACAGTGCTTAATACCTGGTTTCCTCAGATATTATTAAGATGTGGGCTTGTGTGTGGTCCCAATTCTCTGGAGAGTCTGATAACTGGGGCCTATACCTCAGAGGTCAGTCTCTCTCTAGTGTGGTCTTTTGCAGACAAGACAGGGAGCCAGAGGTGTCTTAGACGCTTGAGGGGAACCCATATGGAGATGCCCCTCCTTTCCACAGTAATAGCAAGCCCATTCCTTTTCAACTGTGTTCTTCTGCTTGTTTTTCTCAGGCTGTTTCAGAGCAGTTGTAACAGACATTGTTGGGGCTTCAGTCTTTTGCTGGATTTCCCCCCCTATTTTCCACCTCATATTCTTTACAATAATGTAGCATCTGAAATATTTGCAACACTTTTTCAAGGTTTCCGTTCAGTTCAGTCGCTCAGTTGTTTCTGACTCTTTGTGACCCCATGAATCACAGCACGCAAGGCCTCCCTGTCCATCACCAACCCCTGGAGTTCACTCAATCTCATGCCCATCGAATTGGTGATGCCATCCAGCCATCTCATTCTGTCGTCCCCTTCTTCTCCTGGCCCCAATCCCTCACAGCACCAGTCTTTACCAGTGAGTCAACACTCCACAAGAGTTGGCCAAAGTATTGGAGTTTCAGCTTTAGCATCAGTCCTTCCAATGAACACCCAGGATCGATCTACTTTAGAATGGACTGATTGGCTCTCCTTGCAGTCAAAGGGACTCTCAAGAGTCTTCTCCAGCACCACAGTTCAAAAGCATCAATTCTTCGGTGATCAGCTTTCTTCACAGTCCAACTCTCACATCCATACATGACCACTGGAAAAACCATAGCCTTGACTGGATGGACCTTGTTTGGCATAGTAATGTCTCCACTTTTTAGTATGCTATCTAGGTTGGACATAACTTTCTAAGGTTAAATTTGGTCCAAATACCTGTTTTCGTAAATTTTGGCAGAAATCTGGACCCAAATGAATGAGAAATCTTTTTTTAGAATTATTTCCCCCTCTGTAATATTAACGTGAAAGTCAGTAAAATTATGGAGAGTCTCCGTAGTCTATCTAGGCATGTACCAGAATTTCCTTGTCTCCCTATTCTATGTCAGCCAACTTAGCATAGTTTAAAATCAGTAGGGGGTGAGGGGGTGCAGTCCTAAGATGGCAGAGGAATAGGACGGGGAGACCACTTTCTCGCCCACAAATCCACTGAAAGAGCGTTTGCAAGCTCAACAAATTTCACAAAACGAATTCTTTACAATGGCAGAGGAAAAAAGACACCCAGAAATGTGGCCAGTTTTCTTCAAAGGAGGTAGGATAGAATATAAAAGATAAAAGGAGAGAAAAAAGAGCTAGTGATGAAGATCCATCCCAGGAAGGGAGTCTTAAAGAGGAGAAGTTTCCAAACACCAGGAAACCCTCTCTGCAGCAGGTCTGTGTGGAGTTTTGGATTCTCAGAGCGCAACGTACCCGGGAGGAAAAACACATACATACATAAATACACAAAACCCACAGATTATGTGCCTAACGACAACTCCCAGCAGAGAAGTACCCCAGTCACTCGCATCTACCACCAGGAAGAGGAGGCTGAACAGGGAGAAGAGAGATACATTGCTTAGGGTAAGGACCAGGTTTGAATGCCCTGAGGGCAATCTGAGGGAGCTCTCATGAGAAAACAACCTCAAATGTGTGATAGCCAGGGCCAGGGTGGGAGTAGGGGGTCGTGTGGGAAGAGAGAGAGAACAATCCTGCAAAAAACCCTAACCTAAGGTATGACCCGGCCAGCTCACAGAACAAAGGACTGAGCGAATACCAATGAAGAGTTAGGCGGAAGTGGACAGCCCATCAACTTCAGGAGTCAGGAGGGTGGAAGCCAGAGCAAGAAAGGGGCAAACTCGGCCCAGAGACGACATCCCCTATCAAACCATGAACAGAATTCCAGTTGCTAACCAAGACTTCCCGGGATTCTGGACAGTTGACATCCATCAGGAGGATGGCATCTAGAGATCAGCTCCCCAGTGGAGACACATGGGACACCAGAGATTGTGCACGCTATCACCCAGTAAACCAAGCGGCTGGGACACAGGAAGTGATAGGACGAACTGACTGCCCAGGGAATGCACAGTCGCCAAGCACCTGGTTGCCTGAGCTGTTCCGACCTGGGAAGGGTACAAAAAAAAAAAAAAAAAAAGCCCAACTGAGTCTAAGTCTTTGTGGAGTACCTGAGAACGTGAACCTAGATCAGGAACCTGCACACAACTGGGGGCCTGCTCCATGCAGAGTAATCTGGAACCTGAACAGTGTAGACTGGGAAAGCACACACACCAAAAGCAGGAGCAAACCCAGGGTGTCCAAGACACTGTGAGAACTCCCCACACACCAGTGATATTTGTTTGCAATGTTCCTCCCTCTTCACAACACGATTTTAAAAAGTGAGCCTAAATAAGAGATCAATTCTCGCCCTTATGTTAGGGTGGAAATTAGACACTGAAGAGACCAGCGAACAGAAGAAACCAAACAAACAGAAGGAACCACTTTGAAGTGACAGGTGAAACAGAATAAACGCTGTAGATAACAGCAACTACACTGGAAGGGCCTTAGATCACCTAAGCTGGAACCAAGAACTATCTAAAACTGAACTGAGCCCACACTGTCTGCAATTGCTCCAGAAAAATTCCAGGATTTATTTTTACTACAATAATTTATTTTTTAACTTTTATTTTTTAAGACCTCTATACTGCCTTTAATTTTCATTTTCATAACATACTATTACATTCAGTTCAGTTCAGTCTCTCAGTCGTGTCCGATTCTCCACGACCCCATGAATCACAGCACGCCAGGCCTCCCTACCCATCACCAACTCCCAGAGTTCACTCAAACGCATGTCCACAGAGTCGGTGATGCCATCCAACCATCTCATTCTTGGTCGTCCCCTTCTCCTCCTGCCCCCAACCTTTCCCAGCATCAGAGTCTTTTCCAGTGAGTCAACTCGTTGCATGAGGTGGCCAAAGTACTGCAGTTTCAACTTTAGCATCAGTCCTTCCAATGAACACCCAGGATTGATCTCCTTTAGAATGGACTGGTTGGATCTCCTTGCGGTAGAAGGAACTCTCAAAAGTCTTCTCCAACACCACAGTTCAAAAGCATCAATTCTTCGGTGATCAGCTTTCTTCACAGTCCAACTCTCACATCCATACATTACCAAGGGAAAAACCATAGCCTTGACTAGACGGACCTTTGTTGGCAAAGTAATGTCTCTGCTTTTTAATATATTATCAAGTTTGGTCATAACTTTTCTTCCAAGGAGTAAGCGTCTTTTAATTTCATGGCTGCAATCAGCATTTGCAGTGATTTTGGAGCCCAAAAAAATAAAGTCTGACACTGTTTCCACTGATTTTCTATTTCCCATGAAGTGATGGGACCAGATGCCATGATCTTTGTTTGCTGAATGTTGAGCTTCAAGACAACCTTTTCACTCTCCTCTTTCACTTTCATCAAGAGGCTTTTGAGTTCCTCTTCACTTTCTGCCACAAGGGTGGTGTCATCTGCATATCTGAGGTAATTGATATTTCTCCCAGCAATCTTGATTCCAGCTTGTGCTTCTTCCAGCCCAGCGTTCCTCATGATGTATTCTGCATATAAGTTAAATAAGCAAGGTGACAATATACAACCTTGACGTACTCCTTTTCCTATTTGGAACCAATCGGTTGTTCCATGTCCAGTTCTGACTGTTGCTTCCTGACCTTCATACAGGTTTCTCAAGAGGCAGGTCAGGTGGTCTGGTATTCCCATCTCTTTCAGAATTGTACACAGTTTATTGTGATCCACACTGTCAAAGGTTTTGGCATAGTCAATGAAGCAGAAATAGATGTTTTTCTGGAACTCTCTTACTTTCTCCATGATCCAGCGGATGTTGGCAATTTGATCTCTGGTGCCTCTGCCTTTCCTAAAACCTGCTTGAACATCTGGGAGTTCACGGTTCACATATTGCTGAAGCCTGGCTTGAAGAATTTTGACCATGACTTTACTAGCGTGTGAGATGAGTGCAATTGTGCGGTAGTTTGAGCATTCTTTGGCATTGTCTTTCTTTGGGATGGGAATGAAGACTGACCTTTTCCAGTCCTGTGGCCACTGCTGAGTTTTCCAAATTTGCTGGCGTATTGAGTGTAGCAGCACCAAAAAAGTAGAGGTTAGACCATCAAAGCTACAATATTTAAACAAAAGCATGATCCCCAAAATTATATATATATATATAGTTTTGTTTTAATGTTGTATTTTTGAAAGTCCAACTTCTACTTTAGATTTTTAATCTTTGCTCTTTGGTATTTGTTATCAATTTTTTACCTTTACAAATCTACTCTTAAGTACCCATTTTTATCTTGGAGTGTGAAACCTGGCTTGATTACTCTCTCCCGTTTGTACGCTCCTTTTTCTACACAAGGTCGCCTCTATTTCCTCCCTCCACCTTCATTTCTCTACCCACATCTGCGAATTTCTCTGTGTGTTCTGGGCTGTGCAGAAGATAGTACTACCTTGATCTATCTCTCTCCTTTTGATTCCCCTTTTTCTCCTCCATTTCACGCTATCTCCTTCCTCCCTCTTCTCTTTTCTGTATAACTCGGTGAGCCTCTCTGAGGGTTCCAGACTGTGGAGAGCACATAGAGAATGGTTTCCTGGCTCGATTGCTCTCTCCCCTTGTGATTCCCCCTCTCCACCTTCTGGTCACCTTTTATCTCCCTCCTCCCTCTTCTCTTCTTCATGTAATTCTGCAAACCGCTCTGGGTGTCCTTCACTGTGGAGTCTTTTCATCATTAACCTAGAAGTTTTATCATTTGTGCTGTATGGATGTAGAAGTCTTGAGGCTACTGTGAGAATAAGACTCTAAACCAGAAGCAAGAGGCTAAAGCCCAAATCCTGAAAACACCAGACAACTCCTGACTTCAGGGAACATTAACTGATAAGAGATCATCCAAAGCCTCCATCAATTCAGTCGCTCAATCGTGTCCGACTCTCTGCGACCCCATGAATCACAGCATACAAGTCTTCCCTCTTTATAACCAAATCCCGGAGTCCACTCATACTCATGTCCATCCAGTCGGTGATGCCATCCAGCCATCTCATTCTCTGTTGTCCCCTTTTCCTCCCGCCCCCAACCTTTCCCAGCGTCTGAGTCTTTTCCAGTGAGTTAACACGTCAAAGTATTGCAGTTTCAGCTTTAGCATCAGTTCTTCCAATGAACACCCACGATTCATCTCCGTTAGAATGGACTGGTTGGATCTCCATGCAGCAAAAGGGACTCTCAAAAGCATTAATTCTTGGGCGATCAGCTTTCTTCACAGACCAACTCTCATATTCACACATGACCACGGGAAAACCAAAGCCTTGACTAGACAGACATTGGTTGGCAAAGTAATGTCTCTGCTTTTTAATATATTATCTAGGTTGGTCATAACTTTCCTTTCAAGGAGTGTCTTTTAATTTCATGGCTGTATTCACCATCTGCAGTGATTTTGGAGCCCCCCAAAATTAACTCTGACACTCTTTCCATTGTTTTTCCATCTATTTCCCATGAAGTGATGGGATCAGATGCCATGATCATTGTTTTCCGAATGTTGAGCTCCAACCAACCTTTTCACTCTCCTCTTTCACTTTCATCAAGAGGCTTTTGAGTTCCTCTTCACTTTCTGCCATAAGAGTGGTGTAATCTGCATATCGGAGGTTATTGATATTTCTCCCAGTAATCTTGATTCCAGCTTGTGCTTCTTCCAGCCCAGAGTTCCTCAGGATGTACTCTGCATGTAAGTTAAATATGCAAGGTAACAATATACAGCCTTGACATACTACTTTTCCTATTTGGAACCAGTCTGTTGTTCCATGTCCAGTTCTGACTGTTGCTTACTGACTTGCATACAGGTTTCTCAAGAGGCAGGTCAGGTGGTCTGGTATTCCCATCTCTTTCAGAATTTTCCACAGTTTATTGTGATCCACACAGTCCAAGGCTTTGGCATAATCAATGAAGCGGAAATAGATGTTTTTCCGGAACTCTCTTACTTTCTCCCTGACTCAGCAGATGTTGGCCATTTGATCTCTAATACCTGTCTTTTCTGAAACCTGCTTGAACATCTGGGAGTTTACGGTTCACATATTGCTGATGCCTGGCTTGGAGAATTTTGACCATGACTTTACTAGCGTGTGAGATGAGTGCAATTGTGTAGGAGTTTGAGCATTCTTTGGCATTGCCTGTCTTTGGGATTGGAATGAAGAGTGACTTTTTCCAGTCAGTCCTGTGGCCACTGCTGAGTTTTCCAAATTTGTTGGCTTATTGAGTGCAGCACTTGCACAGCATCATCTTTCAAGATTTGAAATAGGTCAACTGGAATTCCATCACCTTCACTAGCTTTGTTCATACTGATGCTTTCTACGGCCCCCTTGACTTCACATTCCAAGATGTCTGGCTCTAGGTCAGTAATCACGTTATCATGACTATCTTGGTCGTGAAGATATTTTCTGCACAGTTCTTCTGTGTATTCTTGCCACCTCTTCTTAATATCGTCTGTTTCTGTTAAGTCCAAACCATTTCTGTCCTTTATCGAACCCATCTGTGTATGAAATATTCCCTTGGAATTTCTAATTTTCTTGAAGGGATCTCCTGTTTTTCCTATTCTGTTGTTTTCCTCTATTTCTTTGCACTGATCACTGAGGAAGGTTTTCTTATCTCTCCTTGTTATTCTTTGGAACTCTGCATTCAGATGCTTATATCTTTCCTTTTCTCCTTTGCTTTCGCTTCTCTTCTTTTCACAGCTATTTGTAAGGACTCCTCCGACAGGCATTTTGCTTTTATGCATTTCTTTTCCATGGGAATGATCTTGGTCCCAATCTCCTGTATAATGTCACGAACCTCCGTCCAGAGTTCATCAGGCACTCTATCAGATCTAGTCTCTTAAATCTCTTTCTCATTTCCACTGTATAATCATAAGGGATTTTATTTAGGTCATATCTGAATGGTCTAGTGTTTTTCCCTACTTTCTCCAATTTAAGTCTGAATTTGGCAATAAGTATTTCATGATCTGAGCCACAGTCAGCTCCTACCTACACTGAATGCAAGGATCACCCAAGAGCCAACAAGTTCCAGAGAAAGACGTACCACACAAATTCTCCAGCAACACAGGAACATAGTGCTGAGCTTCAATATAGAGGCTTCCCAAAGTCACACCAATCCCATAGACATCTCAAAACTCACTACTGGACACTTCATTGCAATCCAGAGAGAAGAAACCCAGTTCCACCCATAAGAATACCAACAAAAGCTCCATGACTCAGTAAATTAACAAAGATCAAATGCAACGAACAGATTTTAAAAGCTTCAAGGGAAAAACAACAAATAACACACAAGGGGATTCCCATAAGAACAACAGCTGATCTTTCAATAGAATCTGTTAAACTCAGAAGGGAATGGCAGGACACATTTAAAGAGATGAAAGAGAAAATATACAACCCAGATTACTGTACCCAGGAAGGATCACTTTCCAATATGAAGGTGAAATCAAAAGCTTTTCAGACAAGTAAAAGCTGAGAGAATTCAGCACCACCAAACAAGCTCTTCAACAAGTGCTAAAGGATCTTCCCTAGACAGGAAACACAGAAAAAGTATATAAATTCAAACCCTAAAGAACAAAGTAATTGGCAACGTGATACTACTTATCAATAATTACCTTAAATGTAAATGGGTTGAATATTCCAAACAAAAGACAATGACTGGCTGAATGGATACAAAACAATTCCATGAAATATGCTGTCTACAAGAGAGCTACCTCAAAACGAGGGACATATAAAAGTGACCGAAAATGAAGGTCTGGAAAAATCATTTTACACAAATGGAGATTAAAAAAAAAAAAAAACCACTAGTAGTGATACTCTTATCAGATGAAATAGACTTTTAAATAAAGTCTGTGAGAGAGACAAAGAAGGGCAGTACGTAATGATCAAAGGATCACTCCAAG
This sequence comes from Moschus berezovskii, assembly GCF_049115385.1. NCBI lineage: Eukaryota > Metazoa > Chordata > Mammalia > Artiodactyla > Moschidae > Moschus > Moschus berezovskii. Next base: position 55,169,204 of record NC_142489.1, read on the forward strand.
AAGAAGATATAACAATTATAAATATAGATGGAGAAGGAAATGGCAACCCACTCCAGTGTTCTTGCCTGGAGAATCTCAGGGACAGTGGAGCCTGGTGGTCTGCGGTCCGTGGGGTCGCACAGAGTTGGACACGACTGAAGCGACTTAGCAGTAGAAACATAGGACATGGCAATATGTAAGGCAAATGCTATCAAGTATGAAAGTGGAAATTAACAATATCACAATAATAGTGGGAGACTTTAATAACCCACTCAAACCTATGGATAGATCAAATAAACAGAAAATTAACAAGGAAACACAAATTTTAAATGACACAATGGACCAGTAGACCTAGTTGATATCTATAGGACATTTCACTCTAAAACAATCAATTTTACTTTTTTTTCAATTGCACATGGATACTTCTCCAGGATAAATCATATCCTGGGCCATAAAACTAGCATTGGTAAATTAAAAAAAAAAAAAAAAAAAACAACTGAAATCATTCCAATCATCGTTTTTGACCATAGTGCCATAGATTAGATCTCAATTACAGGAAGGAAAAAAAAAAAAAAAAAACTATTAAAATGCCAACATATGGAGGCTTTTCAATAACCAAAAATCATAGAGGAAATAAAAAGAGAAAAATATACATAGAAAGGAGTGAATAATGAAAACACAACAACCCAAAACCTATAGGACACTTTAAAAGCTGTGCTAAGGGAAGGTTCATAACACTACAGGCTTACCTATGGAAGATCCCCAGAAGAGGGCATGGCAATCCACTCTAGCATTCTTGCCTGGAGAATTCCATGGACAGAGGAGCCTGGTGGTCCATGAGGTTGCAAAGAGTCAGACATGAGTGAGTGACTAACAATTTAATTTGCAGGCATGTTCATTAAGGGTCTTGGGCTGTGGCAGACTCCAAGCTTCAGCTGACTGAAATCTTGAGAATCAGAACGAGATGCTATCAACATCCCTTACATTCCAGCTGGTCTGGTGCAGATATAGATATCTATTCTTCTTCATATTGAGAGAGTAACAGGTAGGAAGGCCAGGGGTCTCCAAACGGAGGAAATAAACTGCAAGTGTCAGACATTTTTATCTCTCTTAAGCGGCAGGAGGAAGAAAACTAGATATTTTTTTCTTCTCTATACAAATTAAAAAAAAAGTTTCTCTTAAAATACTGTGTTGCCATAATGACTCCTGGTTTCACCTGAAGTTAACTATTCTCAAATCTTGAGTTAACCAATGCATTTTTCTTATGGAAATGTTGGTCTTAAGATATGTTAATGTACTAAGCATTTACCCCAGACTCTATCTTCAAGTCGGTTCCGCCAAATGGCTCAGGGCCTACTTGATAAACCTCTATGTTATACTCAGATATTGTTTCCTTAATCTATGCAAAATGAAACTATTTGTATGGTAATCTGCCCTTCTACAAGATTCAAGCTAATCATTTTATGGCCCAGGATGAATCATCTGGTGTCAAAATTATCCCAAATGCATCTTATATTTGAGGGGCATGGTGCCATTCGAAGCCTTAAGGCATTCCTTTCTTTCATTAACAGACAGCTGCTGCTGCTGCTGCTGAGTCACTTCAGTCGTGTCCGACTCTATGTGACCCCATAAACGGAAGCCCACCAGGCTCCCCCGTCCCTGGGATTCTCCAGGCAAGAACACTGGAGTGGGTTCACATTTCCTTCTCCAATGTGTGAAAGTGAAAACTGAAAGTAAGTCTCTCAGTCCTGTCCAACACTTAGCGACCCCACGGACTGCAGCCTTCCAGGCTCCTCCATCCATGGGATTTTCTAGGCAAGAGTACTGGAGTGGCTTGCCATTGCCTTCTCCGCTAGTGACTATATAACATCCAGCTGAAGACTAGCAGAGGGGGACTCTTTCTGCCCCCTTCTGATGTCTATGTCAGAAAGCTTTCTCTATCTCCTTTATCCTTTAATAAAACTTTATTACACAAAAGCTCTGAGCGATTAAGCCTCGTATCTGGCCCCGGATTGAATTCTTCTCCTCCGGAGGCCAAGATCCCAGTGTCTTTGTGTCATTCCGCAGGAACCTTTCAATATTCTTTCCCCTTATCAGTTCAGTTCAGTTGCTCAGACCTGTAAAACTCTTTGTGATCCCATGGACTGCAGTACTCCAGGCTACCCTGTCCATCAGTAACTTCCAGAGCTTGCTCAACTCATGTCCATCGAGTCGGTGATGCTATCCGCCCAAATCATCCTCTGTCATCCCCTTCTCCCACCTTCAATCTTTCCCAGCATCAGGGTCTTTCCCAATGAGTCAGTTCTTCACATCATTAGGCAAATTATTTGAGCTTCAGCATCAGTCCTTCCAATGAATATTCAGGACTGATTTCTTTAGAATGGACTGGTTAGATCTCCTTACAGTACAAGGGACTCTCAAGACAGTTCCCCAACACCATGGTTAAAGGCATCAATTCTTCAACACTCAATTTTCTTTGTGAGATTATTTTATGAGAGTTCAATTCTCTTATCCATACATGACTCCTGGAAAATACCACAGCTTTGACTAGACGGCATTTTGTTGGCAAAATGATGGCTCTGCTTTTGAATATGTCTAGGTTCCTCAGAGCTTTTCTTCCGAGGAGCAAGCATCTTTGAATTTCATGGCTGCAGTCACCATCTGTGGTGATTTTGGAGACTACAAAAATAAAGTCTCTCGGATTTCCATTGTTCCCCAATCAATTTGCCTTGAAGGAAGGAAAACAAATGGCATGATCTTCGATATCTGAATGTTGAGTTAAGCCAGCTTTTTAACTCTCCCTTTTCACTTCCATCAAGAGGCTCTTTCGTTCTGCTTCAGTTTCTGGCCTAAGGGCATTGTCATCTGGATAGCTAAGGTTATTGATATTTCTCCGAGAAATCTTGGCTTAAGCTTGTGCTCTGGCATTTTGCATGATGTACTCTGAACTAAGTAAACATGGTAACAATATATAGCTTTGACATATCTGTCCAATTTAAAACCAGCCCATTGTTCCATGTCTGGTTCTACTGTTGCTTTTTGATCTGCATAAAGCCTTCTCATGAGTCAGGGAAGGTGGTCTGGTGTTCGCATCTTTGGAGAATTTTCCAGCATTTTTTTGTGACTTACATTGCCAATGGCTTCAATTCAGTTCAGTTCAGTCGCTCAGTTGTATCCAACTCTTTGTAACCCCATGAATTGCAGCACGCCCGGCACCTCTGTCCATCACCAACTCTCAGAGTACGCTCAAACTCATGTCCATTGAGTCGATGATGCCATCCAGCCATCTCATCCTCTGTCGTCCCCTTCTCCCTCTGACCCCAATCCCTGCCAACATCAGGGTCATTTACAATGAGCAAGGTGGCCAAAGTATTGGAGTTGCAGCTTTAGTCCATAAGTCCATCCAATGAACACCCATGACTGATCTCCTTTTATGATGGACTGGTTGGACCTCCTTGCAGTCCAAGGCACTCTCAAGAGTCTTCTCCAACACCATAGTTCAAAAGCATGAATCATTCGGCACTCAGCTTTCTTCACAGTCCAACTCTCACATCCATATATGACCATGGGAAAAACCATAGCCTTGACTTAATGGACCTTTGTTGCAAAGTAATATTTCTGCTTTTTAATATGCTATCTAGATTGTTCATAAGTTTCCTTCCAAGGAGCAAATGTCTTTTAATTTCATGGCTGCAATCAACTTATGCAGTGATTTGGAGCCCGAAAAATAAATCCTGACACTGTTTCCACTATTTCCCCATCTATTTCCCATGAAGTGATGGGTCCATATGTCATGATCTCAACTTTCTGAATGTTGAGCTTAAACCCTTCTTTTTCACTCTCCGCTTTCACGTTCACCAAGAGGGTCTTTAGTTCCTCTTCACTTTCTGCCATAAAGGTGTTGTCATGTGCATATCTGAGGTTATTGATATCCAGGGAAACTTGATTCCAGTTTGTGCTTCTTCCAGCCCAGAATTTCTCATGATGTACTCAGCATATAAGTTAAATAATCAGGGTGACAATATGCAGCTTTGACATACTCCTGGGCATAGTCAATAAAGAAGAAATAAATGACCTGCCTCTTGAGAAACCTGTATGCAGGTCAGGAAGCAACAGTTAGAACTGGACATGGAACAACAGACTGGTTCCAAATAGGAAAAGGAGTACGTCAAGGTTGTATATTGTCACCTTGCTTATTTAACTTATATGCAGAGTACATCATGAGGAACGCTGGGCTGGAAGAAGCACAAGCTGGAGTCAAGATTGCTGGGAGAAATACCAATAACCTCAGATATGCAGATGACACTACCCTTATGGCAGAAAGTGAAGAGGAACTCAAAAGCCTCTTGATGAAAGTGAAAGAGGACAGTGAAAAGGTTGACTTGAAGCTCAACATTCAGAAAACAAAGATGATGGCACCTGGTCCTTTCACTTCATGGGAAATAGATGGAAAAACAGTGGAAACAGTGTCAGACTTTATTTTTTTGGGCTCCAACATCACTGCAGATACTGATTGCAACTATGAAATTAAAAGACGGTTACTCCTTGGAAGGAAAATTATGACCAACCTTGATAGTATATTAAAAAGCAGAGACATTACTTTGCCAACCAAGGTCCGTCTACTCAAGGCAATGGTTTTTCCTGTGGTCATGTATGGATGTGAGAGTTGGACTGTGAAGAAGGCTGATCGCCTAAGAATCGATGCTTTTGAAATGTGGTGTTGAAGAAGACTCTTGAGAGTCCTTTATACTGCAAGGAGATCCAACCAGTCCATCCTAAAGGAGATCAACCCTGGATGTTCATTGGAGGGACTGATGCTAAAGCTGAAGCTGCAATACTTTGGCCACCTCATGCGAAGAGTTGACTCACTGGAAAAGACTCTGATGCTGGGAAAGGTTGGGGGCGGGAGGAGAAGGGGACGACGGAGAATGAGATGGCTGGATGGCATCACCGACTCTGTGGACATGAGTTTGAGTGAACTCCGGGAGTTGGTGATGGACAGGGAGGCCTGGCGTGCTGTGATTCATAGGGTCGCGGAGAGTCGGACACGACTGAGCGACTGAACTGAACTGGACTGAACTGAACTGCACTCTCTTGCTTTTTCTATGATCCAGTGTATGTTGGCAACTCGATCTCTGGTTCCTCTTCCTTTTTCTATATTCAGCATGAATATCTGGAAATTCTTGGTTCAGTTTTGTTGAAACCTCACTTGGAGAATTTTGAGCATTATTTTACTAGCATGAGAGATGAGCACAATTGTTCAATAGTTTGAATATTCTTTGGCAGTAACTTTCTTGGGGATTGAAATGACAACTGATCTTATCTAGTCCTGTGAACACTGCCGAGTTTTCCACATTTGCCGGCATATTGATTGCAGCACTTTCACAGCATCTTCTTTTAGGACTTGAAAGAGCTCAGTTAGAATTCCATCACCTCCACTAGCTTTGTTCATAATGATGCTTCCTAAGGCCGATTTGACATCACATTCCAGGATGTCTGGCTCTATCTAGGTGAGTGATAACACCGTCGTGTTTATCTGGGTCAGTAGAGAGACGCCGGCCCCAGTGCAAAAAACCACGCAAAGAGGTGCGGCTGTGAGGAGGTACCCCAGGCCTGAGGCCAGGACCAGTGGCCGAGAGGAGCTACCCCATGTCCAATAGGCCATGGTTGTGCGGGCGCAGGAGGGCCGAGAGGAGCTACTCCACCTTCAAGGTCAGGAGGGGCGGCCATGAGGAGATACCCCTTATCCAAGATAAGGTGCAGTGGATGGGCTTATTTGGAACAGCTGTGAAGAGACATCCCAAGCCCAAGGTAAGAGAAACCCAAATAAGATGGTAGAATGAGAGGGGCTATCAGAGGGCAAACACACTGAAATGATAATCATAGGAAACTAGTCGATCTGATCACACGGACCACAGCTGAATGTGCTACACTGGAGAAGGGAATGGCAAACCATTTCAATATACTTGCTTTGAGAACCCCATGAACAGTATCAAAGGGCAAAATGATAGGATACTGAATTAGGAATTCCCCAGGTCGGTAGGTGCACAGGATGCTACTGGAGATCAGTGGAGAAGTAACTCCAGAAGGAATGAAGGGATGGAGCAAAAGCAAAACCAATACCCAGTTGTGGATCTGACCGGTGATAGAAGAAAGGTCCAGTGCTCTAAAGAGCAATATTGCATAAGAACCTGGAATGTTAGGTCCATGACTCAAGGCAAATTGGAAGTGGTCAAACAGGAGATGGCAAGAGTGAACACAGACATTCTAGGAATCAGTGAATTAAAATAGACTGGAATGGGTGAATTTAACTCAGATGACCATTATATTTACTACTCTGGGCAGGAATCCCTTAGAAGAAATGTAGGAGCCATCATGGTCAACAAAAGAGTCCGAAATGCAGTACTTGGATGCAATCTTAAAAATGACAGAATGATTTCTGTTCGTTTCCAAGGCAAACCATTCAATATTACAGTAATCCAGGCCTATGCCCCAAAAGTAACACTGAAGAAGTCGAAGTTGCACGATTCTGTGGAGACCTACAAGGCCTTTTAGAAATAACACCCAAAAAAGGTGTCCTGTTCATCATAGGGGACTGGAATGCAAAAGGAGGAAGTCAAGAAACACCTGGAGTAAGAGGCAAATTTGGCCTTGGAACACGGAATGAAGCAAGGCAAAGGCTAATAGAGTTTTCTCAAGAGAACGCACTGGTCATAGCCAACACCCTCTTCCAACAACACAAGAGAAGACTCTACACATGGATATCACCAGATGGTCAACACCGAAATCAGATTGATTATATTCTTTTCAGCCAAAGATGGAGAGGCTGTATACAGTTATCAAAAACAAGACCAGGAGCAGACTGTGGCTCAGATCATGAACTCCTTATTGCCAAATTCAGACTTAAATAGAAGAAAGTAGGGAAAACCACTACACCATTCAGATATGACCTAAATAAAATCCCTTATAATTATACAGTGGATGTGAGAAATAGATTTAAGGAACTAGATCTGATAGACAGAGTGCGTGATGAACTCTGGACAGAGGTTCGTGACATTGTACAGTAGATTGGGACCAAGACCATCCCCATGGAAAATAAATGCAAAAAAGCAAAATGGCTGTCTGAGGAGGCCTTACAAATAGCTGTGAAAAGAAGTGAAAAGCAAAGGAGAAAAGGAAAGATATAAGTATCTGAATGCAGAGTTCCAAAGGTTAGCAAGGAGAGATAAGAAAGCCTTCCTCAGTGATCAATGCAAAAAAATAGAGGAAAACAACAGAATAGGAAAAACAAGAGATCTCTTCAAGAAAATTAGAAATTCCAAGGGAACATTTCATGCAAAGATGGGCTCGATAAAGGAAAGAAATGGTATGGACCTTATAGAAACAGACGATATTAAGAAGAGGTGGCAAGAATACACAGAAGAACTGTACAAAAAAAGATCTTCACGACCAAGATAGTCACGATAATGTGATCACTGACCTAGAGCCATACATCTTGGAATGTGAAGTCAAGTGGGCCTTAGAAAGCATCACTAGCAACAAAACTAGTGGAGGTGATGGAATTCCAGTTGAGCTATTTCAAATCTTGAAAGATGATTCTGTGAAAGTACTGCACTCAACATGCCAGCAATTTTGGAAAACTCAGCAGTGGCCACAGGACTAGAAAAGGTCAGTCTTCATTCCAATCCCCAAGAAAGGCAATGCCAAAGAATGCTCAAACTACCACACAATTGCACTTATCTCATACGCTAGTAAAGTCATGCTCAAAATTCTCCAAGCCAGGCGTCAGCAATATGTGAACTTTGAAATCCCTGATGTTCAAGCATGTTTTAGAAAATGCAGAGGCACCAGAGCTCAAATGGCCAACATCTGCTGAGTCATGGAGAAAGCAAGAGAGTTCCAGAAAAACATCTATTTCTACTTCAATGACTATGCTAAAGCCTTTGACTGTGTGGATCACAATAAACTGGAACATTCTGAAAGAGATGGGAATACCAGACCACTTAACCTACCTCTTGAGAAACCTGTATGCAGATAAGGAAGCAACAGTCAGAACTGTACATGGAAAAACAGACTGGGTTCAATTGGGAAAAGGAGTACGTCAAGGCTGTATATTGTCACCTTGCTTATTTAACTTATATGCAGAGTACATCCTGAGGAACGCTGGGCTGGAAGAAGCACAAGCTGGAATCAAGATTGCTGGGAGAAATATCAATAACCACTGATATGTAGATAACACAACCCTTGTGGCAGAAAGTGAAGAGGAACTCAAAAGCCTCTTGATGAAATTGAAAGAGGAGAGTGAAAAGTTTGGCTTGAAGCTCACCATTCAGAAAACAAAGATCATGGCATCTGGTCCTATCACTTAATGGGAAATAGATGGAAAAACAGTGGAAACAGAGTCAGAATTTATTTTTGGGGGGCTCCAAAATCAGTGCAGATGCTGATTGCAACCATGAAATTAAAAGACGGTTACTCCTTGGAAGGAAAGTTATGACCAACCTAGATAGTATATTAAAAAGCAGAGACATTACTTTGCCAACCAAGGTCCGTCTAGTCAAAGCTATGGTTTTTCCCGTGGTCATGTATGGATGTGAGAGTTGGACTGTGAAGAAATCTGATCACAGAAGAATTGATGCTTTTGAACTGTGGTGTTGGAGAAGACTCTTGAGAGTCCCTTGTACCGCAAGGAGATCCAACCAGTCCATTCCAAGGAAGATCGATCCTGGGTGTTCATTGGAAGGACTGATGCTAATGCAGTTTCATCTACAATACTTTGGCCACCTCACGCAACGAGTTGACTCACTGGAAAAGACTCTGATGCTGGGAAAGGTTGGGGGTGGGAGGAGAAGGGGACGACGAAGAATGAGATGGCTGGATGGCATTACCGACTCTGTGCACATGAGTTTGAATGAATTCCGGGAGTTGGTGATGGACAGGGAGGCCTGGCGTGCTGTGATTCATGGGGTCGCGGAGAGTCGGACACGACTGAGCGACTGAACTGTACTGATGCCTTGTCACTAAAAAAAATAAATAAATAATTATTGATTCTGATGTGAGTAGATGGAGGACAGGAGAAGGGGACGACAAAGGATGAGATGGCTGGATGGCATCACCAACTCTGTGAGCATGAGTTTGAGTGAATCCCGGTAGTTGGTGATGGACAGGGAGGCCTGGCTTACTGTGATTCATGGAGTCCCAGAGAGTCGGCCAGGACTTAGCGACTGAACTGAACTGAACTGAAGATCTCTTTTATGTAGTTCTTCTGTTCTATAATTCTTCGGTTTTATATACTTCTTCTGTTTTTACCACTTCTTTTTAATAGCTAATGCTTCAGAAACGGTCCATACTATTTCAGTCCTTTACTGTGCCCATCTTTGCATGAAATATTCCCTTGTATATCTAATTTTTTTCAAGAGATCTCTAGTCTTTCCCTTTCTATGTTTTCCCTCATATTTTTTTTTTTGGGGGGGGGCGGTGCGAGCATTGTTCATTTAATGTTATTTTCTTATATCTCCTTGCTATTTTTGGAACTCTGCATTCAGATGGGTGCATCTTATTCCTTTACTCCTTTGCCTTTAGCTTCTCTTCTTTTCTCAACTATTTGTAAGGTCTCCTCAGACAACCCTTTTGCCTTTCAGCACTTCATTTTGGTGGGTGGTTTTGATCATGGCCTCCTGTACAAGTTTAGGTACCCCCAACCATTGTTTTTCAGCATTGTGCTTGTCAGAGCTGATCCCTTGAATCTAATTTCTCTTCTACTGTATAATCACGAGGGATTTGATGTAAGTCATACTTGAGTGGTCTATGGGTTCCCCCTACTTTCTTTAATTGAAATCTGAACTTTGCAATATGGAGGTCATGATAGAGCCATATTAAGCTCTTGGTCTTCTTTCTGCTTACTCTATAGAGCTTCTCCATCTTTGGCTGCAAAGAACATAATCAGTATGATTTTGGTGCTGACCATCTTCTGATGTCCATATGTCGTGTCTTCTCTTGGGTTGTTGGAAGATGGTGTTTTCTACGACCAGTGCATTTTCCTTGCACTTTTCAATGGCAGCTATTCTAACTGGCATGAGATGGTAGCTCTTTGTGTTTCTGATTCACATTTCTCCAATAATGAGTGACATGGAGCATCTTTTCATGTGTTTGTTACCCATGTGTATGTCTCCTTTGGAGAAATGTCTGTTTAGATCTTTGGCCCATTTTTTGGATTGGGTCATTTACTTTTCTGGCAATGAGCTGCATGAGCTCCTTGTATATTTTGGAGATTGATTCTTTGTAAGCTGTTTATTGCTTTCTCCCATTCTGAAGGCTGCCTTTTCAACTTGCTTATAGATTCCATTGTTGTACAAAGGCTTTAAAGTTTAATTAGATACTGATTGTTTATTATTGCTTTTATTTCCATTACTGTTGGAGGTGGGTCAAAGAGGATTTTGCTGTGATTTATGTAAGAGAGTGTTCTGCCTATGTTTTCCTCAGGCGATTTAGTTTCTGGTCTTAAATTTAGATATTTAATCTATTTTGAGTTTATTTTTTTGTATGGTCTTAGAAAGTGTCCTAGTTTCATTCTTTTACACATAGTTGACCAGTTTTCCCAGCACCACTTGCTCAAGAGAATGTCTCTTCTCCTTGTATATTTTGGCCTCATTTGTCCAAGATCAGTTGTCCATAGGTGTGTGGATTCATCTCTGGGTTTTCTATTTTGTTCTGTTGATCTATATTTCTGCCTTTGGGCCAGTACCATACTGTCTTGATGACCGTAGCTTTGTATTATTGTCGGCTTGACATCCTATTTTTGCATCCCAGTCCCCTATGATAAAAAGGACAAGTGTTTTGGGGGTATTAGTTCTAGAAGGTCTTGTGGGTCCTCATAGAACAGTTCAACTTCAACTTCTTTGGAATTAGTGATTGGTGCTTAGACTTGGCTTACTGTGATATTGAATGGTTTGCCTTGGAGATGAACCGAGATCATTGTCGTTTTTGAGACTGAACCCAAGAACTGCATTTTGGACTCTTTAGTTGACTATAAGGGATACTCCATTTCTTCTAAGGGATTCTTGCCCACAGTAGTAGATGTAACGATCATCTGAATTAAATTCACCCATTATATTCCACTTTAGTTCACTGATTCCTAAAATGTCAATGTTTCCTATTTGATCACATCTAATTTACCTTGATCATGGACATAATATTCCAGTTCCTATGCAATACTGTTCTTTATGGTATCGGACATTGCGTCCATAATCAGTCACATCCACAACTGGGCACTGTTTTCACTTTTGCCCTGACTCTTCATTCTTTCTGGAGTTACTTCTCTACTCTTCTGCAGTAGCATATTGGGCACGTACTGACGTGGGGAGTTCATCTCTCAGTGTCATGCCTGTTTGCCTTTTCATACTGTTCATGGGGTTCCCAAGGTAAGAATAATGAAGTGTTTTGCCATTGCCTTCTTCAGTGGACCACGTTTTGTCTCAACTCTCCACCATGACCTGTCCATCTTGGGCAGCCCTACACAGCATGGCTCATAGTTTCATTGAGTTAGACAAGGCTGTAGTCCATGTGATCAGTTTGTTTAGTTTTCTCTGTTTGTGGTTTTCATTCTGTCTGCCCTCTTATGGATAGGGCAAAGAGAGTTCTGGAAGCTTCCTGATGGGAGACAATGACTGGGGGAATCTGGGTCTTATTCTGATTGGCGGAGCCACACTCAGTAATATTTAATCCAATTTTCTGTTGATGGGGGAGGCTGTGTTCCCTCCAGGTGGTTGGGTCTGAGGCCAAAGTGTTGACACATGCTTCCATCAGACTCCTGGACTCTCCCAGGGACGTCCAACTCAGTCATTTGTGGGAACACTGCTCCTTTCTTCTGGCTCCTGGTGCACACAAGGTTTTGTTTGTGCCCTCCAAGAGTCTGTTTCCCTAGTCCTGCCATTAAATCCCACTGGCCTGCAGAGTCAAATTCCCTGGAGGTTTTCTGTCCATTTTATAGATACACAGGTTTGTAAATCTTCTGTGGGTCTTAGAACTTTAGTAACAGTGCGAGACTTTCTTTGGTATAATCGTTTTGCAGTTTGTGGGTCATCTGCTCGGTGGCTCTGTGATGGGTCAAATGGCAGCTTCCTCCAAGAGGCAAATGCTTTTTATTATTCCGTGTATGAAAATCTGGACAAAAAATTTATTGCATGAATATGGCATACTCTTTATTTTACATTCGGAAACCTGAGTACAGATTTTCCCATAAAAAATATGGACTGCTCAGTACTTAATATTTGAAAGCATAGACATACATTTTTATAAAGGAAACATGAATCTCTCTATATTTCACAGTGAAAACCTGGGCATATTTTTCCATTTAAATATTAATTACCCTTATTTGCCTATGAAAATCTGAATGAGTAGTTTGAATCATGAAACACAGAACGATGTTCATTTTACTTATGATATTCTGAAGTGAGATATTCATACATGAAAAATGAGATCTCTATATTTTACATATGAACATATGAATGAAGATTTAAGTACGTGGATTATATCTTTTATGTGTCCTATATTGAATTCTAGGCATACATATTCTGATATGAAATATGGAATTCTACTTTTCACATATGAATATCTGGGCTTAAATTTTCCTATGAATTTCCTATGAGAATTATGCAATCTCTATAAAAATTTTGGCATGCAATATGGAATATTGTACATCGCAAACATGAAAGTCTGAGAGAAAATTTTCTTCTAGGAGATATCAATTATCTATATCTCACATATGATTATGGGGCAATATGAAAATTTCTGTATTTCATGTATTGAAATATGACACCAGATATTCCCACTTGAAAGATGAGATTCTCAGTTTTACGTATGAAAATGTATGTGCAGACTTTAAGACATGGAATATGAAATTCTCTGTAATTCACTTATGAATATCTGGGGACAGATTTTCCAAGTGAAAATACAGAAATAAAATATAAAATATATATTTCATATCTATATAAATCTATATTTCACATATTAAATATGGATACAGGTCTTTCTGTATGAAATGTGGAATTCTTTATATTTCACTTTTGAAATTCTGAATGCAAATTTTTTACCACGACAGAGAAAAATTTCTCTATTTCACACATCAAAATACGGTCTACTTTTTCTAACAGGAAATGTGTAATTTTTTGTATTTCTCATTTGAAAATCTCTGTTGATTTTTCTTCATGAAGTATGGAATTCTCTACATGTAACATTTGAACAAGTTGGCATTAATTTTCCTTAAGAAATAATGGAATTTTATATTTTACATATGAAAATCTGTCCTGCTTGAGACATAAAATTTTTATTTTAGTGAAGAAAATTTGAATGGATGCTTTCCAACATGCAATATAAAAATCTGTCTCTTTCACAATTGGGAACAAATTTTCTTATGTGAAATATGAATGTCAATATATCACATATGAAAATTTGTGGACAGATTTTTCACACATAAAGTATGAATTTTCTATGATTCAGAACGTATAATCTGGCCTAAATTCCCAAATATAGAATCTACTATTTTTCGTATATGAACATTTGGTCACAGATTGTCCTAAAGTTATTTGGAATTCTCTATGTTTCAATAATGAAAATCTGGTTGAAGACTTCCCTATATGAGATATGGAATAATCTATATTTCATATCTGAAACACGGACTGTCAATATTTCTATATGATTTTTAATTCTCTCTTAATATTTGAATTTCGTGATTTTGATTTTTCCCAGAAAAAATGGAAATCTTTATATTTCACGTATGGGAATCTGGATGCCAGTTTTCATACATGTAATATGGAACTCTCCATATGAATATCTGGGTGCAGATTTTCCTACATAAAATGTGAAACTCTATAATTAATACAAGAAAATATGGGCATTGATTTTCCCCCATGAAAGATGAAATTCTCATCGTTTTCGATGTCTAAATCTGAGCATATATTTTATGACTTAAACATATCATTATTTATATTCCACATTTGAATGTCTGGGTGCAGATTTTCCTGCGTTAGTTATGCAGTTATCTCTCTTTCACCTTTGAATATCAGGGCATCAATTTTCTCCACATGTGGCATGCTGAAGAAGAAAATCTGCTTGCAGATTGAAGTATGTGAAATATAGGGAATTCCGAATATTAGGTAGAGCCATCTACTCCTGGATGTCAATCACAACTATTTGTGACACCATGGATTGAGATCTCCAGGCTTCCCTGTCCTTCACTGTGACCCACAGTGTGCTCAAACTCATTCACGGAGTCAGTTATGCCATCCAACCATCTTATCCTCCATCACCCTCTTCTTCTGTCCTCAATCTTTCCAATTATCAGTGGCCTTTCCAATGAGTCAGCTCTTCACATCAGGTGCCCAAAATACTGGAGCTTCAACATCATCCATTCGAATGAATATTCAGGTTAGTATCTTGGATTGATCTCCATTCTGTCCAGTGGACACTGAAGAGTCATCTTCAGCACCACAGTTCCAAAGACTCATTTCTTTGGCATTCACCCTTCTTTATAGCTGAAATGGCACAGCCACACGCAACTCCTGTAACACCTTAGCTTTCACTATGTGGACAAAAGTCAGCTAGTGATATATCTGCTTTTCAATCCATTGCCCCAAGGTCTGTCATAACTTTTCTTCCCAGGATCAAGGGTCTTTTATTTTCATGACTGTAGTCACTGTCCCCAGTGATTTTGGAGCCCAAGAAAATTGTCTGTCACTGTTTCCACTTTTACCATTTCTATTTGCCAAAACTGTTAGCCTTGTCCTGCCTCATTTTGTACTCCAGTGCCAAACTTGCCTGTTACTCCAGGTGTCTCTTGACTTCCTGCTTTTTCATTCTGCTCCCCTGTGATGAAAAGGATATCTTTTCTTGGTGATAATGCCAGCAGGTCTCGTATGTCTTCACAGAACTGTTCAATTTTCCTAGTCGCTTAGATGGTAAAGAATTGAAATACAGAGACTTCCTTTTTTCATGTAGGAAAATCTACATTCAGATGTACATGTGAAAAATAATGACTTCCACATTCCCTCTAGGAAAACTGTCAGTTCAGATTTTCAAATGTGAAATACAGAGAATTCCATCTTTCACATAAAATTGGCAACTAGATTTTCATATGTGAAATGTGGAGAATTCTTTATTTCATGTAGGATAAGCTACATCAAAATCTTCATATATGAAATCTAGAGAATATATATTTCACGTAGGAAAATCGACCATATTTTTCATATGTACAATATGGGTAATCTAATTTTCAAGGGGTTAATTCTACATCCAGATATTCATTGTGAAATATTTTAAAAAATCATATTTCAGGAGAAAAAGCTCAGTGCCTAGATTTTCACATGTCAATAATAGAGAATTCCATATTTCATGAAGGAGTATCATTGCCCAGATTTTCATTGTGAAATAGAGATTTCAATATCTGCATGGAAATCCTAACCCAGATATACCTATATGATATATAGGTAATTACATATTTCAATGAGTTAAATCAGTGCCAAGATTTTTATATATGATATAATGAGAATTCCATATAAATGTAGAAATGTGAGTGCTCTAGGTTGCATACATGAAATAAAATGTGGTATTTGGTGTAATGAAATCTATGGTCAGATGTTCATATGTCAAATATGCAAAATTACAAATTTCATGTAGAAAAGCCCACATTATATTTTATGTGAAATGCATACACTTCCATATTTAATATAGGAAAATAGGTACACAGATTTTCTTCTGAAATATACAGAAATTTCGTTTTGAAAAGTATGTGCCAAAATTTTCATCTGTGAAATACAGAGAATTCCACATTCCTTCAGGGAAACTACATACATATTTTCATATGTGAAATATACAGTCCCATTATTTCATATAGGGAAATTTTGGCCACATATCGAATTATGACATAGAGAGAATTACAGTTTATGTAGAAAATTTGCACTTGGAATTTCTTCTATGAAATTCAGAAGATCCCATATATTAGGTAGGAAAAGTGGCACTCAGATTACCTTGTGTTAAGCCTTTGGCCTTGTGTGTCACTCAGTCGTGTCGGACTATTTGTGTCCCCATAGACTGCAGCACGCCAGGCCTCCCTGTCTGTCCCCAGCTCCTGGAGTTTACTTTAACTAGTGTCCATTGGTAGATGATGTCATACAATCATCTCATCCTCTGACATCCCATTCTCCTCCTGCTATCCATCTTTCCCAGCATCAGGGTCATCTCAAATGAGTCAGTTCTTCACATCAGGTGCCAAAGTATTGGAATTTCAGCTTCAACATCAGTCCTTTCAATGAACATTCAAGACTGATCTCCTTTAGGATGGACTGGTTGGATCTTCTTGCAGTCCAAGGGACTCTCAAGAGTCTCTCAAGAGTCTCTCAAGAGTTCAAAAGCATTGACTCATTGGCACTCAACATTCTTTACAGTCCAACTTAAAAAAACTAATTTTCAAGAACCTGTAGCAATCATGACAACATAATTCAACATTATATATATATATAACTGTTTAAACATTTTGGAAATATACTTTTCTTGTCAATGAAAAACTCATATTTTTTAAATGAATGGGGAAAAGACGTTTAATATTCATCCATAACAGGTTAGTAAAGGCTGTGTGTGACAAATAAAACATACATTTTAAGGAATCAATTGAATAACTAAACCCAGGTGACTGATAATAGTTCTGTTGCCACCTATTTAAAAGGTATTTTTTCTTTTCGGAAAATCTTTCAACCTTTTGACATACACATATACACTAATTTCTGTACTTCACATTTATTTTTATTCATACTCTTTTCATGAGAAGTGCATTATCAAATAAAATTCAGTTTTCAGGGCTTTATAGTCAATTTGTCATTCAGGTAAACATATTTCGAGTTCTTCTTTTGAATTCATAAGTAACATGAGAAGCAGTAAGAGGTATGCCTTTTTTTAGTTGAATATACTTTGAAATTTAAATTTTTATTGGAGCATAATTGCTTAAGACTCTTTTTGTAGTTTCCACTCTACAGCAAAATTATAGCATGCTGCAATCCAATGGTTCCAAAGACTCGGACACCATTAAGTGATTGAACAATCATACATCTATCCTCTCATTTTGAGACTTCTTTCTGATTCACATCACCGCAGTGATGTTCCCTGTGCTGTATATATATATATATGCATCAATAGTGTACAGCTGTCAGTTGCAAGCTCCCAATTCCTTCCACCAGCATTCAGTTTATCCTTGATATCCATAAGTTTCTTCTCTATAAATATGTCCCTACTTTTGCTTTTCTTATAAGGTCATCTATACAGTCTGTTTACTTTATATGCAGAGTATGTTATGAGAAACCGTGGGCTGGAGAAAGTACAAGCTGGAATCAAGATTGGAGGAGAAATATCAATAACCTCAGATATGCAGATGACACCAGTCTTATGGCAGAAAGTGAAGAAGTAAAGAGCCTCTTGCTGAAAGTGAAAGAGTCATAATAACTCTTTAAGCCAACTTAAAGCTTAAAGCTCAACATTCTGAAAACTAAGATCACGGAATCCAGTTCCATCACTTCAAGGCAAATAGATGGGAAAACAGTGGAAATAGTGGCTGACTTTAATTTTCTAGGCTCCAAAATCACTGCGGATGGTGATTGCAGCCGTGAAATTAAAAGACACTTACTCCTCGGAAGGATGTTATGACTAACGTAGACAGCATATTAAAAAGCAGAGACATTACCTTGCTAAAAAAAGTCCGTTAGTCAAGGCTATGGTTTTTCCAGTGATCATGTATGGATGTGAGAGTTGGACTATAAAGAAAGTTGAGTGCAGAAGAACTGATGATTTTGAACTGTGGTGTTGGAGAAAACACTTGAGAGTCCCTTGGACTGCAAGGAGATCCAACCAGCCCTTCCTAAAGGAGATCAGTCCTGGGTGTTCATTGGAAGGACTGATGTTGAAGTTGAAACTCCATTACTTTGGCCACTTGATATGAAGAGCTAGCTGATTTGAAAAGACTCTGATGCTGGGAAAGATTGAGGGCAGGAGGAGAAGGGGATGATAGAGTATAAGATGGTTGCATGGTATCACTAACTCAATGCACATGGGTTTGGTTGAACTCCGGGAGCTGGTGATGGACAAGGAGGCCTGGTGTGCTGTGGTTCACGGTGTCGCAAAGAGTCGGACATGACTGAGCACCTGAACTGAACTGATACAGTTTATACATATATATATATATTTATATAAAGTTATGTTACATATAATATATACGCTATGAAATATAAATATATATATTATACAATATACTAAAATTTTATGTTAGATAAACAGTCTATGTTATATAAAGTTATGTTATTTATAATATATGTGATAAAATATGTTATATATAATGTATTAACAGCTTATATATATGTTAATAAGTGATATTTGTTTTCCTTTTTCTATTTTATTTCATTATATAGGACTCTTTTTCAATCCATCCACCTCTCTACAAATGACCCGATTTCATTCCTTTTTTGATTGTGTAATGTGTTATTTTATACATATACCAAATTATCTTTATTCATTCCTTTGTAAATGGACATTTCTGTCGCTTCAGAGTTCTGCTGTTGTAAATCCTGGAGCCATCAATACTGTTGTTATGCATCTTTTGTAATTATGATGTTCCTTAGGTAAATCCAAACAATCCCAGCAGTGGAATTGCTAGATCATAGAGTTTCTTCATTCCTAGATTTTTAAAGACTCTTCATACTGATCTGCATACATAGTGGCTGTATCAATGTATATTCCTTCCAGCAGGACTGGAAAGAAAATGAAAGTGAAAGTCACGATGCCATGTCCAAATCTTTGTGACAGACTGGAATTCTCTAGTCCAGAATGCTTCTTCTGAGGAATCTGAGTTCCTGAATTCAGAATCTGAATTAAAATATTCGGGGCAATTCCCTTCTCCAGGGGAATTTTCCTAACCACGGGATTGAATCCAAGTCTCCTGCATTACTGCTGGATTCTTTCCGTTCAAACCACTTGGGAGGGTTACCTTTTCTCCACACCCTCTGCAGAATTTATTTATTTGTAGATTTTAGTTGCTGTTGTTGTTGATAAGGGTCAATCAGGCCAGTGTTAGCTGCTACCTCATTGAAGGTTTTGTTTCCCTTTTTCTAATAGTGATGTTGAGCATCTTCTCTTATGATATTGAAAACCTGTTAGTCTTCTTGGGAGTAACGTCTATTTCCTCTCGGTCCATTTTTTTTTTCCAATGGGGTTGTTAGTTTCTCTGCTATTCAGCCATGTGTGCTATTTGCTTATTTTGGAGTTTAATCTGTTTTCATTTCCTTCATTTGCAAATGTTTTCTCCCACAATGAAAATTGTTTTCTGTCTTGCTTATGGTGTTGCTGTGTGGAAGTTATTAAGGTTAATTAAGTCCTACTTGGTTATTCTTAACTTTATCTTCATTGCTTTAGGAGCTAGATTTAAAAAGAAAAAAAACATCATTCTCCATTTTATGTCAAAATGTGTTCTACCTATGATTTCCCCTAATAATATAGATTTAGAGAGACTGACCTTATATTTAGATATTTAATCCAGTTTGAGTTTATCTTCTTGCATGATCTTAAGGAGTGACTAAAGCTGATCCACTGAAGAAGTGAATGGCAAAACACTCCGATACACCCATGAATTAACTCTATAAAGAGGCAAAAATATATTACCCTAAAAGGTGTCTCTCCCGGTGCAGAAGCTGTCCAAAATGTTACTGGGGAAGAGCAGAGGGCGATTTCTAATGGCTGTAGGAAACATAAAGTGGTGAGATGAAAGAGGAAATGAAGCTCAGTTATGGATATGTCTGATGATGAAAGTAAAATCTGATGCTGCAAAGAACAATAATGCATAAGAACATGGAATGATAGGCCCATGAATCAAGGTAAATTGGATGGGGTCAAATGGGAGAAAGCAAGAGTAAACATCAGCTAGGATTCATGGAACTAAAATGGAGAGGAATGGGTGAATTTAATTCAGATGACTATTTTGTCTATTACAGTGGGCAAGAGTCTCATAAGAGTAAAGGAGTAGTAATCATAATCAACCAAAGAGTCTTAAATGCAGTATTTGGGAGCAGCCTCAAAAGCGACAGAATGATCTCAGTTCGTTTTCAAGGCAAAACATTCAACATCACTGTAATCCAAGTGTAGGTCCCAAAAGCTGGCCCAAAGAAATTGAAATTGATCAGTTCTATGAAGACTGCAAGAACTCCTAGAACTAAGACCGAATGAAAGATGACCCCATCACCATAGGGGAGTACAATGCAAACGAATGAAGTCAATAAATACCTGGACGAAACTGGAGCAACTTTGACCTTGGAGTACAAAATGAAGTAGGGCAAAGACAAATAGAATTACACCCAGAGAATGTACTTGTCAGAGCAAACATTCTTTAACTACGTCACAAGAACCGACTTTACACATGAATCTCACCAAAAGGTCTGTAAGGATTATCAGCTTGGTTATTCTCGGCAGCAATCAAGATGGAGAAGCTGTATAGAGTCAGCAAAAACAAGACCTGGAGTTGATTGTGGCTCAGATCATCAGCTTCTCATGACAAAGTTCAGGTTTAAAATAAAGAAAGAGTTGATTGGGTTGGACCCGCTAGGCTAGCCAGGTACAACAAAAATCAAATTGCCTCTGGAAAATGCAGCGGAAATCACAACCAGTTTTAAGGGTTTAAATCCAGTAAACAGTTCCCCAAGAACTACAGAAGGAGCTTCAAAATGTTTTACAGGGAGCAGTGAATAAAACCATCCTAAAAAAAAAAGAAAAGCTCGAAGACAAAGTGATTTTCTGAGGAGGGTTTATATATAGCTGTGGAAAGATGAGAAGCAGAAAACAACTGAAAAATATAAAGGTAGCCCAATTAAATGCAGAATTCCAGAGAAATTCAAGAGACAAGAGGGTATTTTCAATAAATAATGGAGATAAATAGAAGAAAGCAAGCAGATAGGGAAATACAAGTGATCTATTCAAGACAATTGAGAAGATCAAAAGATCATTTCCTCCAAAGATGGACAAAATAAAGGACAGAAACAGTAAAGGACTAAAGAAGCAGAAGAGATCAAGACAGGATAGAAAGAATACAGAGAAAAACTTTAGAAAAAAAAAAAAAGACCGTAATAACCCAGATAACCACAAGGTGTGAGCATTCACCCACAAACACTTATTCTGGAATGTAAAGTCAAGTCTTACAAAGCATTTCTGACCATAGAACTAGTGGAGGTGATGGATTTCCAGCAGAACTGTTGGAATCTTAAATGCTCTCAAAGTACTGCAATCAAAATGGTGCAAATGTGGAAAACATAGCAGTGATCAGGGGACTGGAAAAGGTTAATCCTTATCCAAATTTCCAAGAAGGACAGTATTAAATAAAGTTCAAACCACCACTCAATTTCACACATCTCCCATGCTAGTAAAGTTATGCACAAATTCCTTCAAGGTAGTCTTCAACATTACATGAACTGAGAACTTCCAGAAGTTTGAGCTGGGATTAGAAACATCAGAGGAACCACAGATCAAATGATCACCGATTACTGGATCATAGAAATACCAAATGAATTCCAGAAAATCTCTGCCTGTTTTTCATTGACCACTGTAAAATCATAGTCTGGGCAACATATAAATTGCAGAAAACCCTTAAAGAGATGGGAATGGCAGAACATTTTACCTGTCTCCTTCATACTTGACCTGTAGGCAGGTCCAGAAGCAATAGGGTCAAGTATGCAATGACTGACTAGCTCGAGGTTGAGAAAGGAGTATGATAAGGCTGTTGATTGTCACCTCATTCATTTAACTTATATGCATAGCAAAGCATAAGAAATGCCAGGCTGGATGACTTACAAGCTGAATCAAGATTGCTGGGGATAATGTCACCAAACTCATATATGTGTGTGACTATCACTCTGCTGCTACTGCTACTACTGCTAAGTCACTTCAGTTGTGTCCGACTTTGTGTGACCCCATAGATGGAAGCCCACCGGGCTCCCCCATCCCTGGGATTCTCCAGGCAAGAACATTGGAGTGGGTTGCCATTTCCTTCTCTAATGTGTGAAAGTGAAAAGTGAAAGTGAAGTCGCTCAGTCGTGTCCAACCGTTAACGACCCTGTGGACTGCAGCCCCCCAGGCTCCTCCATCCATGGGATTCTCCAAGCAAGAGTACTGGAGTGGCTTGCCATTACCTTCTCTGAATGATAGAAAAAGAAGATGAACTAAAGAACCTCAATGAAGGTGAAGGAGTACAAAAGCTTTTTTTTTTTTTTTTTTTGGCAGTGGTGACAGGGTGGTTTACTTTATTACTCATTTCTTTATTTTCTTTTTTTAAATTTATTTATTTTAATTGGAGGCTAATTATTTATATTATTGTATTTGTTTTGCAAATTGACATGAATCTGCCCCAGGTGTACATGTGTTCTCCATCTTAAAACCCCCTATTGTACAGATTGAAGTAAGCAAAAGCTTTTGAAGGGTGCAAAGTGAAAGTGAAGTAATTTAGTCGTCTCCCACTCTTTGAGATTATAGCCTAACAGGCCCATGGATTATAGCCTAACAGGCTCTTCTGTCCATGGAATTTGCAAGGCAAGAGTATTGGAGTGGGTTGTCATTTTCTTCTCCAGGGAATTGTCCTAACCCACGGTCTAACTCTGCTCCTCCGCCTTGCAAGCAGACGCTTTACCATTTGTCCCGCCAGAGCAGGCCTAAAACTCAATGGTATAAAAACTCAGATCACAACCTCTGGTCCCATCACTTCATCGCAAAGAGAAGGGGTAAAAGGAAAAAACAATGTCAGGTTTCCCCTTCGTGGGCTCTGACATCAAGGCAGATTGTGTCTGCAGCCATGAAATTAGAAAATAAATGCTTCTTTACAGAAAATATATGACAGAATTAGATAAAGTGTTACAATGAAAGAAATCACCGTGCTGTCAAAGGTCCATTACAGTCAAAGCTATGGTCTTTCCCGTAGTCATATACTGTTGTGTGAGGGACCATGAAGGAGGCAGAACAACTGAAGAACTGATGCTTTTCAACCAGGGTTCTGGAGAAGACTCTTGAGAGTCTCTTGGACAGCAAAGAGAAGAAATGAGTCAATCTTAAAAAATCACCCTGAAATACACATTGGAAGGATTGCTACTGAAGTTTATGCTCTAATAATTTGCCACCTTATGTGAAGAGACAACTCATTGGAAAAGACCCTGATGCTGGGAAACATTGAAGGCAAAAGGAGAAGACAGCACGAAGGATGAGATGATTGGGTTTCATCAGCGATGCAATGGACATGAACTTGGGTAACCTTCAGGAGATGGTGTGGGACAGGGAAGCCTGGCATGCCACACTCCATGGCATCACAACAAGCCAGTGTCCTAATTTCATTCTTTTACTTTTAGCTGTCCAGATTTTCCAAAATCACTTATAAAAGAGATTATGTAGTCTCCATTGTATATTGTTGTCTCATTTGTCAGAGATTAGATGACCACTTGTGCAAGTGATGATCAGGGTTTCTATCCATCCCAATGGCTTATATTTCTGCTTTGGGCCCATTCCATGCTGTACTGATTACTGTAGCTTTGTAGTATTGACTTATGTCAGGAAACTTGATTCCTTCAGCTCTGTTTTCTTTCTCAAGCTTGCATGGCTATTCAAGGTCTTTTGCATTTCCATACTAGTTGCAAAAATACTTTGTTCTAGTTCTGTTAAAAATGTCATTGGTATCTTGATAGCAACTGCATTGAAACTGTAAACTGCTGTTTATAGTGTAGCCATTTTCACAATATTGTTTCTTCCAGTGCATGTGAATGGTATATCTCTCCATCTCTTTGTGTCAGCTTTGCTTTGTTTCTTCCATGCTTTATTATTTTCTGCACACCAGTCTTTCCCCTGCCTCGGTAGGTTTATTACCAGGATTTTTACTCTTCTTGTTTCCATGGTGAATGGGATTGTTTCCTTCATTTCTATTTTTGATATTTTGTTGTGAGTGTGTAGGAATACAAGGGATTCCTGCGTATTAACTTTATATCTAGCAACTCCCCTAAACTTATCGATCAGCTCTAGTAATTTTCTGGTGGCATCTTTGGATCTCCAGGCATAATAGCATAGCACGTGTAAACAGTGGCAGTTTTACTCCTTTTCCCGTTTGTTTGCAATTGTATTTCTTCTAATCTGACTGATATAATGAGGAGTTCAAAGTCTATGCTGAATTCCAGTAGTGATAGTGGGTATTTTTGTCTTATTCATGAATTAGGGGTCACATTTACAGGTTTTCACCATTGAGAATCATGTTTGCAGTGAGTTTATCCATATGTGGCCTTTATTAGCTTGCAGATGGTTCCGTCTGTTCCCACAAATTTTATACAGGGTTTATTATGAATGGGTCTTCCGTTTTGTCAAAAACTTTTACTACATCTCTATCCTAAACTGCTTCAAGATCTTTCCTCTAAAAAGTTAGTTGTCTTTTAGTGTTCTTTCTTCCTTTGTCCACCTAATGCAAAGAACTGACTCATTAGAAAAGGCTCAGATAGTGGAAAATATTGAAGGTCAAAGGAGAGTTGGGCAGCAGATGTTGAGACAGTTAGATAACTTCACCAACTCTATACACATGAATCTGAACAAATTCTGGGAGATAGTGAAAGGAAGCATGGCGGGCTCTAGTCCATGGGGTCACAAAATTGGACATGATTTCCGGGAAGAGCAACAAATTCTCTCCTCTGTGATTGAGACTATTACTTATTCTCAACTGCTTCATTTTCTATCCACCTCATCCTCTTCATATCTCAGGTATCTTAATTTTACTCGTTATCATGTTTAGAATCAGTTATGTTTGTTTGACTTTATTGTCACCCACCTGGCCCCAAATTTGTGTGATATCTCAATTGTACATGACTTATATGTGATGAGGGCATGGCGTTGACAAATAATGATATTGAGAGGTGTAGGCAGAGATGGGGTTTTTCCAAGTCAGCTGAGCACAACGCCCTATGCTATTTGTCTGTGGTTTCTGGAAAGAAAGCACAGAGGATAGAATCATGCCAACGTGAATAACACTGTGAATCTGTCCAAGGTGATGTGAGAATACAGAACACTGTTGTTCATTTCTCAGTTTTCCATAGTGAGCACTTCCAAACCTGCCCACCTCTTTGCAAGGCTGTCCTCCTCAGGAGCAAAGCCCCAGGTTAGGAACCTTCCAGGATAATTAGCAGAAGTGGAAGAGGTGCTTGACTTGATTGAAGAGGGAGGGAAAAAAAGAAATAAAAAAGAACTGGGACAAAATAAAAAAGGGGGATGTTACTTGCATGAAATATTGAATTTTGTATGCTTCACATTTGAAAACTGGGGGAAGATATTCTTACAATTAATGTGAAATCTCTGTATTTCACATGTGAAAATGTAGGTGTAGTTTTCACACATGAGATATAGGATTTTATATGTTACCAAGATAAAATCAAGTCCTAATATTTTTTCTTAAAATATGGAATTTTCTACATGAAATATAAAATCTCTGAATTTCCCCATATGAAACTATATTGGTCTTGATTTTTGTGAATACATTTTGGAAGTTTTTATGTTTCACATAAAATGGAAATCAACCCCAGGATATTTCTATATGAA
The DNA here is from genome assembly GCF_049115385.1 of Moschus berezovskii. Taxonomy (NCBI): domain Eukaryota; kingdom Metazoa; phylum Chordata; class Mammalia; order Artiodactyla; family Moschidae; genus Moschus; species Moschus berezovskii. The sequence continues at coordinate 55,194,809 of NC_142489.1, forward strand.
ACATAGATTTCTCTTTCTTGCTGACATCAAGACCTGCACACATGTTTTCCTAAATGAAAATAAAGAATTCCTTATAGTTCCTGTGACAAAACATTGATGGTGATTTGAAACATTAAAACTTGAAGTGAAACATGGAATTTTCCAATTTTATATTTTAAAATCTGGGTGCGTATATTTCACAAGATAATCGGAAATTTTGTAAATGTTTAATGAACTCTGCACTGATTTTCCTACATGAAGATGGAAAAATCATGTATGAAAACTTTAGATTTTCCCCCATGAAATAGGTTTTGTCATCTATTTTGCACATGAAAAGCTGAACACACCTTTTCCTAAGTGATAATTAGAACTCTATTAGTTCATGTATGATTCTGTGTGTGCATGTTTATACATGAGTCATTTATTTCTCCAAATTTTTATATGGTAATCAATGTGCTGGTTCTCTTCTATGAAATACGGACTTCTTTATGAACACATATCTAATACTTGAGCTGATTATTCTACAGCATTATACGATTCTCCACATTTCACATATGAAAATTTGTGCATAGATGTTCCAACAGGGAACCTTGTGTTCTCTGTAATTAACATATGAGAACTGACTTGATTTTCTGACATGAAAAATGACATTACATATAATTAATATATTCATCCTAGGTGTGGTAAAATATGGATTAATCTATATTATATATATGAAATTCTGCAGATAGAATTTACTACATAAAATATATAATTGTGTCTATTTTACATATGAGCATATGAGTATAATTTTTCAATTTAATATATGGAATTATCTGTGTTTCATATATGGACATCTGATAAAGCTTTTTTGACATGACTTTTGAAAGTTGTATATTACACATAAGATTTTCTTACGTGAAATATGAGGTGTATATTTCACATATGAAAATTAGGATACAGTTTTGATAGATGAAATATGGATTGCATTTTCATTCATAGGAAAATGTGGGTACATTTTCATAAATATATTTGGAAAGTAAAAAAATTTATATGCAGTCCTAAACCCAAATTGTCATGTGTAAGAGAGGAGTATTTGATATTTTAAATATAAAGAAATCACTTAGTCTTTCAAGCATGAAATATAGAATTTCCTATATTCTTAATATGGAAAACTGAGTGCATATTTTCTCATATGAAACAGAATAAACTCTATTTCACATTTGAAACTCTGGACACAAGTTTCTTACATGAAATTTCAGATTTTCTTTATATCATATATGAATATATGTGCTCCAGTTTTTACAGGAAAAATGGAATTCTCTCATTTTCTTTTATGAAAATCCAGATGGCAACCATCTACCTGAAATATAGGATGCTGTGTATTTCACATAAGAAATTTGGGCTTATCTTATCTTACATGAAACATGAAAAGTTTTCTACTCTTCATATGAAAGCCTGGACTCTGATTTCCCTGTAAGAAATATGGAATTCTCTGTGTTTAACACAGGAATCTTGTAAACAAATTATCTTACAGTAGGGTTCTCTATGTTTTACCTATGAAAATCTGCACACAGCTTCTCCTGTATGAAACATGAAATTCCCTACATTCAATATATGTAAACCTGGGCACAGGTTTTTGAGCATGATATATAGAGTAAAATATGTAAATTTCCCTGTTTTTTATATGCAAACTGGGATTCCATATAAAATATAAAATATTTCCATATAAAATATTTGTCATTTTACTGAATTTATATGAAATCTACTTACAGTTTTTAGTGTATGAAATATAAAAATTCTAACATTATATATGTTAAAATAGCTTCAGACTTCCAAACATGAACCATGGAGTTTGTACATTTTGTATATGAAAATCTGGGCAACGTTTTTCTTATGTGAAGACATGAAAGCCTCTTTATGTTACATTTGGAGTTTGACATGCAGATGTTCCAAAATGAAATTTGACATTTGTATATTTCATTTCTGAACATCTGGGTGCTGTTTCCTACATGAAACGTGGAATCCTTTAAATTTCACATGTGAAAATATCAGTGTCTATCTAAAATATGGAACACTGTCTATTTGCTATGAGCAGATTAGGGTGCAGATCATCCTAAATGACATTTGAAATTCTCTATATTGCACTTAGGAAAAACCTAAGCACTGTTTTTCTTAGATGAAATGTGGTATTTTTATTATCTGTATTAAAACATTTTCACAGGACAATTTTACATATGAATTCTCTATATTTCACATAGGAATGCAGGTACAGACTTTCCTCCATGTAATTGGGAATTTTTTATACTTCATAAATTTAAAACATACCCAGGTTTTCTGTATAACATATGGAATGATCTGTTTTACATATGAAATATTGACTTATTTTCATGTTAAATATTTCCTATCTATATTTCATGCATGAAAATATGGATCCAGGTTTTCCTCTTGAATTTACTATGCAATTAACTTTGCTGCACATATCAATTCTACACGCCAAAATTTCTCCATGAGTTATGTGATCCTCCTTATTTTACATAGGTTTATCAGATGGTAGATTTTTCTACATGAAGTATGGAATTGTCAATATGATATAAGTATGAAAACCAGAGATTTTCTTACATGAAAAATGTCACTTTCCAGATTTTGTATATGAAAACGTGTGTGGAGGTTTTTTAAATGAATTACTGAATTTAAAATATTTCATGTGTGAATGTATGGATAGAATTTAATGCATAAAATATGGAATTTCCTGTATTTAGTGTATAAAACTCCCTACAAAACTCTAGGCAAAAGTTCTATGATTGCAAAGAAATTTTCTCTTCCACATGTGAAAATCTGTGCCCAGGTAATCATCCAAAAATATGGGATTGTGTATATTTCATATCTAAACATCTAAGGACATATTTCCACTATTAAGTATATATTTTATGCAATATATCACAATAAATAACTTTAGGAAACATGAAAATCTCATCATCAATATCCTTCATGAAATATGGAATTTTGTATGCTTCACATATTAAACCTTGGGCACTGATTTTCCATGAGGAATTTTGGAATTTTCTATTCTTACATAGAAAAATCGAAGCACTGATTACTGCACATGAAGTATGGAATTTTCTTTCTTTCCCATATGGGTGTCTATTTTCCCACATATAAACAGAATACTCTATATTTCAAATGTAAGCTATGATCACTGATTTTCCTACATGAAATAGATAATTCTCTGTATTGCCCATAGGAAAATCTGGGCCCAGATATTCTTCCATAACCCGTGAAATTCTGCATACTTCAGGGTCAATTTCAGCTGAATGAGTGTATTGCCTGCATATGTAAATCTTCTAAAAGATTCTAAATATAGTACTGAAGTCGCCATTTTACATATGAAAATCTGCATGTCAAATCTCTCCCATGAAATATGGAGTTCTGAAATTTATCATACAAAAATCTGGACTCTGGAATATACATTTAGAGAAAATTTCATATTCTATTTCACATGAGCAAATATGGATGTAAATTCTCCAACAAGAAATGTGCAAGTGGCTAAATCCAGGTGTGCAATTTCCCTGCATGACACTTGTAACCCTCTGTCGGTCACTTATAAGCTATAAGATTTTCCTATATCATGAACTGAATTAGATATACTTCATGCATAAATATCTGGACACAGATTTTCCTAATTAAATATGGAATTCTCTGAATTTAATATACTAATCTAGTCTCTTTGCCTACATGAATTATTCATGCTCAGTTGCTGCATTCGTGTTAGACTCTTTGTGACCTTGGATTGTAGTTTTCAGGATTCTCCGTCCATAAGATTCCCATAAAACATGGAATTTTCTATTTTCAATTATGAAATGGTAGAGATGATCCTATATAAAAAAGTGATTTCTCTATACTTTCACATCTGAACATTTTCCCACCTTTTTTCGTATATGAAATTTGGAGTTTTCCTTATTACATACATGATTGTATGCGAGCCAGTTAACCTATATATGAAATATTTAATTCCCTACATTTCACTTGTGCGCATCTCGACAGAATTTTCTCAGAAGAAATGTTGAATAGGATATTTAGCTGCAATATAAAATACTGTATATTTTCCACATGGAAGTTTGTGCAGAATTTCCACATGCAGTACAGAATTATTTGTGTTTAACGTATGATAATCCAAGAGCTTATTATCGAACATGACATATGGAATCTGTATATCTCCTTTAAAATTCTCTGTGCAGAATTTTGTACATTCAAAATTGAATTCTCTATATTTCACATATGAAAATCTTATCAAAGATTTTCCTCCATGACTTACTGAATTCTTTAGTTTACCTATGAAAATCTGAATGTTGATTCTCCTACATGAAATTGGGAAATTTCATTATTTCACTTAGGAAAATCTGGGATAGATATTTTTTCTTAAGTGAATATGGGTTTCTCTATATTACGCAAATAAAATCCAAACATGGATTTTTAAGATTAACTTGAAATACACACTCATATTTGAAAATATTCTTATATCCAATGTGGAATCATATTTTTTCAATTCTTGACACAGATTATTTTTATACAGTATTCTCTAGGCTGTGACTTTTCTATATGATACCTATGGTACTCTTTATTTCACATATCAACACTTGGAGTAGATATCCCAACATAAAATATAGATTTGATATATTTCTCATATGAACATCTTTTCACAGATTTTCCTACATGAAATATGGAATTCTCTATTGTTTGCATATCAAATTGTGGGTGGTAATTTTTCCATATGGAATTCTCTAGATATCATTTATGCATGTAATCTGAGTGGCAATTACCCTTATGTATTTCTCTAGATGTCACTTATGAATATTAGGATCTACAAGTGTTTACATGAAAAATGGAATTCTCTACTGTGTTTCATCTATCAAAAATCTGGTTCAGAAACATAAAATTCCCTTCACATCACATAGGAAATTTGGGGCTCATTTTTCTGATATAGGGCATGGAATTATGATATGATACATGCATATATGATCGTATGGGTCCCTATTTATCTACATATCACATATGAAAACCTAATCACACATTTTCTCAAATGAAAGTGGGAATCCAATGTATTTAATATTGAAAATGTAGCCCCAGAATTTCCATATTGAAGTATGGAATTCTCTGTATTTCACATATGAATATCTAGCTGCAGATTTTCCAACAGAAAATGTGGAATTATCTATAGTTCATACATGAACGTCCAGGTGATATTTTCCATGTGAAATATGGATTTCTCAATATTACACATGTATAAGTGTGAGAATACGAAATTCTCTGCATTTCATATTTGAAAAGTTGAATGCAGATTTTCTCAGAGAAACTTGGGTTTCTCTATATTTCATAGAGGGATGTATGGGTGCAAATATTCCTACTTATAATACATTTCAAGTGATCATACATGTGAAAATCCGCGAGCACTTTACTGAGATGTATTACCAAAATTTCTATTTGTCTTATTGAGAATTTGTGTTCAGTTCTTTATAGACTAAATATGGATATTTCTGTTTTGTGTATTCAAATCTGGCTGGCTATTTACATATACAATATTTGTAATTTTCCTAAATGTATATGAAAATCTAAAGAAAGCTTTTCATATGTGAAATATGAAAATTCTAGAATTTTATATGTGATAATTTTTTGGATTTCCAAACATGAAATATGAAATCCTTTATATATTGTATAAGAAAATCTGGACAATGGTGTTTCAATGTGAAGTACATGAAAGCCTCTGTATGTTGTATTTGGAAATGGATACGGATATTCCAAAATGAAATGTAGAATTTGCTGTATTTTATATCTGAACATTTGAGTGCAGATTTTCTACATGAAATGTGGAATCCGCTATATTTCACATAGGAAAAATATTGCTGTCTATTTTTCTGTCTAAAAAATGGAACAATCTATGTTTAACATTAGCAGGCTAGAGTGAAGATGATCCTAAATGAAATATGGAATTCTCTATATATGACTTATGAAAATATAAATCCTGGTTTTCCTGGATGAAATATGGGATTCTCTACATCTCAATGAAAATTTGTACAGAGGAGAATTTTCTGTCTGAAATCTCTATATTTCACATAAGAATGGTACAGATTTTCCCACATAAACTTGAAATTTTATATATTTCACAATATGAAATATTGACTTTCCTATATTTCACATGTGAACATCTAGGCATAGATACTCTCAGATGAAATGTTGAATTTTTTATTTTAAATGGCAATGTCACAGTGTATATTTTTAATAAAATATGAAATACTATATTTTCCATAGGGAAAATATGTGCACAGATTTCTACAAACAAAATGCCATTCTCTGTATTTAGCATATAAATTTAGCATATGAAACTCCAAGAGCTTATTATTTTACATATGATATATGGAAAAGTATATATACACACACATAATATATAGAAATCTGTATTTCTCCTGTAAAATTCTGTGTGCAGAATGTGTACACACAATATTAATTTCTCTTGGTTTCACACGTGTAAGTTTGTCAAAGATTTTCCTACCCATAATACTGAATTCTTTACTTTACATATCAAAATCTGGATTTGAATTTTCCTTTATGAAATTGGGAAATCTCTGAATTTCACATATGAAAATCTCGGGACAGATTTCCCTCCATGAAATTTGATTATTTTCGTTTGATAAATGAATATATAATATTTATTTTTCTACATTACATGCATAAATTTTGAGCACAGGTTTTCAACATGATATATGGAATTAAAGATGAAATACACATTTCAGAATAGGTAGGGCCAGAATTCAATATATGGAACTTAGAGAATTCTATATATCATGTATTTAAATCAACATTCTAATATCCATATATGAAATATAGAAACTTCATATTTCATGTTTGAATTTCTTTTTTCAGGTTACCATATATAAAATGTATAAAATTTCATGTTATATTTCAGGAAATATTCATTCTGATTTTCAATGTGAATATATAGAGAAACAAAGTTTTCAACAGAAAATTATGCAATCCGTTTTTCTTTGTGAAATATACAAAGGTCCCTATTTCTCATAGGAAAATCTATGCGTAGAGTTTCAAATGTCTAATATTGAGCATTCCATATTTCATTTGGGAATATCTGTGGCAAGTTCTCAAATGTAAATTAGAGAGAATACTATATTATTGCACAAAAGTTTGTGTCCCGATTTTCACAAGTATCCAGTAGAATATTTTGTGAGACATAGAATACACGTATGAAAGATTTTGAATAGAATTAAGTACATAAAAAATTAAAACATAACAAATAGACCCAAAGGTAACCTGTGTCGATTATATCCAGGTTACTGATAGTAGTTCTGTTGCCACCACTTTTAAAGTAGATTTTCTTTGGGGGAAAAAAGAAACAAAAAACTTTTATATGTACAACACATTCAGCTTGATTTTACTATTTTCTTAATAAGTGTGTTATATAGTTGGATGACAACTGAAATTTTCAGTAAGATACTGACATTTAGATTTCTTATTTTGACTTCCAAATTGACGTGAGATCCACCAAGACTTATACTATTTTGGTAAAATCATTAATATACATTGAACAGCTAATTTTATTGGAGTATAACTGATTAAGAATACTTTGCTAATTTCTACTCTAAACCACAATGCTTGCATATTGCATTCTGTGGGGTAGAAAAGACTCAGAAATGCCTTAGTGATGGAACCATAACCATATATCTAAACCTTCAATTTTAGACTTCCTCTCAATTTAGGTCAACACAGTGCATTAGGTAGAGTTCCCTGTGTTGCATACAGGCATTATAAGCACATGTGTGTCAGTTACGATCTCCCAATAGCTTCCACCACAAACCGTTTCCTCCCTGCATCCTTATATTTCTTCTCTATATCTGTGTCCCTATCACTGCTTCTCAAATAAGATTATCTCTATCAGTTTCTTAGAGTCCATATATGTGTTAATCTGTAATATTTGTTTTCCTTTTTACAATTTAGTTCTTTATGACTATACAGTAGAAATGAGAAATAGATTTAAGGGGCTAGATCTAATAGATAAACTGCAGGATGAAATATGGACGGAGGTCCATGACGTTGTATAGGAGACAGGGATCAAGACCATCCCCATGGAAAAGAAATGAAAAAAAAGCAAAACGGCTGTCTGAGGAAGCTTTACAAATAGCTGTGAAAAGAAGAGAAATGAAAAGCAAAGGAGAAAAGGAAAGATATTCCCATTTGAATGCAAAGTTTCAAAGAATAGCAAGGAGAGATGAGAAAGCCTTCCTCAGCCATCAATGTGAGGAAAACAACAGAATGGGAAAGACAAGCGATCTCTTCAAGAAAATTAGAGATACCAAGGGAACATTTCATGCAAGATGGGCGCAATAAAGGAAAGAAATGGTATGGACCTAAGAGAAGCAGAAGATATTAAGAAGAGGTGGCAAGAATACACAGAAAAACTGCACAAAAAATATCTTCACAACCAAGATAATCACGATGGTGTGATCACTGACCTGCAGTCAGACATCCTGGAATGTGAAGTCAAGTGGGCCTTAGAAAGCATCACGACGAACAAAGCTAGTGGAAGTGATGGAATTCCAATTGAGCTATTTCTAATCCTGAAAGATGATGCTGTGATAGTGCTACACTCAACCTGTCACAAAATATGGACAACGTTGCAATGGATACAGGACTGGAAAAAGTCAGTTTTCATTCCAATGCCAAAGAATGCTCAAACTAACACACAATTGCACTCATCTCACATGCTAGTAATGAAATTCTCCAAGCCAGGCTTCAGCCATATGTGAACTGTGACCATCCAGATGTCCAAGTTAGTTTTAGAAAAGGCAGAGGAAGCAGAGATCAAATTACCAATGTCTGATGGATCATTGAAAAAGCAAGAGAGTTCCAGAAAAACGTTTATTTCTGTTTTATTGACTCTGCATAAGCCTTTGGCTATGTGGATCACTATAAACTGTGGAAAATTCTGAAAGAAATGGGAATACCAGGCCACCTGACCTACCTTTTAAGAAACCTATATGCAGGTCAGGAAGCAAAAGTTAGAACCCGACATGGAACAACAGACTAATACCCATTAAGAAAAGGAGTGCATTAAGGCTGTACATTCTAACCCTGATTATTTAACTTATATGCAGAGTGCATCATGAGAAACGCTGGCCAGAAGAAGCCCAACCTGGTATCAAAATTTCTGGGAGAAATATCAATAACCTCAGGTATGCAGATGACAGCAGCCTTATGGCAGAAATTGAAGAGGAACTGAAAAGCCTCTTGGTGAAAATGAAAGAGAGTGAAAATGTTGGCTTAAAGCTCAACATTCAGAAAACGAAGATCATGACACCTGGTCCCATCACTTCATAGCAAATAGACGGGGGAAATGTGGAAACAGTGTCAGACTTTATTTTGGGGGGGAGCTCCAAAATCACTGCAGATGGTGATTGTAGCCATGAAATTAAAAGACACTTACTCCTTGGAAGGAAATCCATCACCAACCTAGATAACACATGAAAAAAACAGAGACATTACTTTGCCAACAAATGTCCATCTAGTCAAGACAATGGTTTTCCCAGTAGTCATGTACGCATGTGAGAGTTGGACTGTGAAGAAAGCTGAGTACAGAAGAACTGATACTTTTGAACTGTGGTGTTTGAGAAGAATCTTGAGATTCCCTTGGACTGCCAGAAGTTCCAGCCTGTCCATCGTAAATGAGATCAGTCTGGGTATTCATTGGAAGGACTGATGTTGACGCTGAAACTCCAATACTTTGGCTACCTCATGCGAAGAGTTGAATCTCTGGAAAAGACCCTGATTCTAGGAAAGTTGGAGGCAGGAGGAGAAGGGGATGACAGATGATGAGATGGCTGGATGGCATCACCGACTCGATGGAGATGAGTTTTCATAAATTCCGTGAGTTGATGATGGACAGGGAGGCCTGGTGTGCTGTGGTTCTTGGGGTCGCAAAGAGTCAGACACGACTGAGAGACTGTACTGAACTGAACTGATATGACCTTTTCTGAATCCAGACACATTTCTACAGTTGACCTGAATTCTTTCCTCTTTAAGACTGGACTCTGTGGTAGAGGGTGAGGGTGGGATGTTTTGGGAGAATGGCATTGAAACATGTATATTATCATATGTGAAACGAATCACCAGTTCAGGTTCGACACATGATACAGGATGCTCAGGACTGTTGCATAGGGATGATCCGGTGGGAGGATAAGGAGAGGAGGGAGGGGGGGTTCAAAAAAGGGAACACATGTACACCAGGGACGCATTCATGTCAATGTATGGCAAAACCAATATTGTAAAGTAATTAGCCTTCAATAAAAATAAATAAATGAATAAAATAAAAAATAAAAGACTAATATAGTCTAATATATCAGTTCAGTTCAGTTCAGTCGCTCAGTCGTGTCCGACTCTTTCCGACCCCATGAATCACAGAACGCCGGGCCTCCCTGTCCACCACCAACTCCCAGAGTTCACTCAAACTCATGTCCATCGAGTCGGTGATGCCATCCATCCATCTCATTCTCTGTCGTCCCCGTCTCCTCCCACCCCCCAATCACTCCTAGCATCAGACTCTTTTCCAGTGAGTCAACTCGTCACATGAGGTGGCCAAAGTATCAGAGTTTCAGCTTTAGCATCAGTCCTTTCAATGAACACCCAGGATTGATCTCATTTAGAATGGACTGGTTGCATCTCCTTGCAGTCCAAGGGACTCTGAAGAGTCTTCTCTACCACCACAGTTCAAACGCATCAATTCTTTGGTGATTGTGTGCCAAATTGTCTTTATATATGTCTCCGTAAGTGGACACTTGTTTTTTCCAGGTGCTAGCTATTGTAATTATTGCCATACTCAATTTGGGGATACGTATCTTTTGGAGTTTAGATTTTCTTCAGGTATATGACCAATAGTGGGATTGTGGATCATAAGGAAGTTGCATTATTATTTTTTAAAGGACCCTCCATATTGTTCTCCATAGTGACTCCTTCAACGTATATACCAAGCAGGAGGAGAAAAGGATTCTCTTTTCTTCACACCCTGTCTAGTATTTATTTTTTTGGTAGATTTTTAGATACTTGCCATTAGGGCCAATGAGAGTTGATATCTTATTGAAGTATTTATTTTCTTGTCTCTAACAGTTAGTGATTTTGAGCATCTCCTCATACACATTGGCCATCTCTATATCTTCTTGAGAGAAATGTGTATTTCGTCTTCTATCCAATTTTTTTTTTCAATTTGGTTGTTTGTTTTTCTGTTATTGGGCAACATCAGCTGCTTCATATTTTGGAATTTAACCTCTTGTAATTTCCTTCATTGCAAAATATTTTCTCCCATAGTGTGAATCATTTTCTGTCTTATTTGTCGTTTTGCTGTGCAAGCCATTTAAGTTTAATTAGGTTGCATTTGTTTGGTTGATTTTTGTTTATTTTCATTAAAATAGGAGGTAGGTCAAAGATAAAAAATAAAGATATGTTGATATCATTTATGTCAAAGAAGGTACTTATACTTTCTTCTAATGTTATAGATTTAAACTGGCTGGGATTATATTTGGGTCTTTCATCCATCTTGAGGTTACCTTTTACTGCAATACTTTGGCCACTTCATCCGACGAGTTGACTCATTAGAAAAGACTCTGATGGTGGGAAAGGTTGGAGGCGGGAGGAGAAGGGGACAACTGAGAATGAGATGGGAGGATGGCATCACCCACTCTGTGGACATGAGTTTGAGTGAACTCCGGGAGTTGGTGATGGACAGGGAGGCCTGGCGTGCTGTGATTCATGGGGTCACGGAGAGTCGGACACGACTGAGCGACTGAACTGAACTGAACTGAACTGAAGGAGTGACTCCAGTTATCCGCTGATGAATGGCATGGCAAACCACTCCAGTGTACTTGCCCTGATTCCCTCATGAATGTGTAAAAAGGCAAACACACACACACACACACACACCAATGACACTGAAAGTTGAGTCCTTCAGTTCAGAATGTGTTCAGTATGCTACTAAGGAAGAGCAGAGGAAACTTACTAATGGCTGTAGAAAACATGATGTGGTTTGACCAAAGCTGAAATCAAGCTCATTTATGGATTTGCCTACTGAGGAGTGTAAACTTTTTTTTTCTACTTTTGTGAAAGGTGCTATTAGTAATTGCATAGGAATTATATTGAATCTGTAAACTCCTTTTTGTAGTGTAGGCATTCCCCAATATTGATTATTCCACTGCAAGAGAACAGTATATATCTCCATTTCTTTGTGTTATTTTGATTCATTTCATTTCTGCCTTATTCTTTGCTGCACACCAGTATTATATCTACCTAAGTAGACATATTCCCAGGAATTTCATTCCACTTGTTGCTGTGGTGAGTGGGACTGCTTCATAAATTTAAATTTTTGTCCTTTTGCTGTTAGTGTATAAGAAGGCAAGAGATTTCTTTAGGTTAATTTTGTATCCAGTAACTTCCCTAAACTCAACCCTTAATTCTAGTCATTTTTAGGTGGCTTATTTTCACCATAATCTATCATCTCAAATAGGATCTTCAGGACAAGGTAATAACATTCCAGAGCTCTAGCCTCTCTGCTTTCACAATTTACATGTTTTCTGCTTTACTTTACTAACTCTTCAGTGTGACTGTGTGAATGAATGACAACTTGCAGAAATGAACCTTGAGCCCTGCTCTGTGGTTTCTCAGTGCCTCATAATGACTGAAAGTAGTCCCCAAAAGGGGTGCCTTCTCAGGGGTTTATACCAAACTGCCAATACCAAGAGGCACACAACATCCCTGTGAAGGGAGTGGCTAGAAATTGGTGAAGCGTGTCACCTTTTCATGATCTCTTTGACCATTTCATAATAGCATCAGGATGTTTAACTACTAACCTAATCTGTCAGCTTATCCACTTTCAAGGGACTTGAGAGCCATGCTGTTGCTGTTAACTTTTACTTAGCCCCCTTGTATGTAAACACCTAACCTTGTTAGGGGCCAAAAGTTACAGAAACACATTTGGAAATGATTTGGAACTCTAGCTTCAGCACCAACCCACTTCGCTGCCTGCCTCAGGGGCTAGCGACCTGAAAATGACGCTTTGTCATGCTGTGCCTCTGATTGATAGATCTATGTGAATTAGAAGAACAATGGACTTCTTCCTTTCATAGTGCTAGCTCTTAACAAACCAGACAAAGCTCCTTAGTGGCTTCAGTTTCTATTATATAGATAGTTGTTTTGTAGAATCTGTGGAAATGAACTGAAAGTGTTGGCCCTAGTAACTGAAGGAGAAAATTCACTTTTTCCTTGCTGGCCAACCCTCTACCACCTCTTTTGATTTCAAACATACTAGCGTGGTGAAACTTAGATGGGACATCTTGGTTCTTGATCATTCCTTTATGACTCACTGTTTCTATTGTGGTCACGACTACTCAGGAATGTGCACAGGTACACATTAGATGGATGCCTCCCCTAGTAGTCCTAGTTTGAGAAACATACTGAGAAAGCTACTCTGTTACACTCTGGGTGGTATCGGACTAAAGTGAAAATCAAACAAATGTCTTGGTGATAAGTAACTAGAAAACAGTCTGGGATGCCATCAGGTCTACCCCTGGTGTATCTCCACCCTGCCTCAGTGGTATAACCTGGAGGGACCAGTAACTCCCCTTTGTTGGTAAGGAACAGACTAAGTCCGAACAGGGAAGGAAAGCTTTGGTGGAAAATCTGTCTCTACTCACTTCTAGAGTAGGGAGGGACACCTCCTGGTGAAAGGAGCTATGACCGTGGATACTGCTATTTTCGCTTTTACAGATGGGAGATTGACGTTCCGGAACCACTCCTCTAAAATGTGTTAAAACAGCAGAAGGAGGAAGATGGCAGAGGAATAGGTTGGGGAGACCACTCCCCCCCACCCCCGCAATTCATCAAAAGAACATTTGGGCGCTGAGTAAATTCCACAAAACAACTTCTGAATGCTGGCAGAGACATCAGGCACCCAGAAAAGCAGCTCATTGTCTTCAAAAGGAGTTAGGAAGTAAAATAAAATATAAAAAGAGAGACAAAAGAAGTAGGGATGGAGATCTGTCCGGGGAAGGTAGGCTTAAAAAAAAAAGAGAGAGAGAGAGAGAAGTTTCCATACACCAGGAAACACTCACTGACAAGTCTGTGGCAAGCCTTGGAACCTCAGAGGGAAACATAACTGGGAGGAAAAATAAATAAATAATTTAAACCCACAGATTATGTTTCCAATGGTAACTCCCAGTGGAGAAGCAGCGCAGACGCCCTCATCCCCACTAGAAAACAGGGGCTGGGCAGGGTGGCACAGGCTGCATCGCTTAGTGTGAAGATTGGGCCTGAATGCCCCAAAGGCAATCTCAGGGAACTAACTTTAAATACCAAAGCAGACTGTGGGATAGCTACCCCGTAAAAAGACGAAAAGTCCTAACATAAGACACTGCTAGACATGCTCACTGAACAAAGGACTGAGCAGAGCTAGCCAGCTGTGGATGGTCTATCCCTGCCACGACAAGCAGGGTAGGGCAGCCAGAGCCAGAAGGGGGCAATCGCGCCCTCAGAGAGGCATCTGATACCAAACTGCAGGCAGGCTTCATTGCTAACCAAGACTTCCTGGGATTCAAGCCAGTCGACATCCACCTGAGAAGGTACGCTGGTTTTACACTCAGAAAACACAGGGGCAGGACTGGGGAGGAGATAAGTCACAGTGACCACGCTCGCCAAATATCTGGTCACCTGAGCTGCTCAGAGAAGGGCACAAAACGCAGGCCCAACCAAGTCTGAGCCTTTGAGGAGTGCCCGAGTACCTGAACCTGAGGGGCTTAGACCTGGGAAGTGCATACAACCCTGGGAAGTCTTCAGACTCTTCCTGACAGAGCAACCTAGAGCCTAAGCAGTATAAACAGGGAAAGCACACACACTGTGAGCGGGGACAAACAATGTGGCTGAGATACTGCAAGCACTCCCCACAGACGTCAGTGATAATTGTTTGCAGCATTCCTCCCTCGCCACAGCATGACTGAACAAGTGAGCCAAAAAGGTGTCCACCACCGCCCACTTGTGACATGTCGGAAATTAGACATTGAAGAGACCAGCAGACTGAAGAAGCTAAAACAGAGGGAACTGCCTTGGAAGTGACAGATGGAGACGTCTTGAGGCTACTGCAAGAATAAGACTGGAAACTAGAGGCAGGAGGCTTAAGTCCAAATCCTGAAAACAGCAGAGAACTCCTGACTTCAGGGAATATTAATCCATAGAAGCTCATCGAACGCCTCCATACCTACACTGAAACCAAGCACTACCCAAGGGTCAACAGGTTCCAGAGCAAGAGATACCACAAACATTCTCCAGCAACACAGGAAAATAGCCCTGAGTTCAATATACAGGTTGCTCAAAGTGACTCCAAACCCATCGACATCTAATAAATCATTACTGAACACTTCATTGCACTCCAGAGAGAAGAAATACAGCTTCACCCACCAGAACACCAACGTAAGCGTTGTTAACCAGGGAACCTTGACAAGCCACCTGTCCAATGCCACCCACAGCGAGGAAACTCTACAATAAAGAGAAATCCACAAACTACCAGAAGACGGAAAAGCTACCCCAAACACAGCAATATAAGCACCATGAAGAGGCAGAGAAATGCCCAGCAAGTAAACGAACAGGATAAATGCTCACCAACCCAAATAAAAGAGGAAGAGATAAGGAATCTACCTGATAAAGAATTACCAATAATGACAATGAAAATGATCCAAAATCTTGAAAACAAATTGGAGTTACAGATAAAAAACCTGGAGACAAGAATCGAGAAGATGGAAGAAAGGTTTAACAAGGATCTAGAACAAATAAAGAGTCAATATACAATGAATAATGCGACAGATGAGAATTAAAAAAAAAAAAAAACTCTGGAGGGAACCATAATAGATTAACGAAGGCAGAAGATAGGAAAAGTGAGATAGAAGATAGAGTGGTAGAAATAAATTAAACAGAGGAATAAAGAAAAGCGAATTAAAAGAAATGAGGACAATCTCAGAAACCTCTGGGACAATGTTAAACGCCCAAACATTCAAAGCATATGACTCTCAGAAGAAGAAGACAAAAAGAAAGACCATGAGGAGATACTTGAGGAGACAATAGTTGAAAACTTCCCTAAAATGGGGAAGGAAATAATCACCCAAGTTCAAGAAACCCAGAGTACCAAACAGGATAAACCCAAGGCGAAAAATGCCAAGGCATATATTAATCTAATTAACAAAGTTCATCGCAAAGAACAAATATTAAAAGCAGCAAGGGAAAAAACAACAAATAACACTCAAGGGAATTTCCATAAGGATAACAGCTGATCTTTCCATAGAAACTCTTCAGGCCAGGAGGGAATGGCAGGGCATACTTGAAGTGTTGAAAGAAAATAACCTACAGCCCAGATGACTGAACCCAGCAAGGATCTCATTCAAATATGAAATAGAAATCAAAAGCTTTACAGACAAGCAAACCTGGGAGAATTCAGCATCACCACATCAACTCTCAAGCTAAAGGACCTTCTCTAGATACGAAACACAGAAAGGGTGTATAAACTCGAACCCAAAACAATAAAGTAAATGGCAATGGGATCATACTTATCAATAATTACCTTAAATGTAAATGGGATGAATACCACAACCAAAAGACAAATCCTGGCTGAATGGATACAAAAACAAGACCCCTATATATGTTGTCTACAAGGGACCCACCTCGAAACGAGGGACACACACCGACTGAAAATGAAGTGCTGGAAAAAGATACTTTACGCAAATAGAGACAAAAAGAAAGGAGGAGTAGCAATACTCATTTCAGATAAAACAGACTTTAAAACACAGGCTGTGAAAAGAGACAAAGAAGGACACTACATGATGAGCAAAGGATCAATCCAAGAAGAAGATATAATAATTATAAATAAATATGCACCCAACATAGGAGCACCACAATACATAAGGCAAATATTAACAAGTATGAAAGGGGAAGTTAACAAAAACAGAATGATAGTGGGAGACTTGAATACCCCACTCGCACCTATGGATAGATCAACTAAACAGAAAATTAACAAGGAAACACAAACGTTAAATGATACAATAGTCCAGTTAGACCTAGTTGATATCTATAGGATATTTCACACCAAAATAATGAATTTCACCCATTTCTCAAGTGTACATGGAACCTTATCAGGGTAAATTAAAAAAATAAAATAAAATGAAATAATTCCCAGCATCTTTTCTGACCACAATGCAGAAAGATTAGATCTGAATTACAGGAGAAAAACTATTAAAAATCCCAACATATGGAGGCTGAACAACACGGTGCTGAATAGCCAACAAAACATAGAAGAAATCAAAAAATGCATAGAAAGGAATAAAAATGAAAACACAAAAACCCCAAACTTGTGGGACACTGTAAAGGCAGTGCTAAGGGGAAGCTTCATAGCAATACAGGCATACCGCAAGAAACAAGAGAAAAGTGAGCTTTATAAGCTAACTCGACACCTAAAGCAACTATTAAAAGAAGAAATAAAGAATCCCAGGGTTCACAGAAGGAAATAAATCTTTAAAGATAGACCAGAAGTAAATGCAAAAGAAACAAGAGACCATAGCAAAAATCAACAAAGCCAAAAGCTGATTCTTTGAGTGGGTAAATAAAATTGATAAACCACTAGCCAGACTCATCATGAAGTAAAGGGAGAGACACCAAATCAATAAAATTAGAAATGAAAATGGAGAGATCATAACAGACAACACAGAAAGACAAAGGATCACAGGAGACTACTACCAGCAATTATATGCCAATAATATGGACAACCTGGAAGAAATGGATAAATTTTTAGAAAAGTACAACTTTCCAAAACTAAACCAGGAAGAAATAGAAAATCTTAACAGACCCATCACAGGCACGGAAATTGAAACAGGAATCAGAAATCTTCCAGCAAACAAAAGCCCAGATCCAGAAGGCTTCACAGCTGAATTCTCCAAATTTTAGAGAAGAGCTAACAACTATCCTACTCAAACTCTTCCAGAAAATTGCAGAAGGTAAATTTTCAACTCATTCTATGAGGCCAACCTCACCCCATTAAGAAAAGCTGACAAAGATGCCACAAAAACAGAAAAATACAGGCCAATATCACTGATGAACATAGATGCGAAAATCCTAAATATATTTCTAGCAATCAGAATCCAAAAACACATTAAAGAGAGCATACATCATGACCAATTGGGCTTAATCCCAGGGATGCAAGGATTCTTCAATATCCAACAATCAATCAATGTAATACACCACATTAACAAAATGAAAAATAAAAACTATATGATTATCTTAAGAGATGCAGAGAAAGCCTTTGAGAAAATTCCATCAATTTATGATAAAAACCCTCCAGAAGGCGGGAATAGAAGGAACATACTTCAACATAATAAAAGCTATATATGACAAACACATAGCAAACATTATCCTCAATAATGAATAATTGAAAGCATTTCCCCTAAAGTGAGGAATAAGACATGGGTGCCCACTATCACCACTAATATTCACCATCGTTTTGTAAGTTTTGACCACAGCAATCAGAGCAGAATAAGGTATAAAGCTAATCCAAACTGGAAAAAGAGAAGTAAAACTCTCATTGTTCGCAGATGACGTGATCCTCTATACAGAAAACTCTAAAGATTCTACCAGATAATTATTAAAGCTAATCAATGAATAGAGTAAAGTTGCAGGATATAAAATCAACACACAGAAATCCCTTGCATTCCCATACATCAATAAAGGGAAAATAGAGAAATTAAGGGAACAGTTCCATTCACTGTTGCAAATAAAAGAATAAAATACTTAGGAATATATCTACCTAAAGAAACAAAAGCCCTATATATAGAAGACTTTAAAACACTGGTGAAAGAAATCAAATAGAACACTGATAGATGGAGAAATGTATCGTGTTAATGGACTGGAAGAATAAATATTGTGAAGATGAGTATACTACCCAAAATTATTTATAGATTCAATGCAATCCCTATCAAGCTACCGATGGTATTTTCACAGAGCTAGTGCAAATAATTTCACAATTTGAATGCAAATACAAAAAACCTCAAATAGTTAAAGCAATCTTGAGAAAGAAGAATGGAAACTTGGGGAATCAACCTGCCGCACTTCAGGATCTATTACAAAGCCACAGTCATCAAGACAGTATGATACTGACATATCTCATGAATAGCAAACTACGAAGTAAGAAGTCCTCAATTTCACTGTGTCATTTTGCTCAAAGCCAAAGAAATATCTCAAACCACTATTTTTGTCCATAAATTCCAGATGACAAATAATTGAAGAGAATACTGTAAATCAACTATATATCAATAAAAAATAAAATTGGTGAAGTATACCAAGCATGTTTGATTTGTTGATATCCTGTTTTATAGTGACTAGTGATAATTTAGCTACTGACATATTAGTAGGAATAAAATATTTTTCTCTCTCTTAAAAAAAAGAAATATAGATCAATAGAACAAAATAGAAAGCTCAGAGATAAAGCCCTGCATCAATGGACACCTTATCTTTAACAAAGAAGGAAAGAATATTCAATGGAGAAGACAATTCCTTTAACAAGTAGTGCCGGGAAAACTGGTCAACCTCTTGTCAAAGAATGAAACTAGCACACTCCCTCCTACCATACAAAAAAATAAACTCAAAATGGATTAAAGATCTAAATGTAAGACCAGAAACTATAAAACTCCTAGAGGAGAACATAGGCAAATCACTCTCCGATATAAATCACAACAGGATCCTCAATGACGACCTCCCACAATAATGGAAATAAAAGCAAAAATAAACAAATATGACCTAATTAAAAATCAAAAGCTTCTGCACAGCAGAGGTTCACAGACAGCCTTCAGAATAGGAGGAAATTATAGCAAAGGAAGCAAGTGACAATTAATCTCAAAAATATACAAGCAGCTCCTGCAGCTCAATTCCAGAAAAATAAATAACCTAATCAAAAAATGGGCCAAAGAACTAAACAGACATTTCTCCCAAAAAAAAAAAATACAGATGGCTAACAAACACATGAAAATATACTCAATATCACTCTTAATCAAAGAAATGTAAATCAAATCAACAATGAGGTACCATTTCACACCAGTTAGAATGGTTGCTATCCAAAAGTCTACAAGCATTAAATGCTGGAGAAGGTTTGGACAAAGGGGAACTCTCTTACACTGTTGGTGGGAATGCAAACTAGCACAGCCACTGTGGAGATTCTTTAAAAACCTGGAAATAGAACTGCCATATCTCCCAGCAATCCCAGGGCTCTGCATACAGACCAAGGAAACCAGAATTGAAAGAGACACATGTACCACAATGTTCATTGCAGAACTGTTTATAATAGCCAGGACATGGAAGCAACCTAGATTTCCAACAGCAGATGGATGGATAAGGAAGCTATGGTACACAATGGAGTATTACTCAACCATTATAAAGAATACATGTGAATCAGTTGTAATGAGGTGGAAGAAACTGGAGCCTATTACACAGAGTAAAGTAAGCCAGAAAGAAAAACACAAATACAGTGTACTAACACATATATATGGAATTTAGAAAGATAGTAACAATAACCCTGTACGCAAGACAGCAAAAGAGACACGGTAGTATAGAACAGTCTTTTGGACTCTGTGGGAGAGGGAGAGGGTGGCATGATTTGGGAGAATGGCACTGAAACTTGCACATTGTTATATGTGAAATGAATCGCCACTCCAGGTTTGATGTATGATGCAGGCTGCTTGGGCCTGGTGCACTGGGATGACCCAGAGGAATGATATGGGGAGGGAGGTGGAAGCGGGGTTCAAGATAGGGAACACATGAACACCCAGGGTGGATTCATGTCAAACTATGGAAAAACCAAAGCAATACTGTAATGAGCCATCTTTAAAATAAATAAAGTAAATAAATAAAATGTTAAAAATAAAAAGCCTACGGCCGGTTTGAACCTCATGCCTGATCTTCTTTGGTGAAACTGAATTGACAAAGTACTGTTTGGAAGACGGGTAACTAAAAAACCCTTTTTCAGTGTTTTGTAGTTTTCTATATATAGTTGTTTTGTTGCTTTCAGTTCATTTCAGTCACTCAGTTGTGTCAACTCTTTGCGACCCCATCAATCACAGCAGACCAGGCTTCCCTGTCCATCACCAACTCCCGGAGTTCACTCAAACTCATGTCCGTCGAGTCAGAGATGCCATCCAGCCATCTCATGCTCTGTCGTCCCCTTCTCCACCCGCCCCCAAACCTTCCCAGCATTAGAGTCTTTTCCAGTAAGTCAACTCGTCGCATGAGGTGGCCAAAGTATTGGAGTATCAGCTTTAGCATCAGTCCTTCCAATGAACACCCAGGATCGATCTCCTTTAGAATAGACTGCTTGGATGTCCTTGCATTCCAAGGTACTCTCAAGAATCTTCTCCAGCACCACAGTTCTAAAGCATCAATCCTTCAGCGATCAGCTTTCTTCACAGTCCAACTCTCACATCCATACATGATAACTGGGAAAACCATAGCCTTGACTAGACGGACCTTCGTTGGCAAAGTAATGTCACTGCTTTTTAATATACTACCTTGGTTGGTCATAACTTACCTTCCAAGGAGTAAGTGTCTTTTAATTTCATGGCTACAGTCAGCATCCGCAGTGACTTTGCAGCCCCCCAAAAATAAAGTCTGACACTGTTTCCACTGTGTTCCCATCTATTTCCCATGAAGTAATGGGACTTTGTTTCTTTAGGTAGGTATATTCCTAAGTTGATATTTTTCTTTTTGTTGCAATGGTGAATGGAATTGTTTCCTTGATTTTTCTTTGTGTTTTCTAATTATAAGTGTATAGGAATGAAAGGGATTCAGTTCAGTTCAATTCAGTCGCTCAGTCGTGTCCGACTCTCTGCAAACCCGTGAATCACAGCTCGCCAGGCCTCCCTGTCCTTCACCAACTCCTGGAGTTCACTCAAACTCATGTCCACAGAGTCGGTGATGCCATCCAGCCATCTCATTCTCTGTCGTCCCCTTCTCCTCCCAACCCCAACCTTTCCCATCATCAGAGTCTTTTCCAGTGAGTCAACTCATCGCATGAGGTGTCCAAAGTATTGCAGTTTCAGCTTTAGCATCTGTATGTTAATTTGATATCCTACAATTTTACTATATTCATTGATTAACAGTTGTAATTTTCTGGGAAAGTCTTTAGGGTTTTCTATATAAAGGTTCATGT
The DNA here is from genome assembly GCF_049115385.1 of Moschus berezovskii. NCBI lineage: Eukaryota > Metazoa > Chordata > Mammalia > Artiodactyla > Moschidae > Moschus > Moschus berezovskii. The sequence continues at coordinate 55,217,040 of NC_142489.1, forward strand.
CGTCTGCCAAGAGTGAGTGTTTTACTTCTTGTTTCCCAATCTGCATTCCTTGTATTTTTTTTCTACTCTGATTGTGGTGGCCAAAACTTTAAAAACAAACTATGGTGAATAATAGTGGTGAGGCACCCTTGCCTTGTTCTTGACTGCAGGAAAAAGCTTTCAATTTTTCACCATTGATATTTACTGTGGGTTTGCCATATATAGCTTCTATTATGTTGAGGTATGTTCCTTCTATCCCTGCTTTCTGGAGGGTTTTTGTCATAAATGTATGTTGAATTTTGCCAAAGGCTTTTTCTGCATCTATGGAGATAATCATATGGTTTTTATCTTTCAATGTGTTCATGTGCTGTGTTACATTGACTGATTTGCAAATATTAAAGAATCTTTGCATTCCTGGAATAAATCCCACTTGGTCATGATGTATGAACGTTTTAATATGTTGTTTGATTTTGCATGTGAGAATTTTGTTAAGTATAGATGCATCAATGTTCATCAGTTATATTGGCCTGTAGCTTTCTTTTTTTCTTTTTTTGTGTGGCATCTTTGTCTGGTTTTGGAGAAGGAAATGGTTAAGCCACGCCGGTACTCTTGCTTGGACATTCCAACGGATGGAGGAGTCTGGTGGTCTACAGTCAATGGGATTGTAAAGAGTCAGATATGACTATGTGACTTCACTATTCATTTTGTCTGGTTTTGTTATTAGGATGATTGTGGCCTTATAAAATGAGTTTGGAAATTTACCTTCCTCTTCAATTTTCTGGAAGAGTGTGAGTAAGATAGGTGTGAGAATTCATCTGTGAATCCACCTGTCCTTGGCTTTTGTTTGCTGGAAGATTTTTGATTACAGTTTCAATTTCCTTGCTTGTGGTGGATCTGGCAAAATTTTTGATTTATTCCTGGTTCATGTTTGGAAAGTTAGACGTTTCTAAGAATGTATCCATTTCTTACAAGTTGTCCATTTTATTGGTATATAGTTGCTCATAGTCTCTTTGTATTTCTGTTTTGTCTTTTGTGATTTTTCCATTTTCGTTTCTAATTTTGTTGATTTCATTCTTCCCCTTTGTTTCTTGATGAGCTTGGCTAATGATTTTTCAGTTTTATTTATCTTCTCAAAGAAACAACTTTTCCTTCTTCTTCATTTCTATGTTCTCTTTTCTTTCTTTTGTATTTATTTTGTGCCCTAACTTTTAAGGTTTCTTTCCGTCTATTAACCCTGGGGTTGTTCATTTATTCCTTTTCTAGTTGTTTTAGGTGTAGAGTTAGGATATTCAGTTGACTTTTCTCTTGTTTCTTGAGGTAAGCCTGTAGTGTTACGAACCATCCCTTAGCACGGCTTTTACAGTGTCCTATAGGTTTTGGGTTGTTGTGCTTTCATTTTTCACTCCTTTCTATGCATATTTTTCTTTTTTTTTATTTACTCTGTGATTTTTGGTTATTCAAAAGCCTCCATATGTTGGCATTTTTAATAGCTTTTTATCCCCTGTAATTGAGATCTAATCTTACTGCACTGAGGTCAGAAATGATGACTGGAATGGTTTTAAATGTTTTTGAATTTACCAAGGCTAGATTTATGGCCCAGGATATGATATATCCTGGAGAAGATTCCATGTGAACTTGAGAGAAAGGGGAAACTGATTGTTTTGGAGTGAAATGTCCTATAGATATCAACTAGGTCTAACTGGTCTATTGTGTCATTTAAAGTTTGTGTTTCCTTGTTAATTTCTGTTTACTTGATCTATTGTGTTATTGTTAATTTCCCCTTTCATACTTGTTAGCATTTGCCTTACATTATTGGAGTGCCCTATGTTGGGTCCATATATATTTATCATTGTTATATCTTCTTCTTGGGGTGATCCTTTGAGCATCATGTAGTGTCCTTCCTTGTCTCTGTTCACAGCCTTTACTTTAAAGTCTATTTCATCTGATATGAGTATTGCTACTCCTGCTTTTTTTATATTTTTGGTCTCTATTTTCGTGTAATATGTTTTTCCAGCCCTTCACCTTTGATCACTTTTTTGTGTCCCTTGTTTTGAAGTGGGTCTTTTGTAGAGAGCATATAACATGGTATTGCTTTTGTATCCATTCTTCCAGCCATTGTCTTTTGTTTGTGAAATTCAACCCATTTACATTTAAGGTAATTATTGATATTAGTATCCCATTGTCATTTGCTTTGTAGATTGGGGTTCGAATGTATATACTCTTTCTGTGTTTCCTGTCTAAGGAAGATCCTCTAGCATTTGTTGAAGAGTTTGTTTGGTGGTGCTGAATTCTCTTAGCTTTTACTTGTCCATAATGCTTTTGATTTCTCCTTCATATTTCAATGTGATCCTACCTGAGTACAGTAATCTGAATTGTAGGTTTTCTCTTTCATCACTTTAAATATGTCCTGTCATTCCCTTCTCACCTGAAGAGTTTCTACTAAAAGATCAGTTGTTATTCTTATGGGAGTCCCCTCGTGTGCTATTTGTTGTTTTTCCCATGGAGGTTTTAATATCTGTTCTTTGCGTTTGATCGTTGTTAACTTACTGATTCGTGGAGCTTGTCTCTGGGTTCTTATGGGTAGAACTGTGTTTCTTCTCTCTGGATTGCAATGAAGTGTCCAGTAGTGAGATTTGAGATATCTATGGCATTGGTGTGACTTTGGGAAGCCTGTATATTGAAGCTCAGCACTATGGTCCTGTGTTGCTGGATAATTTGTGTGGTATGCCTTTGTCTGGAACTTGTTGACTCTTGGGTGATACTTGCTTTCAGTGTAGGTATGGAGGCTTTCGGATGATGTCTTACCAGTTAATATTCCCTGAAGTCAAGAGTTCTCTGGTGTTCTCAGGTTTTGGGCTTAAGCCTCCTGCTTCTGGTTTAGAGTCTTATTCTCACAGTAGCTTCAGGACTTCTACATCCATACAGCACCAATGATAAACCTTCTGGGTTAATGATGAAAAGACTCTCCACAGTGAGTGACACCCAGAGAGGTTTGCAGAATTACATGGAGAAGAGAAGAGGGAGGATGGAGATAGAAGTGACCAGAAGGCGGAGAGGGGGAATCACAAGGGGAGAGAACAATCGAGCCAGTAAACCATTCCCTATGTGCTCTCCATAGTCTGGAACTCTCAGAGAGGCTCACAGAGTTATATGGAGAAGAGAAGAAGGAAGGAGATAGAGGTGAAATGGTGGATAAAAAGTGGAATCAAAAGGAGAAGGATAGATCAAGGTAGTACTATCTTCCCCACAGCCCAGAACACACAGAGAAATTTACAGAGTTGGGAACAGGAGATAAGGTGGAGGGAGGAAATAGAGGCGACCTAGTGGAGAAAGAGGAGAATTAAAAGGGGGAGAGAGTAATCAAGCCTGTAATCTCACTCCTAGATAAAAATGGGTACTTAAGATTAGATTTGTAAAGGTAAAATATTGATAACATCTACCAAAAAGCAAAGATTAAAAATCTAAAGTGGAAGTTGGACTTGCAAAGCTACAATATTTAAAAACAAAACTAAAGAAAAAAGGTATAATTTGGGGGATTTTGTTTTTGTTTAATATTGTCGTTTTGATGGTCTAACCTCTACTTTTTTGGCAGGGGTAAGGTAATAATATTTTATAAAAATGAAAAAGGCAGAATAGAAGACATAAAAAATAAAAATTTAAAAAATGATAGTAAAAATGCATCTAGGAATTTCTCTGGAGCTGTTGCAGACAGTGTGGGCTCAGTTCAGTTTCAGATAGTACTTTGTTCCAGCTTAGATCTTGTTCTCAAGATCTAAAGGCCCCTCCAGTGTAGTTGGTGTTATCTACACCGTTTATTCTGTTTCACCTGTCACTTCCAATGTGGTTCCTTCTGTTTGTTTAGTTTCTTCTGTTCGCTGCTCTATTCAGTGTCTAATTTCCACCCTAACATAAGAGCGAGAAGTGGTCTCTTATTCAGGCTCACTTTTTCAATTGTGCTGTGAGGAGGGAGGAACACTGCAAACAAATATCACTGGCGTGTGTGGGGAGTGCTCGCAGTGTCTTGGACACCCTGGGTTTGCCCCTGCTTTTGGTTGTGTGCTTTCCCAGTCTACACTGCTCAGGCTCCAGATTATTCTGCAGGGAGCAGACCCTGAATTGGATGCTCTTTCTTGATCTAGGCCACTAAGGTCCAGGTTCTCAGGTACTCCCCAAAGATGCAGACTCAGTTTGGCTTTTCTTCTACCCTTCCCAGTTCTGAACAGCTCAGAAAACCAGGCTAGTGTCCTCTCCCTGGCAATGAGTTCGCCTTATCTCCTCTAGTATTGGCTCAGTCCTTTGTTCTGTGAGCGGCCCAGCAGTACCTCAGGTTAGGGCTTTTCTAGGATAGTTCTCGCTCCCTCTCTCTCTCTCTCCTCCCCCTCAGATTGCTCTCAGGACATTCAGGCCTGATCCTTACCTAAGCAATTCAGCCCACTCCTCCCTGTTCAGCCTTCTCTTCCTGGTGGTGGATGCAAGTGTCTGGGGGTACTTCTCTGCTGAGATTTTTCATTAGGAACATAATCTTTGGGTTTTATGTATGTGTGTATGTATTTTTTTCCTAGGCACATTGCCCTCTGAAATACCAAAACAACCCACAGACTCGCAGGAGAGAGGGTTTCCTGGTGTTTGGAAACTTCTTCCTCTTTAAGACTCCCTTCCCAGGACGGTTAACTCTCACTAACTCTCCTTTTATTTTATATTCTATTCTACCTCCTTTTGAAGAAAATTGGCTGCATTTCTGGATGTCTGATATCCTCTGCCAGCGTTCAGAAATTATTTTGTGGAATTTGTTCAGCGTTCGAATGTACTTTCGCTGGATTTTTTGGGGAGAAATTGGTCTCCCAGTCCTATTCTTCTGCCATATTAGGATGACACCCCCGCCCCGCCCACTGACTTTAAATTATGCCAAGTTGATTGACAGAGAATAGGGAGAGAAGGAAATTCTGGTACATTCCTAGATAGACTACGGGAAGATCCCATAATTTTTCTGACATTCACCTTAATATTACAGAGGGAGAAATAATTCTAAAAATAGATTTCTCACTCATTTGACTCCAGATATCTGCCATTAGTTCTGCAAACAGGTATTTGGGCCAAATTAAACCTTGGAAAACTTGTTGCAGATATTTCAGATGGTATATTATAGTAGAGAATATGAGGAGGAAAATAGGAGGGGGTGGGGAATCTAGCAAAGGCCTGAAGCCAAAACAATATTTGTTAGAACTGCTCTGAAGCAGCCTGAGAAAAATAAAGAGAGGGACACAGGTGAAGAAGGATGGACTTGCTATTACTGAGGAAAGGAGGGACATTTCAAGAGGTTTTCCTCTCAGGCATCTAATGCACCTCTGGCTCCCTGTCTTGTCTGCAAAGAACCATACTGGAGAACAGACTTATCTCTGAGGTATAGGCCTGAGTCATCAGACTCTCAAGAGAATTGCCACTACACACAAGCCCCCATCTTAATAACATCTGAGGAACAGCAGGTATTAAGCACTCTGTGGGGGCTAATCAGTTGACACCCTCCTGAAACCAAGGCAAGCTTCTCTGTGCTCACTGAAGCCTCTGGTCCACTTTCCTCCTATCCGCTATTTTACTAGAGCTGACAGGATGAGCCAAACTCTATTATGTTCAGTTCAGTTCAATTCAGTACAGTAGCTCAGTCGTGTCCGACTCTTCGCGACCCCATGAATCACAGCATGCCAGGCCTCCCTGTCCATCACCAACTCCTGGACTTCCCTCTAACTGATGTCCATTGAGTCCGTGATGCCATCCAGCCATCTCGTTCTCTGTCGTCCCCTTCTCCTCCTGCCCACAATCCCTCCCAGCATCAGAGTCTTTTCCAGTGAGCCACTTCTTCACATCAGGTGGCCAAAGGATTGGAGTTTCAGCTTTAGCATAAGTCCTTCCAAAGAACACCCGGGACTGGCCTCCTTTAGAATGGACTGGTTGGATCTCCTTGCAGTCCATGGGACTCTCAAGAGTCTTCTCTAACACCACAGTCCAAAAGCACCAATTCTTTGGCAATCAGCTTTCCACAGTCCAAATCTCACATCCAGACATGACCACTGGAAAAACCATAGCCTTGACTAGATGGACATTGGTTGGCAAAGTAATGTCTCTGCTTCTTTACTATGCTATCTAGGTTGGTCATAACTTTCTTCCCAAGGAGTAAGCGTCTTTTAATTTCATGGCTGCAATCAGCATCCACAGTGATTTTGGAGACCAAAAAATGAAAGTCTGCCCCTGTTTCCACTATTTCCCCATGTATTTCCCATGAAGTGATGGGACCAGATGCCATGATCTTAGTTTTCTGAATGTTGAGCTTCAAGCCAACATTTTCACTCTCCTCTTTCACTTTCGTCAAGAGGCACTTTAGTTCTTCTTCACTTTCTGCCGTAAGGGTGGTGTCATCTGCACATCAGGGGTTACTGATATTTCTCCTGGAAATCTTGATTCCAGCTTGTGCTTCTTCCAACCCAGCGTTCCTCATGATGTATTCTGCATAGAAGTTCAATAAGCAGGGTGACAACATACAACCTTGATGTACTCCTTTTCCTATTTGGAACCAGTCAGTTGTTCCATGTCCAGTTCTAACTGTTGCTTCCTGACAATAATATGTAACTAGGAGTCTCTGTTATTTTCTCATGGATTCCTAATGAGGCCACAGTCTCCCTTAATCCTTTGCAGGATAGATAGGCTGAGGAAGTTCCAAGCCACTGTTTTCATGAATATGGAACCTTTTCTTTTAAAATGAACAATAATGTGAATATTAGGGAGTGGGCTGATGGGAAAAGTATGGGTCGAGCACAAATGCTGTTCCTGTTACTACCAACCTCATCGACCTTGTGCATACCAGGCTCAAAGACCTACTTTCACGTCAAATAGCAAAGCCCTATTTTGAAAGCTGTTGTAATTCAAGGAGTGTTAAAAGTTCTAAGAATAAAATATCACTTACCCAACTCCAATCTTCAGGAAAGGTAGATAAAGGGTAATGGCATCATTAAGAGGAATCCACATAATATAACTCAGGAAACATAAAACTGTTGGTTTAAATGTAACCACACCTTTAAAGAAGGCTCAGTCTGCCCCCCACCCCCCAAAAAAGGGATTATCTCAATGACAGAATTTTTATGTACAGATATTGCTATAGTTCCTAAAGCTTTAGAATTAACTCCATGACTCAGCTTTCAGCTCTTCAAACTCCTCATCAATTGAAGGGGGCTCCCTATGGTGGGATTCTTCACTTCAAGGAAAGGGATTTCATCAACTCTGTGAATACCTTCAACAACAACAATCATATCTGACAGTTTTTCTTGATCTGAGGACATCTAAAAATCCTAAAATGGAGTCATGTAACTATGGACATAATGTAACTCTTAATTTTCATTGTGTTTCAGTTTGGTTTAATGACTTTTATCTTTCATCTCTAACTTTAAAGCAGGGTTTTTTTTTCTAACTGTGTGAAAGTTTTTAAGTTACAAATAAACATGCTCCTACAGTTGTCACAGCCTCTCCAAACTATTATTTGGGGCCCTTGGTCCAGAGACTCTCAATATGAGGGTTAAAAGAGATGCTGATTAATTTAGGGATGAAGACCCATCACATTAGGAAGTAGGTATGGAATGAAAATGACACCCCTTTCCCTTGGCAACATAATTCTCCTAAAAAGAAAAGGGGATAATGAGAGAGTTAATTCCTAGGTGGAATGATAATTCCAGAGGACCTGAGGAGGAGAAAGAATTGGAGGTTCTCAAAGAGGAGATAGAGGCATGAAATTCTCAACGGGTAGGGAAGGGCAAGCTTTTATATTTTAATTTTTCTCCTATATTCCTTAGTAAGGATTATATAACATTTTATCTTGCTTGAGAAAAGTTTCTCCTTCTTGAAAACATTCTGACTAAACTTGATATTAGAATGTATATGACGGGAGTGGGTCTAGTAAGTTCTAATCCTCTTACCTTAAAATGTAAATTGTGGAAGTGGTCTGGTAAACTTTTTTACAACCTTGAGATATTCTTTGGATTTATTGTTATAACGAAATGAAATAGTATAGAGCTCTCTTGCTTAGACTAGTCAGGGGCACTCTCTGTCCTCCTTCTGATGTCTATGTCAGAAGGTCTCTCTGTCCCGATTCATTCTTGGAGAAAATTCTGCAAAACAAAAGCTCATGAGTGATCAAGTGTGGTCTCTGTTACTGAGGCAAAACCTATTTCTTCAGAGATCAGGAATCTCACACTGTTCACAATAGCGGATAATTCTCAATTTTCCCATTGTTCCATTAATTCTGTTTTATTCAGTCACACTGAACTTCCAGTCTGTGTTCTGTTCTTCTGGGTCTCACTGCCTGTGCATCTGCCATTCTTCTGCTTCCCTTGATTTTTATCTTTTTGTTAATGGCCTTTGAGATATGGTTTTAAATTACTCATGAAGTTTTCTTCTGACTTTACAGATTGTTATAAGATTACTAATTTAGTTGAGCTCTTCAGTTTTCTTTGATAGACTGTGTTCTCCGATTGGAATAAATGATCATATCCCATATCTATTTTCCCTTCTGACTTTACTCACCTTGCTTCAGGAGTAGAGGTCTATATTTGGGGGGGGGGGATGTCTGAATAAGGACTTATGGAATCAACAAGAAACACGTTTATTAAACATGTTTATCTTAAGAAATTCTGTACGGAAGCAAGATGGTTAAGATCCTAACCCTCTGAAAAAGTAGTAAATAGTTTACAAATTAAAATCACCAACATTGTGTTTCCTTCCCAAGAAGAGCTAGAAAATTGTCATCATCTTCTAAAGAAAGCATATTTTACAGTGACTTCTGTAGACAAGGAACCTAAAGAAGGAAAGCAGAGAGATTTCAGAGGTGTGTATCAGGGATAGTAAATGTCAGAAAGAACAATATTTCTCGTTAACAGAAATTGACTCTTGTGTATGAATGTTTTTTTGATTTCCTATTTTGGTGAATGATATGTATTTTCTATTCTGTGGTGGCAAAGTTTTCCATAACAATCCCTTAAATCAGTGTCCATGATTGCTGTTCATGGGACTCAATGGTGAGGATTTTCAGGAAACATGGAATGAGAGAAGCAAGATAATGCAGTGGTAAAGCAAATATAATCTCAACTGGAAACTAAATTGTACTATACTTTATCTCATTTTTTATTCAGTCATTTGTTTCCATGTTATTCCTGTCATAATTTTACCAATAGAAATGGATTTTCACCTCTCAGATGAGGAGGTTTTCATGTGACCAAAGGCAGTTTTCCAGAATAAGGAGTCTTTTACTGTCTTTTAGTGGCCAGGATTTATAAATTTGAAGGATGCCTAATTTTTAAAGGAACCTTGGTGGTACAATATTAAAGAGGAATAATCTGGTAGTTTTCCCAAAAAGCCACCTTGGCTGAGTTCTCTTTTTTTTCTTCTTTCTTTCTTTCTTTTTTCCTCATTAGTTTTCCTGTTTATTGCATGCTTGAGTCAGAATCTAACTTTGAGCTCTGGACCATAGAATTTTCCAGGAAGCCACCCATAACAAAGTATTACCAGAATGGAAAAGTGTTAGTGGCCCAAACGTGTCCGATTCCTTGTGACCCCATGAATCACAGCACGCCAGGCCTCCCTGTCTATCACCAACTCACTTAGTTCACTCAAACTCATGTCCATCGAGTCTGTGATGTCATCCAGGCATCTCATTCTCTATTGTCCCTTTCTCTTTCTGACCCCAATCTCTCCCAGCATCAGAGTCTTTTCCAGTGAGACACCTCTTCACATCAGGTGGCCAAAGGATTGGAGTTTCAGCTTTAGCTTCAGTCCTTCCAATGAACACCCAGGACTGATCTCCTTTAGAATGGACTGATTGGATCTCCTTGCAGTCCAAGGGACTCACAAGAGTCTTCTCCAACAGGAAAGTTTGAAAGCATCAGTTCTTCTGCGCTCAGCTTTTGTTATAGTCAACCCTCACATTCATACATGACTACTGGGAAAACCATAGCTCTATCCAGATGAACTGTTGTCGGAAATTAATGTCTCTGCTTTTTTGTATGCTATTTAGGTTGATCATAGCTTTTCTTCCAAGGAGCAAGTGTTTTAATTTCACTGATGCAGTCAACATCTGCAGCGATTTGGAGACTAAGGAAATAAAGACTTTCATTGTTTCCATTGAATCCCATCTATTTGCCATGAAGTAATGGAACCAAATAATATCTTCATTTCTTGAAAGATGAGTTTTAACATAGCTTTTTCATACTCCTCTTCATCTTTTTATCTTCTTTACCTCTTTTGAACTCTCCACTTAAAAAAAAAAAAAAATCAACGTTTGGTAGGAAAAATCGTAAAAGAAGGGAAGGACAATTCAGGCAAAATGAAGGACATTGACAAGGCACAGAATATGAGAAGAACAAAATATGGAGTTTAAAGGTATCTGAATCACTGGTCATGTGTGGACCTGAGCAGTGAGCAGGAATGACAGAAATGATTAGAAATGTCTTATCATACAGGTAGTGAAATTCATCAGAAATCCTTAAGTGGAGTAGTATTAGGTTCTGATGTCTTTTCTGTGCAGTTAAGATGTTAATAAACACAGATTTGAGGACCCTATCTGCTTTAGTCTTGGAACGCTCTATTTTCCACTTACCTGGAATTTGTAGCACCATTGGAAAAGACTGTTTCTGGCTGAGTCCATACTCCAGCACATACATTAGCTCTAGCTTCATGGCAGCAAATTAGTGGTATTTTCTCTTCCCTGAATATTTCTTGTAGGGATAGCATAAAATATGGAATGGGTGATAGGATCTAGTGGGGGATATGTTGAAGCCATCCTTGAACTACAGCACCAGCAGCCATACTTCTGCATAGTTCTAGCAGCATGCTACAATATGGATGTATTTTCCTCAGGTACACATCAGTTGAATTTGACACCAACCAGCCCCTGCATGACTACCTCATGGTCACTGATGCTTCTGTGTACACCCAGTCCCTCTATAAACCAACACCAACATGTATTTCATACTTTAGTGATAGATATGAAGACTAATACTGTGGCTAATACTTACTGATCTTGTTGTAAACCATCTCTAGGAGGAATAAGTGATTAAACTTATTAATCTGCAACTGGTTCTGCATGTCTCTTGTTTCTGTGCCCATGTGGGACTTGCCAAGGCCTGATCCCTAGAATCTACTACAACAAAGATCAACACTGGATGTATTGTCTTATTCCTGGAGCCCTGAGGGATAATCAGTGTCACTATCTCATTGGCACCTTTACTGCCATCACGAAGGCGACACAAGGTCTGCAGCATTATTAGAGTTAGAAGGAAGTTCTTGGAGATGATAATGTAGTAAAGTTACTGAGTCAGATAAACAGATTTATGACCCACTTCCTGGCACTGTATTCCATCTTTTTACCTTTTTCTCCTGCTTGACGTGTTGAAACAGTAAACGAAGGAATGTATTTTGTTTTGGGGCTTAGAGAAAAAAAATGGGACTCAAGACATTTTGAAGTAATCCAGATTGCTAAACATTTCCCTTTTATGTTTAGTTGGCCTCTTCTATGTCTTGATTCATCCCAGTCCACAAGCGTGTAAACCTGCTTCTTTCACAAGTGCAACGTGGTAATTTCAGAGAGACTCTCTGGAGCAAAGAGCTTATACAGTTTGCTTTGTCTTGAGAGATGCAATAAAATGCTTGGGTAATGTTTTTCTTCAGCTTTACACGTCTAACTTAATGGAGTAGAGAATGGCAACCCATTTCAGGTTTCGTGCCTGGAAAATCCCATTGACAGAAGAGCCAGGTAGGTTACACTCATTGCTTTTTAGAGTCACACAGGACAGAAAACACACACTTGCACATTTACTTATGTTCAGATACAAATTGTCTTTCTTTTTAATAGGTCTCCATGTGGTGCACACTGGAGTTACTAAGCATTTTTCTCTAAATTATCTTTGTGAATTTTCATAAACTACTGTCTGTTTCTTTTCCCAAAACAAAACAAAAACAAACAAATTACATCCCTTTTGGCAAGAGGCTTGTGTCCTTTTCTCCACTGATGTTTTGCAATTTCTTTCCTATTACCAGAAATATGGATTTCTATCTTGCTTTGGCTATATGGGATCTGGTAAACTGGGATATTGGTTCGTTCATTTGGGAATAGCAACCTCGAACATATTTTCTTTCTAGAGTGATGGAAAACTCTGGAATTGAGAGAAAATGACAACATTGAGACCCACATATATATCTTCCTTATCTCGGACTATACTCCTTAATGACAGACATGAACAGATCTGTCATATCACTAGAGAACCACTAGAACTAATTTTCCATGTGTGTGTGGCTCTGATTTTTGTCTTTGGAATGCTGTCCTGCCTACTTTTATGTCACAAGTTAAAGCGGTTTTAGATTTAACTGTATTCCACAATCCATCCATACAAGAAGGTGAATCTCTATAATATCCTTTTCCTCTGAGCCTCTAGACCTTGCCAGAGAATGTACCAGGAAGGCTGAGAGTCCCGTTTCTGAGGGAGTTCTCAAGCATTAGTGAAGTTTCCCCAGGATTTTAGCATATTTCCCATTATCATACTATAATAAATTTTATAAGATACATCAAGTGTGGTCACAATTGTCTCAATGAGTAACATATAAGAAGTACTGATGGAGGTATCTGGAGGCTCAGGAGAAGATGGATATGACATGAAGAAGATGAAAGAATGGTCCTCACTTTCCTATATTTCCTTGTGTCAGAAGCAATGTGATAAACTGATTGCTAGACTAAAACAAATGAAGATGGTTAGTAAGGTCATAAGTAATCCTGTCATGAGACTAAGGAAGAAGTTGAAATGTATCATTTAGATTTGGAACCCAGCAGGATCTTAATATTTAGGCAGGATAATTATGAAGGGAGGTACTTAATGAGAATCAGATTGGAGAAGGAATAACTTACTGATACCTATGATAGTGACAGTAGTCTGGTATGGGTGTGAGAGTTGGACTATAAGAAAAGTTGAGTGCTGAAGAATTGAATTGTCGGTTTCAGAAGGCTCTAACTGTGCATCCTAAAAGAAATCAGTCCTGATTATTCTTTGGAAGGCCTGATTCTGAAGCTGAAATTCCAATCCTTCGGCCACCTAGTGTGAAGAACTGACTCACTGGAGAAGACCCTGATACTGGGAAAGATTAAAGGAAGAAGAGGAAGAGGACAACACAGGATGAGATGGTTGGATGGCACCATGGACTCAATGGATAGGAGTTTCAGAAATCTCTGGGAGTTGCTGATAGGCAGGGAAACCTGGCATATTGCAATCTATGGGGTCACAAAGAGTCACACGTGACTGAGAGCCTGAACTGAACTCGACTGATGACAAATGACCTGTTTACGAGTTTTGCTGATTTCTCTCTAGAGTTTTCCCCACACTATTGTGTCAGTCTGCCAACTTATGGCTCACTTTCCCATGGCTTTTCTTTTTCTGCAACGCTCCTGAGAAGTTGGCTTGTCTGTTCTTTTGCATTTCATCTTTCTTTCATTTATCTGAGTGTGTCTGCTATGGCAGGAGAAGTTACTATAAAATAGGCTATATTAAGTAGCAGGAAGTCATTCAGCAACATTAGTACAGCTGGGAAAATTAGAAAAAAAAAATCTAATACAAAAAATGGGACTTACAAGTGTGCACTTTCTTCGTTTTGTATCAGTAGATAAGTATTCAAATAGAAAAAAATTCCAGGTCTGTTGTTTTTGATTTTATAAATGAAATATTATGAGGAAACTCCCATAAGCCTCTCATCCTTACGAATCAGGGGAGAGACAAAATGGAAGCCACAATTGCAGAAAACTTACCAAAGTGATCACTTGGACAGAGTCTTGTCTAACTCAATGAAGCTATGAATCATACTGTGTAGGGTCACCCAAGATATTCAGGTCATGATGGGAATTCTCATGAAACTTGGTCTACTGGAGAAATTAACCTCAAACCACTTCAGTATTCTTGTCTTGAGGACCCCATGAACCGAATGAAAAGGTAAAAGAAAGCTCCTTGAACGATGAATTCCCAAGGCTGCTAGGTGCCCAATATGATGGATTGATGGATGAAGGTTCATGACACTGCACAGGAAGTGGTGATCAGAATCATCGCCAAGAAGATACGCAAAAAGGCAAAGTGGTTGTCTGAGGAGGACTTTCAAATTTCATTCTTTCTACCAAAGAAGAGAAGGGAAAGGCGATAGGCAAAATGAAATGATATGTCCATCTGAATGCAGAGTTACAAAGAATAGCAAGGAGAACTGAGAAACCTTCCTAAGTGATAAATGTAGAGACACAGAAAAACAACAGACTGAGAAGGGCTAGAGATCTCTTCCAAAAAATTAGACATACCAAGGGAATATCCTATGTAAAGATGGGCAGAATAAGACAAAATTGTATGGACCTAAAGGAATCAGAAAATATTAAGAAGAGGTGGCAAGGATTCACAGAAAAACTTTAAAGAAAAAGATCTTATGATAACCACAGTGGTGTGATCACTCACCTTGAGCTAGCTATCATGGAATGTGAAGTCAAGAGGCCCTTACAAAGCATCATTACAAACAAATCTATTGGAAATGATGGAATTCCAGCTAAACTATTTCAAACCCCAAATAATGAGAATGTGAAAGTGCTGTATATGATATGCTAGCCAATTTGGAAAAAATAGCAGTGACAACAGGACAAGCAAACATCAGTTTCATTCCTATTTCAAAGAAACGTCATACAAAAACTATTGAAATTTTCACACAGTTGCACTCACCTCACACGCTATCAAAGTAATGCTCAAATTCACCAAGCTAGTCTAGTGCGTAAGTGCACTGATAACTTCCAGATGTTCAAGCTAAATTTAGACGAGGCAGAAGAACAAGAAAACAAATTTGCAACACCCATTGGATCATAGAAAAGACAAGAAAATTCCAGAAAAACCAATCTACTTCTACTTCATTGATTATGCCAGGGCCTTTGATAGGGTACATCAGAACAAACTGGAAAATTCTTAAGAAAACAGAAATACCAGACTACTTTACCTGCCTTGTGAGAAATCTGTATACAGGTAAAACAGCAACAGTTAGAACAAGACAAGGAGCAATACAACGTTTCCAACTTGCAAGAAAGCAGTTGACCGAGGCTGTATATTGTCACCCTGATTATTTAAATTAACTGCAGAGTACATCATGCGTAATGTCGAACTGGATCAAGCACAGTATGAAATCAAGATTGCTGGAAATAGCAATAACCTCAAATATACAGATAACACCACTCTTCAGGCAGAAAATGAAATGTAACTAAAGAACCTCCTGGAGAGATTGAAAAATCTGTCTTAAAATCCAATCTTCAATAAATGAAGATTGTGGCACACACTCCCATTACAACATTGCAAATAGATGAGGAAACAATAAAAATAGTGAGACTTAATTTTCTTGGTCTCCAAAATCACTGCAGATAGTGACTATAGTCATGATTTAAAAGAGCCTCTTTCTTTGAAGAAAAACTGTGAAAAGGCTTGAAAGTGCATTAGAAAAGAGATACAGTACTTTACCAACAAATGTCTATGGAATCTAAGCTATGATTTTTCCTGTAGTCATATATGCATGTATGTGAGTGTTGGACCACAAAGAAAACTGACTGCAGAACTGATGCTTTTGAACAGTGGTGTTGGAGAAGTCTTTTGAGAGTCACTTGGATTGCAGGAAGATCAAGCCAGTCAATCCTAACCGAGATCAGCCATGATTATTCGTTGGATGTACTGATACTGAAGTTCCAAAAATTAGCCAGCTGATGCAAAGTTCAAATACATTGGAAAAGACTGTTACCAGGAATATATTGCAGGCTAGATGAGAAGGTTGGATGGCATCACCGACTCAATAAACATGAGTTTGAGAAACTCCAGGAGTTGGTGATGAAAGGGAAGCCAGGCATGTTGCAGTCCATGGGGGTCACAAAGATTTGATATGAGAGATCCACTGAAGGTAACTCAATTGAAATATTTGTGAAAGAACGTGTTATCTATAGGTGAATCAGGGCTCCAACTCGATTAAGTATGCTTTGTGTTGGAACAAATCTGATAGAGAAGTCTCCAACTCCCCCACCCAAAAATACTATCTCCGGAATTTCTAAGTGGTGGCACTACACTTGGTCTAATATAGTATTCTGAGGTCTGAAGATTGTTAAACTTGGCTGAGGCCAAAGATCACGTTAGTTTGTTAAATATTTGAAAAGCATCCTCTAGGTCTGCAGGCAGGTTTGGCATTTTCCCCACAAAATCAAACAGCCAGATCCAGCTCTGAAATCTCCGTTTGATTCTGCTCTCCATCTTCCTCCATCTAATCAACAACTTGTCAATTGCCCTGGAAATGTTCTTTGTTCTTGCAGTCTTAATCATCTTCCAAGAGTGCATGTATACTGTCCATATTTTGAGCTGTCAGAAGATTGAATGAAAACCTTTGAGAAATGGAAATTTGGGCCTGCAAACAGGCCTGAACTGAAACTTCTTGATTAAGATCCACAGAGAGAACCTGCACGGTCTTATCCCTAAGTTGAAAGTTATTAGTGATTTGAGTCCTATCGACTGTATCATCTGGGTGATGGCCATTTTCTCTCTGAAACGGGCACTAAAGTTTCCTATATTACTTCACTTTGTTTGTATGTCAGATCCAAGGTGTCCTCTACCTGGTACTGTTACTTGCAAATATTAACAGTTATGTATGTCTTGGGCATGACGTGCTGGAGTACAGACTCTGTCTTTTACATTTGACTAAGACAGAAGGTCAAGAGGGATTTCTTGTTTTTTGCTTTGCTTTTTTCCCTCTAGTTTGTGAACGTGAAAGTGAAGTTGCTCAGTCATGTATGACACTTTGCGACCCCATGGACTCTAGCCTACCAGGCTCCTCGAACCATGGGAATTGCCAGGCGAGAGTACTGGAGTGGGTTGCCATTTCCCTCTCCAGGAGATCTTCCCTAACCAGCGATTGAACCCGGGTTGATAGTGGACTTCAAATGTACCCCCTCTATCGATACTGGGGATATGTGTTTGGCATGGGCTGCAGGTGTTAACGGTGAGCTTGCTTCAAGCTGTGATATTGTTGCTCATAACAGCCTTTCGTGTGGTTGAGGACCATCTATGCATCTCCATTGGTTGGAGCCCTTCAGTTTGGATTGGATTTTTTTCCTATATATTTAAGATATTTAGTCTAAAACCTAGAACTGTGGTCTCTTGGGCTTCTCAGGCATCGAGAGGGTTGGAGATAAGAGTGGCAGTCATAAACCACAAATCCTGCCATAGAGATGCTGACACAAATATCCCTGGCCAATTATCTGTTGTAAAGGGCCAGGTGGCTCCAATGGTTTGGGAGGATTTGTTATCCTCTAGGCTGCCCCATGGCTACTGCAACGTAGTGTTTTGGTTTGGGAATGTTTAGGTTGGCATGGTCACCACAACTTCACAACTTTATGATTTCCCCAAAGCAACAGGAAGCAAAAACTTGGCCACTACCACTTTTCTCCTAAGGAATTAAACATGATTTATGGAAAAGATAAGTGGAGAGGGTTGTGCATTTTCAATGTCAGCCTGTTTTCCCTTGTGCTTATTTTCTTCTACCAGTTCCTGTAAATTATGGTCATTGTAATATTTCCTAGGTCATCTTTAACCATGAAGTAGGAATAAGTTTTAACACAGCTGAATTCTAAAGAAAGAATGCAACTCTTAGGGAGCACTAGGACTTTGTGGGAGTAACCAATCGATGGATAAGTGAGTTCTTTGCCAGTTTCCATTCCCTGAAAACTTATGTAAGAAAAGGAGACTTCTTTTGGTATTGACAGATGCTTTTCAAGAGAAGCACATATATTGGTTTGCTAAAGCTGCCATAACAATGTCCTATACCAGGGAGCATCGGGAAATGTATTCCAAACTTCTGAGGTTCAAGGTAGTAATTAAAGTCAGGTGATTTGTTTTCATCTGAGACCTCTTTTGGTTTTTTTACAGGCCATTTTCTGGCTTTGTCGTCACATAGTAATGTTTCTGTTTTGTCTCTGACTGATCTGCTTTTCTTATAAAATGCCAATCGTATTAACTCAATTACCAATCTAGAGGTCCTATTTCCAAATAGGGTCAGAAAGAACTATAATTTCCTCACAGTTTCACTAAATATAAAGTACAGAGAGATAGAGCTTTAACATACAGATTTCGAGAGAAAACAACTCATTGTATCATACTGAGTCTCTTCTTTCCATTTGGTACTACTGTATATGCATCTGTTTACCATGTTCACCCCAGTAGACAGAACTCCTGAACGTAGAAAGCAGCTGGTTAAGAAAAATGGTTTGTGCAGGGGTAGTATAGATGAAACCAAATTTCAGTTTTTGTTTGTTTGCTTGTTTGTTAACCAATCTAGAAATCCCCACCACAAAGACATATGGGAAGGAAAACTGTTCTGTTTGTGAATGAATGCTAAGCCATAAGATGATGCTCATGATAAGGAAACTTCTAAAAAATTGTAAAGACAAAAATATATACTCTATATGTTTATGCTAGCAAATCAGTTCATTACAGAATTTTGAAACTAACAGGTAGACTTAATGACAACATTTTTTCAGTTTGTCTAGATTCACCTGGTAATTGGGGTAACCATCAGCCTTTCGTAGTTTGTTTTGCATAGAAGAATACATCTTCTCATACTTTCATGAAAGAGTGTGGGTTTGAATGTGGTTTCAGATAGTCAATTACCTTCTAAAATCTTGAGAGATAAGGTGTTACTGTTACCAAATAGCCATGTGCCCAGCATAGTTAGGCTAAGCAATATCAGAATATAAGTGTTTAAAACCAAGTTGTTTTTATTGCAGGGCTATTTTTGTTGTAAGAAGTTGGGTGTGTTAAGCGCTTCCCTGGTGGCTCAGAGGTTAAAGCGTCTGCCTCCAATGCGGGAGACCCGGGTTCAATCCCTGGGTCGGGAAGATCCCCTGGAGAAGGAAACGGTAACCCACTCCAGTATTCTTGCCTGGAGAATCCCATGGAAGGAGAAGCCTGGTAGGCTACAGTCCACCGGGTCGCATAGAGTTGGACATGACTGACCGACGAAACGGACGGAGCGGATACTTTTGAAAAACGCTAACAGGCCTGGCATGCTGTGATTCATGGGGTCGCAAAGAGTCTTGCAATACTGAGCGTCTGAACTGAATTGAACAGAACCTGTCCCAACCGCATACAGCAAAGCCCATGTACAGGAAAGTTGAGGGAAGGGTGTGATTAGCTGTTGCAACCATCTTCCTGTAGACCCTCTGTCCTTGAGGTAAAGTCAGGGTCAGGTAACTGTGTTCCTGTAAACCTCCACAGAAATAAATATAATTCCCTACGCTGAAAGGAAAGGGGCCCACGTTTGACTTTCACCTTCCACGGTCCTGGTTAGGAGGAGTGTGTCCCTGTGCATGCTGGCTCTCTGTCTGGAAAATGTATCCAGCACCCATTCTTGGTCCTGCCACAAGTGCCCACTCCCAGCTGACGAGGTATCTCTCAGTTCTCTCTTCCTTCCTCTTACCAAGATCCTCATACAATACCCAAACATCTTCAATTAGGAAAACATGTGCCCAGTATGCAGTTGGCCTTCAGTCTTCTCAGTTTATCCAAATGGGACACCAGATCCCACAGACAGTGACCCACGCAAATTGCCACGACCATAGGTCATGAATGTGGGGATGGGGAACATTGGCTATTACTTTGAAACCTGGACCAAGTCCGTGAGTGTCTTTAGCAAGGACTCTGAACCTCTGCAAGACACAGTCTGTTTTGAAACTCTGCTGCTCGCTACTCAGCCCAAAGCCAGAGAACATGGAGGGTTGCAATACATCTTTCACTACACTCTACTGAGAAGTTTGCTGTTGGTGAAGTTGGACTTCAAACTTCGCTTATGTTCCTGTCCTAAGGGCTGCCATTCCATGTCCATCCTGCCTCTGTTACAGTCTTCTGTGTTGAGATCATTCAAGCTGTGACTAAAAGTTGGTAATCTGGATCATCGTGGTCCATTTCCACTAGCTCAGAAACCACATTCCATTCTCTGTTTCTATAATACAGGTATTTTAACAGCATTATGGGATTATCAAAATTTTGCTCTTCTAACTTAAGCACTTTACCTAGCATAATGTCCTCAATAACATATATAGTGCAAACAGGGCAATCGTTAATTTATTCTTTGATGGAGGTATAGTTGATGCACTATTTTTAACCAATTTTTACTAAACTATAGTGAAAGTGAAAGTGAAGTCACTCAATCGTATGCAACTCTTCCCGACCCCATGGACTGCAGTCTACCAGTCTCCTCCGTCCATGGGATTTTCCAGGCAAGAGTACTGGAGTGGAGTGCCATTCCCTTCTCTTATAGTTATTGAACTATAGTCTCTTTAAAATTTTGTTTGTTTTAAGTAAGTCAAAGTGAATCAATTTCATCTGTACATATTCATTTTTTTATCCATTTTCCATTTACGTCATGATAAAGCAATAAATAGAGTCCTTTCTTCTTTTGCATTTTTTTCAAACTGTAATTTTTATTTTATCGGGAGTATAAATGCTATATAATACTGTGATGATTTCTGCCATTTATCAACATTAATATGTCACAGGTATTAATGTGTCCTTTCCATCGTCAAGCCCCTCCCACGTCCATCTCTACCCTATTCTTGGTTGTTCCAGAGCACTAGCTTTGGATGATCTACTTCAAGCTTCAGGAAACCTAAATGATGATTTTCCTGCATTATATTTGTAATAATCTATATTTCACATGAGAAAATATGGGTGTAGATCTCTCTTTGTGAAATGAGAAATCTGTGTTTCATGTTTGAAAATCTTCTTATATATATCTTTTATCATATTTTGAATCTTGTATGTTTCACATATGGATAAAGGTACACACATTTTTCCTTCCTCAATATGGAACTCTAGATACTTCATATGTGAAAATTGTGTCTACATTTTCCTGGTTGAATCGTAAAATTGTATATATCCTATATAAACATCACAATCAAGTTTTACTGATATGAAAGATGTAATTAAGATATGGGAAAGCAATATGGGTTCACAATTAGCTCTATTTCAAAATTGAAATTCTGGCCACCACTATTTCTTCATGAAATATGAAAGTCTTTGTATTGCTCATTTATATCAAAACAACAATTTTTTTCCCCATGAAGTACGAACATATTTGTATTTCTCATGTATGTCTAGATAACGATTTCCCCCATGAAATTCTCTATAGGTCACATATAAAAATCTAGGAAGTAATCCTTCTTCATGAAGTTGGAATTCTCTAATTTACATCTGAAGATCAGAATGGAAAATTTCCGAGGAAATAAGGAAATCTCTCTATTTATATGACCCACTGGTATTTCAGTTAATGAAACACCTGTGTTCCCTTTTTGCATTGGTGTCCCTTTGCCTGGAGCTAACAGATTTTGTGCCAGGTTTTCCAGGATGGTTTGGTTAGGGGGTACGTGTGGGGACCAGACAGAGAGCCAAGGGAAGTGATATACTCCTTCCTCAGAGATTGACTGCATTCCTGACACCGCTGTAACCCATGGCACAAGTTTTTGGACGGACTCTGCAGCAGCTGACCGAAGGTCAGGTCAGTGTGTGCGCCACCCAACCCCACTCCCTGCCCAGGACTTGCAGTTTGAGTCCAAGTTGAGCACCTCTGACCCTCAGGGATGTCTCACCAGAGTGGACTCCTCAGTACAGGCAGTCACACACTGCCCCAGAGGCAATTTAAGGCTTGAGGAGGGTTGCAGAATCAGGTTCCTAATCCTTGATTTGGTTCGTTACTGGCCCTGCTGTCCCACTCACTGCTCAGGCTCTTCTCCATTGTTGCTCACTGAAACAGTTTCTGAGGGCTCACCACAACTTTGTCTTGAGCCAGTTTTGGCAACGGGGTCACTGCTGCCAGATTGCCCATTATTACAAGGGGGTTGTTCCTGTGAGAAAAGGCCTGTCGATTCCATTTGATTTTTTCATGATAGGCTGTGGAGGTCAGGGTGTAGAAGTGAGTCCCCTGTCACCAACATATTATACAGGTGTGATGTCACAAGGCTCTGGGACAAGCATGTTTCACATTCCCTGCTCATAGGTTGTAGGCAAGAAACCAATTAGTGGGGAATGGCTGAGCTTAGGGGAACCTGCTGTGCTTTGGTGTCTAGTTCCTTTGCAGTTCTGTGCCAATACCAGTGCCACATGGAGAGTGAGACCAGAGGAAGGTGGGAGCACCCCTGGACCAACTTGAATCTGCTTAGTTGTGAGTGTGGGTTTGCAAGGTCCATGGGGCTCTGGACCCGCTGGTATGGTGGATCCATCTGGGAATGTTTCACGGACAAGTTGGCACATCGGGTGAGGAGGCTACTCTTAGGAAAGCAGGGCCCTGAAAGAGCAAGTGGTTCGGGAATTAGCTAAGAGTTCCAACTGCTTGGTGAAGACCTTGCACTGAGGAAGTTCGAGTAATGGCAGAGGGGGAGCAGGAGCAGGAGTACTCCCAGGCGTATTAGCAGGACCTGGGGGAGTAAGGCCAGGAACATCCAAGGACAAGAGTCTAGAGTGACCAGCCCCCACTGGAATTACAGAAGGTGTTGGTGGCCCTACAGGTGGAGCTGAGCTCTGAGAATGAGAAAGACCCCAAAGCCTATCTTTGGCTCCAGAGGAAGGGCAATCAGAGGAGAAGGCATCCTTTTAATCAGAGAATTGCCATCATCCAGGGCATCGCTGACTTCTGGCCAATGTCGTGTATTCACTGCCACTTCTTGGGGGTCAGTTGCTCAGGAGGAGTAGAAAGAACAGGAGCAGGAGAGGGCCGGTGATGACAGCACCGGTCAGGAGACGGGAGCCAAGTGAATTTGGGGCTCTGGGAATTGCAATCTTCAAAGGCACAGTGCCAGCACAGCCTTGGAATCACTATACCTGTATGTCTGAGCAAATGACTATAGGAGAGTCCTTTTGGCTTGCATTTGAATAGAAGCCATACAGTTTGGCAGGGAAAGCATGTCATAAGTGACCAGAGGCAGTGTACCAGAGTAGAGTTTCCAGGGAGTTATTCTTGAAATTCTGGGTTATACAGGAAAGTAGTAGGGTGTTGCAAGGTCAGATTGCTCTGTTAAAACAACTGGAAACTCCAGAATGAGGTGACTGTTAAGGGGTATCTCATTAGCATCAGTTGTAAGAGAAAGCTCTATGGATGTCAAGGGTAGGGACAGAAAGGCGTGGGTTTAATTTGCCAGATGATTTTGGTCCATCTTTCATTCTCCTTTTCTTACATGATACCGAGCATCTCATTCCACTACAACTCAGCTGTACTCAGGATTTGAAAAGTTGCTTATGAGATACAGTGAAAAATACTGGGATTTGTGGCCTGGGGAGTACAGGAATTCAATCTGTGGCCACTTAGGATGCTTCATCATGCAGTGCATCTGTGTAATAAGGTTTTATTTTGTGTAATAAGAGTAAAAAAGAGATAATGAAAGGTTCTGACATAGACATTAGAAGGGGGCAGAAAGAGTGTCCCCTTGTCTCTCTAGTCAAAGTTTATATAAGTACTAACAGGATGCTAATTAGAGAAAGAAAATGTCTCAAAACTCATAGATCCTCACCCACAGCATACAATTTGAGATAACTTTGACACAATGTGTTTTGTTCTAAGGCATAAAATGGCTTAGATTTCCCAGCAAACACATCATCATTATCATATCTTAAGAGAAAATTTATGTTAGACAAAGTCAAGTAGGTTATGAATCTTAGGCAGAACTGTCTTGAAAAAGACAGAGCAAAGGGAAAGTGCATAGTTCATTAACATAGCTTAAGAAAAACTTTTCCTTATGAAAAAGGCAATGGTTGGATTAAGACCTGAGAAAAGTTAAGTTCAGTTCTAAGCAGGTGTCCGCATGGCAGCACAGAATTTTAAAAGAAACCTCCTTTTAAATCTGTATACAGAAGGGTAAACAATCTGAAATTTATAGTTTGTTTCCTTCTGCCACTTAAGAGAGAGATAAAAATTGTCTGATACTTGTGGCCTATTTCTCCCATTTGAAGACCACTGGTCTTCTTGCCTGTTACCCTCTAAGGTTTGATGATAATGCAAACAGTCACTGTCATTGCTAGAGCAGCCGAAAATTTTTCGAATGGTTCTCAGGCAAAAATTGAAGGATCTAGCTGGAGTGCAGATGTGGGATCAAACTGAGCCTCCACAGAATTGGCAATTGGTGTGGAGAAATTGCCAGCGAACAGAGCGCCTCAGCGTCCCACGAGCCCTGTGCGGACTTTGCTCGTTTCCTGGAAGATCATGATTAAGAATCTATGTCCGAAACCATTTCAGTACTAACTGAGGGAGAAGGTTCCTCCATGAGAGGTAACTTGGAGGAGGCCAAGTGGGGAGACTGGAGGCTGGGCAATGACATTTCTGTTTACAGGAATGTGGGTCATTTATTAACCCTATGGAGATACTGATCCTTCATGGACCACAGAGTGACACCAGGGCATAAGGGAATCAGGATGAGCCAGAAGTGTGAAGAACTATGCACTAGGGAAGACTGAGATAGATGAAGCACCTTAACCAAATTCAGTACTCAGATGGCAAAATGACTCGGTTTCACTGAGCCTCTCTGCTGTCATTCAATGGCCAACAACCCCACCCAGAGTCTTGAATTAAATTTGGGCTCAGCTACTATTCCTCTTGAAAGCCCCTTTTCAAAAAAGTTAGTGTTTCAAATTGTACAAACAGAAACAGTGTCAGACTTTATTTTTTGGGGGGCTCCAAAATCACTGCAGATGCTGATTGCAGCCATGAAATTAAAAGACGCTTACTCCTTGGAAGGAAAGTTATGACCAACCTTGACAGTATATTAAAAAGCAGAGACATTACTTTGCCAACCAATGTCCGTCTAGTCAAGGCAATGGTTTTTCCCGTGGTCATGTATGGATGTGAGAGTTGGACTGTGAAGAAAGCTGATCACCAAAGAACCGATGCTTTTGAACTGTGGTGTTGGAGAAGACTCTTGAGAGTCCCTTATACTGCAAGGAGATCCAACCAGTCCATTCTAGAGGAGATCAATCCTGGATGTTCATTGGAGGGACTGATGCTAAAGCTGAAGCTGCAATACTTTGGCCACCTCATGCGAAGAGTTGACTCACTGGAAAAGACTCTGATGTTGGGAAAGGTTGGGGGCGGGAGGAGAAGGGGACGACAGAGAATGAGATGGCTGGATGGCATCACCGACTCTGTGGACATGAGTTTGAGTGAACACCGGGAGTTGGTGATGGACAGGGAGGTCTGGCGTGCTGTGATTCATGGGGTCGCGGAGAGTCGGACACGACTGAGCGACTGAACTGAACTGAACTGATGACCCACATTCCACAGTAGGT
Organism: Moschus berezovskii; assembly: GCF_049115385.1. Lineage (NCBI taxonomy): Eukaryota > Metazoa > Chordata > Mammalia > Artiodactyla > Moschidae > Moschus > Moschus berezovskii. The sequence continues at coordinate 55,242,407 of NC_142489.1, forward strand.
TTCTCTTTTTTGATTGCATTTAACCTGTAATTTCCTTTTCATCTCTCTCACATCCCCAATCCTTCTGAGATTACTGGCCTTTGTGCAATACAGCGGTGAATAACCTTTTTATTAATTTATTTCGTGAAATTGGAGGGTAATTACTTTACAATATTTTAATGGTTTTTGCCATGTATCAAGATTAATCAGCCCTAGGCATACTGGTGTTGCACACACACACACACAATTCCCGAATCCCCTCCCAACTTCTTGCCCACTCTCTCTCTCTGGGTTATCCCAGAGCACGAAGTTAGGTCTCCAGCTTTCTGTGTCAAACTCACACTGGCCATTTATTTCACATTCATATGGTAATGTCTATATTTCTGTGCTAGTCTCTCAAATCTTATCCCACCCTCGCTTTATCTCTCTCAGTCCAGAAGTCTATTCGTTAGGTCCGACTCTTATAGTATGCCTTGCATATAGGATTGTCAGTACCATCTTTTTAAATTCCAAATACATACATTGATATTCAGTAATCGTCTTTCTGTTTCTGACTTTACTCTGTAAATGAGGCTCCGTATTCATCCACATCATTAGAAGTGAGTAAAACGCTTTCACTATTATAGCTGAGTGAAATATACGAGCTGAGTATGTAGATCACATCTTCCTTATCCATTCATCTACTATTATGTCTACATTTTGCTGCATGAAGTTTTGAAATTCTGTAGATAATCAATGTGTCCTTTCTCCTACATTAAATATGATATTCTCAGTATTTCCTAGATCTAACTGAGTTCGGATTTTATCACATATTCACATATAATATAAAATCATTTCTAATTCAACTCTGACAAACTCGATGCAGGTTTTTCCCTCATGAAATATGGAACCTCTGAGGTTCATTCGTGAAAATGGGTGCAGATAATCTTACCAGAATTTTGGAATCATCTAAATTTCACATATAAATTTAAAGCACACCTTTTCTTTCTTTCTTTTTTTCTTAATTAGATATTTTATTTATTTTTCTAAATTTATTTATTTTAATTGGAGACTAATTCCTTTACATCATTTTACTGATTTTGCCATACATTGACTTGTATCTGCCCCGGGTGTACATGTGTTACCCATCGTGAACCCACCTCTCTCCCCATCCCATCCTTCTGGTTCATCCCAGTACACCAGCCCCGAGCATCCTGTTTCATGCATCGATACTGGACTGGCGATTTATTTCCATATGATACTATACGTGTTTCAATGTCATTCTCCCAAATTAACCCCCCCCCGCGCCCTCTCCCACAGAGCCCACAGACTGTTCCATACATCTGTGTCTCTTTTGCTGTCTCGTATACAGGGTTATCATTATCATCTTTCTAAATTCCATATATATGTTTCAGTATACTGTATTGGTTATTTTCTTTGTGGCTTATTTCACTCTGTATACTAGGCTCTAGTTTCATCCACCTGTTTCATGAAATAAGGTATGCTTTATATGTCATATATTTCCATCTAGGTGTTAATGTATCTAACTTAAATATGAGGTTCTCTGTGTCTCACATACTTAATTTTGCAAGCAGAGTTTCCTACATGCAATATGGAATTCTTTATATTTCACACATATTCACTTTAATTCACATGCCAAGGAGATTTTGACATGGAAATTTTGGAATTTTGTTCCTTTCTCATATGAAAACCAAACTACAGAGTGTGCAATAAGACATAAAGTTTGAGTGCAGATTTGTCCATGAAATATGGAACATTCTATGTTTCAATATGGAAATCTTGCATCAGATACACGTATATGAAGTAGAGAATCCTTGTATTTGAGAAAAGAAATCTGGACACCAACTTTTCACCTCTTGCCATGCCAGATGCTCTATTTCCCATATAAATAGCTGGGTGTTGATATTCCTTTCTGAAACGTGGAATTATCTGTACTTCCCTTATTAAAATATGAACTCAGGTTTAATTTTTGAATTGGGAATGGTTTATAGTCTACATTTGAAATTATGGGTGCTGTTATTCATAAATTAAATATGTAATGAGAAGGAATACTCTATGTATAACAGTTGAAATTTTAGGCATGGATTTTCCTTCATGAAATAGGGAACTCAACACAGTGGAAGCCTTTCCCAGTATCAGAGTCTTTTCCAGTGAGTCAACTCGTCGCATGAGGTGGCCAAAGTATTGCAGTTTCAGCTTCAGCATCAGTCCCTCCAATGAACACCCAGGATCGATCTCCGTTAGAATGGACTGGTTGGATCTCCTTGCGGTACAAGGGACTCTCAAGAGTCTTCCCAACACCACAGTTCAAAAGCATCAATTCTTCGGCGATCAGCTTTCTTCACAGTCCAACTCTCACATCCATACATGATCACGGGAAAGACCATAGCCTTGACTAGACGGACCTTGGTTGGCAAAGTAATGTCTCTGCTTTTTAATATACTATCAAGGTTGGTCATAACTTTTCTTCCAAGGAGTAAGCGTCTTTTAATTTCATGGCTGCAATCAACATCTGCAGTGATTTTGGAGCCAAAAAAAAAAAAAAGTCTGACACTGTTTCCAGTGGGGCCACAAATCGGGGATTACATCAAGAAAAATAAAGAAGCTCACAATTTCTGCTGTGTTGTTTTGTATGTTTATACTGGGAAGCAGGTGTGGAGGGTTTGAGGAGTCATTAACAGTAAATCAAGTGATATGAGGCTCTCAAAGCCCTCCCTGTGGATACCAATTGGCCTAATCTTTGATGAAACACATGATTGGTCAGAAACGGAAGACCTGTCTAGAACACAAAAATTCCATGCCCGAGGAATCTGCCACTTCTGGGTCAAAGTTGTGGGCCCATTGGCTGCTTGTGGCATCCATTTTATCTGGGCTATGTGAAAAAGATTTGCAGATCTGGAGGCATGGATGCAAACTATATTTACTGAATAAGAGGTGTGGCTGCAATCCTGCCAATCAGTTCCTCATTTATGGGTGATGTCCCTGTTGTTCTGATGAGCACAAATTGATACTTGGTCTTTCCTTGCAGCTCTCTTAATCAGAATTGCTAATTGTCATTAGCACCAGGGACAGACTCTTCAGAAAAATGGGTTGTGTGCTACACAGATCCTGTCCAAAACACTAAGTGAATTTGGGGGTGAGGTTGTTGGGATTTCGAAGTGCTCATGCTAGTCCTAGCGAGCAGTCTGTGTTTTCCAGGAGTAAACTAATTTTCAGGAGTCCAAGATGAATGTCCATTCTAAAGGAGATCAGTCCTGGGTGCTCATTGGAAGGACTGGTGCTAAATCTGAAACTCCTATACTTTGGCCACTTCATGTGAAGAGTTGACTCAATGGAAAAGACTGATGCTGGGAGGGATTGGGGGCAGGAGGAGAAGGGGACGCCAGAGAATAAGATGGCTATTCAAAAGCATTAATTCTTTGGCGATCAGCTTTTTCACAGTCCAAATCTCACATCCATACATGACAACAGGAAAAACCATAGCCTTGACAGGACGGACGTTGGTTGGCAAAGTAATGTCTCTGCTTTTTAATATGCTATCTAGGCTGGTCATAACTTTCCTTCCAAGGAGTAAGCGTCTTTTAATTTCCTGGCTGCATTTAGCATCTGCAGTGATTTTGGAGCCCAAAAAAATAAAGTCTGACACTGTTTCCACTGTTTCCCCATCTATTTCCCATGAAGTGATGGGACCACATGCCATGATGTTCGTTTTCTGAATGTTGAGATTGAAGCCAACCTTTTCACTCTCCTCTTTCACTTTCATCAAGAAGCCTTTGAGTTCCTCTTCACTTTCTGCCATAAGAGTGGTGTCATCTGCATATCTGAGGTTATTGATATTTCTCCCGGCAATTTTGATTCCAGCTTGTGCTTCTTCCAGCCTAGCGTTCCTCATGATGTACTCTGCGTATAAGTTAAATAAGCAGGGTGACAATATACAGCATTGACTTACTCATTTTCCTATTTGGAACCAGTCTGTTGTTCCATGTACAGGTCTAACTGTTGCTTCCTGACCTGCATATCCACCTAAAGAAATAGAAGACTTATATAGAAAACTGTAAAACACTGGTGAAAGAAACAAAATAGGACAGTAATAGATGGAGAAATATACTGCGTTCGTGAATTAGAAGTTAAATATTGTGAAAATGTGCATACTGTTTAAAGTAATTTATACATTCAATGCAATCCCTATCAAGCTACTAACTGTATTTTTCACAGAGCTAGAACATATAATCTCACAATTTGTATGGAAATACCAAAAAACCTCCAAAAGCCAAAGCAATCGTGAAATAGAACGGAACTGAGGGAATCAACCTGTTGGACTTCAGGCTCTACTACAAAGCCACAGTCATCAAGACAGTATGGTACTGGCATAAAGACAGAAATGTAGATCAATGGAACAAAATAGAAAGCCCAGAGATAAACCCATGCACCTATGGACACCTTATCTTTGATAAAGGAGGCAAGAATATAAAATGGAGAAAAGGCAGTCTCTTTAACAAGTAGTGCTGGGAAAACTGGTCAGGCACTTGTAAAAGAATGAATCTGGAACACTTCCTAACACCATACACAAAATTAAACACAAAATGGTTTAGAGAACTAAATGTAAGACCAGAAACTATAACACCCTAGAGGAGAACATAGGCAAAACACTCTCCGACATAACTCACAGCAGGATCCTCATGACTCACCTCCCAGAATGTTGGAACTAAAAGCAAAATAAACAAATGGGACCTAATTAAAATTAAAAGCTTCTGCACAACAAAGGAAACCATTAACAAGATGTAAAGAAAGCCTTCAGAATGGGAGAAAATAATAGCCACTGAAGCAAGTGAAAAAGAATTAATCTCCAAAATATACAAGCAGCTCCTGTAGCTCAATTCCAGAAAAAAATAAAGACACAATTAAAAAAATGGGCCAAGGAACTAAACAGACATTTATCTAAAGAAGACATACGGATGGCTAAGAAGCAAGTGAAAAAATGCTCAACATCCCTCATAATCAGAGAAATACAAATCAAAATCACAGCGAAGTACCATTGCACACCAGTCAGAATGGCTGCTATCCAAAAGTCTACAAGCAATAAATGCTGGAAAGGGTTTGGAGAAAAGGGAACCCTGTTACACTGTTGGTGGGAATGCAAACTAGTATAGCCACTATAGAAAACATTGTGGAGATTCCTTTAAAAACTGGAATTAGAATTGCCATACGATCCAGCAGTCGCACTCCTGGGAACACCCACTGAGAAACCAGAACTGAAAGAGACACATGTATTCCAATGTTTATTGCAGCACAGTTTATAATAGCCAGGTCATGGAATTAACCTAGATGTCCATCTGCAGACCAATGGATAAGACAGCTTTGGTATATACACACAACGGAGTATTACTCAGCCATTAAAAAGAATACAATTGAATCAATTCTAATGAGGTGGATGAAAATGGAGCCTATTATATAGAGTGAAGTAAGCCAGAAAGAAAAACACCAATACAGTTTATTCATGCATATATATGGAATTTTGAAATATGGTAACAATAACCCTGTATCAGTTCACTTCAGTTCAGTTCAGTCGCTCAGTCATGTCCAACTCTTTGTGACCCCATGAATCACAACACGTCAGACCTCCCTGTCCATCACCAACTCCCGGAATTCACTCAAACTCATGTCCATCCAGTCGGTGAATCCATCCAGCCATCTCATTCTCTGTCGTCCCATTCACGAGACAGTAAAAGAGACACAGGTATAAAACAGTCCTTTGGACTCTGTGGGAGAGGGATGATTTGGGAGAATGACATTGAATCATGTATATTTTCATGCTTCAGGTTCGAAGCATGATGTAGGACGGTTTTGGCTGGTGCACGGTGTTGAGCCGGAGGGAGTATAATGGGAGGAGAGATGTGGGGGGGGGTGGGTTCAAGAAGGGGAACTCATGCACAGCGGGGCGGATTCATGTCAATGTACTGCAAAACCAATACAATATTGTAATTAGTGACCAATAACAAATAATAATAATAAATAAAAATAAGTAAAAGAATTAATGTGCAAGTAAAATTACATCCAAGCAATAAACAATAAAGGAACCCTCGTGGCTTTACTAATAGTAGACAAATAAGTCTTTTAAGCAAAAATGTTTTGAGACAAATGGCATTCAATATTATTATACAACATTTTTTAAATTTGTTTTAGTTGGAGTATAATTAAAGTATTGTAGTGGATTTTGCCCTTCATTGATATGAATATGCCATGGGATTAAATATGTTCCCAATCCTGAGCCCCCCTCAGGATTAAGTCTGGCGGAGGAAAACACAATTCTCAAGTTTTTGGCTGTGCATTTTTCTCAATCAGTAGAACAAATTCCAGGATTTTAAAATAAGTGATCCTTGTACAACACCTCAACTTTCAAACTACATGTCTAATTTCCTACTTAGGATAGTCCTGAATATCAGAGGCTTACTGTTAGGTACTAAAATTTGAAGGAATTCATGTTTCTATAAATTGGTGACATCAACTGATAATCCTTCTTTACTTTTAGAATAAACAAATGGAGGGAGGGAAGAAGATGGTGGAGGAATAGGATGGGGAGACCACTTTCTCCTGAATACATTCATCAAAAGAACATTTGAACACTGAGCAAATTCCACAAAACAACTGAATGCTGACAGAGGACATCAGGCACCCAGAAAAGCAGCCCATTGTCTTCTAAAGAGTTGGGAAAAAACAAAAGATAAAAAGAGAGACAAAAGAGGTAGTTTTGGGAGCTCCATCCTGGGAAAAGAGGCATAAAAAAGAGAGAAGTTTCGAACACCAGGAAGCACTCTCACTTGTAAGTCTGTGGTGAGCCTTGGAACCTCAGAGGGCAACATAACCGGGAGGAAAAAGAAAGAAATAATCAAAACCCACAGATTACTCTCCCAATGGTAACTCCTAGCAGAGAAGCAACGCAGAAGCCTGCATCCACCAATAGCAAGTCGGGGCTGGGCAAGGATGTGCAGGCTGCATTGAGGACCCGGCCTGAATGCCTCAGGGCAATCTGAGAGCTAACTGGAGATAGAAAAGCAGACTGTGGTATAGCTACCCCAGAAAAAGGCAAAAAGCCCAAACCTAAGACTCCGCCAGACCTGCTCACAGAACAAAGGACCGAGCAGAACTAGCTAGCTGCGAAAACCTATCCCCCACTGAGACAGGCAGGGGAGGGCAATCAGAGCCAGAAGTGGGCAATCGTGTCCCCAGAAAAGCGTCTGATTCCAAACTGCAGGCAGGTTTCATTGCTGGCCAGGACTCCTTGGGTTTCTGGCTGGTTGACATATGCCTGAGAAGGTGCACTGGTTGTACACCCAGAACACCCAGCAGCAGGGACCACAGAGGTCATAAGTCGCAGCGACTGTGCTAGCCAAACACCTGGTCACCTGAAATGCTCAGATCGGGGAAGGGCACACAAAGCAGGCCCAATCAAGTGTGCACGTTTGTGCAATACCCAAGTACCTGAACCTGAGTGCCTCAGGCCAGAGATGTGCATCCAACCCAGAACCTCTGTGGGAGAGGGTGAGGGTGGGATGATTTCGGAGAATGGCATTGAAAAATGTATATTATCATATGTGAAACAAATCGCCAGTCCACGTTCGATGCATGATACAGGATACTCGGAAATGGTGTACTGGGTTGAACCAGAGGGATGTCATGGGAAGAGAGGTGATGGGGGGGTTTAAGATGGGGAACACATGTGCACCCGGGGCAGATTCATGTCAATATATGGCGAAACCAATACAATAATGTAAAGTAATTAGCCTCCAATTAAATAAATTTTTAAAACATTAAAAAACATAAAAGAAAAAAATGGCAATCAAATGAAGTGAGGAATATTTATGTCTAGAGTCTGAATTTATTCTATTTTAGCTCGGAATTTTAAGTTTTTGCTTTATGGTTTGTCTACACATACTAAAGCAGTCCTTAGTGCAGATTTTACTTGACAAATGCGCTGGTACATATTTTACTTGACATGTGCACTGTGATGCATTTCTTGCCACTTGCTCAAGTTGGCCAAGGACTGACTCATTTTTCAATTTAATAAACAATTTGAAATTGGAGAATAATAGCTTTACAATGTTTGTTACTGTCTGCTGTACAACAATGTAAATCGGTTATCAATATATATATGAGCCTCCCTTTTGTGCAGCCCTCCCATCTGTTCTTGAGCCTGCTCTGCACCCCAGAGCCCTGAGGAGGAGCTTCTCACCAGCTAACTACTTCCTACTTGGTATTGTACATATGTCAGGGCATCCTGCTCAAATTGTGCCACTCTCTACTTACACTTCTGTGTCCAAGTCTGTTCTTAAACTATGCATTTCTTTTCCCACTCTTCAGATAGATTCTTCAGAACCAGATTTCTAGATTCCACATATATGCGTTGATCTACAATATTGGACTTTCTGATTCTAAATTATTTCACTCTATATGATAGGCTCTAGATATATCCATATCTCTAGAACTAATCCACGATTTTCCTCTATCTGGGTGAGAAATGTTCCACCTTAAGGATGTGCCATAACTTCTTAATCCATTCATCAGTAGATGGACACCTAGATTGGTACATAACTTGTTTAATGTAAATGGTATTACAGTGGATACTGGGATACACATGTTTTGTTTTTTTTTTTTCTTTTTCCAATGGTGGCTTCTTCTGTGTATATGTCAAACAGTGGGATTTTGGACATATGGTAGTTTTATTAATAATTTTCTAAAGAATATTCATACTCTGCTCTATCTTGGTGGGAGTTGGTGATGGACAGGGAAGAGTGGTGTGCTGTGATTCATGGGGTCACAAAGAGTCGGACACAACTGAGCTACTGAACTGAAATGAACTGATCTGAAAAACAATGAAGAGTGTTCCCTTTCCTTCACATCATCTCCTATATTCACTGTTTTAAGGTTTATGTGTGTGCGTGTGTGTGTATATATATATATATTTAAAATGTTTGTTAATTTATAATATAAATATTTGCATATTATATTTATAAATTTGTATATTATTCTAATTTTATTTTATTCTTGGGGTTCTCAAGGCAAGTATACTGAAGTGGTTTGCCATTCCCTTCTCCAGTGTATATACATAAAATGATTGTTAATTTATAATATAAATATTTGCATATTATATTTATATTATACATTTGTATATTATTTTAATTTTATTTATATATTTTAATTATATTTGTATTATAATTTAAATTGTATTTTATATGTATATATAAATATACACATCACACACACACACACACACACACATTTGCTTCATTATTTGGTTACATCAGGCCTTAAATGCTGCATATGGAGTCTAGTTCCATGACCAGGGATCAAACATGGAACCCCTGATTTGGAATCATGGTGTCTTAGCCACTGGACCATCAAGGAAGGACCCTACTGTAGATTTATGATGATCACCATGCAGAATAGTGTATGATACCTCACAGTTGTTTGGATTTGTATGCCTTTACTATGTTGAGGTAATGTTTGCTACGCTCAGTTTCTGAAAGATTATTTATCACACTTGTTGGATTTTATTAAAGTTTTATTTTTTTTTTCTATTGAGGTGATCATTAAAAAAAGGTGGCAAAAATACGCAGAAGATCTGTACAAAACAGATCAAGTTAATCACGGTGGTGTGATCAATCACTTAGAGCCAGATTTCTTGGAAGGTGAAGTGAAGTGGGACTTGGAAAGCATCACTATGAACAAAGCTCGTGGAGGTGTTGTAATTCCAGTTAAGCTAATTCAAATCCTGAAAGATGATGCTGTGAAAGTGCTGCACTCAATAGGCCAGCAAATTTGGAAAACTCAGAAGTGGACATAGGACTGGAAAAGATCAGTTTTCATTCCAAACCCAAACAAAGCCAATACCAAGGAATGCTCAAACTACCACACAATTGCACTCATCTAACACGCTAACAATATCATGCTCAAAATTCACAAGCCAGGCTTCAGCATGCATGAATGGTGAACTTCCAGATGTTCAAGCTGGTTTTAGAAAATGCAGGGGAACCAGAGATCAAATTGCCAACATCCGCTGTATCATGGAAAAAAAAAGAGAGTTCTAGAAAAACATCGATTTCTGCTTTACTGACTATGTCAAAGTCTTTGACTATGTGGATCACAATAAACGCTAGAAAATTCTGTAAGGGATGGTAATAACAGACCACCTCACCTGCCTCTTGAGAAACCTATATGCAGGAAAGGAAGCAACATGACTGGACATGGGACAGACTCGTTCCAAATAGGAAAAGGAGTACGTCAAGGCTGTATATTGTCACTCTGATTATTTAAGGTATATATACAGAGTACATCATGAGGAACGCTGGGATGAAGAACCAGAACCGGGAATCAAGATTGCTGGGAGAAATACCAATAACCGCAGATATGCAGATGACACCACCCTTATGGCAGAAAGTGAAGAGGAACTAAAACACCACTTGAGGAAAGTGTAAGAGGAGAGGGAAAAAGTTGACTTAAAGCTCAACTTTCAGAAAACTAAAATCATGGCACCTGGTCCCATCACTTCATAGCAAATTGATGGGGAAACCGTGGAAACAGTGTGAGAGCTTTTTGGGGCTGCAGAATCACTGAAGATGCTGATCGCAGCCATGAAATTTAAAGACGTTTACTCCTTGAAAGGAAAGTTACCACCAGCGTAGATAGCATTTTAAAAGAGTAGAGACTACTTTACCAACAAAGGTCCTTCTAGTCAAGAGTATGGTTTTTCCAGTGGTCATGTACAGATGTGAGAGGTGGACTGTGAAGAAAGCTGACCGCCAAAGAATCGATGCTTTTGAATTGTAGTGTTGGAGAAGACTCTTGAGAGTCCCTTGGACTGCAAGGTGATGCAACCAGTAAGGAGATCAGTCCTGGGTGTTCATTGGAAGGACTGATGGTAAAGTTGAAACTCCGATATTTTGACGACCTCATGCAAAGCATTGACTCACTGGAAAATACTTTGATGCTGGGAGGGATTGGGGGCAGTAGGAGAAGGGGACGACAGAGAATAAGATGACTGGATGGCATCACTGACTCAATGGACATGATTGGAGTGTACTCCGGGAGTTGGTGATGGACAGGGAGGCCTGGCGTGCTGTGATTCATGGGATCACAAAGAGTCAGACAGACTGAGAAACTGAATTGAACTGAGGTGATCATATGGTTTTAATCTTGAAATTTGTTATAATGCATCTCATGGATTAATACACAGGTACCGGAGAATGTCTGCATATCTGGGGAAAAACCTCAATGTTAAAGCTGTTCGATACTTTTAAAGTGTTGATGGAATCTTCTTGGGATGATTTTGTTGAGGATGTTTGCCTCTATGTTTGTCTATGTGATACTGGTCTATAATTTTCCTTTTCTGTGTTAACTTTGTCTTTGCTATCAGGTGATGCTGTACTCGTAGGATCAGTTTGTGGGGTTTCCTACCGTTGTAGTATTTTGGAAATGTTTAAGAATCCCGTATGTTAACATTTAACTTAAAGGTTAATAAAACACCATCTGATATCATCTGGACCTTGAATGTTGTTAGCTGACAAATTTTTCATAACAGTGTCAATATTAGTGGTTGTAATGTTGTGTTCAAATTTGCTGGTTCCTCTTAGCTGAGTTCATAAGAAGTAGTCTGTTTTTTCCAGATTCTACATTTTATTGGCTTAAAGTTCTTTGTAGTAATCTATCATGATCTTTTGGTATTTCTGTGCTGTTGGTTATAATGTATCCTTTCCGATGTATGACTTTATTGATTTGAGTGTTCTCCCTTTTTTGTTGATGGCTCTGGCTCATGTTTTATGTATTTTCTTTATTCTCTCCAAGAGCCCCCTTTTAGTATTATTGATCTTTGCTACTATTTTCATCTTTTCCCCCCCCCCCCGCTCTTCTCTGTTTTTTTTTTTTTTTCCCAAAAGCAATTTTTGGTTCTGTGTTTATTCTTCTGTCTAATTGCTTTAGTTGTAAGTTTAATTAGTGTTTTATCCTGTTTCATATGTTTTATGCAATCACAATTTCATTGTCATTAGTTTGTATGAATATGTACTTCATGGGGAAAAGATGGGGAAACAGTGGAAACCGTGTCAGACTTTATTTTTGGGGGCTCCAAAATCACTGTGGATGCTGATTGCAGCTATGAAATTAAAAGATGCTTACTCCTTGGAAGGAAAGTTATGACCAACATAGATAGCATAATAGAAGGAGAGACATTACTTTGCCAACAAAGGTCCGTCTAGTCAAGGCTATGGTTTTTCCAGTGGTCATGTATTGATGTGAGAGTTGGACTGTGAAAAAGTTGATCGCCAAAGAATTGATGCTTTTGAATTGTGGTGTTGGAGAAGACTCTTGAGAATCCCTTGGACTGCATGTAGTTCCAACCAGTCCATTCTAAAGGAGATCAGTCCTGGTTGTTCATTGGAAAGACTGATGTTGAAGCTGAAACTCCAATACTTGACCACCTCATGCAAAGAGTTGACTCACTGAAAAAGACTCTGATGCTGGGAATTGGGGACAGGAGGAGAAGGGGAAGGAAGAGAATGAGATATCTTCATAACATCACTGACTCAATGGACGTGAGTTTGAGTGAACTCAGTGAGTTGGTGTTGGACAGGGAGGCCTGGCATGCTCTGATTCATGAGGTCTCAATGAGTTGTATACGACTCAGTGACTGAGCTGAACTGACACACACACACACACACACACACACACACACACACACACATATTTTCTCTCTGATTCTTCAATGATTTCTTGGCCATGAAGAGGTGCATACATGCTTTTCAGTTTTTTCTTTTCTTTGTTATTTATGCTTTGTTTGTTTTTTCTCCCCCACCCATGAATGACATATAAATCATAACACTGTGGTTTAAAAAAAAAAAGTCTGATACAATTTTGATTATTTTAAATTTACCAAGTCCTGATTAGTGATCCAGCTTTTTATTTATTCAGAAATATTTCTTTTGACCTTGCAAAGCAACTGCACTCTGCGGGTTTTGGGTGAAATCTACTTCAGTATCAACTGAATTGTCTGGTCTGCTTGTTATTTAAATTTGTTTTCTTTTACTACTTCACTTAAAAATTGAAAGATAATTGTTTCCCAATGTTGTCCTGGCTTCTGCTGTACAAAGACATGGAACAGCCTACAATACACATATGGCAGTTATTATGCTATCATCCATTTCTTGTTGTTTAGTTGTTCCATGACCTTCGTAAGTGTTTCTTGCATGATCTCCATTTATTTTCTGAGAGGTTTGATCATCTTTCCTATCGTTACTCTCAATTTTTTTTCAGTGACAATTTCTATTTCCTCTTTAATTATGACATATGTATTTTTACCTTGTTTCTTTGCCTGCAAAATACTTTACTGTCTTCATATTTGCTTAGCTTACTATGTAGCTAGTCTTTCCTACCCGGGGTATAGGATGGTAGTACTTGCTTCCAGTCTGTATCGTGAATGTTTAAGTTTGGTCCAGTGGTTTGTGTGTCCATGGAGGGGGAGGGGCTGGCAACTACATTGTTGTAGCCACAGCTGATGCTTCTCTCTCTCATGGTGGGACCGTGTCAGAGGCGTCTTTTTCAGGTGTGTATAGGTTTAGTGTACTTTAGACAGTCCATCTGGGAATGATTTGGCTTGTGTTTCTGTCTTACATTTTGTGTGGTGTGAGGCAGCATCTCTGGGGAGTATAGGCTTTTGGGTGGAATGGTTCTTCGTTTCAGATGGAGGCCTTCATAGAGATTCTCACCAATTAATATTCATTAGACCTGGGAATTATCTGGTGGTCTATGATACATTGTTGAAGCCCTAGGTGATCAGGCCCAACTTCCAGTCAGAGAACCAAGATCACATAGTAAAAGATTAGACAGGGGAACAAAGGAAGACAGACACATGGTAAGAAATCAAAATCAAACCACAAGTAAAATAATAGAAACAGTAATGACAATAGGGAAGAACACAGAATCAAGAGAACTAAGCAAATATCTTGTAAGACATAAAACAACACCAGAGCAGAGTGCCATATGAAGAATATAGGAAAAAACTCTGACAAAATGATAAGAGCTTTCCCACAGAATAAGAGAAAATCACAGTTAATAAGGAAATATATGTTTATTAAAACAAAACTGACAAGAAACAACAAACAACATCAACAAAAGGCACAGAAATCAGGAAAAGAAAATGTACAATAGACACATACCAATATAAACAATCTTAAAACACCAAATAAGCAAGGATAATAAGAAAGCTATTAAGTGAGACAGAGAGTGAACCACCACGCATCATAGCAAAACATCGGAAGTACAATGAATGTTACCTAGGGTCCCTGGGTTTTGGTCCTGAACATGTGCCACAGCACAAATTCACCTCTCTGGAAAACTCGCCAAATGTGGGCAGAACTTAACTCTGGATCTTCAGTAAGGACAGGTCAGACTCTAAACTGGGATTACTCCTTTGTTCTGAGGGCTGCAACAGCCTGGGTATTTTCATTCGTTGGAAATCTAGTGTCCTTTTTTATCCCATAGAGAAAGCATCTGCATAGTTGATTGCATGTATTTAATCTGCGGCTTGCTCAGCTGGTGGGAAAGTTTTCAATCTTTTTCCTTCACTTCCCTGATCCTGAGTCTCAGATGTAGTTTGATAACAACCTCTCCTTGTGGTCACCAGAGAATGCTGTCCCCAAGACGCTTGTGGAACACTTGGGCCTGCCTTGGTGAGCACAGGAGCAAGAGGTAAAGCTGCTGGGACTGTAGGAACCTGGGTGGTGTCAGTTTTGCAGAGGAGCCAGCGACCATGGGCAGAAAAATTATGGCCCTCATGGGATAGTTTTCTAGCCTGTGGTGGCAGAAGCATGTGTGATAGTTCTAGTTGGTCTTTTTCTATTGCCTGATAGTAGGTCTCAGCATGTGGCACGAGGGGCAAATTCTATGCTGTCACCACATCCTCTGTGTGACTGAGTACTAAGGTCCCACTTTATCAGTTTGGGTTTTTCAAAGGCATTCCTTTCTACACAATTTGTCATCCCAGTTGCATAATTCCACATAGTCAAGCAGTTCCCTCACAAGTTGCCTTTCTAACCCCATGCTTGATCTTCCATGCCCTTGTACACTAGTTGACCTGGCCTGCCATTTAGGGCATGCAGGACCACACCACACATTCTCTGTTTGATTTTCACTATAGGCAAACTATATTTCATCAGCTTCTTCAGCTTGATTCCTTTCAGTCAAAATTAATTTAAGTTTAGTGAGGTTGCTTGTTTGAATCCTCAATCTATTCCCTGATTCTCCATCTTCCACCGCAAGACACAGGCTTGGTTCTATTCCTCTCGTCCTCCTCCCATCTTCCCTCCATTCTTCCCAGTTATGTCTAGTTCCCATATAGACCTCACTGTTGAGCAAGATCTGCTAATATCCATTTGATGCTCAGGAGGAAGTGTTGTCTTGATAGAAGTATTATTTGTCATGCCTCCGTAGAGAGAGTTGCACTCAATGTCCTCTTATTTTCTGCGAAATCAGAAATTCTGATCTTATTTGTAGGCAAGCTCTGTAATTCCTTTATGCATGCGGGTGAAACAACAAACTTTAGCTGACATGAATTAATCAGTTTTATGGGCGGTTACATACATATTTACGTACTTGTTACATCATTGATATTGAACACGCAAATAAACACATTTATTTTTCTTGAAATTTCTGCTAATGAGGAATTGTCATCTGATTAATGGCTCAGAGGTGAAAGCATCTGCCTGCAATGCGGGAGACCTGGATTCGATCCCTGGGTTGGGAAGATCCCCTGGAGAAGGAAATGGCAATCCACTCCAGTATTCTTGCCTGGAAAATCACACGGACAGAGCCTGGTGGGCTATACTCCACGGGGTAGCAAAGAGTCAGACATGACTGAGTGACTTCACTTCACTAAGGAACTATAGCTCTTTTCAGGATGAGAAGTGGTACAGGAATTGGGCTGAAAAAGTCAGTCCCTGAAAATATCTAGCTATTTGTCAAGTTGTCCTGACATTTTCCCAGAGCACAGATTCCTTATTTCAGCTCTGGAAACTTAACTGTTTTAAGTGGGTGTCAAAGGTCAGAGAGTGGCATGGGCATAATTTAATTCTTGTATAGGAAGATGGCAAGGGCCCAGGAATGTGACAATTGGTAGATGATAGCTTAAAAGAGAGAGACAGAGAAAAAAAGTGCAGAACAAAACAAAGCAAAACAGGGAGGGGTATTTAGTCATTTAATCTTAAGGTAAACCTTAATTGGAGTTTGGATCATAGAAAAAGCAAGGGGATTTCATAAAGTTATCTACATTTTCTTTATTGTCTCTGTTACTGGCATAAACTGCGTGTGAAAATGAGGTAATTTAGGTGTGTTTGACTCTATGTGACCCACTGGACAGTAGCCTACCATCTCCTTTTGCTGGGCATCTTCTAGATGCAGTGATCAAACTGTGTCTGCCCCATTGCAGGCAGATGCTTTAGCATCTGAGCCACCAGGGAAGCCCTTTGACTGCGTGGGTCACAACAAACTGTGGAACATTCTTAAAGGGATAAGAATACGGGACCACCTTACCTGTTACCTAGGAAACGTGCATGCAGGTGAAGAAACAACAGTTGGAAATGGACAAGGAACAATGAACTGGTACATAATAGTGAAGGAAATACATCAAGGCTTTATATTGTCACCCAGCTCATTTGACTTCTGTGCAGAGTGCATCATGGAAAGTAACTTGCTGAAAGAATCTGAAGTTGGAAACAAAATTACTGTGAGAAGAATGAATAACCTGAGTTATAAGATGATAACACACAAATGGCTGAAAAATACCAGGAAGTAAAGAGCCTTCTGATGAAGGTGAAATGGGAGAGTAGAAAACCTGGATTAAAACTCAATATAAAAACAAACATTCACAAAAAATAAGCTCATGGAATTTGGTCTCATCATTTTGAGATATATTGATGGGATACAATTGAATTAGTGACAGGTTTCCCTTTCTTGACCCCCGATATCACTGCCGAATTGACTGCAGCCAAGAAATTTAAAGGAAATTGCACACTGATGAAAAGCTGTGACCAATCTAGACACCATGTTAAAAAGCTGAGAGATTACTGAAAAAGACCTGACTAGTCAAAGTTGATTTTCGGGAGGAACGCGTGGAGGAATGAGCAGAACCACAAAAACTGAGTGCCATAATATTCAATATGTTTTTGAAACAAAGCCTGGAGAAGATGATTTCACTCTAGTGACATTTTAAATCAGAATGTTTCAAAAGATAGAACATTGATCTACATCACATGGGATCTTAGAATATTTGCATGAAAAACTATTCTCTGATTTGATGAAAATAAAGCCGTAGTGTAACAATATTGAAGTCATATTGACCTCTTTAGGCCCTTCAGTGACACATTTGCTTGTTATATTTTAAGTATCCAATTTCATCCCCTGACCTTGTCCCATCAATTTTTTCTACTTTTTGCCCGAATCTTCTGTATTTACCTCACTTAATTTTGTTTTCAGTTTTACAATTTTAGGCACCAATTATAAAGTAAATACATAAAGGAAAGAATATTGAATTCATGTACAATGCTTCCCTAAGGTATTGAGCTATTTTCTCTATAAGCTTTGGAGAATGACAAGTACTGATATTTTAAAGCCATATGGGAATTGATAACAAAGGGAATGGACCATATAACCAGGTTTCCCTTGGTAGGACAATTGAAGTACAGGTTAATGCTGTTAGTACAGGTTAGTACTGTAGTTTTTCAACATGATATATTGAATGTCCTTGTCCATGTCTTTTCCAAGTTATCACAGAGGACTAAGTGGATTATTCCTGTTCTTTATGAGGAGGACCTGCCACCCAAAGCAGAACATGAAAGGAAGGTAGAAGGGACTGAGAACGAATAATCAGTACATGGCAATGAAATAGCAAATGGAATCACCTTTAAGGTGATATTGCTCAAAGGATGCAAATTGGACTACATCGTCAGTCAGTATGTCAGTTCAGTTGCTCACTCTTGTCTGACCCTTTGCGACCTCATGAATCACAGCATACCGGGCCTCCATGTCCATCACCAACACCTGAAATTCACTCAAACTCATCTCCATCAAGTCGGTGATGCCATCCAGCCATCTCATTCTCTGTCTTCCCCTTCTCCTCCTGTCCCACATCTCTCCCAGCATCAGAGTCTTTTCCAGTGAGTCAACTCTTCACATGAGGTGGCCAAAGTATTGGAGTTTCAGCTTCAGCACCAGTCGTTCCAATGAACACTCAGAACTGATCTCCCTTATAATGAACTGGTTGGATCTCCTTGCAGTCCACGGGACTCACAAGAGTCTTCTCCAACACCACAGTTCAAAAGCTTCAAGTCTTCGGCTAGCAGCTTTCTTCACAGTCCAACTCTCACATTCATACATGACCACTGGAAAAACCATAGCCTTGACTATCCAGACCTTGGTTGGCAAAGAAATGTCTCTGCTTTGTATATGCTATCTAGGTTCATCATAACTTTCCTTCCAAGGAGTAAGTGTCTTTTAGTTTCATAAAAAAACTGAAATCTAAAACAAGAGCATTGAACTTTGGGTTTGAAATCATAACTAAGGACACCAATTTAAATAACACTTACCATTGCTTCAAAATGCTCACCTCTTGAATGTAATTTTTCAGTGAAAGAAAAAGTCTGTTTGTTGACCATTCCTTTATCTACACAGATATTCCACAGATTTCACTGTTCATTAGCTGCAAGAATGAAAGTGGTCAACTTAACTTGATGTTGTCCTATGTGGGTAACCATCCCCAAACAGGGATCTGACTTGATGTTGCCACCAACATCTAAAGGAATGACCCCAAATTTGAGATTGCAAAGATTTCTAGGTAGTGTTCATGATATCTGGATAGTCCAACAAGCAGACACTTTGTTCAGAGTATTTCGTTGTGAAATATATTAGGGATCAACCATTGATATTGATCCCTGCTTACTCCATGACTTTTCTAGATTATTAAAATTAATGATTCTTTTTTTTTATTCATTTCTCCACAACTACTGTTGAATTTTAGGGTACTGGGTACTGAAACTACATGCTTAGAATAGGTTCTTATAGAATGTAAACTTCATGATAGCAGCAGTCATTTTATAGTTTGAATTCCCACATTTAACATTCGTGTAAATATAATAAATATTTATCAACTTGGAAAAAGTTATCAGTAAAGAGGAAAGGCCAATTATGATAAAACTGACGGTTATAGGAATATGTTGAGTAATGTATATAGCATTTGATTGGTTATAACATTTCTTTTTTGATAACTTAGTAAGTACTTAAAATGTATCATTTGCAGGCTCTAATTTTAGCTGATGTTAAAGATACATAAAGAGAGTAGACCCAAAACACATGGAAGACCTGAATGACAGTTCCTTCCAACCCCAAGAAAGAATTGAAGCAAAATTGTGAGAAGGGGCTTAGCATGATTGAAATTAGGTTGAGAGATTGTAGCTCCGGAAGCACATTATAAGAGAAAGATAATGAAATTATTAAGGAAAAACGATACCACGTCTTCACAGAACTTGTTCGTCACACTGATGTGCTGCAATCACCACCAGGAATTTATTATGTCTCTGTGTGAACCGATAAACAACATCTAAACTGCATTGGGAAATATAGGGTGGAATCTTGGTTTCAGGAAATAAAGGTGTGCCTCAAGGACAGCATCTTCCCTGGTGGTTCACACAGTAAAGCGTCTGCCTGCAATGTGGGAGACCCGGGTTTAATCCCTGGGTCGGGAAGATCCCTGAAGAAGGAAATGGCAACCCACTCCATTATCTTTGCCTGGAGAATCCCACTGATGGATGAGCATGGTAGGCTACAGTCCACAGGGGTTGCAAAACATCGGACACGAGTGAGCTACTTCACTTTGGCTTTCACTTAAGGACAGCAGAACAAAAATGTCCCTATACATTATCACTTGTAAAATACATATCTTGTGCTGACCATGGGCCAGTCACTGGTTGTGTCATGTTTTCTTTGGTATCACAGTGACAGTACAGTGGTGATCATGATTTTGATGATCATGATTTTATATTTTCAAGTACAAAATGAATTTCTATACTGAAGATAACCTTCTGTCTACCCTTTTAATACTCTACCAGTATCTAATAAAATATAATGTTACTGTGAATGCACTAAGATGCATACTGTGCATTTCCATTTCTTTGATTTTATTTGTATCTCTTCCTTCACCCATACACTCCTCATGTAGACACCCGTTCATTTCAGCAGGGATGATTTCAAAAATCACGTTACATCCATTACCTCTTTTCCCTTTGTTCTCATTTTCTTGCTTACAAATATTAGTTCAGGTGTCATTGACCTAGGATGCATAATGAATGTTTTCTTGTCCTGAAGAGTTTATAAAACATTGCAGTAAAATAGCCAGACATTAAATTAAGCCTCATTTTCCTCTTCATTGTTTGAAAAAAGAAAATGAAACTATGAAGATGAACATGTAAGTTTATTGTTCAAATACAAGAATTGTGGGTATTTGTTGACATCTCCCAACAAAAATTTCAATCTTCATTAGGCTCTATAATCTGACATTTATTTGATAGGTCCGTTTTAATTAGCATGGTTTTCACATAACGATGATTCTTGATGAGTTGACTTGAAAGAGAGGAGGCAGATGCATAAGTGATCTTTGGCACTGAGGGCCATGAGTTGCCTCTCTTTTGAAGGTCACGGAAAGGACTGTCATGGGCAGACATATCACTATGTCTATCTGGAAACTTAGAAGGCTCCACCAGCAGTCTAGAATAACTGCTCTGTAATGGAGATAGGTTGTGGTTCTGAGAATTCGATGTAGTTGTAGTAGGCAAGTCCTCAACGTGGCCATTTACCTGAGTGTAGCTGCTATGTGAGTGCCACTTAAAAATGCTCAACTGATTCAAAAGAGCAGGTTGATCTCCCACAATCTGTTCTGTTTGGCTAACTGATATTGATGATGGGGAAGGTAAGCCACACAGAGCTAGAGCTCTTGTATTTGCGACTATCTGGCTGGTGTGAGGCTATTGTATGAAAGGCACACTTAAACTGGTGGAGGCTGAAAATGTACTCTCTCCACTAGTTTCATGAAGAAAATCAGAGTTACGATCATCTATCTCCAAGCCAGGCTTCAGCAGTATGTAAACCGTGAACTCCCAGATGTTTAAGCAGGTTTTAGAAAAGGCAGAGGCACCAGAGATCAAATTGCCAACATCCGCTGGATTATGGAGAAAGCAAGAGAGTTTCAGAAAAGCATCTATTTCTGCTTCATTGACTATGCCAAAGCCTTTGACTGTATAGATCACAATAAACTGTGAAACATTCTGAAAGAGATGGGAATCCCAGACCACCAGACCTGCCTCTTGAGAAACCTGTATGCAGGTCAGGAAGCAACAGTTAGAACTGGACATGGACTGGTTCCAAATAGGAAAAGGTGTACGTCAAGGTTGTATATTGTCATCTTGCTTATTTAACATATATGCAGAGTACATCATGAGGAACGCTGGGCTGGAAGAAGCACAAGCTGGAATCAAGATTGCTGGGAGAAATATCAATAACCTCAGATATGAAGATGACACCACCCTTATGGCAGAAAGTGAAGAGGAACTTAAAAGCCTCTTGATGAAAGTAAAAGAGGAGAGTGAAAAGGTTGGTTTGAAGCTAAACATTCAGAAAACAAAGATCATGGCATCTGGCCCCATCACTTCATGGAAAATAGATGGAAAAACAGTGGAAACAGTGTTAGACTTCGTTTCTTTGGCTCCAAATTCACTGCAGATGCTGATTGCAGCCATGAAATTAAAAGACGCTTGCTCCTTGGAAGGAAAGTTATGACCAAACTTGATAGTATATTAAAAAGCAGAGACATTATTTTGCCAACCAAGGTCCGTCTAGTCAAGGCAATGGTTTTCCCCGTGGTCATGTATGGATGTGAGAGTTGGACTGTGAAGAAAGCTGATCGCTGAAGAATCGATGCTTTTGAACTGTGGTGTTGGAGAAGACTCTTGAGAGTCCCTTATACTGCAAGGAGATCCAACCAGTCCATTCTAAAGGAGATCAATTCTGGATGTTCATTGGAGGGACTAATGCTAAAGCTGAAACTGCAATACTTTGGCCACCTCATGCGACGAGTTGACTCACTGGAAAAGACTCTGATGCTGGGAAAGGTTGGGGGCGGGAGGAGAACTGGACGACGGAGAATGAGATGGCTGGATGGCATCACCGACTCTGTGGACATGAGTTTGAGTGTACTCCGGAAGTTGGTGATAGACAGGGAGGCCTGGCGTGTTGTGATTCATGGGGTCGTGGAGAGTCGGACACGACTGAGCGACTGAACTGAACTGATGTTGACACTTGCTTTAACATGCTTCTTCTTGCAGTCTCAAACTAATGAAGATATTGCAGACACATGGTTAATCCCAACTCTTCTTTTTATTCTTACTAAAAGTTGAGGATACCCTCTTTTGAAATTTGGATTATAGTAGATCTGTAACTAAAGTCAAACGATACAATTATTTAGTTTCTTTATAAACCAAGGTAAAATTGCCATAAAAGCTAAACTATAAAAGTTTATTTCTTCATACAGATGGCTAACAAACACAGGAAAAGATGCTCAACATCACTCATAGATGAAACTGGATCCTATTATACTGAGTGAATAAAGACAGAAAGAAAAACACCAATACAGTATACTAACGCATATATATGGAATTTAGAAAGGTGATAACAATAACCCTGTAAATGAGACAGCAAGAGAGACACAGATGTATAGAACAGTCTTTTGGACTCTGTAGGAGAGGGCGAGGGTTGGATGATTTGGGAGAATGGCATTGAAACATGTACATTATCATATGTGCAACGAATCATAATTCTAGGTTCGATGCATGATACAGGATGCACGGGGCTGCTGTACTGGGTTGAACCAGAGGGATGAGATGGGGAGGGAGGAGGGAGGGAGGTGGGAGTGGGCTCAAGATGGGGAACACATGTACACCTGGGGCAGATTCATGTCAATGTATGGCAAAACTAATACAATAATGTAAAGTAATTAGCCTCCAATTAAAATAAATAAAATTAGAAAAGAAAAAATAATTCCTTCAATGATACCAATTAAATTCCATCAAATTAAACGCCTCCAGAGTAGTTTTAACAGCTAACATGTTAGAAACAAATGTGCTCCTCAACTAAAAATATGTTGTATGTATATAGTAAATACGATAAGTAGCTTCAAGACTAGTATCTTGTTTCAAGTTGATTGGAAAGTTTGTTAAACATCAAATATTGTATCCTCCAGCTGTCTCAACTTCAAACAA
The DNA here is from genome assembly GCF_049115385.1 of Moschus berezovskii. NCBI lineage: Eukaryota > Metazoa > Chordata > Mammalia > Artiodactyla > Moschidae > Moschus > Moschus berezovskii. The sequence continues at coordinate 55,265,731 of NC_142489.1, forward strand.
TAAAGATTTTTCAACAAATTGCTATGTCAATTTTGAATTCTGTTTTAGCTACATATGGTAACATGCTTTCTAGGTCACATGATTTAATCTTACATATTGCTAATAAGTGAAAATTTTGGGATACCTTGCTCAAAAGAGAGATGTTGTTTTCTTCCTCCAGAAAGTTAGATAGTGAAGCAGATCTTTGAAGAGGTTATTGCTTTTTACTAAACCCATAAAGGTCCAGCTGTCGAACTAAACTTTTCATATTAATGGTTTCAAATATTCTGAAAGGCACCTTTCTTTCCAAGACTTCTTTCTTGAAGAGTTCTTCATTGATCACTATACAAGTGCCACACTCATCCCATCAAATAGATTGAAATTGATCACTTTCCACTATATTCCACATTTTTTTGGAAAAGTGAGTGGAAGAAAATCATTCAGCTTATCTGTTTCAGAGACAGAAAATGTGTAACATAGCCTTTTCATCAGAACTTCCTCAGACAAAGCCTGAAAAGCATATTCTTCAATAAGAGATCGCAAAACTGAGTCCCCAGCAAGTGTATAATCATACAAAGGTCTAATGAAGTTTCTGAACCAGTGGATTCATCGTTAGGAGGCACATCAAGAATTTCTGAAGAAATATGTGCCATCTCAGAAAAATCTTTCTTCAGATACTTTTCTCATTTTTCTGATATTACACACAGCAAATTCAAATGCTGCTTGGCTGGCCTAAGGGGGAAACTCCCTAGACAATCACAGTGGTTCCAAAATGCACTGGTCTCCTAGCAATGGAAGAGTAGCTGTAACATCACAAAGTCACTGGTCTACTAGCAAGTGAAGGGCAGCTGTGACATAACAACGTCACTGGTCTCCTAGAAATTGATGGGCAATGTTCAACCAGTGTTTATACTTCAGCATCAACTTAACATACAGGCTCCTTACACAAATAGCAACAAAAACCATGAGCCTGCAAAATCTCATTCCTAAAGAATTTTTATGTGTATAAATCAAATCAGTAAATCCATTTTGTTTCTGAAATAAAAGTGATTCTTGGCAGCGGCCAAGAGGAGCTACCCTATGCCCAAGGCCAGGGACAGCAGCCGAAAGGAGCTATCCCACATCCAAGTGGCGCTGGCTGTGCGGGCACAGGAGGGCCGTGAGGATCAACTCCACATTCAAGATCAGGTGGGGCAGCCGTGAGGAGATACCCTTCGTCCAAGGTAAGGTGCAGTGGCTGTGCTTTGCTGGAGCAGCCGTGAAGAGATACCCCCCAACCAAGGTAAGAGTAACCCAAATATGATGGTAGGAATTGCGAGAGGGCATCGGAAGGCAGACACACAGAAATCGTGATCATAGAAAGCTAGTCGATCTGATCACATGGACCACAGCTTTCTCTAACTGATCTCTAACTGAATGAATCTAAGCCATGGTGTGTAGGGCCACCCACGATGGGCGGGTCATGGTGGAGAGGCCTGACAGAATGTGGTCTACTGGAGAAGAGAATGGCAAGTCACTTCAGTATACTTGCATCGAGAACCCCAAGAACAGTATGAAAATGCATAATAATAGGATACTGAATGAGGAGCTCCCCAGATCGGTAGGTTCCCAGTATGCTACTGGTGATCAGTGGAGAAATAACTTCAGCAAAAATGAAGGAATGGAGCAAAAGCAATGCCCAGTTGTGGATGTGACTGGTGATATAAGCAAGATCTGATGATGCAAAGAACAATATTGCATAGGAACCTGGAACGATAGGTCCATGAATCAAGATAAATTGGAAGTGGTCAAACAAGAGATGGCAAGATTGAATGTAGACATTCTAGGAATCAGTGAACTAAAATGGACTGGAATGGGTAAATTTAACTCAGATGAAAATTATATCTACTACTGTGGACAGGAATCCCTTAGAAGAAATGGAGTAGTCACCATGGTCAACAGAAGATTCTGAAATGTTGAACTTGGATGCAATCTCCAAACGAACAGAATAATCTCTGTTCATTTCCAACGCAAACCAATCAATATTACAGTAATTCAAGCCTATGCCCCAACCAGTAACACTTAAAAAGCCCAAGTTGAATGATTCTGTGAAGACCTACAAGACCTTTTAGAACTAACACTTTAAAAAGATGTCTTTTTCATTTTAGGGGACTGGAATGCAAAAATAGGAATTAAGAAACACCTGGCGTAACTGGGAAATCTGGCCTGGGAGCACAGAATGAAACAGGACAAAGGCTAATAGAGTTTTGCATGAGAATACACTGGTCATAGCAAGCAAGTTCTTTCAGCAACAGAAAAGAATACTCGACACATGGACATCACCAGATGGTCAACACCAAAATCAGATTGACTGTATTCTTTGCAGCCAAAGTGGAGAAATACTATAAAGTTAGCAAATACAAGACCAGAGCTGACTGTGGCTCAGATCATAAATTCCTTATTCTCAAATTCAGACTTAAATTGAAAAAAGTAGGGAAAACCACTAAACCATTCAGATATGACTTAAATCAAATCCCTTATGATTATACTGTGGAAAGGAGAAATAGATTTAAAGGACTAGATCTGATAGAGTGCCTGATGAACTATGGACGGAGGTTCATGACATTGTATAGGAAACAGGTACCAAGACCATCCCCATTGAAAAGAAATGCTAAAAAGCAAAATGGCTGTCTGGGGAGGCCTTACAAATAGCTGTGAAAAGAAAAGAAGCGAAAAGCAAAGGGGAAATAAAAAGGTATAAGCATCTGAATGCAGAGTTCCAAAGAATAACAAGGAGAAATAAGAAAGACTTCCTCAGCAATCAATGCAAAGAAATCGATGAAAACAACAGAATGGGAAAGACAAGAGATATCTTCAAGAATATTAGAGATACCAAGGGAACATTTCATGCAAAGATGGGCTCAATAAATGACAGAAATTTTAGGGACCTAAGAGAAGCAGCAGATATTAAGAAGAGGTGGCAAGAATACACTGAAGAACTGTACAAAACAGATCTTCACAACCAAGATAATCATGATGGTGTAATCAATGACTTCAAGCCAGACATCTTGGAATGTGAAGTCAAATGAATATGAAGTCAAGTGGGCCTTAGAAAGCATCCATATGAATAAAGCTGGTGGAGGTGACAGAATTCCAGATGAGCTATTTCAAACCCTGAAAGATGATGTTGTGAAAATGCTGCACTAAATACGCCAGCAATTTTCAAAACTCAGCAGTGGCCACATGGCTGGAAAAGGTCAGTCTTCATCCCAATCCCAAGAAAGGCAATGCCAAAGAATGCTTAAATGACCACACAACTGCACTCATCTCATAGGCTAGTAAAGTCATGCTCAAAATTCTCCAAGCCAAGCTTCAGCAATATGTGAACCGTGAACTTTCAGATGTTCAAGCTGGTTTTAGAAAAGGCAGAGGAACCAGAGGTCAAATTGCCAACATCCTCTGGATCATGGAAAAAGCAAGAGAGTTGCAGAGAAACATCTATTTCTGCTTCATTGACTATGCCAAAGCCTTTGACTGTGTGGATCACAATAAAATCTGGAAAATATTTAAAGAGATGGAAACACCAGAAATACCAAATGCCCTGCCTCTTGAGAAACCTGTATTCAGGTCAGAAAAAAACAGTTAAAACTGGACATGGAACAACAGGCAGCTTCCAAATAGGAAGTGGAGTACTTCAAAGTTGTATATTGTCACCCTGCTTATTTAACTTCTATGCAGAGTACATCATGAGGAATGCTGGGCTGGAAGAAGCACTGGTTGGAATCACAATTACCACGAGAAACATCAATAACCTCAGATATGCAGATGACATCACTCCTACAGCAGAAAGTGAAGAGTAACTAAAAAGCCTCTTGATGAAAGTGAAAGAGGACAGTGAATAAGTTGGCTTGAAGCCAACATTCAGAAAACTAAGATCATGGCTTCTGGTCCCATCACTTCATGGGAAATAGATGGGGAAACACTGTCAGATTTTATCACTGCGGATGCTGATTGTAGCTTTGAAATTAAAAGATGCTTACTTCTTGGGAGAAACTTTATGACCAACCTAGATAGCATATTAAAGAACAGAGACATTACTTTGCCAAAAAAAAGTCCATCTAGTTAAGGATATGGCTTTTCCAGTGGCTATATATGGATTTGAGAGTTGGGCTGTGAAGAAAACTGATCGCCGAAGAACTGATGCTTTTGAACTGTGGTGCTGGAGAAGACTCTTGAGAGTTTCTTGGACTGCAAGGAGATCCAACCAGTCCATTCTAAAGGAGATCAGTCCTGGATGTTCATTGGAAGGACTGATGCTCAATCTGAAGCTCCAGGTTTTTGGCCACCTCATGCGACGAGTTGACTCACTGAAAAGACTCTGATGCTGGGAGGGATTGAGGGCAGGAGGAGAAGGGGACGACAGAGAATGAGATGGTTGGATGGCATCACAGACTCGATGGAGGCGGGTCTGAGTGAACTCCGGGAATTACTAATGGACAGGGAGGATTGGCATGCTGTGACACATGGGGTCGCAAAAAGTCGGACTCCACTGAGCGACTGAACTGAACTGAACTGAATCTAACTAAACTTTGATTACTCATTTCTGTGCAATAGTTTATTGTAGAACCTAGCAGCTGGTCCTTCAAAGACCCACACACCCCGAATATTTTCAGGGGAACGATTTTAATGACACAGTGAGGTTGGGAATGGGGTGTGTGATATACTTTGGGGACATTCTACTAGTGGCCTGTTACTGAGGATATTGGGAGTCAACATCATTGTCCATCTCGTTCCAACTGCTCTGTGGTCTAGGTACATACATTTCATCCTGGTTGGGGCTTTCAGTTCAGTTCAGTTCAGTTCAGTTCAGTCACTCAGTCGATTCCGACTCTTCACGACCCCATGAATCACAGCACTCCAGGCCTCCCTGTCCATCACCAACTCCCGGAGTTCACTCAAACTCATGTCCACAGAGTCGGTGATGCCATCCAGCCATCTCATTCTCGGTCGTCCCCTCCTCCCGCCCCCAACCTTTCCCAGCATCAGAGTCTTTTCCAGTGAGTCAACTCGTCGCATGAGGTGGCGAAAGTATTGCAGTTTCAGCTTTAGCACCAGTCCTTCAAATGAACAACCAGGATTGATCTCCTTTAGAATGGACTGGTTGGATCTCCTTGCAGTACAAGGGACTCTCAAGAGTCTTCTCCAACACCACAGTTCAAAAGCATCAATTCTTTGATGATCAGCTTTCTTCACAGTCCAACTCTCACATCTGTACATTACCACGGGAAAAACCATAGCCTTGACTAAACAGATCTTGGTTGGCAAAGTAATGTCTCTGCTTTTTAATATACTATCTAGGTTGGTCATAACTTTCCTTCCAAAGAGTAAGCGTCTTTTAATTTCATGGCTGCAATCAGCATCTGAAGTGATTTTTAGTATCTCTAAAACTGTTCACAGGATATTGCTCAGAATGTTTTCTATGGCCCTTGAGGATGAACTAAAGATCTTTGACTTTGCTTAATGGCTAAAATAATATTATTCTATATTGCTTGATTATTTTCCTTTGTTTCTGTCTTTTCTATTTTCTCTGATTAATATGACTCTTGGAACCTGAGGAAGTCTAGAATCTCCTATTTCTCTCTCTCGGTTTTCATACTTTTCAATTTTAAGAAGGGACTGATTAGAACAAGAAAGGAAATAAAGTGTTGGATTTAGAGCGTGATCATATGTGACTGAGAATCCCAGTTCCAGGTTCGATTTTTAATCAGGATCCCCAGTTCTTGGAGTGCTTGAGTCAACAACAGCTTTGGCTCTTTCATGATGAGATGGAGCATGGAGTTGGAAATAATTCTGACATCTAAACTTGGTATCAATATTTTCTGTTAAGCAAACATATCTGTCTATTTTATATAGATATTTGTATATCTATGATGTATACATATATATATATATTTCCATAAGTGTTTATTTTTGTCATTAAACCTGGACAAACATTTGAAAATTGGTAGATATTTATTAAAACGGAAGAGGGGAGTGATATAAAGGAGTCCTCATATTTTAGATGCAGCCAAAGAAACATATTTGGAAGTATTTCCACTTACATATATTCAATAACTGAGTAGACTATTGAATCATTCTGCTTTTGGGTTTGAATTTTTTTCCATTGCTGCTTTGCCTAACAGGAATTAAAAGCCATTGTACATTTTTCTATACACACACCCATACATACAAACATGCACGTACGTGTATATATGTGTATATGTCAAAATATAATTTTAGACAACTTTATTTGGGTGGTCAAAATCTTTGCTTGCTTCCAAGATTTTAAATGAACAGTTTGAGAACCCCAACACTACTTAATAACTTTCTGGTTGAATAATATATATCCTATTGCTGAAAGACTATCCCTTAATCGAGTTTATCTTCCCCTATTCTTTGTGTAAGAGATGGGGTTCATACATAAGAGGACACCTTGAGCACATAAAACCACAACTCTCATTTACTTAGAGATACAGACTGGTTCCAAATAGGAATAGGAGTACGTCAAGGTTATATATTGACACTTTGCTTATTCAACTTATATGCAGATTACATCATGAGGAACGCTGGGCTGGAAGAGGCACAAGCTGGAATCAAGATTGCCGGGAGAAATATCAATAACCTCAGGTATGCAGATTACACGACCTCTATGGCAGAAAGTGAAGAGGAACTAAAAAGCCTCTTAATAAAAGCAAAAGAGGAGAGTGAAAAGGTTGGTTTGAAGCTCAACATTCAGAAAACAAAGACCATGGCATCTGGTCCCATCACTTCATGGGAAATAAAACTTGTTACAGAGGAAACAGTGTCAGATCCAAAATCACTGTGGATTCTAACTGTAGCCATGAAATTAAAAGACGCTTAATCCTTGGGAGGAAAGTTAAGACCAACCTAGATAGCATATTAAAGAGCAGAGACATTACTTTACCAAACAAGGTCCGTCTAGTCAAGGCTATAGATTTTCCAATGGTCATGTATGGATGTGAGAGTTGTACTGTGAAGAAAGAATTGATGCTTTTGAACTTTGGTGCTGGAGAAGACTCTTGAGAGTCCCTTGGACTGCAAGGAGATCCAACCAGTTCATACTAAAGGAGACTGATCCTGGGTTTTCTTTGGAAGGACTAATGCTAAAGCTGAAACTCTAATTCTTTGGCCACCTCATGCGAAGGGTTGACTCACTGGAAAAGACTCTGATGCTGGGAAGGATTGGGGGTGGGAGGAAAAGGGGACGACAGAGAATGAGATGGCTGGATGGCATCACCGACTCGATGGACATGTGTTTGAGTGAACTCCGCAACTTGGTGATCGACAGGGAGGCCTGACATGCTGTGATTCGTGGGGTCGCAAAGAGTAGGTGATGACTGACCATCTAAACTCAAATGAACTGCTGAACATTCAAATTATATGATGTGTACATTAAAATTGCTTCTCCATAATTCAATGTGTACATTTTTCTTTCATCCCTTTAAACTTCTGGTACCAAATATTTCAGTAGAAATCATTGATTATCAAAATTTATCTCTTCATAAACCCCTTCATGCCACAGGGGTTCAGCTTCATGCAGCCCTCCACATTATATCCTTATTTCTTGTCCTCCTTTGTATTTTTGTAGTTGCCACATTAGAGAAAACCAACTAGATGACATGAACAGGCTCAATATATTATGTTCATAGAGAGATGTAATATAGGCTGTGCATTTTGTCAACATTTAACAGAGTTGTCACAGAAGCATGACACAAATGCTCCAACAGGAAACTTAAAACCAGAAGTACTATATATAATTAGTAGCAACCATCTTAGAATACTCTTAGAAAATAATTTCTTATCCAAAACACTGAGGGGAAAACAAAGGTAAAAGAATGAAATAATTCTCAATGTTGATAGGAAAACAGGGTAAACAGTACACTTGAATTCTCAGTATTACACAAAGTAAGATCATGGCATCTGGTCCCACTGCTTCATGGGAAATAAAGGAGGGAAAAGCAGAATCAGTAACAGATTTCCTCTTTTGTGGCTCTATATTCACTGTGATGGTGATGGCAGCAATAAAATTAGAAGACAGTTGCTTCCTGGAAGCAAAGTGCTCACAAATTTAGTAAGTGTGTTAAAAAGTGAAGAGTTGACTTGACCAAAGGAATCACAATGAGTAACACTAATGGTCTTTCCAGTAGACATGTATGGATGTGAGAACACCAAAGTGCTCTGCTGGGGATGACATGTGAGTGTCCATTGGATTGCAAGGAGATCAAGCTAGTCAAACAAAAAGGAAATCAACTCTGAAGATGCATTAGAATCACTGACGCGGAAGCTGAGTCTCCAAAGTTTTGACCACCTGAGCAAAGAACTGACTCACGAGAAAAGACCCAGATTCGTAGGAAATAATGAAATAAGGAGGACAAATGGGTTAGAGAGGAGGAGAAGGCTGTATCATTTCACCCATTCATGGACATGATCTCAGGCAGACCCTGAGAGATGGTGAGGGGCAGAGAGGCCTTGTGTGCTGCAGTCCAAGGGGTCACAGAGTCTGACATGGCTTTGTGACTGAACAACAACAAGATTTCAGTTAATAAAATGGATCTTCCAGGGTTGCGGTGGGGGTCTCATTATGTTAGAGGAATAGGAGCCTGAGTCCACTTTCTCCCACACAAATCCATCTAAGGATAGATTGCACGTGGAACACCTTCCAGAAACCAATTTGTGACCGATGTTGACGGGCCCTAGAAACTGATAAAGGAAAACCAGTCTCTTAAAAAGTAGGTAAGAAAAAATAAGTGATGAAAGGGAGGAAATGTTTTTAGGGATCGAGACTCGCCTTGGAGAAGGAGTCTTAAAGGAGGAGAAATTTGCACACAATAGGAAACCCTCTCTCATAGGTGTCATTCGGGGAAGAAATAGAACTAAACAGAGGAAGAACAAAAACACAGATTATGCCAATAAATCCGATCACTAGCCAAGGAATGATTCAGATGCTCCAGTCCACTGTCATACATGGGGCATTGAAGGCAGGTCTGGGATGTATCAAACACATTATGGTTAAAAGCAGGCTTTAGTGCCCTGAGGACAATGTGATGAAGCTAAGATAACATGCAAACCTAAACCATGGGGACACTGGAGACAGAAATTTTAGAAAGGACTTTTCCTGTGAGACGGCTCTAAGGCCACATTGAACCAATGCATACTCACAGGACAGAAGATTGTGTACTAGAAAATACCAAAGGAGACCAAGCCAGTGTCCATTTAAGACCCTTTCCTCCACTGATTGAGAAAGGAACGTGTACGACTGCCAGAGGCAGAAGGAAATAGGCTACTAGTATCTTGGCCCCAGAGACACCCACTACCAAGCTTTAAGCTGGCTGACAGTTGCTAATGATGAATTCCTCACTTCATGGACAGTTCACATAGGCCAGGAACATGACAGCCTGGGTCAGTTAGCCTGAGGAGACACATGGCATACTTGAGACTCTGCCCGCTGGCACAGGCAGCAAACTGAGTGACTGAGACCAGAGAGCTGCATAAGATGCATGGCCGACCTGTGACTGTGCCTTGCCTCCAACCAGTCACCCGAGATTTTGGACTTGGGAAGAGCACAAAGCACATAGCCAATCGTTGTCATGGCCCTTGCCAAGGACCTGACTGCCTGATTCGCTGGGAAGTGCATGTAACACAGGGCCCACTTGGGACTGTGCCCTCATGTATCAACCAGGAATCTGAGCAGTGTAGACCCAGAAATTACAAGTCACATTTGTCATTCAAAAGCCCAATGTGATCAATCCACCTCAAGCACCCCCAATATCCCAATGGTATTTGATTTCTGTGTCCCACCTCTCACCCCCCAAAGCACTGAACAAGTGAGCTCGAATATGAGGCTACTGCACCCTCGTTTCATGGTGAAAACCAGATATGGAGGGGTTTTCAAATAAAAGAAGGAAATATAAACAAAGAAACAAAAACCAACCCAGAAGTGACAGGTTCAATAGAATAAGTCAGCAATATATGCCCAGAATGTTCAACTGAGGAACAACAGTCACCTTTGACAATACAAGCTTCAGCAAGAGACTGTCTGACACTATATTGACACCAAAAATCACATAACTGCTTTGAAACTCTGTGATCTATTTCCACATAATTTCTTTAACTTTAAACTATTTTAGTCCTTTATTATACCCTAAAATTTATTTCTATTAACTATTATTATCTTTCAAACAAAACACATATAAATCTATTTTTAAACACATTTTTTATATATGAGAGAATAAATTTAGACTCCATTTTCTTTTTTTACACTATTTTTCTTGTTTCTTAACTTTTATTATCCCAAAATTGATATCAATGTTGTGACTTTAGTAACAAAATCTTTACGATCTGATTTCATTTATGGATTCGTTTCCTGAATTGATTGCTATTTTCCATTTAACACTCCCCTATCTCCTCCTAGGCACCTCTTTCACTCTCCTTCCTTTTCTCTGCTGTCTGAAATTCTGTTCATCCTGTTGATACTTTCTGGATGAGGAGAGTTGTGTCACCATTAATCTGGGTTTTATCTTCTTTATTGTGTGGATGTGGACTTTTGATGTTACTGCAACCTGGGAAAAGAAACCCAGAGGCCAGGATGTCGATTCCAGAACTTTAGAGCAATATTGAACTCCTTACCTCAAGGAGCATTAAAGGACAAGCACACATCCCAGAGTTTCCGTGTCTACATGGAAAGCAATCTCCACACTTGAGTCAGTAAGTTCAGTACAAGAGAAACCAAATCTGTTCTCCAGCAAACAAAAACAAAACGGTGAATATTATTAAAGGGGGTCCACTAAGCCATACCAAACCCACAAACACCCCAAAGCACTGTCCATGGACAATTTATTGAATTTCAGAGAGAAGAGACACAGATCCGCATGCTAGTGCACAGACACAAATGATCTGAAGTGTTAAACCTTGAGAAGTCACTGGCCCAATCCCACCCACAAAGGACAGGTTCCACAACATATTGGAGCTATAACTCTCCGGCCTGAAGAAAGGGGACCCAAATCACAGTAATCAAAGCAAAATGAAAAGGGAGAGAAATATGCAGCTGCTGAAGGTAAATGATAAAAACCCACAAAGACAAAGAAAAGAAGAGGAGTTAGGAAGTTTTCCTGAAAAATAATTCAGAATAGTGAGAGTAAAGATGATCAAAATCTTGAAAGATATGTAGAGTTGACAGTAAATACACTGGAGGACTGGAATAAGAAGAAATAAACATTTTTACCATGGATCTAGAAGAAATAAAGAAGAGTCAAAGAGCAATAATCCATGCAATAACTGAACCAACAGTAGAATAACTGAGACGGAGAAAGAACTAATTAGGTGGAGGTAGAAAGGAGGAAATAAATGAAGCATGCTGAGGTGTGCAACAAAAACAAGAACAACAAGTTAAACAGGCAAAGCTCTGATTGGGGCAATGATAAATGTCCCACAATGAGAAACTTAGGTGTCTAGATGGAGAACACCAAAAACGAAAAGGGGTGGGGTACTTGGAAAATGATTGAGGAAGTAAAAGTTGAAAACATCCTAAAATGAGTCAAGCTGCAAGAATTGGGACCAGACATTGAACAATTGAATGTTCAAAACTGGGAAAAGAGAGTGACAAATCTCTAAATTGTCACTCTGTTTATGAGAATCTTAAGTAGAGTATACTATTAAAATAACAAATGAGTAAATCACAAGCTGACATCAAGGTTTGGGAGAAACATCAACAGCCTCAGATATATAAATGGCAACACTGAAACAAATAGAAAGTGAAGAGGAATTAAAGAGTCTTTTGATGAGGGTGAATGAGAAGAGTGTAAAACCAAGCTGACAATTCAGCATTCATAAAAACATAGATAAGGGCATCTGGTCCCATCACTACTCTGCAAATAGAAGGGGTAAACGTGAACTTCCAGATGTTGAAATTGGTTTCAGAAAAGTCAGGGGAAAGAGAGATCAAATTGCCAAATTCCGATGGATCATGGAAAAAGCAAGAGAGTTCCAGACAAAATCTCTCTTTCTACCTTATTGACTATGCAAAGCCTTTGACTGTGTGGATCACAATAAACTGTGAAAAATTTTGGAAAAATGGGAATAGCAGACAACCGGACCTGTCTCTTGAGAGAATTATATGAAGGTGAGGAAAGAGCAGTTAGTGATGGATGTGGAACAACAGACCGGTTCAAAATAGGAAAAGGAGTATGTCAAGACTGTATATTGTCACCGTGCTTTTTTAACTTATATGCAGAATACATCATGAGAAATACTGGGCTGGAAGAAGCACAAGCAGGAATCAAGACTGCTGGGAGAAATATAAAAACCTCAGATATGCAGATGACACCACCCTTATGGCAGAAAGTGAAGAGGAATTAAAAAACCTCTTGATGAAATTGAAAGAGGAGAGTGAAAATGTTGGCTTAAAGCGCAAAATTCAGAACATTAAGATCATGGCATCTGGTCCCTTCACTTCATGATAAATAGATGGAGAAACAGGGGAAAGAGTGTCAGACTTTAATAATTTGGGCTCCAAAATCACTGTAGATGCTTATTGCGCCATGAAATTAAAAGACACTTACTCCTTGGAAGGAAAGTTATCACCAACCTAGATAGCATATTAGAAAGCAGAGACATTACTTTGCCAACAAAGGTCCGTTTAGTCAGGGCTATGGTTTTTCCAATGGTCATGTGTGGATGTGAGAGTTGGACTGTGAAGAAATCTGAGCGCGGAAGAATTGATGCTTTTGAACAAAATTCTGTAAAAAAATTATCCCTAAGTTAAAAATAAACAAACTGAAGTAATTCCTCAAAGCATGGAATTCTGTATATTTCATATTTCAACATCTAGGTGCAGATGTTTCTAACTGAAGTAGGGAATACTATATCTCCCATATTTAAAATTGTAAGCAGAATCTCCGATTGGCGGTAATTGACGGTATGAAAAATTGTTGAGGAATTTTGCACATGGAAAGGTGCGATTTTTGCTCTTTCAAATGTGAAAACCAGGGAACACATTGTATAATAAGCCATGAACTATGCTTATTTCAGATATGAAAATGTAGTTTAGAAATTTTACATGAAATATGCATCTAGTCAAAGCTGTTGTTTATCCAGTAGTTATGCATGCATGTGAGAGGTGGACTATAAAGAAATAGGAGCAGGAAAATGAATGCTTTTGAACTGTGGTATTGGAGAAGACTCTTGAGAGTCTCTTGGATGCCTGTGTGAAATCCAACTAGACCATCCTAAAGGATATCTGTCCTGAATATGCCTTGCAAAGACTGGGGCTAAAGGTGAAACTCCAATACTTTGGCCACCTGATGTGAAGAATGGGCTCATTGGAAAAGACCCTGCTGCTGGGAAAGGTACAAGGTGGGAGGAGGAGGGACAGCAGAATATAGTTGGATGGCATACCGAATCAATGGACATGAGTCTGAGTAAACTCAGTGAGTTGGTGATGGATAAGGAGGCCTGACATGCTGCAGTTTATGGGGATGCAAAGATTTGAATAGGACTGAGCCACAAAACTGAACTCAACTGAACATGGACCTGTCCATCTGAATAAGAACCAGTTTTCCCCTCAGTTAGTCTCTCCCATCAAGAAGCTTCCATAAGCCTCTTATCTTTCTCCATCAGCAGCAAGACAGAATGAAAATCATAATCACAGCAAACTAACCAAACTGATCACCTGGTCCATAGCCTTGTCTAACTCAATGAAACTATGAGCCAGATATGTAGGGCCACACAAGATGGCCGGGTCATAGTGAAGGGTTCTGACAGAATGTGGTCCTTGGAGAATGGAATGGAAAACCTCTTCAGTATTCCTGCCTTGAGAAACCCATGAGCAGCATATAATGGCAAAATATAGCATGCAGAAAGAGGAACTCAAAAGGTTGGTAGTTGACAAAGATGCTACAGCAGATCAGTGCAGAGGAAATGACAGAAAGAATGAAGGCATGGAGCCAGAGTAAAAACAGAACCCAGTTGCAGATGTGACTGGAGATAGAATGAATTCTGATGCTGTAAAGAGTAATATTGCGTAGAAGCCTGGAAGTTTAGGTCCGTGAATTAAAGTCGTTCAGAAGGGGTCAAACAGGTGATGGCAAAAGTGAGAATCGACATTTTAGGCATCAATGAATTAAAATGGACTGGAAAGGGTGAATTTAACTCAGATGACCATTATGTCTACTATTGTGGGCAAGAAGCCCTTACAGAAAATGGAGTAGCTGTCATAGTTAATAAAGAGTTCAAAATGTAGTCTTGGAGGCAATCTCAAAGACGACAGAATGATCTCTGTTCGTTTCCAAAACAAACCAGTCAACATCACAGTAATCCATGCCTGTGCAACAAATAGTAATGCTGAAGAAGCTGATGTAATGCAGCTTTGTGAAGACCTACAAGAACTTCTAGAACTTACACCCATAAAAGATGTCCTTTTCATCATAGGGGAATGGAATGCAAAAGTAGGAAGTCCAGAGATACCTGGTGTAACAGACAAATTTGGCTTTGGACGACAAAACGAAGCCAGTGAAAAGAAATAGAGCTTTGCCAAGGGAACACACTGCTCATTGAAAGCACTCACTTCCAGCAACACAAGGCAAGATTCTATACATGGACATTATCAGATGGTCAAAACTGAAACCAGATTGATTCTTTTCTTTGCAGCCAAAGATGGAGAAACTATATACAGTCAGCAAAAATAAGACTGAGATCTATTGTGACTCAGATCATGAACTTTTATTGCCAAATTCAGACTTAAATTTAAAAAAGTAGGGAAACCACTAGACTGTTGATGTAAGACCTAAATGATATCCCTTATGATTACACAGTGAAAGTGACAAATAGATCCAACGGATTAGATCTGATAGAGTTCCTGACTAACTACAGACAGAGGTTTGTGAAATTGTGCAAAAGGCAGTGATCAAGACCATCCTCAAGAAAAAGAAATGCAAAAAGGCAACATGTGTGTCTGAATACACCTTACAAATTGCTGAGAAATGAAGAGAATCTAAAACAAAGGAGAAAAGGAAAGATATATCCGTTTGTGCAGAGTTTCAAAGAAGAGGAAGGAGAGATAAGAAAGTCTACCTCAGTGAACAGTCCAAAGAAACAGAGAGGAAAAAATGGCACGGAAAAGGCCAGATCTCTTCAAGATAATTATAGATACCAAGGGAACATTTCATGCCATAATGGTCAAAATAAAGAACATAAATGGTGCGGACCTAACAGAAGTAGAATATATCAAAAAGAGGTGTCAAGAATATACAGAAGAACTATACAAAAAGGATCTTCAATACCCAGATAACCTCGATGGTGTGATCATTCACCTAGACCCAGACATCTTGGAATGTGAAGTAAAGTAATCCTTATGAAGCATCATATGGAGAAAACTAATGGAGCTGATGGAATGTTAGTAGAGTTATTTCACAGGCTAAAAATGATTCTATGAAAGTGCTACACTCAATATGACAGCAAATTTAAAAAACTCAGCAATCGCCACCGGACTGGAAAAGTTCAGTTTTCAGTCCAATCCCAGAGAAAGGCCAAATCCCAAGGAATGTTCACACTACCACACATTTGCCCCCATGTCAAGCGGTAGAAAAGTAATGCTCAATATTCTCCAATCCAGATTCAAGTGTACATGAACAATGAACTTCCACATGTTCAAGCTGGATTTAGACAAGGATGGGGAATGAAAGATCAAATTGCCAACATCTATAGGATCATTAAAAAAGCAAGAGATCTCCAAAAAGGAAAAGCAAAACCAAAACCGAAACCTCTACTTCTGCTTCATTCTTTACGCCGAAGCCTGTGACAGTGGGGATGACAACAAAGTGTGAAAATAATAATAATAAAGTGATGGGAAAACCAGATCATCTGACCTGCTTCTTGAGAAATCTATATCCAGGTCAAGAAGCAACAGGATACGGGATAACAGGCTGCTTTCAAATCAGGAAAAGATTGTGCCAAGGCTGCATATTGTCACCCTGCTTAATTAACCTCTATGCAGTGTAAAAGTTGTGAAATGCCAAGCTGGATGATGCACAAGCTTGAATTAATACTGCTGGGAGAAATACAAATAAACTCTGTGAAGAAGATGACATCACCCTTATGGCAGAAAGTGAAGAGTAACTAAAGAGCCTTTTGATGAAAATGAAAGAGAGGAGTGAAAAATTTGGCTTAAAAACTCAACTTTCAGAGAACTAACATCATGACATCCAATCCAAAGCTCAGCAAAGGGAGAAACAATGGAAAGAGCAAAAGACTCTATTTTGGGGGCTCTAAAATTACTGCTGATGTTGACTACACAACAAAATTAAAAGATGTACTCCTGGAAAGAAAGCTATGACCAAACTAGACAGTATCTTGGAAAGCAGCAACATTGCTTTGCCAAGTCCCACATAGTCAAAGCTATGGTTTTTCCAGCAGTCATGTATCGATGTGAGATTTGGACTCTAAAGATAGCTGAGTGCAGAATTCTTCATGCTTTTCAAATAGTTTTGCTGAAAACTAAGTGTCTCTTGGCCTTAAGGAGGCTAAAGGAAATCAATCCTGAATATTCATTGGAAGGACTGATTTTGAAGGTGAAGTTCCAATAATTTGGCCATCTGATGAGAATAACTGACTCATCTGAAAAGACTTTGATGGTTGGAAACATTGACGACTGAAGCAGAAGAGAACAGAGTATGACATGGTTGGGAGGAATCACCGACTCGATGGACGTGAGTTTGTGTATGCTCCGGGAGTTGATGATGGACAGGGAAGCATGCGTTGCTACAGTCCATGGTGTCTCAAAATGCTGAACATGATCCAGAGACTGAACTGAACTAAAATCAAATGTAGAATTACCTACATTTTTACATGTGAATATAGTGATGCTGGTTTTACTACAGGATACTTGGCATTTTTTAAATTTCATTCATGGAAACATGGAAGCTCTTTTTCTTAGGTGAAATGTGGAATTCTCTACACCTCATGTATGAAAATCCAGTTAGTGATCTCTACCATTAAATGAGGAAATATGTATATTTCACATATGAAAAGCTTGTCACTGACTTTCTGAAGATAAGGAGAACCAGTATGAAATTTCAATTTTCTCTATTGCACAAATGAAAATCTGGACACCACTGTTATTTCATAAAGTGGAGAATCTTTGCATTTCTCAAACATATAGCAAAAGAAAGAGTTTCTTCCATGAAATGTGTGATGTCCTGTATTTACTGTATTAAAAGTTAGGTGCTAATTTTCCATTTTGGATGTTAGACTTCTCTATATTTCGTATTTGTGATCAGAATGAATATATTTCTATAAAAAAATAAACTGGAAATCTCTATATTTCATATGATGCTCTGGTTCTTCAGCTAAAGAAACACCTATGTTCCCAGTTTTCCTGTTTCCCTGTGCCTTGAACATTTGTGTGTGTCTACACGTGTGAGTTTGTGAGCTGTGTTTTTGTTTTTTTCTATGTGGATGTGTATTTCCACAGCTGATGAAGAGATGAAGGTGACAGATCATTAGATGTCTAACAAGCAGAAGGATCTTTGCTCATTTCCAAGGCAAACCTTTCAATAGTGTATTAATCCAAGTCTGTGTCCTGACCAGTTATGCTGAAGTAGCTTAAGTGGAACAGTTTTATGAAGACTTACAAGACGGTCTAGAACTAACACCCCCCAAAATGTGTCCTTTTCATCATAGAGGAATGGAATGCAAATGTAGAAAGTCAAGAGATACCTGAATGACAGAAAAACTTGGCATTCGAGTACCAAAGAAACCCAGTCAAAGGTTAACAGAGCTCTGCCAGGAGAGCACACAGCTTATAGCAAGCACCCTGGTGGACAACACAAGAGAAGACTCTACACATGGAATCATCAGATGTGCAATACTGAAATCAGGTTAATTATTTTCTTTGCCGCCGAAGATGGAGAAGCTATGCATAGTCAACCAAAGCAGGACTGAGAGCTAACTGAGGCTCAGACCATGAAGTCCTTATTGCCAAATTCAGACTTAAATTAAAAAAGGAGGGAAAACTACTAGACTATTCAGATATTATCTAAATCAAATCCTTTAGGATTAAACATGAAGGTGACAAAGAGTTTCAAGGGATTAGATGTGATAGAATGTGTGACTGAGGAAATACAGACAGAGGTTTGTGGCTCTGTATAAAAGTAGTGACCAAGGGGTCCTCAAGAAAAAGAAATACAAAAAGGCATAATGGCTTTCTAAAGATGACTTACAAATAGATGAGAAGAATAGAAGCTGAAAGCAAAGGAGAAAAGGAAAGATACACCCATTTTAAGGCAGAGTTCCAAAGTACAGGAAGGAAAGAAAAAAAAGGCTTCCTCAGTGATCAAAGCGAAGAAATAGAGGAAAATAATAGGATAGGTAAGACCAAAGATCCCTTCAAGAAAATTAGAGATACCAAAGGAATATTTCTTGCAAAGATGTTTAAAATAATGTACAGACTTTTAATGGATGTAATGGAAGCAGAAGATATTAAGAAGAGGTGGCAACAATACACAGAAGAACTATACATAAAAGGGTGTTCATTACCCAGATAACCAAGACGTTTTGGTCACTCACCTAGAGCCAGACATCATAGAATGTGAAGTCAAGCAGTCCTTATGAACATCCATATGAACCAAGCAAGTGGAATTGATGGAATTCTAGTTGAGTTATTTAACAGTTGTGTAAGTTCTTCACTCAATATGCCAGCAAATTTGGAAAACTCAGCAATGGACACAGGCCTTGAAAAGTTCATTCCGATCCCATAGAAAGATACTGCCAAAGACTGTGCATACAAACATACAGTTGACCTCATCTCAAACAGAAGGAAAGTAATGTTCATAATTCTACAAGCCAGGCTTCAGCAGTACATGAACCATGAAATTCCAGATGTTCCAACTGGATTTCATAAAGGCAGAGGAACCAGAAATTAAATATCCAACATCTGTGGGATCATCAAGATAAAAAGAGAGCTACAGGAACAAACAAACTAACAAAAATCTACTTCTATTTCATGTTTATATCAAAGGTTTTGACTGTGTGGATCACAAGACACTATGGAAAACTCTTAATGTGATAGGAATACCAGATCAATTGACCTGCCTCCTAGGAAATCTGTATGCAACTCAAGAAGAAACTGTTACAACTGGATGTAAAGCAATGGACTGCTTTCAATAAGGAAAGGATTATGAAAAGGCTCCATATTGTCACCCTGCTTATTTAAATTATATGTAATGTCCACTTCAGTTGCTCAGTCGTGTCCGACTCTTTGTGACCCCATGAACCGCAGAACGCCAGACCTGCTTGTCCATTACCAACTCCTTGAGTGTACCCAAACTTTTGTCCATTGAGTCGGTAATGTTATCCATCCATCTCATCCTCTGTCATTCCTTTCTCTTCCTGCCCTCAATCTTTCACAGCGTGAGGATCTTTTTCTTTGAGTCAGTTGTTCTCATTGGCTGGCCAAAGTACTGGAGTTTCAACTTCAACATCAGTCATTCCAATGAACATCCAGGACTCATATCCTTTAGGATTGGCTGGTTGCATATCCTTGCAGTCCAATGGACACTCAAGAGTCTTCTCCAACACCATAATTCAAAAGCATCAATTCTTGGCACTCTTTATAGTCCAAATAAGACATCCATACATGATTACTGCAAAAAATCATAGCTTGACTAAACAGAGCTTTTTTGGCAAAATCAGGTCTCTGCTTTTTAATATGCTGTCTAGGATGGTCATAACTTTCCTTCCAAGGAGTAAGCATTTTAGTTTCATGGCTACAATCAACACCTACAGTGATTTTGGAGCCCCCCCCAAAAAAAAAAAAAAAATATATATATATAATATTGGCAGCCACTCTTTCCACTCTTTCCCCATTTGTTTGCCAGAAGTGATGGGACTGGAGGCCATAATCTGTGTTTTTAAAAGTTGCACTTTAAGCCAATGTGTTCACTCAAATTACGTTACTCAAGAAACTCTTTTTCTTTACTTTCTGCCATATGAGTGGTGTCACCTATATATCTGAGGTTATTGATATTTGAGGTTATTAATATTTCTCCCAGCAATCTTGATTCCAGTTGTGCTTCTTTCAGCCCAGCGCTTCTCATGATGTACTCTGCAAATAAGTTAAATAAGCAGGGTGACAGTACAGCCTTGATATGCTCATTTTCCTATTTGGAACCAGGATGTTGTTCAATATCCAATACTAACCATTCATTCCTGACTTGCATACAAGTTTCTCAAGAGGCAAGTCTGGTGGTCTGGTGTTTCGAGCTCTTTCAGAATTGTCCATAGTTCTTTGAGATCCACACGGTCAAAGGTTTTTGCATGGTGAATAAAGCAGAAATAGATGTTTTCTGGAACTCTCTTCCTTTTTTGGTGATCCAGCAGATGTTGGCTGTTTGATCCCTGGTTCCTCTACCTTTTCTAAAACCACCTTGAACTTCTGGAAGTTCACGGTTCACCCATTTTTGAATCCTGGCGTGGAAAATATTGAGCACTATTTACTAGCAAGCGTATGAGATGACTGCAATTGTGCGGTAGGTTTGAGCAATCTTTGGCATTGACTTTATTTGGGATTGTAATGAAAGCTGACCTTTTCCAGTCCTGTGGTCTCTGTTGAGTTTTCCACATTTGCTGACATATTGAGTGCAACACTTTCACAGCATCATCTTTTAGAATTTGAAATACATCAACTGAAATTCTGTCACTTCCACAGACTTTGTTCACAGTGATATTTCCTAAGGTACACTTGGCTACTCATTCCAGAATGTCTGGCCCTAGGGGATGATTAGTGATCACAGTATCATGATTATATAGGTGGTAAAAAATCTTTTTTGTATAGTTCTTCTGAGTATTTGTTGCACCTCTTATAATCTTCTACTTCATTAGGTCCATACCATTTCTGTTCTTTATTGAGCCATTCTTTGCATGAAATATTCCCTTAGTATCTCAAATTTTCTTGAAGGGGCTCTAGTCTTTCCCATTCTATTGTTCCCATCTATTTCTTTGCGTTGATCACTCAGGAAGGCTTTCTTAACTCTCCTTGCTATTCTTTGCAACTGTGCATTCAAATGGATAAATCTTTCCTTTTCTCCTTTGCTTTTAGCTTCACTTTTTTTCACAGATCTTTGTAAGGTCTTCTCAGACAGCCGTTTTTCTTTTTTGCTTTTCATTTTCTTGCAAATGGTCTTGGTTCCTGTCTCCTGTACAATGTCACAAACTTCAGCCCATAGTTCATATGTTATGTACAACATTCTAAATGCCAGGTTTTAAGAAGCACAAACATGAATAAAGATTGTTTCGAGAAATATCAACAGCCTCAAATAGTTGATGAAATCACTCTTATGGCGGAAGATGATGTAGCTATAAAGAACCTCTTGATGACAATGAAAGAGGAGAGTGATAATTTTGAGTTAAAACTCAACATTCAGAAAACTAATATCATGACATATGGTGCCATCCATGCTTTAAATATGGATGGAGAAACAATGGAAATACTGATAGACTTTATTTTGGGGGGCTCCAAAATAATTGCAGATTGTGACTGCAGCCATAAAATTAAAAGGCTCTTGGTACTTGGATTAATAGCTATGAAATACCTAGACAGTATAATGAAAAGCAGAGAGATTGCTTTGCCAGCGAATCGTCCACCTGGTCAAAGCGATGGTTTCTCCTGCAGTAATTTATGGATGTGAGATTTAGACTGTAAAGACAGCTGAGAATAGAAGAATTGATGCCTTTAAAATGTGACATTTGTGAAGAACCTTGAAAGTCTCTTGGACGTCAAGGAGGTTAAAGGAAATCAGTCCTCAATATGCATTGGAAGCACAGATGCTGACACACATACTCGAATATTCCCGACCCCTGATGCAAAGAACTGACTCATTGGAAAAGACCCTAATGCTGGGAAACATTGAAGGCAATAAGAGAAGAGGACGACAGAGGATGAGATGACTAGATGGCATCACCGACACGACAGACGTGAGTTTGAGTAATCTCTGGGAGTTGGTGACGGACAGGGAAGCATGACAAGCTGCAGTTCATGAGGTAGCAGAAGTTGAACACGACTGAGAGACTGGACTGAATTGAACTCAAATGGAGAATTACCTACATTTTTGTGTGCAAATATGGCGATGCTTGTTTTACTCCATGATATATTGCATTATTTTTCTTCATTTTAAGAAAATCTGTTTTCAGTTTTTTGTTTGTTTGTTTGTTTTTGTTTGTTTTTTAATGTGAAATGTGGACTAGTCTACACCTCATACATGAATCCTCGTGGTGGTTGTCTAACATCAAGTGAAAAGTTCTGGATATTTCACATATGAAAATCTTATCACTGTCTTTAAAGTCATGGAAAACCAGTATGTAATTGGAACTATCTGTATTGCACAAGTGAAAATATGGGCACCACTGTTTCTTCATGAAGTAAAGAGTTTGTTGTGTTTCTGAAAACATATATCAAAACAAAGAATGGATTCCATGAAGTGGGAAATGACTTGTATTTACTGTATCAAAACCTGCGGGGAAGTCTCCGTCATGGAATTTGGACTTCTCTACACTTCATATTTGACTTCAGAATGGATATTTTCCTATAAGAAATATGGAAATCTCTATATTTCACATATGGCACTGGTTTTTCAGCTGCAGAAACACCCATGTTCCCTATTTGCCTATGTTTCCGTGTGCCTTCCACATTTGTGTGTGTAGTCACGTAGGCTTGTTTCCAATGTTTGTGTGGTTTTCTCTGTGGATGTGCATCTAATCACAGCTGACAGAGAGGTGAAAGTTACAGACCACGAGATATGGAGCAAGCAGAAGGAGGCACCAGACATCCACAGACTGGGAGAGACTGGTCCATGCATCTCTGAGATATGGAATGAGGAAAGGATGACCAGTGACAACTCAGGACTGTGAATTCGCAAATCTGGGTTTACATCAAGAGACATGAAGAAGCTCACAGTTTCTGCTGTGGTGATGTGTGTTTGTACCAGCAAGAGGATGTGGAACGGTTAAAGATCCATCCAGTATAACTCCAGTGGTGTGGGGCTTTTAAAACATAGCCTGTGGACCCCTCAGTCTGTGGGAAGTAGGCTGGCCTGTGGAAACGGTGGACATGGCTATAACTGGAAATAAGAGTGTGAAGAGGTGAAGGTGCTTCAGGAAAGAGTAGAAACTGAAAGGAGGAGGAATAGAAAGAAAACCTATTGCACTGGAGAATTTTTCCAAATTAGGGGAAGGCCCTGTGATAGTGCTGCCTCGGATCAGTCAATCAGGTAATGCACTGTCTCTTTACGAGTGACCAACAATAGCGTCATATGAGACAAATGACATGAAAAGGTAGGATCCTTCATTGTGAAACCACAGGCATCCTAGAAAATACAGGGTGACCTTGGCTCTGTCCAGGCACTTCAAGCCTATCTGACAGTTCAGAATGGTGAAAAAAGTTCAGATGTGGGATGGAGGCATTTCCCCCTTTGGCAGTGTGTGCCTGTAAGGGAGTGAAGATGGGAAAGTAGAAGGGTGTGAACCCAACTTTTCCTGTGTGAACTCCAAAATTACAGCTTGTTTCTGAAGGACCATTGACACGAGAATGTTGGGTCCCACCAAAAAGAGCAACAACAACAACAGATGTCCAAGGTCAAAGGGAAAGCCCCAAGAAGACTGTAGCAGTGGTGAATTTGCATTTAGAATCAATATACAAGTGATGCCTCAAGTGCTCGATAAAACATTTTGTGCACCTATACCCAGCGACCGCACAGAGACAGAGTCAGAATTGCATTTAAGTGATTGAGTGTCTCCTGCAGAGGCATGGGTCAGCAATGGCCTGACAGGGAAGAGAGGCTCCAGCTGCTACAGACCTGGGTCATGCAATTTGTGACATAAGCTCTCTCACAGAAGGTCACCTTACAAACTAACATAAAGCCGCCTAGCACACAATCCACAAGTTGCAGGAAATGATTCCAAAGAAAGTTTCATACATTTAAGGAAGCTCTAGGACTCTACAGTTTTCTTAACCCTGGGATCTGGCAAAGGGACTGAGAACCCTAGGGAATTTGACTCTGGAGGCCAGTGGGATTTGATTATACAACTTCCACAGGAGTGAAAGACTGTTGGAGGGCACACTCAAAACCTTGTGTGCATGAGGAGTCAAGAATAAGCAGCAGTGTCCCCAAAAGAGACTGAGCCAGACTTGCTTGTGAGTGTCAATGAGTCTCCGGCAAAAAGTGGTATGCAGAGGTGTCTCGGGCCCTGAATACAATAGTGCTTGCTCAAATGCTTTTGAAGGAGGTCCCAATGACTTTCGTTTCCCATATGATAGTTTGGGCTCAGTTCAGACAACAAAGCCTGAACACAACCACACCCATCAAGAGTATATTGGATTAAAGATTCACTGAATATGGCCCCATATATCAGAGCCGGACCGAGGCTCACTCACAGTCAGTTTCTTCCATCAGGAAGTTTACATAAGCCTCTTATCTTTATCCATCACAGGGCAGAGAGAATGAAAAGCACAATCACAGAAAAGTAAGCAAACTGTTCAAATGGATCACAGCTTTGTCTACCTCAATGAAGCTATGAGACCTGCCGTGTAGGGCCATGCATGTTAGATTGGACATAGTGGAGAATTCTGGCAAAATGAGGTCAACTGGAGAAGGGAATGGAAAACCACTTAAGTATCCTTGCTTTGAAAATCCCATGAACGATATGAAAAGCCAAAAAGATAGGACATTGAAAGATGAACTCTCCAGGTTGGTAAGTGTCCTGTATACTTCTGGAACTCAGTGAGGAAGTAACTCCAGAGAAAATGAAGAGATGGAGCCAAAGGAGAAACAACACCGAGGTGTGGATGTGAGTGGTGTAAAAGTAAAGTTTGATGCTGTAAAGAATGATATTTCATAGGAACCTAGAATGTGAGGACCATGATGAAGGTAAAATTTACGTGGTCAAACAGGAGATGACAAGTGTGACGATCAAAGTTTCAGCAATCAGTGAATTAAAACTGAATGGAATGGACAAATTTAATTCAGATGACCATTTTATCTTCTAAAGTAGGTAATAATCCCTAGAGAAGAAATGGAAGAAGCTGCCCTCATCAATAAGTCAGTGTGGATTTCAGTACTTGATTGCAATATAAAAATGAAACATCTCTGCTTGTTTTCAAGGCTAACCATTCAACCATTCAGTAGCACTGTAATCCAAGTCTGCGTCATGACCAGTAATGCTAAAGTGGAAACTGAGCTGCAGGCCAGGGTGAAGCTGAGGTTGAGTGGGTCTGGGATTACCAGTAGGACATTCTAGGACGTACACATAAAGAACAAGATGTTATTTTCATCATATGGGAATGGAATGTAAAAGTAGGAAATTGAGAACTACCTAAAGGAACAGACATGTTTGGTATTCGGGTACAAAATAAACCAGGGCAAAATCTATCACAGTTTTGCCAAGACAATTTACTGTCATTGGATACACCCTTTTCCAACAACACGAGATGTGACTCCAGACATACACATCATCAGATGATCAATACCAAAATCAAACTGATAATATACTATGGAGCTGAGGATAGAGTGTCTCTTTCAGTTCAGATCAGTTCAGTTCAGTCGCTGAGTCATGTCCAAGTCTTTGTGACCCCATGAAGCGCAGCACAACAGGCCTCCCTGTCAATCACCAACTCCTAGAGTTACTCAAATTCATGTCCATTGAGTGGGTGAGGCCATCCAACCCTCTCATCCTCTAACGTCCCCTTCTCCTCCTGCCCGCAATCCCTCCCAGCATCAGGGATTTGTCTATTGAGTCAACTCTTCACATGAAGTGACGAAAGTATTAGATTTTCAGCTTTAGCATCAGTCCTTTCAAAGATAACCTAACACTGATCTCCTTTAGAATCAGTCCTTTAGGACTGATTGGATTCCCTTGCAGTCCAAGGGACTCTCAAGAGTCTCTCCAAAACCACAGTTCAAAAGCATCAACTTTTTGGCACTCAACATTCTTCACCATCTAACTCTCACATCCATACATGACCACTTGAAAAACAATAGACTTGACTAGATGGACCTTTGTTGGCAAAGTGATGTCTTTCCTTTTTAATATAATATCTAGGTTAGTCATCACTTTCCTTCTGAGGAGTAAACGACTTTTACTTAAATGTCCACAATCACCATCTTCAGAGACTTTGGAGCCCCCCCCCCAAAAAAAAAAAAAAAAAGCCTGACATTGTTTCCACTGTTTCCCCATCTATTTACATGAAGTGATGGGACCAGATGCCATGGTCTTAGTTTTCTGAAAGTTGAGCTCTAAGCCAACATTGTTACTCTCCTTTTTCACTTTCATCAAGAGACTTTTCAATTCCTCTTCACCCTCTGACATTTGGGTGGTGTCATCTGCATACCTCAGGTTATTGAAATTATTCCCGGCATTCTTGATTCCAGCTTCTTCCAGCCCAGCGTTTCTCATGGTGTACTCTGCATAGAAGTTAAATAAGCAGGTGACAATATACAGCCTTGAAATACTCCTTTCCCTATTTGGAATTAGTCTGTTGTTTCATGTCCGGTTTTAACTGTTGATTCCTGATCTGCATATAGGTTTCTCAAGAGGTAGGTCTGGTGACCTGGTATCCCCATCTCTTTCAAAATTTTCCACAATTTATTGTGATCCAAACAGACAAATGCTTTGGCATAGTCAATAAAGCAGAAATAGATGTGTTTTCTGGAACTCTCGTGCTTTTTTGGTGATTAAGCGGATGTTGGCAATGTAATCTCTGGTTCCTCTCCCTTTTCTCAAATAATCTTGAACATCTGAAAGTTCACAGTTCATGTATTGCTCAAGTCTCTATACAGTCAGCCAAAATAATACTGGGAGTTGACTGTGGCTCAGATCAACCACACATGTTGAAAAAATTTGTACTAACATTGAAGAAAGTAGGGAAAACCCCTTGATCATTCAAGTATAACCTAAATAAAATATCTTTTGAGTGAAATTGCAAATGTCAAATTGATTCCAGGAATTAGATCTGAAAGAGAACTTTGTAGAGAAGTTTGTGATATTGTACAAAATGAAGCAATGAAGAATATCCCCAACAGAAAGAATTACAAAAGGCAAAATGGTTACCTGAAGAAGCCTTAAAAACAGCTGAGAAAAAGGAAACAAGAGAGAAAGAGAGAGAGAAGTGGAAGGGAAAAAAAAAAAAAAACAGGAAATTTACACCCATATGAATGCAGAGTTTTGAAGCATAGCTATGCCTTATAAGAAAATCGTCCTCATTGATCTATGCCTAGAAATAGAGGAAAACAATAGAATAAGAAAGACTAGAGATCTCCTCAAGAAAATTAAATATACCAGGGGAACATTTTATGCAATGAAAGGCACAATAAAGGACACACATATTAGGAAACAAAGAGAAGCAGAAATATTAGAAGAGGTGGCAAAAACACAAAGAAAATGGTCAACCCTGAAGAGCACGATGGTATCATCACTCACCTAGACCCAGATATCCTAGAATGCATAGTCAAGAAGGCTTTAGGAAATATTAGTGAGAACAAACATGGTGGAGGTGATGGCTATCCAGTTGAGATATTTCAAATCCTAAAATATGATGCTGTGAAAGTGCTGCACTCAATATGAAGGCAAGTTTGGAGAACTCAGCAGTGGCCACAAGACTGAAAATGATCACTTTTCATCGCATTCCCAAAGAAAGACAATGTCAGACTCTTTGATCTAACACACAATTGCATTCATCCCACATAAAGCAAAAAGTAATGCACGGAATTCCCCAGGACGTTTTCAACAGTATGCAAAGGAAGAATTTCCAGAGGTTCAAGCTGCATTTAGAAAAGGCAGAGGAACCAGAGACTAAATTTTCCAAACCCGTTGTATGCTCAAAAAAGCAAACAAGTTCAAGAAACACATCCACTGCTTTATTGACTATGTCAAAACCTTCGGCTTGTGGAACACAAAAAGTGTGGAAATTTCTTCAAGAGATGGGAATACTATACCACCTGACATGCCTCCTGAGAAATTTCTTTGCAGATAATGAAACAACAGTTATCATGGATGGGGAACAATGGGCTGGTTCCAAGTTGGGCAAAGTAGCAACTTCAGGCTATATATTGTCACCATATTTACTTATGTAGACTGTGTCATATGAAATGCCAACCTGGATGAAGCACAAGCTGGGATCCCATTTTTCAGGATATATAGAAAGAAACACAAATATAGGATGACACCACCATAACGGCAGAAAGTGAAGAGAAACTAAGAAATCTCTTAATGAAAGTGAAATTGGAGAGTGACAATTTTGGATTCAACCTGAACATTCAATGACTGAAGTTCATGGCATCTGGTCCCAACTCTTCATGGCAAAGAGATGGGGAAACTGTGGAAACCATGACAGGCTTTACTTTCTTGGACTTCAAAATCACTGTAGATGGTGACTGAGTCCATAAAAGCTAGACAAATATAGACAGCATTTTAAAAAGCAGAGACACTACGTCCATCTAGTCAAAGCTATGGTTTTTCCAGTAATCACGTATGGATGTGAGATTTGGACCTTAAACCTGACTACCGAAGAACGAATATTGTGATCGATCGTATTGGAAAAGACGATTGAGATTTGCACTGCATGTAGAAGGAACGAGTGAATCCTAAAAGAACTTGGCCATGAGTATTCGGAGAAATGCTGAAGCTGAATCTTCAGTATTTTGGCCACTTGATGTGAAGAAAAACACTATAAAACACTCTGATACTGGGAAAGACTTACAACAGAAGGAGAATTGGACGACAGAAATTGAGAAGTTTGGATGGCATCCTTATTTGCCAAATAACAGCAAGAGAGATATTGCATCACCACTTGATGGAGATGTATTTGAGCAAGCTCTGGGAGTTTTAGATGAACAGGTAAGCCTGGCATGCTTCAGTTGATGGGGTCATAAAGTGTAGGGTTAATGAGGGACAGAAATAACTTGAACTGAATGGTGGTGGGCTGTTTGCGTCAAGGCATCCTAGGACAGTAATGTTCCTGAGAGCAGTTCAGAGCCTTCAGCTTTTCAGTCTTAGGGAGAACGGAATAGCTGTCAACACAAAGTTGTCCCACTTCTTGAACCAAAAATTCTGACATAAATTCCTTTCTTTCTCTGGGATCTCATCCTTGGCTGTGGATGGCAGAGAGGCAAAATGTCTCTCTGCACTTGAGGGATGGTTCTGAAACTCTCACTGGAGGACAATCTCTGATTTTTTTGTGGTAATCCTGAGTGAAATCTGCACCATGAGATTCTCTATCACAGCCTTATGAGGGCAAGAGAAAGAGAACCTTGGCATTTAGCAAGTTAGGGAGGCCTGGCCTGGAATCATGCCCTCTTGGAACAATTGGGAGAGGAATGCCACTTTCAGAACAATAGAGCCATGAGTTGTGGGCCCAGGGCAGGCAGGCTCTCCAGGGTGTGATCTGTGGGGGGGTTCTGTGCATGTGTGTGTAGAAGTAAACTGTGGTGTTGCCAAAAAAGGAAGCCACCTGACCTTTTGGACTTCAATTTCAGTGACTTGTTTCAGCAGAGGTGCTTTGGATCCATATGTACCTTCTTCATGATATTGCTTCAGACACAGTCCTGTCACATTCTCTTTGGCATTTTGGAGGCCTCGATTTGGACTTTCCCTGCTACAGTGAGACAACCATAGGGGGAGGAGGAAGTGAAAACCTCTCCAAACAGACTATTACACAATTAGGAGGCACAGGGGCACCTCTCTCAGAAGGTCTTGGGCCTGAGTGTGTACTGGGCCTGCGATAAGAGCATGGCATTGACAAACAATGATTTTGAGAGAGCTTGTTGAAATGGGGTGCTCAAAGTCAGTGCTGTCCAAAGCTCCATGCTATTTCTGGTGTGGCTGCTGGAGTGAAAGTGCATGGAATGGATTCATGCCAATGTGACTGGCAATGTGAACCAGTCAGTGTGATGGAGGAATACAGACTAGCACCACTCATTCAGTTGTCCACCATGAATGGACACACAAGAAAAGAGCCCACACAACACTTTGAATGTCAGTCCTCCTCATGAGCAAATCCCAACACTTTGTAACCTTCCAGAATAAACAATATAGATAGAAGAGGACACTAACTTGATTAACAAGTAAATGGAAGAAAACCATCAGAGAAAATGAGAGGTGCTTACCCAAGTCCATTATCCTGGACAAGCAAAGGTATGGTTCTGCATCTGTGAAAATTTCTTTAGTGATGGGGTATGCAGAACCCCTACAAAGAGCTTTCTGTCTTTCTCAAATGCAACAGTATTCTTTCAGCCACAGGACCAGGCACATCTTTTTTTATGTAAGGTTTGGGAGCCTAATGGCTCTGTAGCATAAGGTGATGCTGCCTCCTGAGTAGAATTGCCCAAGAAAGGCAATGGCGACGAAGCTCAAGCTACCACTCAGTTACACTCAACTCGCACATGAGTAAAGTAATGCTGAAAATTCTCCAACCAGACTTCAGCAATACGTGAAACATGGACTTCCAGATGTTTAAGCTGGCTTTAGAGAAGGCAGAGGAACTAGAGATCTGATTGCCAACATTCTCCGGATCATCGCAAAAGCAAGAGAATTCCAGAAAAACATCTATTTCTGCTTTATTGACTATGCCAAAAACTTTGACTGTGTGGATCACAATAAACTGAGGAAAATATTGAAAGTGATGGGAATACCAGACCAGCTGACTTACGTCCTGAAAAATCTTCATGCAGGTCAGGAAGCATCAGTGAAATCTGGACGTGGAAAAACAGACTGTTTCCAAATAGGAAAAGGAGTATATCAGACTGTATATTGTCACCCTGCTCATTTAACTTATATGCAGAATACATCATGAGAAACACTGAGCTGGATGAAGCACAAGCTGGAGACAAGTTTGCCGAGAGAAATATCAATCACCTCAGATATGAAGATCATACCACCCTTATCGCTGAAAATGAGAAAGAACTAAAGAGCCTCTTGATGAAAGTGAAAGAGGAGAGTGAAAAT
Organism: Moschus berezovskii; assembly: GCF_049115385.1. Lineage (NCBI taxonomy): Eukaryota > Metazoa > Chordata > Mammalia > Artiodactyla > Moschidae > Moschus > Moschus berezovskii. The sequence goes on from NC_142489.1 coordinate 55,296,730, forward strand.
GCTGGCTTAAAGTTCATCACTAAGAAAACTAAGATCATGGCGTCTGGTCTCATCGCTTCATGACAAATAAGTGGGGAAAGAATCGAAAAAGTGGCTGTCTTTCTTTGTTTGATCTCCAAAATCATGGCAGATGGTGACTGCAGCCATGAAATTAAGAGACATGTCCTCCTCAGAAGGAAACTTATGACCAATGTAGACAGCATAGTAAAAAGCAGAGACATTACTTTATCAACAAATGTTTATCTTATGAAGGCTATGGTTTCTCCACTAGACATGCATGAATGTGAGATTTGGACTATTAAAAAAAAAACACTGAGCACTGAAGCACTGATGCTCTCCAACTGTGGTGTTGAAGAAGACTCTTGAGAATCCCTTGACTTCAAGGAGTTTCAAACAGTACATCCTCAAAGAGAGCAGTCCTAAGTGTTCTTTGTAAGGACCAATGTTGAAGCTGAAACTCCAGTAATTTGGCCACTTTATGTGAAGAACTGACTCACTGGAGAAGACCCTGGTGTTAGGAAAGATTGAAGGCAAGAGGAGAATGGGATGACAGAGGATGAGATGGCTTGATGGCATTATCGACCCAGTGGAGATCAGTTTGAGCACACTCCTGTAGTTGATGATATACAGGGAGGTATGGCATACTGAAGGCCATGGGCTCATGAATAGTAAGACACGACTGAGCGCCTGAACTGAACTGAACCTGCAGAATTTGCCAGTTTCCAACATCACTCAAGTCTTCGCAAAATTTTAAGCATGAGTGCTTTGTAGTGGATGACTTAGGATGATCCTCCTGCTGCTCCCAGACACAAAGGGCTAAAGTGATAGGGTTAGCTGGCATGTGTTCTCACTTGGAGGCAGGAAGAAAACAGAACTACTTTGAAAGGGCCCCTCCACAGTAAATGAGCTGACTTCAATGCCCCTGGCACTGATGAGTCATGTCCCTTAGCAGGATGCTGACATTGATATCCCTTAATTAGAGCTTCTTCATCTGTAATTCTCTTTATATAGAGAGAATTCCATATCTAAATAGGGAATTCTCTGTAGGTCGCATATTGGCGTAAGTGCAAAATGTTTCTACGTGAAGCACAGAACTTAGTGTTTCAAATATGAATATATGCATGTAAATTCCATGTATGAAATATGGGATTCTCTATATTTCATATGTGAATTTCTCAACCCTCAATTTCCACAATGAAAATGGAGATCTCACTTGATCTTAGCCAAAAGGGTACACAGTTTCACTTTCAGTTGTTTTTGAATCCATTTGGTAAGGGATAACACATTTGTTTACCAAACCTTGAAAGGAATGGCTGATGCAATTTGCAGTGGGAGAGTGAATTTCTATCTCCTTTTATAAGCTGCATATTACAGCTGTGAATCTTCCCCTCTCTGCATTGCCTACAGCTGTGCACTAACTAAGGCATCTCACAGAAAGGTAGATTTCATCCTGTCACCTGTATAGTACCTAAAACCATAGGAATGACATTACCAAGAATGTTCCCAAAATTTAGAGCACATTAAACAAGACTAATGGTTCTAATGGTGGGAATCACTCTCTCTCTCACACACACACACACACATAATGACCTCCTAATTAAGTAAAAAATCTTACTGGTTGTAGTTCAGACAAGAACCCTCCCAAATCAGGCAGCACATATTACTGCAAATTAGCATCTGGATAACTAATATAATTTTAAACCTCTTCATTAAGCTAATTACTGAACAGTGCTGAATGTCAACAGAACACAATACTTAACAACGTGCATAGCTAACATTGTATATCTTCAATTGTGTCTCAATAACTAGTCAGGTAATAGACATTTTAGGAAGGACAAATAAAGTTGGCTTGGAGGTTTTAGGGAAGATTTTCCTCATTTGAAATAATCATTAAATGTCAAACTTGAAGTATAGCTCTTATTTCATCCCAGTAGTTGACAAACGTGGTACCGAGAGCCCTTCTAGCTAAACTTTAACCTCTGAATACCTTACTCAATCTCTAGTTAATCCCTTTACCCAAAAATCAGCTCAGACATTCTAAGTAGGGACTGATCAAGTACCTACAGGCCATTGCATACACCCAGAGGAACTCCTGTTCTATCAAATTTTCTAATTCACGTCACAAATCAGTAAGTCCAGCAAGAAACCCCGAGAGCTAAGTGAGTCAAATAGGACCACTGGGAAAACAGCACTATAGGAATTACAAGGCTAAGACCCTGTGCTGCTAGGTGAATAGGGAATTTTTATTGAGAATAGAGTTTGGATATTCATCATATCCATTCTTTTCTTTCTTAATATGGTCCATTTCAGACTGGTACAAGTACTGCATTCAATTCAGTTTAATGCAGAAAGCAATTCACTTTTTGAACAAGAGGGAACAAAATAACACCCCACGAGATGTAGAATCAGGGCCTCAATTTGACAATGTAGGCTTTTTCAGTCTGGGTTTTAAGTATACTGAGCATGTCTAGAAGAAGGTCAGCATTCTAGATCCCACCAAGGACTTATTCAAATGACAGACACTGGGAAACTCTCTTATAATAATCTAAATGAAACTTTTAAAAGATCTTTCTTCTGAAAAAGAAACTTCTTATCTCCTAGATATTTCTACATATTTGACCAATAATTGTCTCCAATAATTGTCTTGCCTTACTCCTAAACCTGCTTTAGTATTTTTCTCAAAAAAATGGGAACTCAGTTCCAATTGTTTAAAAAAAAAAATGGCACAGTCATCACTGACTTTCTTCCTTCACAGGCCACATTTCAGTCTTTGGCAAATCTAGCTTTTGAACACTTCTCATCTTCTTCACTTATAGTGAAGGTTTCAAGTCATCATTACTGCTAACCTTCTCTATTTATTGTTGTTCCGTCATTATGTCATGTCTGACTCTTTGTGGTTCCATGGACTGCAGCACACCAGGCTTCCCTGTCCATCACCAACTCCCAAAGCTTGCTCAAAATCATGTCCATCCTATCGGTGATACCATCCACCCATCTCATCCTCTGTCATCCCCTTCTCCTCCTGACTTCAGTCTTTCCCAGCATCAGGGTCTTTTCCAATGAGTTGGCTCTTTGCTTCAGGTGGTCAAAGTATTGGAGCTTAAGTTACAGTCTCAGCCCTTCTAATGAAATTTTAGGACTGATTTCCTTTAGGATTGGCTGGTTTGATCTCCTTGCAGTCCAAGGAACTCTCAAGCATCTACTCAACCAGCAGAATTTGAAAGCCTCAGTTCTGTCACTCTATCCTGTCAATTCATTTTATTCTACTGTTAGTACCCCTCAGTGATTTTCTGTATCATTTTGAGTAAAAATAAAAGTCTTTGCAGTTAAAATAAAAAAAGAAGAGAAATGGAAAACAATGAAAATCTCTTTATTTCATATGAAAATCTGTATGCATATGTTTCTACATGAAAATGGGAATTAAATGTATTTCACCTATACATTCAGTTCAGTTCAGTTCAGTCGCTCAGTTGTGTCCGACTCTTAGCGACCCCATGAACCACAGCAAGCCTATACATAACTGGATTTTAAATTTCCTACATGACATCTGGAATTTTGTGTATTTCACTTATTAAATGCTAGCCATTGATTTTAGTATACAAAATAAGGAATTTTGATTCTTTCACATATGCCAATCTGGGCACAGATTTTCTTCCTTTAAATGTGGAATTCTCTATATTTCACACATAAAAACCCAATCGCAGTTGGACTCCATTAAAAAATGAATTACCTATATTCCATTTAGCAAAATATGGGCCCAAATTCCAATTGTTTCTATTTCACAAATGAAAATCTCACTCTGATTTTCCTAAATGAAATATGGATTTCTATAATTTCCGTATTTCAAACTCTAGGCATGGTGCTTTTTTCCATGAAGTATGAAATAATTTTGTTTCATATCACCTATACAGTTGCCAGATTTCCTACTAGAAATATGGAATTACTTATTTCACATAGGCAAAGCAATGCCTATATTCCTATTTGAAATATCAATATTCTACAATTTACATATGAATATTTGGGGAAGATTTTTTTTTCCTACATTACATATAGAATTTTCTACACTTCACAGCTAAAAATCAGGATAGTTATTTTTCCTACAAGGAATGAGGAGATCTTTTTCTTGAACAAGAACATCTGGGTGAAGATTTTCCTACATGAAAAATGGAAGTCTCTGCTTTTCAATTCTTTACCATCTATGCCACTAGGGAACTTGAATGGTTTTAGGAAGACTTACAATCTCTTTCTAAAATTAACCCCGAGAAAAGATGTCCATTTCATTATAGGGTTCTGGAATGTGAAAACAGAGAATCAGAAGATACCTGGTGTAATGGGCATGTTTGGTCTTGGTGTATGAAGTGAGGTGGGACAAAGACTAGCAATATTTTCGCAAATAGAAAGGATGAAAATGAAAATAGGGACAGACAGTTTTCTTCGGTTCCAAAATATCTGGGGACAGTGACTATATCCACGAAAATAAAAGACCCCTGCTCCTGGGAAGAAAAGCTATGATAAGCCTAGACATAGATACAATGTAATGAAAAGGAGAGACATCTCTTTGACAATAAAGGTCCATATAGTCAGAGCTATGCTTTTACCAGTAGACATGTATGGATGTGCTAGTTTCACTATAAGGAAGGCTGATTGCCGAAGAAGTGAGACTTTGCAACTGGATGGGAAAGATGGCTCTTGAAAGATCCTTGTCCAGTAAGGAGATCAACCCCACCAATCCTAAAGGAAACTAACCCTAAATATCCATTGGAAAGACTGAGGTTGAAGCTGAAATTACAATATTTGTCTCCCCTGGTATGAAGAAATAATACATGGGAAAAGATTGAGGTTCTGCCTTGTCACTGAAAAAAATAATTATTATCGGCTCTGATATGGGTAGATGGAGGACAGGAGGAGAAGGGAACGACTAAGGGTGTGAACTTTGGACAGCATCACTTGACTCCATAAACATGAGTCTTAGAAAAGTATTGGAGACAGTAAGAGTAGGGATATCTGGAGTGCTGCTGTCCACAGTCTTGCAAACAGTTGGACATGACTGAGTGAGAGAATATCACCAACAACTGTATTTCACATATATCAATCGGGATGAGATCTTAGACCTTGAAACATGGAATTCTCTATATGTCCATAGAAAAATTAGATATTCCTGCTTTCTCTACTTCTTTAATGAATGTCTTGGTACAAAACTTACCTCCTAAACTATGACAGTTTGAATATATCATACACCAAAATCTGAATTAAAATATTTTGACATGGAATATGGACATGAAAAATGACATGGAATATTTGATATTTCAAAAATGAAAATCTATGGATGAATTTTCATATGTGAAATAACATGTGATTATGGATGATTTACCAAATTTTCTGTTTGATATGTTGAAATTACACTAGATAGTCCTACATGAAAGATAAAATTCTCAGTTTCACATAAGAACCACTACGTGCAGGTTTTAGGACATGAACTATCAAACTCTCTAAAATTCACAAATGAAAATCTGGGGACAGATTTTTCAATTAAAACTAGGGAATTTTCTGTATATTATATGAAAGTATGGACACAGAATTTTCTGCATGAAATAGGAAATCTTGATGCAATTTGCAGATTTCTCATTTGAAAATCTGTGTGCCGCTTTTGTTATGAAACACAGATTGCTCTGCATTTCATATTTGAAAAATGGCATCGTTTTGCTACAAAAAAATATGGAATCTTCTATTTCATATAAGACAATGTGATTTTCATGTTTGAGCAATAAAATTCTCTATATTTCACCGCAACAATCTTCTGACAAGAAATACGGAATCTAGTATACTTCACATTTGAAAATCTGAGGACAGATTTGCTCATATGAATTACAAAGCCTCTATTATTCACATTTGAAAACCTGTGTCAGATTTTTCGCACATAAAATACAGAATTGTCCATGATTCAGAAGAGCTGATTCATTTGCAAAGAACCTGATGGTGGGAAAGATTGAAGGCAGGAGAAGGGGATGACAGAAAATGAGATGGTTAGATGGCATCATGGTTTAAATGGACATAAATCTGGTTAAACTCTGAGAGTTGGTGATGGACAGGGAGGCCTGGTGTGCTGTTGTCCATGGGATCACTAAGAGTCAGACACAACTGAGTAAATGAACTGAACTGATGATTCAAAAATTAAGATCTTGGACGAGCACAAAAATATAGAATCAAATTATTTATTTCTCGTCTGACTGATACCTGATTTCATTATTTACATTTATAATTCTCTGTATTGCATTGATGAAAGTCCATGTGAAATTTTCCCAAAATGAAACACGAAATAAACTCTATGTGTCACATAAAAGTCTGGGTGCAAATATTTCTACAGGGAAATGTGTACATCTCTATAGTAATATGTGAATTTTTAGATTTTGGATTCCCCACATGGCCAGTGGAAATCTGTATATTTCATATGTAAAAATTTTGATGCCATTTTCCTGCATGAAATACGGAATGATCCCTATTTCTTGCGAAAACCTGGTCAAAAACTTTCGCACACGAAATATGGAATCTCAGCAATTAATTCATGAAAATATGGGTGTAGATAGTCTCATGTGCATTTTGGAATCCTCCAAATTTCACATATAAAACCAAAGCACTTACTTTCTGACATGAAATATGGTAGTCTTCATATTTTTTATTTCACCATTTAGGTGTAACTATTTCAAGCTGATATATGGAATTCTCTGTATATCACTATTTAGATATGCTAGCAGATGTACCTGTAAGCAATATGGAATTTCTATATTTCACATATTACAATGATGACGTTTAAACAGGAAATAAGGATTTTTGTTCATTTCACAGAAAATACCAGGGTTCAGATTTTCTGACAAGACATATGATCAGTATATAGTTCAGATATTGTAATTTGATCTGGGTTCCTCTGCCTTTTCTAAAACCAGCTTGAAAAGACAAAGGAATGAGAGATCAAATTACTAACATCTGCTGGATCATTGGAAGAGCAAGAGAGTTCCAGAAAGACATCTATTTCTGTTTTATTGACTATGCCAAAGCCTTTGAGTGTGTTGATTACAATAAACTGTGGAAAATTCTGAAAGAAATGGGAATACTAGATCACCTGACCTGTTTTTCAGAAACCTATATGTAGTTCAGGAAGCAACATTTAGAGCTGGACATGGAACAACAGAGTGGTTCCAAATAGAAAAAGGAATACATCAAGTTTGTATATTGTCACCTTGCTTATTTAACTTACATGCAGAGTATATCGTGAGAAACTCTGGGCAGGAAGAAGCACAAGTTAGATTCAAACTTCTGGCAGAAATATCAATAACCAGAGATATGTTGATGACACCACCTTTATAGCAGAGAGTGAAGAGGAACTGAAAAGCCTCTTGTTGAAAATGAAAGAGGAGAGTGAAAAAGTTGGCTTACAGCTCAACTTTCAGAAAACTAAGATCGTGGCATCGGGTCCCATCACTTCATGGAAATAAATGGAGAAACAGTGGAAACAGCATCAGGCTTTACTTTGGGGGGCTCCAAAATCACTGAAGATGGTGATTGCGGACATGAAATTAAAAGACGCTTACTCCTTGGAGGGAAAGTTATGACCAACCTAGGTAGCATATTAAAAAGCAGAGACATTACATTGCCAAAAGAGGTCTGTCTAGCTAAGGCTATGGTTTTTCCAGTGGTCATGAATGGATTTGAGATCTGGACTGTGAAAAAGGCTGAGTGCTGAAGAATTGATGCTTTTGAACTGTGGTTTTGGAGAAGGGTCTTGAGAGTCCCTTCGACTGCAAGGAAATGCAACAGCCTATCCTAAAGAGATCAGTCCTGGGTGTTCATTGGAAGGACTAATGTTGAAGCTGAAACCCCAATATTTTGCCACTTCATGCGAAGAGCTGACTCATTGGAAAAAACCCTGATGCTGGGAGGGATTGAGGGAAGGAGGAGAAGGGGATGACAGAGGATGAGATGGTTGGATGGTATCACTGACTTAACGACATGAGTTTGGGTAAACTCCGGGAGTTGGTGATTCACAGGAAGGCCTGGGGCGATGTGTTTCACAGGGTCACAAATAACTGGACACGACTGAGCGACTGAACTGATAGTTGATTTGAGAACTGGATGCCTTAATAAATATCAGATTTTCTTGTACCTACAGCCATCATGGGAATGTAATTCAATATATCAATATAACCGGTTAAAGATTTTTGTAAAGCCTAAATTCCTGTGAATGAAGAACTATTGTTTTTGAAATAAATAATAAAGGGGATTTAAAAGAACACACAGATTGCCATTCATCCATAACAGATATGTAAAAGACATTGTGTGATAAATACAATGAACATCTCAAAGAAGTAATGCAATAGAATTAAATACAACAAATTAAAAATACTAGAATATATAAAATGCACAAGTACTAGACAGTTGATTGTTGATGGTTCTGTTCCACCTCTTTTATGGTAATTTTTCTTTTGGGGAAAAGTTTTCAATCTTTAGACATGCACATATGCAGCAAAATATAATGTACAGTCACTTTAATTTTTATTGCTGTTTTCTTAATAAGTGTGTTATGAATTTAGATATAGTTTTCTGAGATTTGCATTGCATTTCTCATTAAGGTGCACACATATTAAGTTCTACTTTTGACTTCCAAGATAATGTGAGATTCATTAAGAATAATGATGTTTAAAAAAGATTATTATGCTTTTAAAACTTATTATTATTATTATTTGCAGTACACTTGCTTTACATTGTTTGGTTAGTTTCTCCCCTAAAGCAAAATTAGGGAATCCTGCAGTCCTTCAGGTCACGAACACTAGTAAACAAGATAGTGACTAAACAGCAACCACACATATATCTCCATATTTTTGACTTCTTTCTAAATCTGGTTTCCACAGTGCCTTAAGTAGACTTCCCTGTGCTGTACATATAGATCAAAAGTATATATGCTTCTGTTGTAATCTCCCAGTTGCTACCATCACCAGGCATTACATCCTTGATAACCGTATATTTCTTCTCCATTGCTGTGTCCCTATCTATTCTTCTCATAGAGAATCATCTATTCCAGTTTTACCTAGATCCCATATATTTGTGTTAATATGTGATATTTCTTTTTCTCTTTTGTCTTAGCTTTATTGTATCTGACACTGTCTCTGTCCTTCTACATCTATGCAATGTACCTGATTTCATTCCATCCTAAGAATTTGGTATGTATGTACCAACTCATTTTATCCATTCCTGTCTAGATGAATGGATATTTCTGTTGCTTCCATGTGCTGCTATTGCAAATATTGCTGCCATCAATATTGAGGTTGTGCATCTTTTGGAATTATTATTTTCCTAATGAAAATTATTGGCAATTATTGGAATTTCTTGAACATATGGTAGCTTCATTCATATTTCTAAACGAACCCTGTTCTATTCTCAATTTTAATCTATCATTGTGCCTTCTTAGCAACAGAACAGGGTTGTTTTGTCTACTCCACACCCTCTCCAGAATTAGTTTTGTGTGGATATTTTTTTATATGAGTATTCAGACAAATGTAAGTTGATACCCTCACTGAAGACTTTATTTCACTAGCTCTTACAATTAGTGATGATGAGCATCTTTTCCATTATTTTTGGGCATCTGTATGTCTTCTTAGGAGAAATGTCTATTTTATCATCTATTCATTTGTTCCAATTCGGTTGTTTGTTTTGCTATTATTGAGCCACATTAGATGCTTCCATATTTTGGAGATTCTTTTGTTGTCATTATCTTCAGTTGCAAATGTTTTTCCCATAATGAGACTTCATTTTTGTCTTGATTATGGGTTGGCTGTGCAAAATGTTTAAGTATAATAGGTCTCTTTATTTAATTTTGGTTTTATTTTCATTTCAGATTAGGTAGGTAAAAAAAAAAAGTTGCTGCTGCATTTCATGTCACAATGTATTCTACCTACTCTTTCCTCAAATATTATTGATTTACAGTTTCTGGCCTTATATGTACGTCTTTAATCCATCTTGAATTTTTCTTTTTCTATGGTGCTAAGGACTCACTGGAAAAGACTCTGATGCTGGGAAAGTTTGGGGGGCAGGAGGAGAAGGGAACGAAAGAGAATGAGATGCTGGATGGCATCACTAACTCAATGGACTTGAGTTTGAGTGAAATCTGGGAGTTGGTGACAGACAGGGAGGCATGGCGTGCTATGATTCATGGGGTCGCAGAGAGTCGGACATGACTGAGCGACTGAACTGAACTGAACTGAAGGAGTGACTGAACTGAACTGCACTGAAAGGACTGACTAAAGTTGATCCACTGGAGGAGTGAGTGGCTAACCACCCCCCTTATACTTGCAACGGGACTTCCACGAACTATATAAAAAGGCAGCATGGTATGACTCCAAAACATGGTCACCCAGGATGGTAGGTGCCAAATATGCTGCTTGGGAGGAGCAGAGGGTAATAACTAATGTTTTCAGAAAGCAATAAATGGTTGCCCCAAAGTGGAAATAAACCTCATTGTTTATGTGTCTGGAGATGAAAGTAAAACGGAAAGCTATAAAGAACAGTATTTCAGGGCAACCTGGAATGTTAGATCCATGAAAAATTTAAATTGAATGTGGTATAATAGGAGACGGCAACAGCCAACTCATTACAAAAAACCTGATTCCGGGGAAGATCGAAGGCAATAGGAGAAGGGGGAAAGAAGGATGAAATGATTGGATGGCATCACCTATGCAACGCATATGAACTCGGGAAAACTCCAAGAGGTGGTGAGGGACAGGAAGGACTGGCACGTTGCAGTTCATGGCATCCCAAAAAGTCAGGCACAACTCGGTCACAGAAGAATAACCAGGTACTGTTCTACTGTAATCTTTTACTTTTATCTGTCCAGATTTTTCCCGCTTAACTTGTCAAATATATTATCTTCTTGCCATTGCATATTGCTGCCTTCTTTGTCATAGACTAGGTGATCACTTGGGAAAGAGATTATCTTAGTGTTTACTATCTGTTCCATTGGCTTTAATCCCAATATTGTGCCAATTGCATGCCAGGTGGAAAACTATAGGTTTTTGTATAGACTGAAGTGAGGAAACCTGAGTCCTGCAGATCAGTTTTTCTTTCTTAAGTTTGCATGGTTACTCAATGTCTTTGTGTTTCCATCAAGTTGTAAAGACTTTTTGTTGTTGTTGTTCTATTTCTGTGAAAAATGTCATTGGTAATTTTATAGGGATGACATTGAATCTGTAACCTCGTTTTTATAGTGTAGCTAGTTTCAACTATTGATTTTTATAGTCCAAATAATAGTATATCTCTCATTCCATTGGTGTCGTCTATGATTTGTCTCATCCATATCTTACTCTTTTCTGGCCACAAGTCTTTTCTCTGGTTAGGCAGGTTCATTCTCAAGGATTTTATTTTTCTTGTTACAATGGTGAATCATATTGTTTCCTTAATTTTGGTTTTTTATTTTCTCTTGTTATTTATAGGAATGCAGGTGATTTTTTCCTGTTTATTTCTTTACCCAACCACTTCCGTATTAATTTTCTGGTGCAATCTTAGGAATCTCTGAAATGTAACTTTTTTCAGCAAACAGTGACATTTTTACGTCTTGTTTATCAGTTTGCTGGTATTTTTTTTTTTTCCCTTCACTGATTGCTGTAGCTAGGAGTCCCAAGATTATGTTGAATAACAGTGGTGAGAATGGCAAACTTTGTCTTTTTCACAACATTAGGTAACATGCTTTCAGATTCCACCTCTGAAAAACATAGTAGTGCTGGGTTTGTTCATACACGGCCTTTATTAAGTTAAAGATGATCCTCTCTGTTCCCACTTCTTGTACAGCTTTTATCTTAAATGAGTCTTTAATTTTGTCAAAGGTGTTTTCTGCACTGTACCTTAGATGTGTTCAAGACCTCTACTTGGAAACGTTTACTATCTTTCATTGTTCTTTTCTTCTCTGGCCACCTGATGCAAAGTGTTGTCTCATTAAAGAATGCTCTGATACTGGGAATAATTGAAGATAAAAAGAGAAGTGAGTAACAGATGATGAGAGGGTTAGATAGTATCACAAACCCTATGGACATGAGTCTGAACAAATTCTGGGAGATAGGGAAGGTCAGACTGATGGGACACAATCCATGGGGTGGCAAAGGGATGGTCATGAATAACTGACTGAACAACAATAGCAAAACATTCTTTCCTGTTATTGACAGTAGTAGTTATCCACGACTACTTTATTTTCTATCTCGCCATACCCTATCTATATCTCAGTTGCACTACTTTCACCACGTACCATGCAAAGATTCAGCCATGTTTGTTGCTATTGCTGTCCCCCAAATGGACCAAAGTATATGTGATTTCTCAACTATACATGATCCAATGGTCTCCTAACCATTCTCCAGCATCCATTTATGTTCCTCAGAAACTCTCTACCTTGCTATAGACAGAGAAAATGGTCACTCATTAGCGAAGCCATGCAATAGAAAGCAAGTTCTTGAGAATAAATACCCTTTCCGGATTCTGTATTCCAACTTTGTCTCAGTCTTCACATTGTTCGCTTAAGTCTCATTTCTTAAATCACACTGAAGTTTCATTGTGTTTTGTTCTTCTCAGACTCACTGTGCAGACACTGTTCTTCCGTTTTCCTTGATTTTTCTTTTTAATTAATGTCTATGAGATCTTATTTTAAATTCCTCAGGAAACTATTTATCACTTTACAAATCATTTTGATATTTTAATTTTAGATTGATCTTTTTGATGAGCTTTGATAGACTGTCCTTTCCAAAAGGAATAAATTATGACAACCCACATCTATTTTAGCTTGTGATTCTACTCGCCTCTATTCAGGATTAAAGGATTGTATTTGATTAATACAACCTGAATGGGTGTGCATCATAGTCACTGAGTTATGCCCAACTCTGCAAACTCAAGGACTACAGCCCAACAAACTTGATTGCCCATGGACATTCCAGGCAATTATATTAGAGTGGATCGCCATTTCCTTCTCCAGGGCAACAAGAATACTGGAACTATTAAGAAATATATTTTTTCAGCTTATAAATCTTGATAAATTCTGAATTTACAGAGAGAATTCACACCAAAGAAAAAGAGTATCTTGATTGTAAGTTAAAATCACCAACTTTTGTGTCTATCCCACAATCAGGTTTAAAAAAAGCATTAGCATATCTGAAAAGCATATTTTTAGATTATTAATATGACTAAGTAATATTAAAAAAAAAGCAAAAAAGAAATCTCAGAGATCTATATCATGGTTAATAAATAGAGGCATATAATGGCATTTCTCTTCAAGAGAAATTGAGACTAGAATATGAACCTTTCTCACTTTCTTTTTCTTGGTAAATGTTATTTGGCATTCCCGGTCATAGTTTTTCATCAGGATCCCTTCAATCAGGGTTCATACTTGTTTTTCTAGTGAATTATTGGTGAGTGCTTTCAGGAAAAATGAAATGAGGGAAGCAAGATACAGCAGAGTGAAACTAAATGCAATCTCAAGTGGAGGCGAAATCTCACTGGGTGCAGAATTTTCTACATCAAATATGTAATTGTGTATATTTTACATATGAATGTCCTAGTGCAGATTTTCATCTTCATATATGGAATTCTCGATATATCAGGTATGAAATTTGAATGAAAGTCTTCTGAAAACAAATGAAAATTTGCATATTTGGAATGTAAATTTTCTTCAATATTCACAAATAAATCAATGTAATACTCACATTAAAAAAATGAAAATAAAAACCATATGATTATCGCAATAGATGCAGAGAAAGCCTTTGACAAAATTCAACATCCATGTATGATAAAAACCCTCCAGAAGGTGGGAATAGAAGGAACATTCCTCAACATAATAAAAGCTACATATACGACAAACCCACAGCAAACATTTTCCTCAATGGTGAAAAATTGAAAGTGTTCCCCCTAAAGTCAGGAATAAGACAAGGGTCCCCACTCTCACCGCTACTATTCAACATAATCTTGGAAGTTTTGGTCACAGCAATCAGTGCAGAAAAAGACATAAAAGGAATCCAAATTGGAAAAGAAATAAAACTCTCACTGTCTGCAGATGACATGATCCTCTACACAGAAAACCCTAAAATCTTTACCAGAAAATCACTAGAAGTAATCAATGAATATAATAAAGTTGAGGATATAAAATCAACACACTGAAATTTCTTGCATTCCTGTACACTAATAATGAGAAAATAGAGAAGTTAAGGAGATAATTCCATTCACCATTGTAATGGAAAGAATAAAACACTTAGGAATGTATCTACCTAAAGAAACAAACAAAAAATAAACTATATATAGAAAACTATAAAACACTGGTGAAAGAAATCAGATAGGACACTAATAGATGGAGAAACATTTCCTGTTCATGGATTGGAAGAATAAATATTGTGAAAATGAATATATTACTCAAACTAATTTATAGTTTCAATGAAATCCTTATCAAACTACCAACAGTATTTTTCACAGAGCTAGAAAAAAATTTTTCACAATTAGTATGGAAAAACAAAAAATCTCGAATAGCCAAAGCAATCTTGAGAAAGATGACTGGAACTGGGGGAATCAACAAGCTGGACTTCAGGCTCTACTGCAAAGCCACAGTCAAGACAGTTTGGTACTGCTATAAAGACAGAAATATAGATCAATGGAACAAAATAGAAAGCCCAGAGATAAATCTATGCACCTGTGACACCTATCTTTGATAAAGGAGGCAAGAATATTCAAAGGAGAAAAGACAATCTCCTTAACAAGTGATGCTTGGAATACTGATCAACCACTTGTAAAAGAATGAAACTAGAACACTCCCTAACACCATACACAAAAATAAACTCAAAATGGATTAAGGATATAAATGTAAGACCAGAAACTATAACGCTCCTAGAGGAGAATATAGGCAAAACCCTCTCCGACATAAATCACAGCAGGATCCCCCATGATCCACCTCCCAGAATATTAGAAATAAAAGCAAAAATAAACAAATGGGGCCTAATTAAAATTAAAAGCTTCTGCACAGCAAAGAAAACTATAAGCAAGGTGAAAAGACAGCCTTCAGAATGGAAGAAAACCATAGCAAATGAAGCAACTGACAAAGAATTAATCTGAAACATATACAAGCAGCTCCTGAACTCAATTTCAGAAGAATAAATGACCCAATCAAAACATGGGCCAGAGAACTAAACAGATTTCTACAAAGAAGACATACAGATTGCAACAAACACATGAAAAGATGCTCAAAATCACTCAGAGAAATGCAATACAAAACCACAATGATGTACCATTTCATGCCAGTCAGAATGGCTGCTGTCCAAAATTCTACAAGTAAAAAATGCTGTACAGGGTGTGGAGAAAAGGGAACCCTCTTACACTGTTGGTGGGAATGCAAACTAGTACAACCACTATGGAGAAAAGTGTGGAGATTCCTTAAAAACTGGAAATAGAACTGCCATACGACCCAGCAATCCCACTGCTGGGCATATACACCGAGGAAACCAGAATTGAAAGAGACTCATGCACTCCAATGTTGATCGCAGCACTGTTTATTAAAGCCAGGATGTGGAGGCTACCTGGATGTCCATCTGCAGACGAATGGGTAAGAAATCTGTGGCACATATACACTATGAAATATTACTCAGCCATTAAAAAGAATGCATTTGAATGAGTTCTAATGAGGTGGATGAAACTGGGTCCTATTATACAGAGCGAAGTAAGCCAGAATGTAAAACATCATTACAGTATACTAATGCATATACATGGAATTTAGAAAAATGATAATGATAACCCTGTACACGAGACAGCAAAAGAGACAAAGATGTATAGAACAGTCTTTGGACTCTGTGGGAGAGGGCAATGGTGGGATGAATTGGGGGAATGACATTGAAACATGTATATTATCATATGTGAAACGAATCGCAAATCCAGGTTTGATGCATGATACAGAATGCTCAGGGCTGGTGCACTGGGATGAACCAGAGGGATGAGACGGGAAGGAATGAGGGAAGAGGGTTCAAGATGAAGAACACAGGCACACCAGGGGCAGATTCAAGGCAATATATGGCAAAACCAATACAATAATATAAAGTAAATAATAATAATAATAAATAAAAAAAAGAAATGTAGTGTATTCCAGATAGTCAGATTTTCACATGTGCAATAATGAAAAATCCATATTTCTCATTAGAAACTTAGTGCCAAGATGTTGGCTTATGAAATATACAAAACTCCATATAACATGTTGGTCTATCTGCGAGCAGATGTTCATATGTGAAATACAGACTATTCTTTAATTCAGTATGGAAATTATGAGACTCCATTTTCAATATGAAGTGAAGATGCTTCCCAATTTCACTTAAGAAAATCTGTGATTGCATTGCCATATGTAATATTCAGAGAAAGCCATTTTTCATAACATTCTGCACCAGGATTTTCATCTGTGTAGCAGAGAGAATATCGTATTTCATACAGGAATTATTGAACTTAGATTAACATACAATGAACATAGAAAATTCCATGATCCAGGGACCACTAGTCACTCCCAGGTTTCCAAGTGTGAAATATAAGGATTCTACCTTTCATGTTGGAAAATCAGCAACAAGATTTTCTTATGTGGACTGTAAAAAATTCTACATTTCATGATAGAACATTTTTACACAACATTCATCATACAGGAGAACCAGTTAGTTGTTTTTCTTATGTGAATATCAACATAAAATTTTGTATGTAAACATATAGAAAAAATGTCATGCTATATGTAAAATACACAGAGTTGCATTTGGGATGACTGATTTTAGAGTTTTGCCTATGAAATATAAACATTTCCAAATTTCATCTAAATTTTTAATTTGTGCCTAAATTTTTATTTTTTGCCTAAATTTTCATGTGTGAAATACGGAGAATGTTATAGGTCATGGAGGAAAAGAAAATCTAACACACTTTTTAAATGTGAAAGAGTACTCCATTTTTCATGAAGGATAAGGTATGTCCAGATTCTCACATGTTAGTTACACACAAGGATGTTATATTTCTTGTTCAACAAAAATACTATGCCCAGAATTTAATATATTGAATTTATAAAATGTCATGTTTCAGTAGAGAATCTGTCCCCAGATTTTCTCATGCAAAACATAGAGAAGTCTTTATTTTTTATAAGGTAATTTCTGTCCAGGTTTTCTCATACTGAACACAGAGATTACCATATTTCCTGTAGGAAAATCAGAGTGCAGCTTTTCATGTGTCATGTTGAAGAGTCTGCATATTTCATGTAAGATAAAATGTGTTCAAAATTTCATATGTGAAATATACAGTATTCTATGTCTCAGGTAGTATGTCAGATACCCAGTTATTCATATTTAAAATGTATAGAATCCAATATTCTGTGTTAAAATTGCAGCTCAGTTGTTCACATATCAAGCATAGAAAATTCCAAATTTCTATAATTAAATTTTGTGCGCAGTTTTTCAAATGTGAAATAGTGTTTATTCCATAATTTATTAGAATAACATGCCCGCAACACTCAGATTACCAGATTAACAATATAGGAAAGTCACACTTTAAGGTTAAAAATATGAAGTGATATTTTCATATACCAAATATCAAAGGTCCATAACATACATATTAATATCTTTGTGCGGTCTCGCTTATTAGCATTCAGACTTTCTAATTACGTTTGAAAATGTATCCACACTTTCTCCTATTAAAAAAAATAAAAAATAAAAAACTGTATTTCAGGTCTCAACAATGAACCTATAATGCTACATGTGAAATTCACATTTCATATGTCAGATAAAAAAAATCACCAGCCTTTCTTATTCCAAATATGCAAAGTTTCATGTGTTGTCAGAAAACATTCATTCAGATTTTTATATTTGATGTATCAAGAATTTCATAATGAAGATGAAAATCTTCACTAGTATGCTCATATGTAAAATATACATAATTGCACATGAGTTGGTGATGGACTGGGAGGCCTGTCGAGTTGTGATTCATGAGGTCACAAAGAGTCGGACATGACTGAGCAACAGAACTGACCTGAACTGAACTGACATATTTGATGTAGAAATTCTACACACAGTGCAATTTTGCCTCCACTTGAGATTAGATTTATTTTCACTCTGCTGTGTCTTGCTTCCCTCATTTCATTTCTTCCAAAAATCCTCACCAATAATTCACTTGAAAATCAAGTATGGACCCTGATTTAAGGAATCTTGATGAAAATTTATCACTAGGAATGCCAAATAACATTCGCCAAGAAAAAGAGAGAAAGATTAATAATCTAGCCTCAATTTCTCTTGAAGAAAAATGCATTATTTGCCTCTATTTTCTAACTATGATATATATCCCTGAGATTTCTTTTTGCCTTTTTTAAATATTCCTTAGCCATATTAATAATTGAAAATTATGCTTTTCAGAGAAGCTGATGATTTTTTCTATACCTGATTGTGGGATAGACAACAAAAATTGGTGATTTTAACTTGCAATCAAGTTATTTTATTCTTTTTAGGGATGTGAAGACTGAGAAAAAGTTAGAATACAGAATCCTGAAAGGGTATTTATTCTCAAGAACTTGCTTTCTATCGCATGGCTTCGCTAGTGAGAGACAATTTTCTCTGTCTATAGCAAGGTAGAAATTTCTGAGGAACATAAATGGATGCTGGAGAATGGTTAGGAGACCATTGAATCATGTGTAGTTGAGAAATCACATATACTTTGGTCCATTTGGGGGACAACAATAGCAACAAACATGGCTGAATTTTTGCATGGTACGTGGTGAAAGTAGTGCAACTGAGATATAGATAGGGTATGGTGAAACAGAAAATGAAGTAGTCACGGATATCTACTACTGTCAATAACAGGAAAGAATGTTTTGCTATTGTTGTTCAGTCAGTTATTCATGCCCATCCCTTTGCCACCCCATGGATTGTGTCCCATCAGGCTGACCTTCCCTATCTCCCAGAATTTGTTCAGACTCATGTCCATAGGGTTTGTGATGTTATCTAATTCTCTCATTATCTGCTACCCACGTCTCTTTTTACCTTCAATTCCATCACTTCATGGGAAATAGATGGAAACTGCAGATGCTGATTGCAGCCATGAAATTAAAAGATGCTTACTCCTTGGAAGGAAAGTTATGACCAACTTAGATAGTATATTACAAAGCACAGACATTACTTTGCCAACAAAGGTCCGTCTAGTCAAGGCTATGGTTTTTCCCATGGTCATGTATGGATGTGAGATTTGGACTGTGAAGATAGCTGATTGCCGAAGAATTGATATTTTTGAACTATGGTGCTGGAGAAGATTCTTGAGAGTCCCTTGGAGTGCAAGGAGATCCAACCAGTCCATTCTAAAGGAGATCAATCCTGGGTGTTCATTGGAAGGACTGATGCTGAAGCTGAAATTGCAATACTTTGGCCACCTCATGAGACAAGTTGACTCACTGGAAAAGACTCTGATGTTGGGAAAAGTTGGGGGTGGGAGGAGAAGGGGACGACCGAGAATGAGATGGCTGGATGGCATCACCGACTCTGTGTACATGAGTTTGAGTGAACTCCGGGAGTTGATAATGGACAGGGAGGCCTGGCGTGCTGTGATTCATGGGGTCGCAGAGTGTAGGCCACGACTGAGCGACTGAACTGAACTGAACTGATCTGATTCCCAGTATCAGAGCACTCGTTAATGAGACAGCACTTTGCATCAAGTGGCCAGATGAGAAAAGAACAATGAAAGATAATAAACGTTTCCAAGGAGAGGTGTTGAAAACATCTAAGACACAGATGCAGAAAGCACCTTGGACAAAATTAAACACTTATTTAAGAAAAACCCTGTGCAGGAAGTGGGAACAGAGGATCATCTTCATCTTAATAAAGGCCATGTATGGATAAACCCACCACTAAAATGCTTCTCATAGGTGAAAACTGAAAATATTTTGCCTAAGATCATGAGAAAGTTAAATTTTGCTGTTCTCACCACTGTTACTCAAAATAATCTTGGGTCTGTTAGCTACAGCAAACAGTGTAGAAGAAGAAGAAGAAGAAAATTACCAGCAAACTGAAAAATAAGAGGTAAAAGTGTCACTATTTTTCGACACAATTTATTATGTCACAGAATCCTAAAATAGCACCAGAAATTTAATCCAAAGTTGTTGGATTAAAAAAATAAACAGGAAGATATCTCCTGCATTCCTATAAATAACAAGAGCAAACCAAAAACAAAAATTAAGGAAATAATCTGATTCACCATTGTAACAGGAAAAATGAAATATTGGGTATAATCCTGCCTAAACTGAAAAATGACTTTTGTGACAGAAATAATAAGGTATGGATGAGACAAATAAAAGATGATAAGCCCTTTGGAGAGGGTGCAGAGAAAAGGGAACCCTCTTACATTGTTGGTGGGAATGCAAACTTGTACAGCCACTGTGGAGAACAGGGTGGAGATTCCTTTAAAAAACTGGAAAATGGGACTGCCATATGGCAGATCAATCCCACTGCTGGGGATACACACCGAGGAAACCAGAAATAAGAAAGAGATTTGTATCCCACTGTTCACTGCAGCACTGCTTACAACAGCCAGGACATGGAAGCAAATGAGATAGCCATCGGTAGACAAATGGATAAGAAAGCTCTGGTACATATACACAATGGAATACTCAGTTCAGTTCAGTTCAGTCACTCAGTCGTGTCCGACTCTCCACAACCCCATGAGTCACAGCATGCCAGGACTCCCTGTCCATCCCCAACTCCCGGAATTCACTCAAGGTCAATCTAGTCAAGGCTATGGTTTTTCCCGTGGTCATGTATGGATGTGAGAGTTGGACTGTGAAGGAAACTGATTGCCGAAGAAATGATGCTTTTGAACTGTGGTGTTGGAGAAGACTCTTGAGAGTCCCTTGTACTTACAGGAGATTCAACCAGTCCATTCTAAAGAAGATCAATCCTGGGTGTACATTGGAAGGACTGATGCTAAAGCTGAAACTGCAATACTTTGCCACCTCATGCGACGAGTTGACTCACTGGAAAAAAAAAAAAAAAGGAATATTACTCAGCTATTAAAAACAATGCATTTGAATCAGTGCTAATGAGGTGAATGAAACTAGAGCCTATTATTCAGAGTGAATTAAGTTGGAGAGGAAAACACCGATACAGAATATTAACACAAATAGAATTTAGAAAAATAGTAACAATGAGCCTGTATTTGAGACTGCAAAATAGACACAGATGTAAAAAACAGACTTCTGGACTCTGTGGGAGCAGGCAAGGGTGGGATGATTTGAGAGAATAGCATTGAAATATGTATATTACCTTACATGAAATTGATCACAAGTCCAGGTTTGATGCATGAGACAGGGTGCTCCGGGCTGGTGTACTGGAATGACCCTGAGGGATGGGATGGAGAGGGATGTGGGAGGGAGTTCAGGATGGGGAACACATGTACACCCATGGTTGATTCATGTCAATGTATGGCAAAAACCACTACAATATTGTCAAGTAATCAGCCTTCAATTAAAATAGATACTTTTTTTTTTTTAAGAAAGGTGACAGAAATGAAATAAGAGATATACTATTTTGGGGGCTTTAAAAATCAATACGTGAAATTGGCTACCCTACGAAAAGGAGTTTGCAAATTCAGTATCATCCCTATTAAATTACCAATGACATTTTTCACAGAATAGAACCAAAAAATATATATATCTTTATATCTTGATGGAAACACAAAGATTTGAATAACCGTGCAAACTTGGGAAAGAGAAACTGAGCTACAGGACTCAGGTTTCCTCACTTCAGTCTATACAAAAAAAAATATAGTTTTGAAAATGCCATGCAATTAGCACAATATTGGGATTAAAGCCAATGGAACAGATAGAAAACCCTAAAATAATCTCTTCCAATGATCATCTAATCTTTGACAAAGGAGGCAACAATATTCAATGGCAAGAAGATAATATATTTGACAATTTAAGCTGGAAAATCCAGACAGCTAAAAGTATTAGAATGCAGTTAGAACACGACCTGGTTATTCTTCTGTGGCCGAATCGTTTCTGACATTTTAGGATGCCATGAACTGCAGCATGCCAGTCTTTCCTGTCCCTCACCACCTCTTGGAGTTTGCCCGAGTTCATATCTATTGCATAGGTAATGCCATCCAATCATCTCATTTTTGTTTCCCCCTTCTCCTGCTGCCTTCAATTCTTCCCAGAACCAGGGTCTTTTTCAACGAGTTGGCTGTTGCCATCTCCTGTTATACCTCATTCAATTTAAATTGTTCATGAATCTAACAATCTAGGTTGCCCTGCAATACTGTTCTTCACAGCATTCCATTTTACTTTCATCTCCAGACATATAAACAATGAGGCTTATTTCCATTTTGTGGCAACCAATTACTGCTTTCTGGAAACGTTAGTTATTAACTTCTGCTTCTCTCAGGTAGCATATTAGGCATCTACCATCCTGGGAGACTCATTTTTTGGTATCACACGTTGTTGCCTTTTTATACAGTTTATAGAGGTGTCATAGCAAGTATAATGGGGTGGTGTGCCATTCCCTGCTCCAGTGGATCACATTTAGTTACTCCTTAGCACTATAGAATAAGACAAATTCAAGATGGATTAAAGACCTACTTATAAGGCCAGAAACTGTAAAATAATAATATTTGAGGAAAGCATAGGTAGAATACATTGTGACATGGAATGCAGCATCAAATTTTTTTTTTTTAAGTACCTCCTTGGGAAATGAAAATAAAACCAAAAATATATAAAGAGACTTAACTAAACTTAAATATGTTGCAAAGGAAACCAATAAGCAAGAGAGAAATGAAGTCTCATTATGGGAAAAACATTTGCAACTGAAGATAAAGACAGCAGAAGAATCTCCAAAATATGGAAGCAGCTCATGTGGCTCAATAACACCCAAATGAACAACCCAACTGAAACAAATGAATAGGTGATGAAATAGACACTTCTCATAAGAAGATATACATATGTCCAATAATATTTGTAAAAATGTTCAGCATCACTAACTGTGAGAGAAATGGAAATAAATTCTTCAATGGTGGTATCAACTCACATATATCTGAATAACCATTATCAAAATAAAAAAATCCACACAAAAAGTGCTAAGAGAGGGTTCTAAGTAAACAGAACAATCCTGTACTGTTGTTAGGAATGCACATTGATAGATTACGATGGAGAAGAATATAGCGGATCGTTTAAAAATAAGAATGAAGCTACCATATGTTCAAGAAATTCAATAATTGTCAACAATTTTCATGAGGAAAATCATAATTCCAAAAGATGCACAACGTCAATATTGATGGCAGCATTATTTGCAAAGCACGACATGGAAGCAACAGAAATATCCATTCATCTAGAGAGGAACGGATAAAATGAGTTGGCACATACATACCATAGTCTTAAGATGGAATGAAATCAGGTAAATTTCATAGATGCAGAAGGACAGAAACAGTGTCAGATACAATAAAGCTAAGACAAAAGAGGAAAAGAAATATCACATATTAACACAAATATGTGGGATCTAGGTAAAACTGGAATAGATGATTCTCTATGAGAAGCATAGATAGGGACACAGCAATGGAGAAGAAATATACGGTTATCAAGGATGTAATGCCTGGTGGTAGTAGGAATTAGGAGATTACAACAGACGCACATATACACATATACTTCTGATCTGTATACACAGCACAGGAAAGTCTTAATGCACTGTGGTGACCAGATTTAGAAAGAAGTAAAAAATATGGAGATAGATGTATGGTTGCTGTTTAGTCACTATTTCATTTACTAGACTTTATGACGTGAAGGACTGCAGCATTCTCTAATTTTGCTCTAGGGGAGAAACTAACAAAATAATGGAAAACAAGTATACTCCAAAAAAATTAAGTTTTAAAAGCATATTAGCTTTTTTATAAACATCATTATTCTTAATGAATCTCACATTATCTTGGAAGTGAAAAGTAGAACTGTAAATGTGTACACCTTAATGACAAATGCAATGCCAATATCGGAATACTACAACCAAATTCATAACACACTTATTCAGAAGACAGCAATAAAAATTAAAAGTGACTGTACATTATATTTTGCTGCACATGTGCATGTCTAAAGATTGAAAAATTTTCCCCAAAAGAAAAATTACCTTAAAAGAGTTGGGACAGAACCATGAACAATCAACTCTGTCTAGCTGACCCATGATATGTACTTGTGCATTTTATATATTATAGTGTTTTAATTTTTTTATTTAATTCTATTGTATTGTTCTTTAAAATATTCATTATATTTGTCACACAACGTCTTTTACATGTTACCATATGTTATGGATGAATGACAATATACGTGCTCTTTTAAATCTTTATTTATTTTAAAAATGATAGTTCTTCATTCACAGGAATTTAAGCTTTACAAAATCATTAAATGGTTATATTGATATTTTGAATTACATTCCCATGATGGCTGTAGATACAAGAAAATCTGAATTTTATTAAGGCATCCAGTTTAAAGGTATCTTTCTCCAATCAGCTATCACTTGAGTTCAGTTCAGTTGCTTAGTGGTGTCCGACTCTTTGCGACCCCATGAATGGCAGCACGCCTGGCCTCCCTGTCAATCACCAACACCTGCAGTCCACCGAGTCGATGATCCCCTTCAACCATCTAATCCACCATCTAATCCTCTGTCGTCCCCTTCTCTTCCTGCTCTCAATCTTCCCCAGCATCAGGGTCTTTTCAAATGAGTCAGCTCTTCGCATCTGAAGGCCAAAGTACTGCAGTTTCAGCTTTAACATCAGTCCTTAAAATGCACAACCAGGACAGATCTCCTTTAGAATGGACTGGTTGGATTTCCTGGAAGTCCAAGGGACTCTCAATAATCTTCTCCAACAACACAGTTCAAAAGAATCATTCTGCACTCGGCTTTCTTTATAGTCCAACTCTCAGATCCATGCACGACTACTGCAAAAACCATAGCCTTGACTAGACAGACCTTTGTTGGCAAAGTCATTCTCTGCTTTTTAATATCGTGTCTAGGTTGGTCATACTTTCCTTCCAAAGAGTAAGCGCCTTTTAATTTCATGGCTGCAATCACCTTCTGCAGTGATTTTGAGCCCAGAAAACTAAAGTCAGCCTCTGTTTCCACTGTTTCCCCATCTATTTGCCATGAAGTGATGGGACCAGTATCTGAATGTTGTTCTTTAAGCCAACTTTTTATTCTCTTCTTTCACGTTCGTTAAGAGGTTATTAATTCTTCTTCACTTTCTGCCATAAGGGTGGTGTCATCTGCATATCTGAGGTTATTGATATTTCTCCCTGCAATCTTGATTCCAGCTTGTGTTTCCTACAGACCAGTGTTTCTCATGATGTAATTTGCATATAAGTTAAATAAGCAGGGTGAAATATACAGCTTTGATGTACTCCTTTTCCTGTTTGGAACCAAACTGTTGTTCCATGTCCAGGACTATATATTGCTTCCTGACTTTCATACAAGTTTCTCCATATGCAAGTCAGGTGGTCTGTTATTCCCATATTTAAAAAAAAAATTTACACAGTTAATTGTGATCCACAATTCAAAGGCTTTGGCAAAGTCAATAAAGCAGAAACATATGATTTCCTGGATTTCTCTTGTTTTTCCGAAAACCGAGTGGATGTTGGCCATTTGATCTCTAGTTCCTCTGCCTTTTTTTTTTCAATTAATTAATTTTTTATTGGAGGCAAATTATTTTACAATATTATATTGGTTGGTTTTGCCATACATTGACATGAATTCGCCCCGGGTTTACATAAGTTCCCCCTCCTGAACCCCCCTCCCACCTCCCTCCTCCCTTTATCCTCCCTCTGGGTCATCCCTGTATGCCAGCACCGAGCATCCTATAACATGCATTGACCCTGAACTAGTGATTCATTTCACATATGACAACATATGTGTTTCAATGCCATTCTCCCAAATCATCCCACCCTCACCCTCTCCCACAGAGTCCCAAAGACTGATCTATACATCTGTGTCTCTTTTGCCGTCTCGTATACAGGGTTATCATTTGCATCTTTCTAAATTCCATATATATGCGTTAGTATGCTGTATTGGTGTTTTTCTTTCTGGCTTACTTCACTCTGTATAATAGGCTCCAGTTTCATCCACCTCATTAGAACTGATTCAAATGTATTATTTATAATGGCTGAATAATACTCCATTGTGTATATGTACCAAAGCTTTCTTATCCATTCGTCTGCAGATGGACATCTAGGTTGCTTCCATGTCCTGGCTATTATAAACAGTGCTGCAGTGAACATTGGAGTACATGTATCTCTTTCAATTCTGGTTTCCTCGGTGTGTAAGCCCAGGAGTGTGATTGCTGGATCATATGGCCATTCTATTTCCAGTTTTTTGGGGAATCTTCACACTGTTCTCCATAGTGGCTCTACTAGTTTGCATTCCCACCAACAGTGTAAGAGGGTTCATTTCTCTCCACATCCTCTCCAGCATTTATTGCATGTAGACTTTTGGATAGCAGCCATTCTGACAGGTGTGAAATGGTATCTCATTGTGGCTTTGATTTGCATCTCTCTGATTATGAGGGATGTTGAGCATTTTTTCAAGTGTTTGTTAGCCATCTGTATGTCTTTGGAGAATTGTCTGTTTAGTTCTTTGGCCCATTTTTTGATTGGGTCATTTATTTTTCTGGAATTGAGTTGCAGGAGCTGCTTGTATATTTTGGAGATGAATCCTTTATCAGTTGCTTCATTTGCTATTAGTTTCTCCCATTCTGAAGGCTGTCTTTTCACCTTGCTTATAGTTTCCTTTGTTGTGCAGAAGCTTTTGATTTTAATTAGGTCCCATTTGTTTATTTTTGCTTTTATTTCCAATATTCTGGGAGGTGGGTCATGGAGGATCCTGCTGTGATTTATGTCGGAGAGTGTTTTGCCTAGGTTCTCCTCTAGGAGTTTTATAGTTTCTGGTCTTACATTTAGCTCTCTAATCCATTTTGAGTTTATTTTGGTGTATGGTGTTAGGAAGTGTTCTAGTTTCATTCTTTTACAAGTGGCTGACCAGTTTTCCCAGCACCACTTGTTAAAGAGACTGTCTTTTCTCCATTTTATATTCTTGCCTCCGTTGTCAAAGATGAGGTGTCCATAGGTGCGTGGAATTATCTCTGGGCTTTCTATTTTTTCCATTGATCTATATTTCTGTCTTTATGCCAGTACCATACTGTCTTGATGACTGTGACTTTGTAGTAGAGCCTGAAGTCCGGCAGGTTAATTCCCCCAGTTCCAGTTTTCTTCCTCAAGATTGCTTTGGCTATTCGAGGTTTGTTATATTTCCATACAAATTGTGAGATTATTTGTTCTAGTTCTGTGAAAAATATCCTTGGTAGCTTGATAGGGATTGCATTGAATGTATAAATTACTTTGGGTAGTATACTCATTTTTACAATATTTATTCTTCCAATCCATGAGCATGGTATATTTCTCCATCTATTAGTGTCCTCTTTGATTGCTTTCAGTAGTGTTTTATAGTTTTCTATGTACAAGTCTTTTGTTTCTTTAGGTAGATATATTTCTAAGTATTTAATTCTTTTCATTGCAACAGTGAATGGAATAGTTTCCTTAATTTCTCTTTCTATTTTCTCATTATCAGTGTATAGGAATGCAAGGGATTTCTGTGTGTTGATTTTATATCCTGCAACGTTACTGTAATCATTGATTAACTCTAGTAGTTTTCTGGTAGAGTCTCTAGGGTTTTCTATGTAGAGGATCATGTCATCAGCGAACAGTCAAAGTTTTACTTCTTCTTTTCCAATTTGTATTCTTTTTATGTCTTTTTCTTCTCTGATTGCTGTGGCCAAAACTTCCAGAACTATGTTGAACGGTAGTGGTGAGAGTGGGCACCCTTGTCTTGTTCCTGACTTTAGGGGAAATGTTTTCAGTTTTTCACCATTGAGGATAATGTTTGCTGTGGGTTTGTCATATATAGCTTTTATTATGTTGAGGTATGTCCCTTCTATTCCCACTTTCTGGAGGGTTTTTATCATAAATGGATGTTGAATTTTGTCAAAGGCTTTCTCTGCATCTATTGAGAGAATCATATGATTTTTATTTTTTAGTTTGTTAATGTGGTGTATTACATTGATTGATTAGTGGATATTGAAGAATCCTTGCATTCCTGGGATAAAGCCCACTTGGACATGATGTATGATCTTCTTAATATGTTGTTGGATTGTGATTGCTAGCATTTTGTTAAGGATTTTTGCATCCATGTTCATCAGTGATATTGGCCTGTAGTTTTCTTTTTTTGTGGGGTCTTTACCAGGTTTTGGGATTTGGAAGTTTCCCTTCCTCAGCAATTTTCTGGAAGAGTTTGAATAGAATAGGTGTTAGCTCTTCTCTAAATTTTTGGTAGAATTCGGCTGTGAAGCCGTCTGGACCTGGGCTTTTGTTTGCTGGAAGTTTCCTGATTACAGCCTCTAGTTCCTTGCTTGTGATGGGTCTGTTCAGATTGTATATTTCTTCCTGGTTCAGTTTTGGAAAGTTGTACTTTTCTAAGAATTTGTCCATTTCTTCCAGGTTTTTCATTTTATTGCCATATAATTGCTGATAATATTCTCTAATAATCCTTTGTATTTCTGTGTTGTCAGTTGTGATCTCTCCATTTTCATTTCTAATTTTATTGATTTGGTTCTTCTCCCTTTGTTACTTGATAAGTCTGGCTAGTGGTTTGTCAATTTTATTTACCTTCTCAAAGAACCAACTTTTGGCTTTGTTGATTTTTGCTATGGTCTCTTTTGTTACTTTTGCATTTATCTCTGCCCTAATTTTTACAATTTCTTTCCTTCTACTGACCCTGGGGTTCTTCATTTCTTCCTTTTCTAGTTGCTTTAGATGTAGAGTTAGGTTGTTTAGTTGACTTTTTTCTTGTTTCTTGATGTGTGCCTGTATTGCTATGAACTTCCCCCTTAGCACTGCTTTTACAGTGTCCCAGAGGTTTTGGGTTGTTGTGTTTTCATTTTCATTCATTTCTATGCATATTTTGATTTCTCTTTTGATTTCTTCTATGATTTGTTCATTATTCAGCAGCGTGTTGTTCAGCATCCATATTTTGGCATTTTTAATAGTTTTTCTCTTGTAATTGAGATCTAATCTTACTGCATTGTGGTCAGAAAAGATGCATGGAATGATTTCAACTTTTTTGAATGTAACAAGGCTAGATTTATGGTCCAGGATGTGATCTATCCTGGAAAAGGTTCCGTGTGAGCTTGAGAAAAAGGTGAAATTCATTGTTTTGGGGTGAAATGTCCTATAGATATCTATTAGGTCTAACTGGTCTATTGTATCATTTAAAGTTTGTGTTTCCTTGTTAATTTTCTGTTTAGTTGATCTATCCATAGATGTAACTGGGGTATTAAAATCTCCCACTATTATTGCATTATTGTTAATTTCCCCTTTCATGCTTGTTAGTAATTGTCTTACATATTGCGGTGCTCCTATATTGGGTGCATAAATATTTATAATTGTTATATCTTCATCTTGAATTGATCCTTTGATCATTATGTAGTTCTCCTTCTTTGTCTCTTTTCACAGCCTTTGTTTTAAAGTCTATTTTATCTGATATGAGTATTGCTACTCCTGATTTCTTTTGGTCTCTGTTTGCATGGAATATCTTTTTCCAGCCCTTCACTTTCAGTCTGTGTGTGTCCCTCATTTTGAGGTGGATCTCTTGAAGACAACAGATATGGGGGTCTTGTTTTTGTATCCATTCAGCCAGTCTTTGTCTTTTGGTTTGGGCATTCAACCCACTTACGTTTAAGGTAATTATTGATAAGTAAGATCCCGTAGCCATTTTCTTTATTGCTTTGGGTTCGAGTTTATACACCCTTTCTGTGTTTCCTGTCTAGAAAAGATCTTTTAGCATTTGTTGGAGAGCTGGTTTGGTAATGCTGAATTCTCTCAGCTTTTGCTTGTCTGTAAAGCTTTTGATTTCTCCTTCCTATTTGAATGAGATCCTTGCTGGGTACAGTAGTCTGGGCTGTAGGTTATTTTCTTTCATCACTTTAAGTATGTCTTGCCATTCCCTCCTGGCCTGAAGAGTTTCTGTTGAAATATCAGCTGTTATCCTTATGGGAATCCCCTTGTGTGTTATTTGCTGTTTTTCCCTTGCTGCTTTTAATATTTGTTCTTTGTGTTAATTTGATTATTATGTGTCTTGGAGTATTTCGCCTTGGGTTTATCCAGTTGGGGACTCTCTGGGTTTCTTGGACTTGGGTGATTATTTCTTTCCCTATTTTAGGGAAGTTTTCAACTATTATCTCCTCAAGTATTCTTTCATGGTCTTTCTTTTTGTCTTCTTCTTCTGGGATTCCTATGATTCGAATGTTGGAGCGTTTAACACTGTCCCAGGGGTCTCTAATATTGTTCTCATTTCTTTTAATTTGTTTTTCTTTTTTCCTCTCTGTTTCATTTATTTCTACAATTCTATCTTCTAACTCGCTTATCCTGTCTTCTGCCGCTGTTATTCTACTGTTTATTCTTTCCAGAGTGTTTCTGATCTCATCTATTGCATTATTCATTGCATATTGACTCTTTTTTATTTCCTCTAAGTCCTTATTAAACCTTTCTTCCATATTCTCAATCTTTTTCTCCAGGTTATTTATCTGTAACTCCATTTTGCTTTCAAGATTTTGAATCATTTTCACCATCAAAATTTGAAATTCTTTATCAGGTAGATTTCCTATATCTTCCTCTTTTGTTTGTGTTGATGGACATTTATTTTGTTCCTTTACTTGCTGGGTATTTCTCTGCCTCTTCATCTTACTTATAATGCTTTGCTTGGGGTGGCCTTTCCCTCTTCTGGCCGTTTGTGTAGTTCTCTTTATTATGTAGTTTCCTCGTTGTGTGTGGGGTTGGACAGGTGACTTGTCAAGGTTCCCTGGTTACGGAAGCTTGTGTTGGTGTTCTGGTGAGTGGAGCTGGATTTGTTCTCTCTGGAGTGCAATGAAGTGTCCAGTAATGAGTTATGAGATATCAGTGGGTTTGGAGTGACTTTGGGCAGCCTGTTTATTGAAGCTCAGGGCTAGTTTCCTGTGTTACTGGAGAATTTGCGTGGTATGTCTTGCTCTGGAACTTGTTGACCCTTGGGTGGTGCTTGGTTTTAGTGTAGGTATGGAGACGTATGATAAGCTCCTATTGATTAATGTTCGCTGGAGTCAGGAGTTCTCTGGTGTTCTCAGGATTCAGGCTTAAGCCTCTTGCCTCTGGTTTTTGGTCTTATTTTTAGAGTAGCCTCTAGACGTCTCTATCTGTCATTTCCAAGGTGGTTCCCTCTGTTTTAGCTTCTATTTGCTGGTCTCTTCAGTGTCTAATTTCCGTCCTGATACTAGGGGGTGGGTGGACACTTTTTAAGGCTCAGTTGTTCAGTCCTGTTCTGGGAAGGGAGGAACGCTGCAGACAAATATCTCTGGCGTCTGTGGGGAGTGCTCGCAGCGACATGGCCACACTGGGTTTGCCCCCACTCACAGCGCGTGTGCTGTCCCAGTCTACACTGCACAGGCTCTAGGTTGCTCTGCCGGGAACTGTCTGAGGCCGGCGCCGGGTTGTATGCACTTCCCAGGTCTGAGCGGCTCAAGTTCATGTTCTCAGGTACTCCACAAATGCGCAGACTTGGTTGGGCCTTCGTTTTGTGCCTTCCCCGGTCTGAGCAGCTCAGGGGACCAGGTGTTTGGCGAGCGCAGTCTCTGCGACTTATCGCCTCCCCAGTCCCCGCCACTCAGTATTCTGGGTGTACAACTGGCACACCTTCTCAGGGGGATACCGACCGGCCCGAGCCCAAGAAGTCCTGAATAGCAACAAGCCTGTCTGCTGTTTGTATCAGATGCCTTTCTGGGGCTGCGGTTGCCCGCTCCGGCTCTGGCTGCGCTCCCTGCCTGTCTCGGCGGGGGATGAGGGATGGGCCGACCGCAGCCGGCTCGCTCTGCTCAGTCCTTTATTCTGTGAGCGGGGCTGGCCGAGTCTTAGGTTAGAGCTTTCCGCCTTTTCATGGGGAAGCTATCCCACAGTCTGCTTTGCTCTCCCCTGTTCTCTCAAATTGTTCTCGCGGCATTCAAGCCCAGTCCTCTCTCTAAGCAGTTCAGCCGGCTCCTCCCTGCCCAGCCCCGGCTTGCTAATGGTGTATGCAGGCGTCTGCGCTGCTTCTCTGCTGGGAGTTACCGTTTGGCGGGTAGTCTGTGGGTTTTAAAAAAATCTTTAAAAAAAGAAGAGGGTTATGTGGCCCTCTGATCTTCCAAGGCTCGCCACAGATTTGTCTGTGAGAGTGTTTCCTGGTGTTTGGAAACTTCTCTCTTTTTAAAGCCTCCCTTCCCGGGACGGAGCTCCGTCCTTACTTCTTTTGTCTCGCTTTTTATCTTTTATGTTTTTTCCTACCTCCTTTCGAAGACAATGGGCTGCTTTTCTGGGTGCCTGAGGTACTCTGCCAGCATTCAGAAGTTGTTTTGTGGACTTTACTCCACGTTCAAATGTTCTTTTGATGAATTTGTGGAGGAGAGAGTGGTCTCGCCGTCCTATTCCTCCGCCATCTTGTTCCCTCTCCCTCCTCTGCCTTTTCTAGATCCACCTTGAATATCTGGAAATTCATGGTTCCCATGTTACTGATTCATGGCTTGGAAAATTTTAAGGAACACTTTAATAGAGTGTGAGATGAGTGTAATTTTATTGTAGTTCAGCATTTTTTGCCATTGCTTTTCTTTGAGATTGGAGTGAAATCTGATATTTCCCAGTCTTGTGTCCACTGCTGAGTTTTGAAAGTTTGCCAGCATATTGCATGCATCACTGTCACAGCATCGTTTTTCAGGATTTTAAATAGTTCAAATGGAATTCCATCATCTCCAGTATCTTTCTTCATAATGATGCTTCCTAAGGCCCACTAGACTTCACTTTTCAGGATGTCTGGCTCTAGGTGAGTAATTTCGTGATTATCTGGGTCATGAAGTGTTTTTTTTTTTTTTCTTTCTGTGAAGTCCTTATGTGTATTCTTGCCATCTGTTCTTAATCTCTTCTGCTTCTGTTAGGTCCCTACCATTTCTGAATGTCTCTGCTGATTTCCCAGATAACATACAATTACAGTAATAAGTCTTAGAGAATGCTGTTCTGGCATATTGTCTCGGGTAACACAGAGTTCCAGCCCCAGGGTTCCACTTCCATTCAGATGCAGGCCAAGAGGAGTCACCCAGAGTCATGGCTCAGACACACACAAGTGGAGACATGCCCTGGCTTTGCTGGCACTGTGACTTTGGAGCGCACCACTCCTCCCAGCCCACACATCCCTCCACCCCATGGGTTTGCCTGTGCCCTCACCCATATTCCTCATCCTGCTCCTGCTCCTTCTATCCTCCTGAACAACCAACCCTAAGAAGCTGTAGTAAGGATATGACTTTGCCCCAGGATCCAGGAATGCCCTGGATGATTCCACAAGCGACACTTTTCCTCTGATGGTTCTTCCACCTGAGCGGAATTACCCTGCGGAATTACCCTGCGGTAATTTTCACTCCCACAATTCAGCTATACCTGCGGGAAAGCCAATGCCTCCACTGCACGAAGTGGGGGCAGTGGAAGCCAATCTCTCGGGGTTGTTGACCTGCATACAGGTTTCTCAAGAGGCAGGTCAGGTGGCCTGGTATTCCCATCTCTTTCAGAATTTTCCACAATTTATTGTGATCCACAGAGTCAAAGGCTTTGGCATAGTCAATGAAGCAGAAATAGATGTTTTTCTGGAACTCTCTTGCTTTCCCCATGATCAAGCATATGTTGGCAATTTGATCTCTGGTGCCTGTGCCTTTTGTAAAACCTGATTGAACATCTGGGATTTCACGGTTCACATATTTCTGAAGCCTGGTTTCGAGGATTTTGAGCGTGACTTTACTAGTGTGTGAGATGAGTGAAATTTTGTGGTAGTTTGAGCATTCTTTGTTATTGCCTTTCTTTGGGATTGGAATGAAGACTGACATTTTCCAGTCCTGTGGTCACTGATGAGTTTTCCAAATTTGCTGGCATATTGAGTGAAGCACTTTCACAGCATCATCGGAGCAGCTGTGAAGAGATATCCCATGCCCAAAGTAAGAGAAACCCAAATAAGATGGTACGTATTTTAAGGGGACATCAGAGAGTAGACACACTGAAATCATGATCACAGGAAACTAGTCGATCTGATCACATGGACCACAGCCGAATTTGGTCCACTGGAGAAGGCAATGGCAAACCACTTCAGTGTACTTGCCTTGAGGACTCCAGGAACAGCATCAAAGGGCAAAATGATAGGATACTGAATGAGGAATTCCCAGGTCGGTAGGTGCCCAGTTTGCTCCTGTATATCCGTGGAGAAATATCTATAGATGGAATGAAGGGATGGAGCAAAAACAAAACCAATACCCAGTTGTGGATGTGTCTGGTTATAGAAGCAAGGTCCGGTGCTCTAAAGAGCAATATTGCATAGGAACCTGGAATGTTAGGTCCGTGAATCAAGGCAAATTGGAAGTGGTCAAACAGGAGATGGCAAGAGTGAACATAGACATTCTAGAAATCAGTGAATGAAAATGGACTGCAATGGGTGAATTTAACTCAGATGACCATTATATCTACTACTGTGGGCAGGAATCCCTTAGAAAAAAATGGAGTAGCCATCATAGTCAACAAAAGAGTCCGAAATGCAGTACTTGGGTGCAATCTTAAAAACGACAGAATGATTTCTGTTCTTTTCCAAGGCAAACCATTCAATATTACAGTAATCCATGCCTATGCCCCAACCAGTAACTCTGAAGAGGCCGAAGTTGAACGGTTCTATGAATACCTACAAGACCTGATCAACACAAGCATGCCCTAAATGGAAGCTATTTTCATGAGCAACAGTTTCAAAGTGCAAATAGGGGAGGCAAGTGTTTCAGTAGCTGAAGACCCAGTGGTTCTTATGAAATATAGAGCTTTCCATATTTCTTACAGGAAAAGCTCATTTCTGATCTTCAACTGTGAAATATAGAGAAGCCCTACTTCCATGAAGAAGGATTAACTGAGATTTTGATACAGGAAATACAGAGAATTCTGTATTTCAGGGTGAAAATTGACTCTCTTGATATATGTTTGAGCAATACCAAGAATTCCATATCTCTTGAAGAAAGAGTGGTGGGCAGATTTTCATTTGCAAAATAGAGATGATTTCAATTCCATAACGATCCTCTGTATCTTAAGAAAACCAATGCCAATGTTTTCATATGTTAAATATAGATAATTCCATATTTCATTTAAGAAAATCACCACCCAGATTTTCGTATATGATATATGGAGAACTCCACATTTGGGGTAAGAAAATATCGTGATACAGGATGCTTGGGGCTGGTGCACTGGGGTGACACATGGGATGACATGGGGAGGGAGGTAGGAGGGGGATTCAAGATAGGGAACACATTTAGACCCGGGGGAGATTCATGCCAATGTATGGCAAAACCAATAAAATAATGTAAAGTAATTAGCCTCCAATTAAAATTTAAGAAAATTAAAAAAGAATATGATAAAAAAAGATTAAAAAAGGAAGAAAACCAATGCCAAGGTTTTCATATGTGAAATATAAAGGATTCCATATTTCATTTAAGAATATCACCATCCAGATTTTCTTATATGATATACAGAGAAATCCACATTTTGGGTACGAAAAATAGCATCCAGATGCTTATAACGTGATATGCCAGAAAATTCAATGTATTATGGACTAAAAGCAGCATCAAGATTTTCACATGTAACATATACAGAGTTTGATATTTAATTGAGTAAAATTGTCACCATGATTTTTCAGATGTGAAATATACAGAATTCCATATTGTATGTAGGAGTATGACTGCACTGATTTTGGTGTCTGAAATGTACAGAATCCTAGATTTCGTGTGGAAATGATTTTTCATATGTGATGTAAATAAATTGCAGTCTTCATCTATGAAAATTTTAACAGATATTTTTGTATGTGATGTAGAGAGTATTTATATCTCATGTAAATTCTATGTGGTCAGATTTCAAATGTGAAATATAGAGAATTCCACATTTTAGGGCATTTTCCTATAGGAAATATAGAGAATGTTTTCCATGGTTTTTGCGATAATACCTGGGACATGATTTCCATATGTCATACATGAAAAAATTCATATTTCTTGCCTGATAATCAGTTCACACATTTCTATAGGATACATGGAGACTTTTCATATTTCATT
This sequence comes from Moschus berezovskii, assembly GCF_049115385.1. Taxonomy (NCBI): domain Eukaryota; kingdom Metazoa; phylum Chordata; class Mammalia; order Artiodactyla; family Moschidae; genus Moschus; species Moschus berezovskii. Next base: position 55,332,976 of record NC_142489.1, read on the forward strand.
ATGAAGGGCTATCTCCAGATTTCTATATGAGAATTATAGAAAATTACATATTTGTGTCAGAAAATAATAATACAGATTGTTTTTTATTATGAAATATCAGAATTTCATATGGCAAGGAAATATATATATATATATATATATATATATATATATATATATATATTCTGTCATCTGTAAAATAGACCTCATCGCATGTTTCTTTTAGGAAAATCTACACTTTGATTTTCACATGTGATACATATCGAATTCCATATTTCACATTTGAAATTGAATGCCTCGAAAACGCTTGCTATTATTTAATTGTGTGAAGTATAGAGAATTCAATATTCAATGCAAGAAATACGAATACCCATATTTCCAATGGTAACAGAAAGAATTACACATATCATGTAGGGAAATATGCACACAGATATTCATAAATGTATTTTAAAGAATTCAGTGTTTAATTCCTCTATATAATATATCCACTATATACCATACCAAAACTCCATATTTTATGCAAGAAAATCTGTGCCTGGATTTTCAAGAGATATTTAGAGAATTCCATCTCATTATCTATTTTCCTTAAAGTAACATCAGCCATATTTTAGAATGTGAACTGTAAAGAACCACATATTTCAGAAAGTAAACCTGTGCTCATATTTTGATAAGGGTCATACAGAAAATTCCTTATTTCATACAGGGAAGTCTACACCCATCTTTTCATATGTAACATGTAGCAAATTGTGGAGAAAAATCAGTGTCCAGATTTCATAAATGAAATTATAAAGATTTTATATTTCATGTCATTGTATCTGAGATATTTCCATATTTGATAAATAGAAAATTCCATATCATGTACAAAAGCTGCACTCAAGTTTTCATATCTGTATGATACACAGCCTATGTGCCTTGTCAGAAAATATGCACCCTGATTTTTTATGTGAAAAGAACAAAAATCCATATTTCTGTGTCAAAACTTGCTCAACAGGTTTTTATATTTGAAATATAGAGAATTCCATATTGCACGCAGGTAAATCTGCTTGCAGATCTAAATAGTCAGATACAGAGAATTCCATATATCAGCTAGATAGAGTTGCACCTAAGTGGTGAAATATGAAATGGAAAGACTACCGTATTTCATGTAGGAAAGTATGTGCCTTGATTTTATATGTGAGATTTCAGTCAGTTCAGTTCAGTCGCTCAGTCGTGTCCGACTCTCCGCTACCCCATGAATCACAGCTTCCAGGCCTCCCTGTCCATCACCCACTCCCGGAGTTCACTCAGACTCATGTCCATCAAGGCAGTGATGCCATCCAGCCATCTCATTCTCTGTCTTCCCCTTCTCCTCCTGCGCCCAATCCTTAAATTGTAGTACCTATTAGTAAATCTCAATTTGAGAATGGTTTGCAAACTTCTGCTGACTTCCAAATAGATTTTTTGAAATCAATCTTATTTCAGTATTAACCATATGATGACGTACATTTGTAGTATTCTCTCATGTTCCCAGAAGAGGGTGCTTGCTATGAGCAGTGTGTTCTCTTGGCAAACCTCTGTTAGACTTTGGAAGACTTCATTTTGTACTCTAAGGCCCAATTTGCCTGTTACCCCGGGTATGTCTTGACTTCCTACTTTTGCATTCCATTCCCCTATGATGGACAGTTCATCGTTCTTGTTTATTAGTTCTAGAAAGTCTTGTAGGTCTTTATAGAATTGTTCTAGTTCAGCTACTTCAGCATGTCTCGTCAGGGCACAGACTTGGATTAGTGTGTTATTAAATGGGTTCCCCTGGAAAGAAACAGAGATCATTCTGTCATTTTTCAGATTGCCAACAAATACTACATTCTAGACTCTTTTGTTGACTATGATGGCTACTCCAATTCTTCTGAGGGATTCTTTCCCACTGTAGTAGACATAATGGTCATCTGAGATAAATTTATCCATTCCCGTCCATTTTAGTTCACTGATGCCTAAAATGTCAATGTTCACTCTTGACATCGCCGTTTTAACCCCTTCCTATTTAAATACCTTGATTCATGGACCTAATCTTTAAAGTTCCTATGCAATCTTGCTTTTTAGAGTATTGGAGTGTTCTTCCATCACTAGTCACATCTGCAACTGGGTACTGTTTTGGCTTTGGCTCCATCACTTCATTCTTTTTGGAGTTTCTTCTGCACTGATCTCCCATATGATATCAGGCAGCTACCAACCCTGGAGTTTGTCTTTCAGTATGCTATATTTTGCCTTTACATGCTGCCCATGGATTTCTTCAGGCAAGAATACTGACGAGGTTTTGCATTCCCTTCTCCAAGGACCACGATTTGTCAGAACCCATTACCATGATCCGTCCATCTTGGGTGGCCCTACAAGCATGGCACATAGTTTCATTGAGTGAGTTAGACAAGGCTCAGTCCCATGTGATCAGTTTGGTTAGTTTTCTGAGATTATGGTTTTCATTCGAGGTTGTGGAAGCTTCTTGATGGGAACGACTGACTAAGGGAAACTGATTCTTGTTCTGATGGGTAGAGCCATGCTCAGTTCTGTGCAGTTCAGTGGCTCAGTCATTGACAAATCTTTGTGGCCCTATGCACTGCAGCATGCCAGTCCTCCCCGTCCATCACCAACTCATCGAGTTTACTCAAACTCATGTTCATTAAGTCGGTGATGTTCTCCAATCATCTCATCTTCTGTCTACTGTTATCCTCCCACTCTGAACCTTTCCCAGTGTCAGGGTCTTTTCCAATGAGTCAGTTCTTCATACCACACGGCCAAAGTATTGGAGTTTCAGATTCAGCATCATTCCTTCCATTGAATATTCCGGACTGATTTCCTTTAGGGTGGACTGCTTGGATCTCCTTGCCATTCAAAAGACTCTCAAGCCTCTTCTCCAACATCACACTTCAAAAGCATCAATTCTTTGGCTTTCTTTATAGTCCAAATAGCTCAGCTTTCTTTATAGTCCAAATCTCTCATCCATACATGACTATCGATAAAATTATAACTTTGACTAGACCGAAATATTTTGGAAAGTAATCTCTCTGATATTTGATATGCTATCTGGTTTGGTCATATTTTTCTACCAAAGAGAAAGCATATTTTAATTTTATGGCTGCATTTCCAATCTGCTGTGATTTTGAATACATCTCCACACACAAAACCCACTCCTGGCCAAAGAAAAAAAAAAAAAGTCTCTCATTCTTTCCATTGTTTCCCCTTCTATTTGCCATGAAGTGATGAGACTGGTTGACATCATCATTGTTTTCTGAGTTTTGAGTTTTATGTCATCTATTTCACTCTCCCCTTTCAGATTCATCAAGAGGCTATGTAGTTCGTCTTCCCTTTCTGCCATATATATGGTGCCATCTCCAGATAAGAGATTATTGATATTTCACCTGGCTATCTTGATTCCAGCATGTGTTTATGCAACCAGGCATTTCGCATGATGTGATCTGCATATAATTTACATCATCAGCATGTCAGTATACAGCCTTGACATACTCCTTTTCCATTGGATTCAGACTGTTTTTCCATTTCCAGTTCTAACTGTGGCGTCTTGACCTGCATACAGAATTTTTCAGGAGGCAGGTCAGGTGGTCTTGTATTATTATCTCTTGAGGAATTTTCCATAGTTTGTTGTGATTCAGAGTCAATGGTTTTGGTTCAGTCATTGATGCAGAAGTAGACTTTTTTCTTCTGGTACTCTCTTCCTGCGTTGTTGATCCAAAAATTATTGACAATTTGATCTCTGGTTCCTCTGCCTTTTAAAAATCAAACTTAAACACCTGGAAGTTCATGGTTTATGTACTGTTGAAGCCTATTTTGGAGAATTTCGATCATTATTTTGCTAGTGTGTAAGAAGGCAATGGCAACCACCCCAGTTCTCTTGCCTGGAAAATCCCATTGACAAAGAAGCCTGGTAGGCTGCAGTCCATGCGGTCACTAAGAGTTGGACAAGGCTGAGCAAATTTACTTTCATTTTTCACTTTTATGCATTGGAAAAGGAAATGGCAACCTACTCCAGTGTTCTTTCCTGGAGAATCCCGGGGAAAGGGGATCCTGGTGGGCTGCCGTCTATGGGGTCGCACAGAGTCGGACACGACTGAAGTAATGTAGTAGTAGTAGTAGTAGTAGTAGGATGATTGTAATTGTGTGGTAGTGTGAATATTCTTTGGCACTGGCTTTCTTTAAGGTTGAACTAAAACTGAACTTCTCCTTGCATAATTATGGGTCACTAATATGTGTATATTACAAAACCCATCCCAATATTGGATTATGCTTATCGTCCACTTAATTTTTTTAAAACTAATTTATGAAAAAGGAGTGAAGAAGATAAAATAATTCTACTTGGTGCTCTCTGTTGACCTAAATCTGAAGGAAGTCTAAAAATGCAGGGATTTATGTACACATAAGTGTCATTCATTTTGATATATTACAAAAAAGTAAGAGAAGGTTGTATAATTTTTATAAAATAAAATTGCTTAAAGCAATATTACAAGTCAGCTGTACCTCAAGGAGTGAACAAATAAATGGTTCCATCATTTGCAATATTTGGGTCCTTGAGAACGTGATGAGAAGTAAAATATTTCAGGTACAAGGTGACAGAAATTTAATCAGGTGATGGTATAAATAATAATATTTGAATTTAGAAAAAGTGAGTTGAACTAGTTTGCATTCCCACCAACAGTGTAAGGTTCCTTAAAAAACTGGAAATAGAACCACTATATGATCCAGCAATCGCACTCCTGGGCATACACACCGAGGAAACCAGAATTGAAAGAGACACATGTACTCCAATGTTCATCGCAGCACTGTTTATAATAGCCAGGACACGGAAGCAACCTAGATGTCTATCTGCAGATGAAAGGATAAGAAAGCTTTGATACATATACACAATGGAGTGTTACTGAGCCATTAAAAATAATGCATTGGAATCAGTTCTAACGAGGTGGATGAAACTAGAGCCTATTATACAGAGTAAAATAAGCCAGAAAGAAAAACACCAATGCAGTATAGTAAAGCATATATATGAAATTTAGAAAGATGTAAATGATAAACCTGTACACAAGACCGCAAAAGGACACAGATGGATAAAACAGTCTTTGGGACTATGTGGGTGAGGGTGGAATGATTTGGAAGAATGGCATTGAAACATGTATATTATCATATGTGAAACGAATCGCCAGTTCAGGGTCAATGCATTCTACAGAATGCTAGAGTCTGCTGTGCGGGGATGACCCAGAGGGATCATAAGGGGCGGAGGGAGGTGGGAGGTGGGTTCAGGAAGGGGAACTCATGTACACCCGGGGTGGACTCATGTCAATGTGTGGCAAAACCAACCAATATAATATTGTAAAATAATCCAGTTCAGGTCAGTACGGTTCAGTAGCTCAGTCGTGTCCGACTCTTTCCGACCCCATGAATCACAGCATGCCAGGCCTCCCTGTCCATCACCAACTCCCAGAGTTCACTAAAACTCATGAACATCCAGTCGGTGATGCCATCCAGTAATCTCATTCTCTACCGTCCCCTTCTCCTCACACCCCAAATCCCTCCCAGTGTCAGACTCTTCTCCAGTGAGTCAACTCGTCGCATGAGGTGGCCAAAGTATTGGAGTTTCAGCTTTAGCACCAGTCCTTTCTGTGAACATCCAGGACTGATCTCCTTTAGAATGGACTGGTTGGATCTCCTTGCAGTCCAAGGTACTCTCAAGAGTCTTCTCCAGCTCCACAGTTCAAAAGCATTAATTCTTTGGCGATCAGCTTTCTTCACAGTCCAACTTTCACGTCCATACATGACAACGGGAAAAACCATAGCCTTGACTAGATGGACCTTGGTTGGCAAAGTAATGTCTCTGCTTTTTAACATGGTATCTATGTTGGTTATAACTTTCCTTCCAAGGAGTAAGCGTCTTCTAATTTCCTGCCTGCAATCAGCATCTGCAGTGATTTTTGAGCCCTAAAAAATAAAGTCTGACACTGTTTCCACTCTTTCCCCATTTATTTCCCATGAAGTGATGGGGCCAGATGCCATGATCTTCATTTTCTGAAGGTTGAGCTTCAAGCCAAATTTTTACTCTCCTCTTTCACTGTCATCAAGAGGCTTTTGAGTTCCTCTTCACTTTCTGCCATAATGGTGGTGTCATCTGCATATCTGAGATTATTGATATTTCTCTCGGCAATCTTGACTCCAGCTCGTGCTTCTTCCATCCCAGCGTTCCTCATGATGTACTCTGCATAGAAGTTAAATAAGCAGGCTGACAATATACAAACTTGATGTACTCCTTTTCCTATTTGGAACCAGTCTGTTGTTCCATGACCAGTTCTAACTGTTGCTTCCTTACCTGTATACAGGTTTCTCAAGAGGCAGGTCAGGTGGTCTGGTATTCCCATCTCTTTCAGAATGTTCCACAGTCTATCGTGATCCACACAGTCAATGGCTTTGGCATAGTCAATGAAGCAGAAATAGATGTTTTATGGAACTCTCTTGCTTTCTCCATGATCCAGCCGATGTTTGCAATTTAATATCTCGTTCCTCTGCCTTTTCTAAAACCTGCTTGAACATCTGTGAGTCCACGGTTCACATATTGCTGAAGCCTGGCTTGGAGAATTTTGAGCGTGACTTTAGTAGAGTGTGAGTAAAATAATTAGCTTCCAATAAAAATAAAAAATATAAGAAAAAAAAAAGAAAATGTGAGTTGAAGGTCGTTATCTGAGCCTATTCAAAATGGAACATGATTGTTCAAGTTACCAACTTGTATCGTAGGTCAAATATTTATTCACGGAAGATGTTCTAATAGAGACATGACAGACATAGATCTGCAGATCTTCGCTCAAGATTATTACTGAAGTTGGAAATACAACTCCTATCACAGTCACACGTTCAATGACATGTACTAGAATATATGTTGCTCCCATTGATTAGGGCTTTCTAGGCATTCTACCCTAGGGCCAGGTAGTGAAAGGCAGAACTTCAGGATAGGCAAAAGTCTGTGTATTGCAGAGGCACAGTTCCTTTGATGGAGCCATTCACTGAGTCCTTTACCACGGTTAGAAAAAGTAGCCAACATGTCCGGTGCTCACCTCCATGATCTAATGGTTGTGGCAAACTGTAGGGGTAACAGTCTACGACACCCAGCCCTCTTCTGGATAGTATGAGAAGACAGAGGCCCAACTGTCCTTCGGGCACCTGACTCCCTCTTTAAAATGACTGGCCAATGTATGAGAACCTTGGAAAGAGAAGGACACAGAGAAGAGACAGCGTCCCCTTCAGCTGGGACTGGGCACTGATAGGAGACCCAAGACCAGACATTGAGATCTAGCCTGAACGCAGACAGGATTACCAACCTTCAGAAAGAAACCCTCCTCTTAACCAGGATGTTGGATGATGAAAGTCATTTTAGCATACTTCTTTTCAGGATACGGATTGATATTTGCTTCAGTACAGGTTTACAGAAACAGTATTACCTGACCGTGACTTTACCTCAATAACAGAGGATCTGAAAACACGATAGTTTCAACACCTAATTACAACTCTCACTTACGTTTCCTCTAAGAGTGCTGTGTTGAAAACTTTGAGGAGTTTGGTGTAAGTAAAGTCATAAGCCACACGTCTTGCATTGTTCTGCAATGAAAACCTCTAGTATTTAAATGCCAATCTTTGGTAATAACTTAGCCTAATAATATTGGGTAATTTTAGCAGTAGCATCCTATGTCTCAGTTATGTGGGACAGAGAGTGCCTCATTTCAAAACCACATTCTCTCAGGTGTACATGAGAAGATTACCCTTTTCCAGTATAAAACAAATTAGCTGGTGCACTGGGATGAACCAGAGGGATGGGATGGGGAGGGAGGTGGGAGGGCGGTCAAGATGGGGACTGGGGCGGATTCATGTCAATGTATGGCAAAACAAATAAAATGTTGTAAATTAATCCGCCTCCAATTAAAATAAATACATTTACAATAATAATAATAAAATCAAATTAGTAAACACTTATGGCTATCCCGATTATCAAGTTAATTAAGGACCAAATTATTGTGACAGATGTCGTCAGGTCTATTGAAGAATACTTATAACTTTGAAAATATTGTAATGAACTGATTTGCTAGTATCAGTTCAGTTCAGTTCAGTTCAGTCGCTCAGTCGTGTCCGACTCTTCGCGAGCCCATGAATCACAGCACGCCAGGCCTCCCTGTCCATCACCAACTCCCGGAGTACACTCAAACTCACGTCCACAGAGTCGGGGATGCCATCCAGCCATCTCATTCTCCGTCGTCCCCTTCTCCTCCCTCCCCCAACCTTTCCAACCTTGATAGTATATTAAAAAGTAGAGACATTACTTTGCGAACCAAGGTCCGTCTAGTCAAGGCAATGGTTTTTCCCGTGGTCATGTATGGATGTGAAAGTTGGACTGTGAAGAAAGCTGATCGCCGAAGAATCGATGCTTTTGAACTGTGGTGTTGGAGAAGACTCTTGAGAGTCCCTTATACTGCAAGGAGATCCAACCAGTCCATTCTAAAGGAGATCAATCCTGGATGTTCACTGGAGGGACTGATGCTAAAGCTGAAACTGCAATACTTTGCTAGTATACATATATAATAGATATGTATTTTGACTTTACAAACATTTTGTCGTTTGTATATGTGCATCACAGTTTGGTTTAATACTTATACAAAATAAATGTTCTTCTTTCCCTAATGTCTTTATATATAGGATATCGAGGTTGGCAAGAAACTCTGAATCTTGTTTACAGTTGTATGAGTCCCAAACAACCCATTTTTCTTAACAATCTTCATTCTGAATTGGGTAGATCTGATTAGTGGGGTGAACACTCAGGGATAGATTAGTAAACAACAGTCACAAGTCAAAAGAGGAAAATCAATATTGTAGAATAATTTTGTCCTCTCAAAATGTATATTTTGAAGCCGATGGCATCACCGACTCGATGGACATGAGTTTGAGTGAACTCCGGGAGTTGGTGATGGACAGGGAGGCCTGGCATGCTGTGATTCATGGGGTCACAGAGAGTCGGACATGACTGAGCTACTGAACTGAACTTACTTTACTTTGTACAGAGTCAAAATTGTGAGCAATGTATAATTGCTTTCTGAACCTTTTTGCCAATAGGGTTTTTAGGTAGATATTTTGATACACAGAACTGGGTTTTTATAAGGAAAGGAGAGCAGACACACAAAAAACAGAGACATTTATATGTGAAGACAAAGCCTTGTGATGATGTGCCACCATCCAAAAGAGGCCTTAGAAGAAAGCAAATCTGGTAACCCTTTGATTACTGGCTAGGTCCCTGGAAGTATGAGAAAATATTTATTGAAGCTACCTGCTTTATGGCATGCCTTTACAGCAAACCTTGAAAAGACTTACCCCACTACCTCTTGAAAATAAGCTTTCAAGTTCAAAAGAAGCCTGCAGTTCATACCCAGGTTCTCACGGAAAGGAAACTGTTAAAGAACTCTCTGACCCATTAACTGATAATGCTTCAGAATTTTAAAGGAAAAAATTCCATTCTCCATTGAAAAGAGAAGTATAAAGTATTTAGGAACAAATTTACCTAAAGAAACAAAAGACCTGAATCTATATATCGAAACCTAAAGCACTGCAGAAATAAAGGTAATAGAAACAGACAGAGAAATCTGTCAGGTTCTTAGATCAGAAGAATCAATATATGAAAATGAGTACACCAGCCAAAGCACCATAGGTTCACCGCTATCTCCCAGTGTTGTTGCTGTTGTTGTTGTTTTTTCCACAGAACAAGAAAAAAAATTTCAGCCTCTGATAGCCAAAGCAATCTTGAAAAAGAAGAATGGAAATAGTGGGATCAAACTGCCTGACTTCAGGTTATACTACAGTCATCAAGAAAGAAAGGTACCGGCACAAGACAAAAATATAGATCAATGGAACAATATAGAAAGCCCAGGGACATAGCCACACACATATGGACACTTTGTCTTTGACAAAGGAGGCAAAAATGTATAATGGAGGAGAGACAACGACTTTAAAAAGCGCTGCTGGGGAAAATGGTCAACAACTGTAAAACAATGGCGCTAAAACACATTCTACCACCCTATACAACAATACACTTAAAATGGATTAAAGAAATAAACATAAGTCTAGAAACTATATAACTCTCAGAGGAAAACATAGGCAGAACAGACTCTAACACGAATCACAGCATGATTCTCTGTGACCCACCTGAGTGATGGAAATAAAAACTAAAACAAATATGGGACCTCGTTAAACTTAAAAGTTTTCACAATGAAAGAAATAATACTCAAGGTGAAAAGGCAGCCTTCCAAATGGGAGAAAATAATAGGAAACAAAGTAACTGACAACAAACTAATCTCGAAATATACAAGCAACTCATGCATTTCAATACCAGAAAAATAAGCAATCCAATCAAAACGTGGGACAAAGAACTAAAGAGATTTCTCAGAAGGAGACATAAAGCTGTCTAACAAACACAGGAAAATCTCCTCAACATCACTCATTATCAGAGAAACTCAAAGCAATAGTACAGTGAGGTACCATTTCACACTGGCCAAAAAGCTACCATCAAAAGCTGCCATCAAAAACCTCTACAAGCCAACAATGCTGGAAAGGGGGCGGAGAAAGGGAACCTTCTGACATTGTTGGTGGGAAGGCACACTAGTATGGGCACTATGGAGGACAGTGTGGAGATTCCTTAAAAAAAGGGAAAAAAAGAAAATAGAATTACCATATGACCCAGCGACCCCACTTCTGGGTATAAACACCAAAACAACTAGAATTCAATGAAACATATGTACTTCATTGCATGAAGCAACCTTGATGTCTGGTTCGAAGATGAATGGTTAAGGATGATGCTATCCATATACACAGTGGAATATTCAGCTATTAAAAAAGGGACACGTTTGAGTCAGTGCTATGAGGTGGATGAAACTGGAGCCTATTATACAGAGGGAAGCAAGCCAGAAAGAGAAACACCAACACAATACATGAAACCTTATACATGAAATTTAGAAAGAGGTAACAACGATGCTATAAGCGAGACAATGAAAGTGACACACATATAAAGAAAAGAATTTGAGACTAGGTGGGAGAAAGTGAGGGTGGGATGCTAGGAAAGAATAGCACTGAAACATGAAACACTGAAACATGTATATTATCATATGGAGAACAGATAACCAGTTGAAGCTCATTACATGAAGCAAGGCATGCAAAACTGGTGCTGTGGGACAACCCAGAAGGATGAGTCCATGAGATGGCTGACTGATATAGTAGTGTGAAGGAAGTTCTGATGAGAATTCAGTAGTCACAAAAGTAGTTCACTTGTATTACAGTATATATATATATATATATATATATATATATATACACACACATATATATATATGGCCCCATAAATATATATATTTATGACTTCATTGCCATCCACATTTCTTTTACTGTAGCAATGAGTAGTCTAACCCACTGTGACTGAGGCCTTCAGATATGTCACTGTGAAGCCCATCCTTTCTTCTTTCTAAGATCATCTCCATGTTCCCCTGAGCATCAGGTGTCTCCACAAGTACTTCTTATGTGTTGCTCATGAAGACAGTTGAACAACCCTCATGACCTCTTATCAATCTCATTAAAGTGTGAAATATACAAATATGCTAAACAGGCCTGGAAATCTTCACTAATACTGAGAACTCCTTCAGAAGAGGGAGTCTCAGCCTTCCTGATAAGTGCTTGGTAAAGGTCATGTAACTCGTGGGAAAGAATATGAGGAATATGCTCACTCTTGCCATGGAAAGAAGTAGGTAACACGATGGAACTAATAAGCCCTTTCATATGTGACATAAAAAATGATGAGACAGCATAGGAAAGACAGGACTCAGAGCCACACATATGTGGGGGAAAGTTCTTGGGGTTCTTTTTTTCTACAACAGACCTGTTCAATGCATAAAGCAGCCTGCTCCTAGAAAGGAAGAGATATATATGGGTATCAAGATTATCATTTCCTTTCAGTGCCAGATCTTTCTGTTGTGCTCCTTACTGGTCTAGACAAGGGAAAACTTAAATTAGAGTTTATCATTCCCAAATAGAAAAGAAACGTCCCAGTGGACCAATTTCTATCAATTCAGAACAGTGTCTTTATTTCATATACTAGGATAGAAGTTTCAAATCTTGGATGGAGAAAAAGAAGCATAAGACCTTCCACATAGGATACATTTTTGTCTATTTCTTCTTTTTTCTTTTTTTTTGAAGGTAAAGAAACAGCCAGTGGACTTTAATAAAGTCACAGAGATAATTTAGAAAAATGTTAAGCCCTTCAGTGTGAGTGACACAGTGTCCTAGGTGACAATAAATGAAACACAATTGCATCTGACACTAAGTTACATGTATGTTTGTATGTTCAGTCTTCTCCAACTCTGCAACGAAATGGAATGTAGAACACCAGGGTCCTCTGCTCATGGGATTTACCAGGCAAGAGTGTTGCTTTCTGTGGCCATTTCCTACTCCACTGTTAGATGTGTAGAATGAATAAAAACATTATCCATGATTTTCTTGCATCTCTTTCAATGCAAAATAAATTATACAGGCTCTTTGTTCCAGCGAATCTTTCTGAAATTCCAAAGATGCCATTGTGAATGAGAAATGGTTAAAATATTGTGGACTCTCATGATCACAGCAAGGCAGATACAAATTAAAGGAAAAGGTAAACCTCGAAACCTGGCCTACCTTATAATTCAGTGAAGCTCATTTTTTGTTAAACAAATAAGAAAAGTTCCCTTCTTTATGTCCTTTTGACAGCTAAAGATGGAGAAATAGGCAGATAGACGGAGTAGAGCTCAGAGTAGTGGGACAGAAATCTCTGTATATGACCCAGTCAGTTTTCAAGGGTTTCACCTTTGTTTGCTTGTTTGTTTTTAAAGAACTCATTTCCCAGAACTTCATAGCAACGTTAGTGGTGCTGAAGATCTAGTGTCACCTTGGTGTTGGCGGGAACCATGACCACGAGCAAGTGGCACTGATTTCCCTTAGGGCTCCAGGTATAAATCAGTATGCCCAGTGTTTTTGTTCTCCGTAAGAGGAGCCACAAATCAAATACCCAAAATCTGTGGAATCATGAAAATAACAAAAGAGATCCAGGAACAAACAAACAAATAAACATATTCTTCTACTTCATTGTTTATAACAAAGGTTTTGACTGTGTGGATCACAACAAACGGTGGAAAATTCTTAAATTGATAGGAACACCAGGTCACCTGACCTGCTTTCTAAAATATCTGTATGCAGATCAAGAAACACCAGTTAGAACCAGATGGAAAACAACAGACTGCTTCCAATTATGGTAAGGATTATGACACGGTTGAATTTTGTCACTCTGCTTATTTAAATTATATGTAATGTTCACTTCAGTCGCTCAGTCATATCCAACTCTTTGCGACCCATTAACCACAGCACGCCAGGCCTCCTTGTCCATTACCAACTCCTTTGGTTTATGCAAACTCGTTTCCATTGAGTTGGTGATGCTATCCAATCATCTCATCCTCTGTCATCCCTTTCTCTTCGTGCCCTCAATATTTCGTAGCATCAGGAAATTTCCCAGTGAGTCACTTAATGGCCAAAGTATTGCAATTTCGTCTTCAAGATCAATCTCTCCCATGAACACCCAGGACTGATCTCCATTAGGAGGGACTGGTTGGATCTCCCTGCAGTCCAAGGGACTCTCAAGAGTCTTGGCCTACACAACAGTTCAAAAGCATCAATTCTTCAACGCTCAGATTTCTTTATAGTCCAACTCTCACATCCATACATGGCCACTGGGGAAACCATAGTCTTTACTAGATGGACCTTTGTTGACAAAGTAATGCCTCTGCTTTATAATATTCTGACCGGGCTGGTCATAACTTTCCTTCCAAAGAGTAAGCGTCTTTTAATTTTAATGGCTGAAATCACCATCTGCAGCAATCTTGGCGCCTAAGAAATAGTCAGTGACGGTTACAACTGTTTCCCGACCTATTTGTCGTGAAGCGATGGGACCGGATACCATAATCTTAGTTTTCTGTATGTTGAGTTTCAAGCGAACTTTTTCACTATCCTTTTTCACTGTCATCAAGTGGTTCTTTAGTTATTTTTCACTTTCTGCCAAAAGGGAGGTGTCATTGGCATATCTGACGTTATTGATATTTCTCCCAGAAACCTTGATACCAGCTTGTGTTTCCTCCAGCCCAGCACTTCTCATGATGTACTCTGCATATAAGTTAAATAAACAGGGTGATAATATACAGCCTTGACGTACTCCTTTTCCTATTCGGAACCAGTATGTTGTTCCATGTCCAGTTCTAACTGTTGCTTCGTGACCTGCATATAGGTTTCTCAAGAGGCAGTTCAGGTGGTCAGGTATTCTAATCTCTTTCAAATTTTCCAATTTATAGTGATCCACACACTCAAAGGCTTTGCCATAGCCAGGAAAGAAGATATAGATGCTTTTCTGGCACTCTCTTCCTTTTTCGATGATCCATCGGATGTTGGCAATTTGATCTCCGGATCCTCTGCCATTTTTAAAACCAGCTTGAACATCTGGAAGTTCACAGTTCACGTATTGCTGAAGCTTGGCTTGGAGAATATAGAGCATTATTTCACTAGTATGTAAGATGAGATTTGGTGATGGGCAGGGAGGCCTGGCGTGCTGTGATTCATGGGGTCGTGGAGAGTCGGACACGACTGAGCGACTGAACTGAAGATGAGTGCAATTGTGCGGTAGTTTACATATTCTATGGCATTGTCTTTCTTTGGGATTGAAATGAATATTGCCCTTTTCCAGTCCTGTGGCCACTGCTGAATTTTCCAAATTAGCTGGCATATTGAGTGCAGCATTTTTAAAGCATCATCTTTCAGGGTTTAAAATAGCTCAACTGAAATTCCAAAACCTACACTAGCTCAGTTCGTAGTGATGCTTCCTAAGGCCAGCTTGACTTCACATTCTAAGATGTCTGGCTCTAGGTGAGTGATCACACCATCGTGATTATCTGGGTTGTAAAGATATTTTTTTGTACAGTTCTTCTGTGTATTACCACCTCTACTCAATAGTTTCTGCTTCGGCTAGATCCCTACCGTTTCTGTGCTTTATTGAGACTATCGTTGCATGAGATGTTCTCTTAGGATCACCAGTGTTCTTGAGGAGATCTCTAGTCTTTCCCATTCTATTGGTTCCATTCTTTTTTCGCATTGATCCCTGAGGTAGGCTTTCTTTTCTCTCCTTGCCTTTCTTTAGAAATCTGCATTCAAATGGATATATCTTTCCTCTTTTTCGCTTTCTGTTTCCCTTGTTTTCAAAGCTTTTTGTAAAGCCTCCTCAGACATCATTTCATTTTTTGCATTTCTTTACCTGGGGATGGTCATGATCCCTGTCTCCTGTACAATGGCAGGTACTTCCATCCATAGCTCATCAGGCACTCTCTCAATCGAATCTAGTCCCTTACATGAATTTTGCACTTCCAGTGTATAGTCATAAGGGAATTGATTTAGTTCATACCTGAATGGTCTAGTGGTTTCCTCCAATTTCTTTAACTTTTGTCTGAATTTGGCAATAAGAAATTCACGATCTGAGCCACAGTTAGCTTCCTGTTTTGGTTTTGCTGACTGTATAGAGCTTCTCTATTTTGGCTACAAAGAGTATGATCAATCTGATTTCAGTGTCGACCATCTGGCGATGTCCATGTGTAGAGTCTTCACTCGTGTTGCTGGAAGAGGGTGTTTGCTTGACCAGTGCGTTCTCTTGGCAGAACTCTACTAGCCTTTTACCCTGCTACATTCTGTACTCCAAGGACAATTTGCCTGGTACTCTAGGTGTTTCTTGACTTCCTACTTCTGTTTTCCATTCCCCTATAATGAAAAGGACATCTTTTTTGGGTGTTAGTTTTAGAAGGTCTTGCAGGTCTTCACAGAACTTTCAGTTTCAGCTTCTTCAGCATTACTGATCAGAGCATAGGTTTGGATTACCATGATATTGAATGGTTTGCCTTGGAAAAGAACAGAGATCATTCTGTCGTTTTTGAGATTGCTCTCCAGTACTGCATTTTGACTCTTTTTTTGACTATGGTGTCTACTCAATTTCTTCAAAGGGATTCCTGCCCACAGTTACAGATATAATGGTCCTGTGAGTAAAATTCTCCCATTCCAATCCATCTTAGTTCACTCATTCTTAGAATGTCAATGTTTACTCTGGCCATCTCCTGTTTGGCCACTTCCAATTTGCCTTGATTCATGGACCTAACATTCCAGATTCCTATGCAATATTGCCCTTTACAGCATCAAACCCTGATTCCATCACGAGTCCCATTCACAACTGGTTCTTGATTCTGCTTTGGCTCAATTGCTTCATTATTTCTGGAGTTATTACTCCACGGATCTCTAGAAGCATATTGGGAACTTACCGGTGATTCATCTTTCAATGTCTTATCTTTTTGTTTTCATGGTTTTCATGGGGTTCTCAAGGCTAGAATACTAAGTGGTTTGCCATTCCCTTCTCCAGTGGACCACATTCTTTCCACTTTGGTGAAGGGCTGTCATCAAAGTAAGACAATTTCTTCTTGGAGAAAACTATATTGCAAACCTAGACATTGTATTTAGAAGAGACATTCACCTTGGTAACAAACGCCTCCACATCGCAAGCCCCTGTTGTTTAACCAGTAGTCATGTGCAGATGTGAGAGCTGGAATATCAACAAGACTGAGAGAAGGAGATTCGATGGCTTTCAACTGTGCTGCTGCCGAAGACACTTCATTTCAGTTCAGTCGCTCAGTCATGTTCAACTCTTTGCGACCCCATCAACCGCAGCACGCCAGGCCTCCACCTCCAAAACCAACTCCCAGAGACCACCCCAACACATGTTCATTGATCAGCATTGCCATCCAAGCATCTCATCCTCTACCATCCCCTTCTCCTCCTGCCCTCTATCTTACCCAGCATCAGGGTCTTTTCCAATGAGTCAGCTCTTCGCATCAGGTGTCCTAACTATTGGAGTTTCAGCTTCACCATGAGACATTCCAATGGATACCCAGGGCTCATCTCCTTTAGGATGGACTGGTTAGATCTTGCAGTGCAAGGTGCTCACAAGAGTCTTCTACAGCACCACAGTTAAAAGCATCAATTTTTCGGTGCTCAGCTTTTCTTACAGTCCAACTCTCACATTCATACATGACCACTGAATAAGCCTTAGCCTTGACTTGATGGACCTTTGTTGGCAAAGGAATATCCCTGCTTTTTAGTATGCTATCTCGGTTGGTTGTAACTTTCCTTCAAAGGAGAAAGTGTCTTTTAATTTCATGGCTGCAATCACAGTCTGTAGTGATTTTGAATCCCCCAAAAATAAAGACTTGTAGGGGTCACTTTGACTGCATTGAGATTAAGCCAATTCATCCTAAAGGAAATCAACACCTAAGGATTCATTCAAAGGACTAATGAAGCTGAAACTTCAGTTCTGGCCAGCTGATGCAGTGTCAATTCACTGGAAAAGTGCATGATGCTTTTAAAATTGATGACAGTAGAAGAAGGGAGAAACAGAGAACGAGATGGTTGGACTGTATGAGAAATACAGTGGGCATGCATTTGAACAAACTCTGTGAGATAGTGAAAGATAGAGAGGCCTATTGTGCAACTGTCCATGGCGTCACAAGAGTTGAAGACAACTTGTTGACTGAACAACGACACTCAATGTCTCTAGAGTTACTTTTTCAAATCACTCAAAAATATGCCTAATGAAAGTAGTAAAAAATAACAACTAAAGTTGTATAGTAGAAGATAGCGTAATGCATTTAGGAACGGTGGGCTCTGAAAGAAACGATTCTTAGAATGGAATAAATTTTAAGTATTAGTGTGAGGGAGGAGATATGAAAATGGAGGAGAAAAAGGATGCGGAGACAACTTTCTCCCCCATAAATTCATCAAAAGGACATTTGAATGCTGAGTTATTCCCACAAAACAACTCTGAATGCTGGTAGAGGACATCAGCCACCCAGAAAAGCAGCCCATTGTCTTGGAAAGAGGTAGGAAATAATACAAAAGATAAGAAGAGAGACAAAAGAGGGAGGGATGGAGGTCCATCCCGGGAAGGGATGCTTAAAAAAAGAGAGAAATTTCCAAACACCTGTAAACACACACTGGTGAATCTGTGGCAAACTTTGGAACCTCAGAGGGCAACAGAACCAGGAGTAACAATAAATAAATAATTAAAACCTACAGACTACGTGCCTAGCAGTAACCCCAGGCGGAGAAGCAGTGCAGCTGCCCACACTCCCCACTAGCAAGCAGTGGCTGAGCAGGGAGGCACGGGCTGCATCCCTTAGAGTAAGGACCCGGCCTGAATGACCTTAAGGCAATCTGAGGGAGCTAAACTAAGATAGCTAAGCAGACTGTGTGATAGCTAAGCCGCGAAAAGGCAAAAAGCCCCAAGCTAAGACACCGCCAGACCCACTCACAGAACAAAGGACTGAACAGAGCTAGCCAGCTGTGGTCAGCGCATCCACCATCCCCCGCCGAGACAGATAGGGGAGGGCAGCCAGAGCTGGAAGTGGGCAATCGCGGTTCCAGAGAGGTATCAGATACAAAGCTGAAAGCAGGCTTCTTTGTTAAACAAGACTTCTTGGGTTCTGGAAGGTCGATATCTGCCTGAGAAGGTGTGCTGGTTGTACACCCAGAAAACCGAGCAGCAGGGACGGGGGAGGCAATAAGTCGCAGCGACAGTGCTGGCCAAATACCTGGTCACCTGAGCTGCTTGGATCAGGGAAGGACACACAAAACAGGCCCAACCAAGTCTGCACCTTTGTGTAGTACCCGAGATCTAGAACCTGAGCGACTTAGGCCAGGGATGTACATCCAACCCAGGGACGGCCTCAGACGGTTCCTAGCAGAGCAACCTAAAGCCTGTACAGTGTAGACTGGGACAGCACACACGCCGTTAGCGGGGGAAATACCAGGGTGGCTGAGAGACTGCAAGCACTCTCCACAGATGCTACTGATATTTGTCTGCAGCTTACCTCCCTCCCCACAGCACGACTGTACAGTTGAGCCTAAAAAAGGGTCTACCACCGCCCCTTGTGTCAGGACGGGAATTAGACATTGAAGAGACCAGCAAACAGAAGACGCTTAAACAGAAGGAACTGCCTTGGAAGAGACAGATGGAGAAGTCTTGAGCCTACTGCAAGAATAAGACTGAAAACCAGAGGCAGAGGCTTAAGTCAAAATCCTGAGAACACCAGAGAACTACTGTTCCAAGGAACATTAATTGAAAGGAGCTCATCAAATGCCTCCATACCTACACTGAAACCAGGCAACACCCAAGGGTCCACAAGTTCCAGAGAAAGACATACCACGCAAATTCTACAGCAACACAGGAAAATAGACCTGAGCTTCAATATACAGGCTGCCGAAAGCCACTCCAAACCAAATGACATCTCATAATTCATTACTGGACACTTCATTGCACTCCAGAGAGAAGAAATCCAGCTCCACCCACCAGAACACCGACACAAGCTTCCCTAACCAGGGAACCTTGACAAGCCACCCGCCGAAGGCCACACAGAGCAATGAAACTACACAATAAAGAAAACTCCACAAACTGCCAGAAGACGGAAAGGCCACCACAAACAGAGCAATATAAGCAAGACGAAGAGGCAGAGAAATATCCAGCAAGTAAAGGAACAGGATAAATGCCTTCCAAAAAAATGAGTAAGATATAAGGAATCTACCTGATAAAGAATTTTGAATATGGATAGTGAAAATGATTCAAAATCTTGAAAACTAACTGGAGTTACAGATAAATAACTTGGAGACGAGGATCGAGTAGATGTAAGAAAGGTTTACTAAGGATCTAGAAGAAATAAAAAAGAGTCAATATGCAATGAATAATGCAATAGATGAGATCAGATACACTCTGACAGGAACCAACAGTAGAATAACAGAGGCAGGAAACAGTTGATAATTGAGATAGAAGATAGAATTGTGGAAATAAATGATTCAGAGAGGAAAAAAGAAAAACTAATTAAAAGAAATGAGGACCATCTCTGAGACCTCTGAGACAGTGTTAAATGCCCCAGTATTGGAATCATAGAAGTCCCAGAAGAAATGACAAAAAATAGACCATGAGAGAATACTTGAGGAGATAATAGTTGAAAACTTCCCTAAAATGGGAAAGGAAATAATCACCCAAGTCCAAGAAATACAGAGAATCCCCAACAGGATAAACCCAGGGAAAATACTCCAACACAAAAAATAATCAAACTATCAAAGATAAAACACAAAGAACAAATATTAAAAGCAGAAGGGGAAAACCAACAAATAACACACAAGGGGATTCCCATAATGATAACAGCTCTTCAACAGAAACTCTTCAGGCCAGGAGTCCATGGCAAGACATACTTAAAGGGATGAAAGAAAATATCCTACAGCCAAGATTACTATACCCATCAAGGATCTCATTCAAGTATGAAGGAGAAATCAAAAGCTTTAAAGACAAGGAAAAGCAGAGAGAATTCAGCATCACCAATCCAGCTCTCCAACAAATGCTAAAGGATCTTCTTTAGAAAGGAAACACAGAAAGGGTGTATAAACTCGAACACAAAACAGTAAAGAAAATGGCAATGGGATCACACTTATCAATAATTATCTTAAATGTAAATGGGGTGAATATCCCAACCAAAAGACAAAGGCTGGCTGAATGGATACAAAAACAAGACCCCTATATATGTTGTCTGCAAGAGACCCACCTCAAAACAAAGGACACCTACAGACTGAAAATGAAGGGCTGGAAAAAGATATTCCACACAAATAGAGACCAAAAGGAAGCAGGAGGAGCAATACTCATATCAGATAAAATAGACTTTAAAAGAAAGGCTGTGAAAAGAGACAAAAAAGGACATTACATAATGATCAAAGGATCAATCCAAGAAGAAAATATAACAATTATAAATATATGCACCCAACATAGGAGCACCGCAATATGTAAGAAAATTTCTAACAAGTATGAAAGGTGAAATAAACAACAATGCAATAATACTGGAAGACTTCAATACCCCACTCAAACCTATGGATAGGTCAACTAAACAGAAAATTAACAAGGAAACACAAACTTTAAATGATACAATAGACTAGTTAGACTTAGTAGATATCTATAGTACATTTCACGCCCAAACAATGAGTATCACCTTTTTCTAAAGCCCACACGAACTTTTTCCAGGATAGATCACATCCTGGGTCATAAATCTAGGCTTGGTAAGTTCAAAAAAGCTGAAATCATTCCAAGCAACTTTTCTGACCACAATGCAGTAAGATTTGATCTCAATTATAGGAGAAAAAATATTAAAAGTTCCAACATATGGAGGCTGAACAACACACTGCTGAAAAACCAACAAATCATAGAAAAAATCAAAACGTGCATAGAAACGAATGAAAATGAAAACAAAACAACCCAAAACTTATGGAACACTGTAAAAGCAGTGCTAGGGGGAGGTTCATAGCAATACCGGCATACCTCAAGAAACAAGAAGAAAGTCAACTAAATAGCCTAACTCTACATCTAAAGAAACTAGAAAAGGAAGAAATGAAGAATCCCAGGGTTAGTAGAAGAAAACAAATCTCAAAATTAGGGCAGAAATCAATGCAAAAGAAATAAAAGAGACCATAGCAAAAATCAACAAAGCCAAAAGCTGGCTCTTTGAGAGGGTAAATAAAATTGACAAACCACTAGCCAGACTCATCAAGAAACAAAGGGAGAAAAGCCAAATCAATGAAACTAGAAATGAAAAGTGAGAGTTCACAACTGACAACACAGAAATACAAAGGATCAGAAGAGACCATCAGTAATTATATGGCCATAAAATGGACAACGTGGAAGACATGGACAAATTCTTAGAAAAGTACAGCTTTCCAAAACTGAATCAGGAAGACATAGGAAATCTTAACAGACCCATCACAAGCACGGAAATCGAACCTGTAATCAGAAATCTTCCTGCAAACAAAAGCCCAGGGCCAGACGGCATCAGAGCTGAATTCTACCAAAAATTTAGAAAAGAGGTAACAACTCTTCTACTCAAACTCTTCCAGAACATTGCTGAGGAAGGTAAACTTCCAAAATCATACAATGAGCCCAAATTCACCCTAATCACAAAGCCTGGCAAAGATCCCACAGAAACAGAAAACTACAGCCCAATATCACTGATGAATATAGATGCAAAATTCCCTAACATAATTCTAACAATCGGAATCCAACAACACATTAAGAAGATCATACATCATGACCAAGTGGGCTTTATCCTAGGAATGCAAGGATTCTTCAATATCCACAAATCAGTCAATGTAATACAGCACATTAACACATTGGAGAAAAAACAAACCAACATATGATTATCTCAATACATGCAGAGAAAGCCTTCGGCAAAATTCAACATCCCTTTATGATAAAAGCCCTCTAGAAGGTGAGAATAGAAGGAACATATCTCAATGTAGCCTATAGCAGTCAGAGCAGAAAAAGACATAAAAGGAATCCAAACTGGAAAAGAAGAGGTAAATCCCTCACTGGTTGCCGATGACATGATCCTCTACAGAGAAAACCCTACAGACTCTACCAGAAAACTACTAGGGCTAATCAAAGAATACAGTGAAGTTATAGGATATACAATCAACACAATACAATCCCTTGCATTCCTATACACTAATAATGAGATAATAGAAAGAGAAGTTAAAGAAACTATTCCATACGCTGTTGCAATGAAAAGAATACAATACTTAGGGAAATATCTACCTAAAGAAACAGAAGACTTACATATAGAAAACTGTAAGACACTGGTGAAAGAAATCAAATAGTACACTAATAGATGGAAAAATATACCGTGATCGCGGATTAGAAGAAGAAATATTGTGAAAATGTGCATACTAATTAAAATAATTTACTCTTCAATGCAATCCCTATCAAGCTATCAAAGGTATTTTACACAGAGCTAGAACAAACAATCTCACAGTTTGTATGGAAATACAAAAACATCCTCGAAGAGCCAAAGCAATCTTGAAATAGTATGGAACTGAGGGAATCAACCTGCTGGACTTCAGGCTCTACTACAAAGCCACAGTCATCAAGAGAGTATGGTACTGGCATAAAGGCAGAAATGCAGATCAATGGAACAAAATAGAAAGTCCAGAAATAAATCCACGCAACTATGGACACCTTATCTTTGACAAAGAAGGCAGGAATATAAAATGGAGAAAAGACAGTCTCTTTAACAAGTGGTGCTGGGAAAACTGCTAAAAGAATGAGTCTAGAACACTCCCTATCACCATACATGAAAATAAACTCAAAATGGATTAAAGATCTAAATGTAAGACCAGAAACTATGAAACTCCTAGAGGAGAACATAGGCAAAACCCTCTCCGAAATAATTCACAACAGGACCCTCCATGATCCACTTCCCAGAATATTGTAAGTAAAAGGAAAATAAACAATTGGGACCTAATGAAAATTAAAAGCTTCTGCACAGCACAGGAAACTATTAACAAGATGAAAAGGCAGACTTCAGAAAGGGAGAAAATAATAGCCACTGAAACAACTGACAAAGAATTAATCTCCAAAAGACACAAGCAGCTCCTGCAGCTAAATTCCAGAAAAATAAACGACCCAATCAAACAATGGGCCAAAGAACTAAACAGACATTTAACCAAAGAAGACATACAGACGTCTTACAATCACATGAAAAAATGCTCAACATCCCTCATAATCAGAGAAACGTAAATCATAATCACAGTGAGGTACCATTTCACTCCAGTCAGAATGGCTGCTATCCAAAAGTCTACAAGCAATTAATGCTGGAAAGGGTTTGGAGAAAAGGGAACCTTCTTACACTGTTAGGGGGAATGAAAACTAGTACAGCCACTATGGAGAACAGTATGTTGATTCCTTAAAAAACTGGAAATAGAACTGCCATATGACCCAGCAATCCCACTCCTGTGCATACACACCGAAAAACCAGAATTGAAAGAGACACATGTACTCCAATGTTCATTGCAGCACTGCTCTAATAGCCAGAACATGGAAGGAACCTAGATGTCCATCTACAGATGAATGGATAAGAAAGCTTTGGGACATATACGCAATGGAGTATTACTCAGACATTAAAAATAATACATTTGAATCAACTCTAATGAGGTGGATGAAACTGGAGCCTAGTATACAGAGTGAAGTAAGCCGGAAAAAAAAACAACAAACAAACACCAATAGAGTATACTAATGCATATATGTGCAATTTTGAAAGCTGATAACGATAGGCCTTTATTCGACACTGCAAAAGAGACACAGGTGTATAGAACATTCTTCTGGACTCTGTGGGAGAGGGATGATTTGCGACAATGGCATTGAAACACGTGTATTATCACATGTGAAGCGAATCACGAGACCAGGTTCGAAGCATGATGCAGGACGTTTTCGGCTGGTGCACGGGGATGATCCGAGGGAGTATAAGGGAAAGAAGGATGTGGAAGAGGGGTTCAAGAAGAGGAACACATGAACACCGGGGGCGGATTCATGTCAATGTACTGCAAAACCAGTATAATATCGTAAAGTAATTCAGTTCAGCTCAGTTCAGTCGCTCAGTCGTGTCCGACTCTCCACGACCCCATGAATCACAGCACGCCAGGTCTCCCTGTCCATCACCAACTCCCGGAGTTCACTCAAACTCATGTACACAGAGTCGGTGATGACATCCAGCCATCTCATTCTCTGTCGTCCTCTTCTCCTCCCGCCCCCAACCTTTCCTAGCATCAGAGTCTTTTCCAGTGATTCAACTCGTCGCATGAGGTGGCCAAAGTATTGCAGTTTCAGCTCTAGCATCAGTCCTTCCAACGAACACCCAGGATTGATCTCCTTAAGAATGGACTGGTTGGATCTCCTTGCAGTCCAAGGGACTCTCAAGAGTCTTCTCCAACACCGCAGTTCAAAAGCATCAATTCTTTGGCGATCAGCTTTCTTCACAGTCCAACTCTCTCATCCATACATGATCACGGGAAAAACCATAGCCTTGAATAGACAGAACTTTGTTGGCAAAGTGATGTCTCTGCTTTTTAATATACTATGAAGGTTGGTCATAACTTTCCTTCTAAGGAGTAAGCGTCTTAATTTCATGGCTACAATCAGCATCTGCAGTGCTTTTGGAGCCCAGAAAAATAAAGTCTGACACTGTTTCCACTGTTTTTCCATCTATTTCCCATGAAGTGATGGGACCAGTTGCCATGACCTTTGTTTTCTGAATGTTGAGTTTCAAGCCAACCTTTTCACTCTCTTCTTTCACTTTCATCAAGAGGCTTTTGAGTTCCTCTTCACTTTCTGCCATAAGGGTGATGTCATCTGCATATCTGAGGTTATTGTTATTTCTCCCGGCAATCTTGATTCCACCTTGTGCTTCTTCCAGCCCAGCGTTCCTCATGATGTACTCTGCATATAAGTTAAATAAGAAAGGTGACAATATACAGCCTTGACGTACTCCTTTTCCTATTTGGAACCAGTCTGTTGTTCCATGTTCAGTTCTGACTGTTGCTTCATGACCTGCATACAGATTTGTCAAGAGACAGGTCAGGTGGTCTGGTATTCCCATCTCTTTCAGGCTTTTCCACAGTTTATGGTGATCGAAACAGTCAAAGGCTTGGCATAGTCTATGAAGCAGAAATAGATGTTTTTCTGGAACTCTCTTGCTTTCTCCATGATCCAGCAGATGTTGGCAATTTGATCTCTGGTGCTTCTGCCTTTTCCAAAACCTGCTTGAACATCTGGCATTTCACGGTTCCCATATTGCTGTAGCCTGGCTTGCAGAATTTTGAACATGACTTTACTAGCGTGTGAGATGAGTGCAATTGTGCGGTAGTTTGAGCATTCTTTGGCATTCCCTTTCTTTGGGATTTGAATGAAGACTGACCTTTTCCAGTCCTGTGGCCACTGCTGAGTTTTCCAAATTTGCTGGCATATTGAGTGCAGCACTTTCACGGCATCATCTTTCAAGATTTGATGTAGCTCAACTGGAATTCCATCACCTCCACTAGCTTTGTTCAGAGTGATGCTTTCTAAGGCCCAATTGACTTCACATTCCAAGATGTCTGGCTTTAGGTCAGTGAACACGTTATCGTTACTATCTTGGTCGTGAAGATCTTTTTTGTACAGTTCTTCTGTGTATTCTTGCCACCTCTTCTTAATATCATCTGCTTCTGTTCGGTCCTTACTATTTCTGTCCTTTATTGAGCCCATCTTTGCATGAAATGTTGCCTTAGAATCTCTAATTTTCTTGAAGTGATCTCTTGTTTTTCCTATTCTGTTGTTTTCCTCTATTTGTTTGCATTGATCACTGAGGAAGGCTTTCTTGTCTCTCCTTGCTATTCTTTGGAAGTCTGCATTCAGATGCTTATATCTTTCCTTTTCTCCTTTGCTTTTTGCTTCTCTTCTTTCCACAGCTATTTGTAAGGCCTCCTCAGACAGCCATTTCGCTTTTTTGCATTTCTTTTCCATGGGGATGGTCTTGGGCCCTGTCTCCTGTACAATGTCACGAACCTCCGTCCAGAGTTCATCAGGCACACTATCTATCAGATCTAGTCCCTTACATCTATTTCTCACTTCCACTGTATAATCATAAGGGATTTGATTTAGGTCATATCTGAATGGTCCAGTGGTTTTCCTTACTTTCTTCATTTTAAGTCTGAATTTGGCAATAAGGAGTTCATGATCTGAGCCACAGTCAGCTCCTGGTCTTGTTTTCGCTAACTGTATACAACTTCTCCATCTTTGGTTGCAAAGAATATTATCAGTCTGATTTCAGTGTTGACCATCTGGTGATGTCCATGTGTAGAGTCTTCTCTTGTGTTTTTGGAAGAGGGTGTTTGCTATGACCAGTGCGTTCTCTTGACAAAACTTTATTAGCCTTTGCCCTGCTTCTTTCTGTGCTCCAAGGCCAACTTTGCCTGTTATTCCAGGTGTTTCTTGACTTCCTACTTTTGCATTTCCGTCCCCTATAATGAAAAAGACATCTTTTTTGGGTGTTAGTTCTAAAAGGTCTTGTAGTTCTTCATAGAACCGCTCAACTTAGGCTTCTTCAGCGTTACTGGTTGGGGCATAGGCCTGGATTACTGTACTACTGAATGGCTTGCCTTGGAAACGAACAGAAATCATTCTGTCGTTTTTAAGATGTCATCCAAGTACTGCATTTTGGACTCTTCTGTTGACCATGATGGCTACTCCACTGCTTCTAAGGGATTCCTGCCCACAGTAGTAGATATAATGGTCATCCGAGTTAAATTCACACATTCCAGTCCATTTTTATTCACTGATTCCTAGAATATCTATGTTCACTCTTGCCATCTCCTGTTTGACCACTTCCAATTTGCCTTGATTCATGGACCTAACGTTCCAGGTTCCTATGCAATAGTGCTCTTTACAGCACGAGACCTTGCTTCTGTCACCGCCTAATTAGTAATTAATAATAAGAAATAAATATAAATAAAATGATTAGTGTGAAAGTAAAATTTCATCAAAGCAATAAATAATAAAGGAACCCTAATGGCTATACTAACAGTAGACAAATAAGTCTTTTAATCAAAACTTTTTTTGACACAAATGACATTCAATATTAATATAAAACCTTTTTTTAAATTTAATTTTCTTTTAAATTTGGAGGACAAATAAAGTATTGTATTGGTTTTTGACATTCATTGATATGAATAAGCCATGGGTTTAAATGTGTTCCCCATCCTGATCCCCCCTCAGGATTAAAGTCTGGCTGAAGAAAACACAATTCTCAGCTTTTTAGCCTTGAAGTTTTCCCAGTCACAAGCACAAATTCCAGGATTTTAAAATAAGTGATCCTTGAACAGCACCTCAACTTTCAAACTGCATTTATAATTTCCTACTTAGCATAGTCCTGAATAACAGAGGCTTACTGTTAGGTACTATAATATGAAGGAATTCATGTCTCTATAAATTGTTGACATCAACTGATAATCCTTCTATACTTTTCGAAAAAAAAAAATGGAGGGAGGGAAGAAGATGGCAGAGGAA
The DNA here is from genome assembly GCF_049115385.1 of Moschus berezovskii. Classification (NCBI taxonomy): domain Eukaryota; kingdom Metazoa; phylum Chordata; class Mammalia; order Artiodactyla; family Moschidae; genus Moschus; species Moschus berezovskii. The sequence goes on from NC_142489.1 coordinate 55,361,015, forward strand.
TAGGATGCTCAGATCAGATCAGATCAGATCAGTCGCTCAGTCATGCCCGACTCTCCGCGACCCCATGAATCACAGCACGCCAGGCCTCCCTGTCCATCACCAACTCCCGGAGTCCACTCAAACTCATGTCCACAGAGTCGGTGATGCCATCCAGCCATCTCATTCTCCGTCGTCCCCTTCTCCTCCCGCCCCCAACCTCTCCCAGCATCAGAGTCTTTTCCAGTGAGTCACCTCGTCGCATGAGGTGGCCAAAGTATTGCAGTTTCAGCTTTAGCATCAGTCCCTCCAATGAACATCCAGGATTGATCTCCTTTAGGATGGACTGGTTGGATCTCCTTGCACTATAAGGAACTCTCAAGAGTCTTCTCCAACACCACAGTTCAAATGCATCGATTCTTCGGCGATCAGCCTTCTTCACAGTCCAACTCTCACATCCATACGTGACCAGGTGAAAAACCATTGCCTTGACTAGCGGACCTTGGTTGGAAAGTAATGTCTCTGCTTTTTAATATACTATCAAGGTTGGTCATAACTTTCCTTCCAAAGAGCAAGCGTCTTTTAATTTCATGGCTGCCGTCAGCATCTGCAGTGATTTTGGAGCCCAAAAAAATAAAGTCTGACACTGTTTCCACTGTTTTTCCATCTATTTCCCATGAAGTGATGGGACCAGATGCCCTGATCTTTGTTTTCTGAATGTTGAGCTTCAAGTCAACCTTTTCACTCTCCTCTTTCACTTTCATCAAGAGGCTTTTGAGTTTCTCTTCACTTTCTGCGATAAGGGTGGTGTCATCTGCATATCTGAGGTTATTGATATTTCTCCCGGAAATCTTGATTCCAGCTTGTGCTTCTTCCAGCCCAGCGTTCCTCATGATGTACTCTGCATATAAGTTAACTAAGCAAGGTGACAATATACAACCTTGACGTACACCTTTTCCTATTTGGAACCAGTCTGTTCCATGTCCACTTCTAACTGTTGCTTCCTGACCTGCATACAGGTTTCTCAAGAGACAGGTCAGGTGGTCTGGTATTCCCATCTCTTTCAGAATGTTCCACAGTTGATTGTGATCGACACAGTCAAAGGTTTTGGCATAGTCAATAGGAGGCTGAGACCACTTTTTCCCAAGAATTCATCGAAAGAACTTTGGAACAGTGAGTAAATTCCACAAAACATCTTCTGAATGCTAGCAGAGGACATCAGGCTCCCAGAAAAGCAGCCCATTGTCTTCCAAAGAGGTGGGAAAAAACATAAAAGATAAAAAGACAGGCAAAAGATGTAGTGGCAGAGCTCAGACACGGGAAGGGAGACATAAAAAAATAGAGAAGTTTCTGAACACCAGGAAACACTCTCACTTGTGAGTCTGTGCGAGCCTTGGAACCTCAGAGGGCAACATAACCAGGAGGAAGAAGAAAGAAATAATCAAAATCCACAGATTACTCGCCCAATGGTAACTCCCAGCAGAGAAGCAGCACAGATGCCCACATCTGCCATTAGCAAGTGGGGGCTGGGCAGGGAGGTGTAGGCTGCATTGATGACCCGCCCTTGGTCCTCAGGGCCTCAGGGCAATCTGAAAGAGCTAACTGGAGATAGCAAAGCAAACTGTGGGATAGCTACCCCGCAAAAAAGGTGAAAAGCCCTAAGCTAAGACTCCGCCAGACCCACTCACAGAACAAAGGACTGAGCAGACATAGCCAGCTGCAGAGGCCCATCCCCCATAGAGACAGGCAGGGGAGGGCAGCCAGAGCCAGAAGGGGCAATTGCGGCCCCAGAAAGGCATCGGATACCAAACTGCAGGCAGGCTTCATTGCTGGCCAGGACTTCTTGGGTTTCTGGCTGGTCTACATACGCCTCAGAAGGTGCACTGGTTGTATGCCCAGAACACCCAGCAGCAGGGACCATGGAGGTGATAAGTCGCAGCGATGCACTGGCCAAACACCTGGTCACCTGAGTTGTTCAGAGCGGGGAAGGGCACAAAACGCAGGCTCAACCAAGTCTGTGCCTTTGTGGAGTACGCAAGTACCTGAAGCTGAGTGGCTTAGACCAGAGATGTGCATCCAACCCAGCACCTCTGTGGGAGAGGGTGAGGGTGGGATGATTTGTCAGAATGGCACTAAAACATGTATATGATCATATGTGAAACAAATCGCCAGTCCACGTTCGATGCATGATGTAGGATACTCGGGGCTGGTGTACAGGGATGAACCAGAGGGATGGCATGGGAAGGGAGGTGGGAGGAGGTTCAAGATGGGGAGCACACGTGCACCCGGGGCAGATTCCTGTCAATGTATGGCGAGACCAATACAATAATATAATTAGCCTCCAATTAAAATAAATGAAGTTTAAAGATATCAAAAACATAAAAGAAAAGAATGGCAGTCAAATGAAGTGAGGAATACTTATATCTAGAGTCTGAATTTATTCTGGCTCCTTTAGCTCTGAATTTGAAGCTTTTGCTCTATGGTTTGTCTATACATAAAAAGCAGTCCTTGGTGCAGATTTTACTTGACAAACGGACAGGTACATATTTTACTTGACATATACACTGTGATGCATTTCTTGTCACTTGCCCAAGTTGGCCAAACACTGACTTTCATTTTTCAATTTAAGAAACAATTTGAAATTGGAGAACAATAACTTTACAATGTTTGTTACTTTCTGCTGTACCACAGTGTAAATCGGCTATCAGTATATATACAAGAGCCTCCCTTTTGAGCAGCCCTCCCGTCTGCTCTTGAACCTACTCTGCTACCCGACATTCCACTCGTCTAGGACACCTCAGAGCCCTGTGGAGGAGCTTCTCACCAGCTAACTACTTCATACTTGGTATTGTACATATGTCAGGGCATCTGGCTCAAACTGTCCCACTCTCTACTTACACTACTCTAAGTCGGTTCTTTACCTCTGCATTTCCTTTTCCATGCTTCAGAGAGATTCCTCAGAGACAGGTTTCTAGATTCCATATATATGCATTAATTTACAATGTTGGACTTTCTTTTTCTGAATTACTTGACTCTATATAATAGGCTCCAAATACATCTATATCTCTAGAAATAATCCAAGTTTTTTCCTTTTTCTGGATGAGAAATGTTCGATCCTGTAGATGAACCATAACTTCTTTATCCATTCTTCAGTAGATGGACACCTAGATTGTTACATAACTTGTTTAATGTAAATGGTATTGCAGTGGATACTGGGATACACATGCTTATTTTTTTTCCAATGGTGGCTTCTTCTGTATATATGTCAAAGAGTGGGATTTTGGGCATGTGGTATTTTTATTAATTTTCTAAGGAACATTCATATTCTGCTCTATCTCAGTGGGAGCTGGTGATAGACAAAAGAGTCTGACACGACTGAACGGAACTGAACTGAAAAACAATGTAGAGTGCTCCCTTTCCTTCACATCATCTCCTTCATTCATTGTTTTCGTGTTTATGTGTGTGTGTCTCTCTCTCTATATATATATATAAAATAGTTATTAATTCATATTATAAATATTTAAATGTTACATTTATATTATAAATATGTACATAATTTAAATTATATTTTATATATTTTAACTAATTTATATATTTTAATTATATTTGTATTGTATTTTTAAATTGTATTATATATATATTATACATATGTATATAATTAAAATTATTTTTATATTTTATTTTATTTATATATTTTAATTATATTTGTATTGTATTTTAAAATTTATATATATTTATAATATATATATATGCACATACACACACACATATTTCCTTCATTAGTTGGTTACACCAGGCCTTAAATGCTGCATATGGAGTCTAGTTCCATGACCAGGGATCAAATATGGAACCCCTGATTTGGAATCATGATGCCTTAGCCATTGGACCACCAAGGAAGGATCCCACTGTCGATTTTTATGATGATCACCACACAGAATAGTGTGAAATGATACCTCATTGTTGTTTGGATTTGTATGCCTTTACTATGTTGAGGTAATTTTTGCTGTGCTCAGTTTCTGGAAAGATTGTTTATCACACATCTTTGTTGAAGTTTATCAAAGTTGTTTTGTTTTGTTTTGTTTTGTTGGCATTTATTGAGGTGATCAATAAAAAGAGGTGGCAAAAATACACGGAGGAATTGTACAAAAATATCTTCAGGACCAAGTTAATCACGAAGGTGTGATCGATTACCTAGAGCCAGATTTCCTGGAATGTGTATTCAAGTTGACCTTAGAAAGCATCACTATAAACAAAACTGGTGGAGGTGATGGAATTTCAATTGAGCTGTTTCAAATCCTGACAGATGACGTTGTGAAAGTGCTGCACTCAATATGCCAGCAAATTTGGAAAACTCAGCAGTGGCCACAGGACTGGAAAAGATCAGTTTTCATTCCAATCCCAAAGAAAGGCAATACCAAGGAATACTTGAACTACCGCACAGTTGCACTCATCTCACATGCTAGTAAAGTCATGCTCAAAATTCTCCAAGCCAGGCTTCAGCGATATGTGAACCGTGAACTTCCAGATGGTCAAGCTGGTTTTAGAAAAGGCAGAGGAACCAGAGATCAAATTGCCAACATCCGCTGGATCATGGAAAAAGTAAGGGAGTTCTAGAAAAACATCTATTTCTGCTTTATTGACTGTGTCAAAGTCTGACTGTGTGGATCACAATAAATTGTGGAAAATTCTGAAAGAGATGGGAATACCAGACCACCTGACTTGCCTCTTGAGAAACCTATATGCAGGTAAGGAAGAAACCGTTAGAACTGGACATGAAACAACAGACTGGTTCCAAATAGGAAAAGGAGTACATTAAGACAGTATATTGTCACCCTGCTTATTTAACTTATATGCAGAGTACATCATGAGGAACGCTAGGATGTAGAACCAGGAGAGGGAATCAAGATTGCTGGGAGAAATATCAATAACCTCAGATATTCAGATGACACCACCCTCATGACAGAAAATGAAGAGTAACTAAAAAACCTCTGGAGGAAAGAGTAAGAGGAGAGTGAAAATTTTTTTCTTAAAGCTAAACATTCAGAAAACTAAGATCATGGCATCTGGTCCCATCACTTCATGGCAAATTGATGGGGAAACAGTGGAAACAGTGTGAGAGTTTTTGAAGGCTCCAGAATCACTGGAGATGCTGATTGCAGCAACGAAATTAAAAGAAGCTTACTCCTTGGCAGAAAAGTTACCACCAACCTAGATAGCATATTGAAAGAGTAGAGACATTACTTTGCCAACAAAGGTCCATCTAATCAAGGCTATGGTTTTTCCAGTGGTAATTTACAGATATGAGAGTTGGACTGTGAAGAAACCTGATCGCCAAAGAATTGATGCTTTTGAAATGTGATGTAGGAGAAAACTCTTGAGAGTCCCTTGGACTACAAGGTGATCCAACCAGTCTATTCTAAAGGAGATCAGTCCTGGGTGTTTATTGGAAGGACTGATGGTAAAGCTGAAACTCCCATATTTGGCCACCTCATGCAAAGGGTTGACTCCCTGGGAATGACTTTGATGCTGGGAGGGATTGGGGTAGTAGGAGAAGGGGACGACAGAGGATGAGATGGCAGAATGGCATCACCAACTGGATGGATATGAGTTTGAGTGAACTCCGGGAGTTGGTGATGGACAGGGAGGCCTGGCGTGCTGTGATTCATGGGGTCGCAAAGAGTCAGACAGACTGAGAGACTGAACTGAACTGAACTGAACTGAGGTCATCATATGGTTTTAATCCTGAAATTTGTTATGCTGTATCTCATGGTTTGATTCGCAGCTACCAGAGAATGTCTGCTTTTCTGGGGAAAACCTCACATATTAAGGCAGTTCGATACTTTTAATGTGTTGTTGGAGTCTTCTTGGGAATATTTTATTGAGGATGTTTGCCTCTATGTTTATCTATATGATACTGGTCTATAATTTTCCTTTTCTGTGTTAACTTTATCTATGCTATTAGGGGATACTGTACTCGTAGGATGAGTTTGTGGGTTTTCCTACCGTTGTAGTATTTTGGAAAAGTTTAAGAAACCCATATGTTAACATTTAACGTAATGGTTCATAAAACATCTGTGACATCATCTGGTCTTTGAATGTTGTTAGCTGACAGATTTTTCATAGCAGTTTCAATATTAGGGGTTGTAATGTTGTGTTCCTATTTTTTGTTTCCTCTTAGTTGAGATCCTAAGAAGTAGTCTGTGGCTTCCATATTCTACATTTTATTGGTTTAAAGTTCTTTCTTGTAATCTATCATGATCCTTTGATATTTCTGTGCTGTTGGTTATAATGTCTCCTTTCTTATGTATAACTTTATTGATTTGTGTGGTCTCCCTCTTTTGTTGATGAATCTGGCTCAAGCTTTATGTATTTTCTTTATTCTCTCCAAGAGCCCCCTTTTAGTAGTAGTGATCTTTGCTACTATTTTCATCTTTTTTTTTTTCCTGTTCTATTCTCTATGTTTTCTTTTTTTCCCAAAGCCAAATTTTAATTTTGTGTTTATTCTTCTTTCTCTAATTGCTTTAGTTGTAAGTTTAGTTAGTGTTTTATCCTGTTTATTGGGTTTTATGCAATCACAAATTCATTGTCCTTAGTTTTTATGAGTATATACTTCATAGGAAATAGATGGGGAAACAGTGGAAACAGTGTCAGACTTTATGATTTTGGGCTCCAAAATCACTGCAGATGCTGATTTCAGCCATGAAATTAAAAGACGCTTACTCCTTGGAAGGAAAGGTATGACCAACCTACATACCATAAGAAAAAGCGGAGACATTACTTTGCCGACAAAGGCCCGTCTTGTCAGCCTATGTTTTTTTCAGTGGTTATGAACAGATGTGGGAGTTGGACTGTGAAGAAAGCTGATCGCCGAAGAATTGATGCTATTGAATTGTGGTTTTGGAGAAGACTCTTGAGAATCCCTTGGATGCATGGAGATCCAACCAGTCCATTCTAAAGGAGATCAGTCCTGGGTGTTCATTGGAAGGACTGATGCTAAAGCTGAAACTCCAATACTTTGGCCACCTCATGCGACTAGTTGACTCACTGAAAAAGACTCTGATGCTGGAGATTGGGGACAGAAGGAGAAGGCAGGGAAATAGATGGCTGGATGGCATCACAGAATCTATGTATGTGATTTTGAGTGAACTCTGTGAGTTGGTGATGGTCAGGGAGGCCTGAGGTGCTCTGATTCATGAGGTCGTAATGAGTCCTACATGACTGATGGACTGAGCTGAACTGATACACACACACACACACACACACACACACACACACACACACACACACACATTTTTTTTTCTCTCTGATTTTTTCATTGATTTCTTGACCATGAAAAGGTGTGTACATGAGCCTCAATATATTCATGCTTTTCAGTTTTTTCTTTGTTATTTATGCTTTTATTTGCTCTCGTTTGTTTGTTTTTTCTCCCCCACCCGTGAATGACATGTAAATCATAACACCTTGGTAAAAAAAAAAAAAATGATAAGGCCTGATACAATTTTGATTATCTTAAATTTATCAAGTCCTGATTAGTGATCCAGTTTGTGATTTATTCAGAAATATTTCATTTGACCTTGCGAAGAAACTGCATTCTTCTGGTTTTGGGTGAAATCTACTTCAGTATCAATTGAATTGTCAGGTCTGCTTGTTATTTAAAGTTTGGTTTCTTTTATCACTTCATTTAAAACTTGGAAGATAATTGTTTTCCAATGTCGTTCTGGCTATGCTGTACAAAGGCATGGAGCAGCCTACAGTACACGTAAGGCAGTTATTGTGCTATCATCCATGTCTTGTTGTTGTTTAGTTGTTCCATGTCCTTTTGAAATGTTTCTTGCATGATCTCCATTTATTTTCAGAGAGGTTTGATCATCTTTACTATCGTTACTCTCAATTATTTTTCTGTGACAATTTCTATTTCCTCTTTAATTACGTCTTATGTGGTTTTACCTTGTTTCTTTGCCTGCAAAATGCTTTACTGTGTTCAGATTTGCTTAGCTTACTATGTAACTAGTCTTTTCTGCCCGGGGTGCAGGATGGAAGTACTTGCTTCCAGTCTGTATCGTGAGTGTATAAGTTTGGTCCAGTGGTTTGTGTGTCTTTGGAGGAGGAGGGACTGGCAACTACATTCTTGTAGCAACAGGTGATGCTTCTCTCTCTCATGGTAGAACCGTGTCAGAGGGGTCTTTTGCAGGTGTGCATGGGTTTAGTGGACTAAGGACAGTCCGTCTGGGGATGATTTGGCTTGTGTTTCTGTCTTGCATTTTGTGTGGTGTGAGGCAGCAGCTCTGGATAGTATAGGCTTTTTGGAGGAATGGTTCTTCATTTTAGATGGAGGCCTTCACAGAGAATCTCACCAATTAATATTCGTTGGAGCCAGGAATTCACTGGTGGTCTATGATACAGTGCTGAAGCCTTAGGTGATCAGGCTCAACTTCCGGTCAGAGAACCAAGATAACATAGTAAAATCTTAGACAGAAGGAACAAAGGAAGACAGACAAACGGTAAGAAATCAAACCACAAGTGAAATAACAGAAGCAGTAATGACAATAGGGAAGAAAACAGAATCAACAAGAGAACCTGACAAATAACTTGTAAGACATAAAACAACAGCAGAGCAGAGTGACACATGAAGAATAAAGGCTAAAACTCTGACAAAAACGATAAGACTTTTCCACAGAACAAGAGAAAATCACAGTTAATATGGAAATATATATTTATTAAAACGAAAATGACAAGAAACAACATCAACAAAAGGCACAGAAAGCAGGAAACGAAAGTACAAAATATAGGCATACAAAAAATATATAGGATATAAACAATCTTGAAACACCAAGTAAGCAGGAATAATAAGAATGTTTTCAAGTGAGACAAAGAGTGAACGACCAAATGGCATAGCAGAACATCATAAGTACAATGAATTTTACCTCGGATCCCTGCTGTCAGGGTTCTGGTCCTGAACATGAGCCACAGCACAAATCCACCTCTCTAGAAAACTCGCCCAAATGTGGGCAGAACTTAACTCTGGATCTTCAGTAAGGACAGGTCAGACTCTAAACTGAGATAACTCCTATTGGTTCTGAGAGCTGCAAGAGCCTGGGTATTTTCATTCATGGGAAATCTATTGTCCTTTTTTTATCCCATAGAGAAAGCATCTGCAGAGTTGATTGCATGTATTTAATCTGCGGCTTGCTCAGCTGGTGGGAAAGTTTTCAATCCTTTTCCTTCATTGCCCTGATCCTGAGTCTCAGATGTAGTTTGATAACAACCTCTCCATGTGGTCACCAGAGAAGGCTACCCCCAAGACCCTTGTGGAACACTTGGGCCTGCCTTGGTGAGCACAGAAGCAAGAGGTACAGTTGCTGGGACTTTAGAAACACTGGTGGTATCAGTTTTTCGGAGAAGCCAGTAACCATGGGCAATAAAATCATGGCCCTAATGGGATAGGTTTATAGCCCGTGGTGGCAGAAGCATGCATGATAGTTCTAGCTAGTCTTTTTCTCTTGCCTGATAGTAAGTCTTAGCATGTGGCACGAGGGGGAAATTTAACGCTGTCACCACCTCCTCTGTGTGACTGAGACCTAAGTTCCCACTTCTTTGTCAGTTTGGGATTTTTCAAAATGCATTCCTATCTACACAATTTGTCATCCCAGATGCATACCTCCATCTCCACAGTCAAAAGCACTTCCCTCCCAGGTTGTCTTTCTAACCCCATGTTTGATCGTCCAGGCCCTTTTACACTAGTTGACCTGCACTGCCATATGGGGCATGCAGGACCACATCATACATTCTCTGTTCGATTTTCACCTAGGCAAACTATATTTCATCAGCTTCGTCACCTTGCTTCCTTTCAGTCAAAATTAAATTAAGTTAGTGAGGTGACTTGCCTGGATCCTCAATCTACTCCCTGCTTCTGCATCTCCCACCCCAAGACACAGGCTTGGTTCTATTCCTCTCGTCCTCCTCCCATCTTCCCTCCATTCTTCCAGTTATGTCTAGTTTCCATATAGACCTCACTGTTGAGCAAGGTCTTCTGCTAATATCCATTTGATGCTCTGGAGGAAGTGTTTCCTTTATAGAAGAATTATTTGTGATGCCTCCATGGACAGAGTTGCACTCAATGTCCTCTTATTGTCTGCGAAATCAGAAATTCTGATCTTATTTCTAGGCTAGCTCTGTAATTCCTTTATGCATGCCGGTGAAACAACAAACTTTAGTTGATATGAATTAATCAGTTTGATGGGAGGTTATATACATATATATGCAATCGGTACATGATTGATTTTGAACATGCAAATAAACAGATTTACTTTTCCTGAAATGTCTGCTAATGAGGAATTGCAATCTGCTTAAGGAACTATAGTTCTTTCCAGGATGAGAGGTGGTACAGGACTTGGGCTCAAAAGCCAGTCCCTGAAAATATCTAGCTATTTGTCAAACTGTGCTGACATTTTCCCAGAACACAGATTCTTTATTTCAGCTCTGGAATCTTAACTGTTTTAACTGGGTGTCAAAGGTCAGAGAGTGGCATGGGCATAATTTAATTCTTGTAAGGGAAGATGGCAAGGGCCCAGGAATGTAACAATTGGTAGATGACAGCTTGAAAGAGAGAGAGCCAGAGAATAAAAGGGCAGAACAAAACAAAGCAAAACAGGGAGGTGTAGTTAGTCATTTAATCTTAATGTAAACCTGAATTGGAGTTTGGATCATAGAAAAAGCAAGGAGATTTCATAAATTATTTACCTCTACTATATTGTCTCTGTTACATAGACTGCTTGTGAAAATGAGGTCTTTCAGTTGTTTCTGACTCTTTGTGACACCATGGACTGATCAAAGCTGGGTCTGCCCCTTGCAGGCAGAAGCTTTAGCATCTGAGCCACCAGGGAAGCTCTTCAACTGTGTCGGTCACAACAAATTGTGGGACTTTCTTAAAGAGATAAGAATAAGGGACCATCTTACTGGTTTCCTGGGAAATGTGCATGCAGGTGAAGACACAACAGTTGGAATTGGACAAGGAATATTGAACTGGTATATGAAGGCTATATATTGTCACCCAGCTCATTTGACTTCTGTGCAGAGTGCATCATGGAAAGTAATTTGCTGAAAGAATCTGAAGTTGGAAACAAAATTACTGTGAGAAGAGTGATTAATCTCAGTTATAAGATGACAGCACAAAAATCGGTAAAATATACCAGAAAGTAAAGATCCTTCTGATGAAGGTGAAAGGGGAGAGTGGAAAAGCTGAATTAAAACACAATATAAAGACAAACACAGACACAAAAATAAGCTCATGGAATTTGGTCCCATCATTTTGATATATATCGATGGGATACAATTGGATTAGTGACAGGTTTCTCTTCATTGACCCCGGATATCACTGCCGAATTGACTGCAGCCATGAAATTTAAAGGAACTTGCACTTTGATGAAAAGCTGTGACCAATCTAGACACCATGTTAAAAAGCTGAGAGCTTACTGAAAAAGACCTGACTAGTCAACGTTGATTTTCAGGAGGAACGAGTGGAGGAATGAGCAGAACCACAAGAACTGAGTGCCATAATATTGACGCTTTGCAACAACGCCTGGAGAAGATGTGTGAGAGTTCCGTGGTGAGCGTGGAGTTCAAACAGGAAAAGCGTGAAGGAAACCGTCTCTGACTGTCTCAGAAGGACCGATGCTGAACATGAAGAGCCAATATATCGGCCACATGAGTCCTAGAGCAAAATCACTGGGAAGAAACCGATGCTGGGAAAGAGTGCGCACAGGAGATGAAGGGAACGTCAGAGGGTGAGATGGCCGCAAAACATCACTGACTCAAAGGTCATGGATTTGGGAAAGCTCTGGGAGATTTGAAGGGCAGGCGAGCCCCGGGATCTTGCTGTACATGGAGTCACAAAGACTCAGAGAAGACTGAGTGACTGAACTACATCAAAAAATTAGTCTTGGCAGTGCTGGGAGATAGTTCAGATAGCATGTTAAGCCTGTCATTGTACCTGAGATGATAAGTGATATTCAGGACAATTAGAAAGAACAAAGCTCTTGTCAGTTTCCTTCTTTTACTCCCTCACATTGTACTTCTCACAATGTTTTTGGAGAGCTTCCCAGAAAAGGAGAACTCCTGCGGAGTCGTGTGGTATCCTGAGACAGAAACCATACCGCATCAGCCACTTGGATCTACAATGTTGGTCTTAGGCAGAAGCAGGTATTGTCTGTAAGTGTCTGCTATTCTGCCCATCTTCTGATGTGTTAACAGGCTGCTGTTTGGTCTTAAGGATGAGGTGAGAGTTAAGTAAACTTATATCTTCTCAATCAAACTCTGTAATCCTGGGAGAAGCATCTCTGACTTGTGTATTCTAGTTACCCTTAGGAAAGCTTACAAGGGGTTACATTATTAAGCAAGGATGTAGGTAGGAGACTGGATTCATTTAAACTTTGCTACTTTCCTTCTCTGTACATAGACCATTCATCTTTTAATGTCACGGTTTTTGTCTTCAGATGAGGGTTGAGAATTGTGGAACTGTGTGAATGCATGTGAAGTCCCATGAAACTGAAGACAGTGAGTACACAGTTTTTCTCTTTGAATCAAATCTCAAGACTATTGCCTTAATCGATTTTCACTATCAATGCATCTCAAACATTCATACATTCTTTTTATTTATTTATTTATTTTAATTGGAGACTAATTAATTTGCATTATTGTATTGGTTTTGGCATACATTGACATGAATCTGCCCCGGGTGCACATGTGTTCCCAATCTTGAACCCCAATCCCACCTCCCTCCCCATCCAATTCCTCTGGTTTATCCCAATACAACAGCCCTGAGCATCCTGTATCATGCATCGAACCTGGACTGGAGATTCGTTGCACATATGATCATATACACGTTTCAGTGACATTATGTGATGATTGCCACACAGAGCTGAAACCAGAATTCCTGTATAGTCATCATCTTATCAGTGTTAGGGCTTGGATATTGAAGATTTTATCTACAAAGTATGTGGGCCATGTTATCACTTCCTTCTATTTAATTATCTATTTTAACTGATACCCTTGTGAAGGAGGAAGACCACTTCTACCATGTGGGAACAGAATTACAGATTTCATCATTAGTTTCTTTGATCCCTAAGAATGTTATTCATATTGGTGAGTGTGCCACCTCCTATTGGAAGATAGTATCCTATTATATGAAGACCTGGTTGAAACTCTGCGCATCTACTTAGCTTCTCTGGTATTGCCAAATTAGTAGGTGGGTGTTTTTGTTATTGCCAGACATCACAGACTTCTAAGGCCCCTCTCAACTCTGGACTGATTGTGACAGAGCCATAGATTTTATGTATCTTAGGGTGGAGTAGCTTGGTTATTGTAGAAATACTTTCAATTTTTGAGTCTCATCCATTTGTCTTGTACTTTGAAATACTAAAGCAGACTTGACATGGAAGCAACCTAGATGTCCATCTGCAGATGAATAGATAAGAAAGCCTTGGTACATATACACAATGGAGTATGACTCAGCCTTTAAAAGAATGCATTTGAACCAGTTCTAATGAGGTCGATGAATGGGCATTTTAATTTGTACCTCTTCATGGTATTGAATTAGCCATTTCTTCAGCCAAAATCTCTAACATAAAAGTCCAAAAGAGAACCGAGATGTACACTCACAATCACATTCTTAATCTGATACAAACACACACACATACACACACACACACACACACACACACACACACACACACAAGCAGAGTCACAATCTTACATGCCCAAAACACAATTATGAAAGGAAAAGAAAACAGGACTCATGAAAGACACCTATGAAATACATAGAGTTCTCTGTTATCTGTTTCTAGGCCTAATGTTGGAAGCTATTTTGTAGTTAAATGATTTCACTCTTGTGATATTTTAAATCAGAATGTTTCAAACGATAGAACTTTGTTCTACATGCCATGGGATCTTAGAGTATTTTGCATCAAAAAATATTCTGTGATTTGATAAAATGAAAATAATGTTGTAGTGTAACTATACTGAAGTCATATTGACCTCTTTAGGCCCTTCAGTGACACACTTGCTTTTTATATTTTAAGCATCCAATTTCATCCACTGACCTTGTCCCATCGGTTTTTCTACTTCTTGCCCCAATCTTCTCTATTTACCTCACTTAATTTTTGTTTTCAGTTTTACAATTTTAGGCACCAATTATAAAGTAAATACAATACAGGAAAGAAAATTGAATTCATGATTCATGGGGTCGCGGAGAGTCGGACACGACTGAGCAACTGAACTGAACTGAACTGAACTGATAAAAAGGAAGAAAATTTGACTACATCGTCAGTCAGTTAGGCAGTTCAGTCTCTCATTCTTGTCTGACTCTTTGTGACCCCATGAATTTGCGAATATGCCAGGCCTCCCTGTCCATCACCAACTCCCGGAGTTCACTCAAACTCATGTCCATCGAGCCGGTGATGCCATTCAGCCATCTCATTCTCTGTCTTCCCCTTCTCCTCTTGCCCCAAATCCCTCCCAGCATCAGAGTCTTTTCCAGTGAGTCAAATCTTCGCATGAGGTGGCCAAAGTACTGTAGTTTCAGCTTTAACACCAGTCATTCCAATGAACAGCAAGAACTGATCTCCTTTAGAATGGACTGGTTGGATCTCCTTGCAATCCAAGGGACTCTCAAGAGTCTTCTCCAGCACCACACTTCAAAAGCATCAATTCTTTGATGCTTTTCTTCACAGTCCAACTCTCACATCCACACATGACCACTGGAAAAACCATAGCCTTGACTGGCTAGACTTTGATCCGCTTTTTATATGCTATCTAGGTTCGTCATAACTTTCCTTCCAAGGAGTAAGAGTCTTTTAGTTTCATAAAAATCCTGAAATCTAAAACAAGAGCATTGAACTTTGGGCTGAAATCATAACTAAGGACACCAGTTTCAATGACACTTACCATTGCTTCAAAATGCTCACCTCTCTAAACATGGCATTCTCACCTACATTGAATATAATTTTTCAGTGAAAGAAAAAGTGTGTTTGTGGATCACTCCCTTATTTACACAGATATTCCACGGATTTCACTGTTCATTAGTTGCAAGAATGAGAGCGGTGAACTTAACTTGGTGATGTCCTATGTGGGTAACCATCCCAAAACAGGGATCTGGCTTGATGTTGCCACCATCATCTAAAAGAATGACCCTAAATTTGAGATTGCAAAGATTTCTAGGTAGTGTTCATGATATCTGGATAGTCCAACAAGCAGACACTTTGTTTAGAGTATTTCATTGTGAAATATATTAGGGAACAACTATTGATATTAATCCCTGCTCACTCCATGACTTTTCTAGATTATTAAAATTAATGCTTCTTTTTTTTTTCATACATGTCTCCACAACTACTCTTGAATGTTAGGGCACTGGGGCCTGAAACTACATGCTTAGAATGGGTTCTTATAAACTTCATGAGAGCGCAGTCATTTTATGATATGAATTCCCACATTTAACATTCGTGTAAATATAACAAATATTTATCAACTTGGAAAAATTTATCAGTAAAGAGGAAAGGACCAATTATGGTAATAACAAAGGCTATAGGAATATGTTGAGTTATGTATATAGCATTTGATTGGTTATGACATTTCTTTATTGATAACTAGTAAGTACTTAAAATGTATCATTTGCAGGCTTTAATTTTAGCTGATATGAAAGATACAGAAAGTAGACCCAAAAGACACTGAGGATCTGATATCTGGGCTCAACTTAGTAGGAGGGCAAATGATAGTTCCTTCCAACCCAAAAAAAGAGTTGAGACAAAAGTGTGAGAAAGGGCTTAGCATGACTGAAATTAGGTTGAGAGATTTTGGCTCCGGAAGCACAGTATAAGAGAAAGATAATGAAATTATTAAGGAAAAAAGATACCATGTCTTCACAGAACTTGTTAATCACACTGATGTGCTGCAGTCACCACCAGTAATTTATTCTGTCTCTGTGGGAACCGATAAGCAACATCTAAACATGCATTAGGAAATATAGGGTGGAATCTTGGTGTCAGCAATTAAAGGTGTGCCTTAAGGATAGCATCTTCCCTGGTGGCTCAGACAGTGAAGTGTCTGCCTGCAATGTGGGAGACCTGGGGTCAATCCCTGGGTCGGGAAGATCCCTGCAGAAGGAAATGGCAACCCACTCCAGTATCCTGGCCTGGAGAATCCCATGAACAGAGGAGCATGGTAGGCTACAGTCCATGGGGGTCGCAAAGAGTCGGACACGATTGAGCTACTTCACTTTCACTTTCATTTAAGGACAGTAGAGCAAAAATGACTTTATACAATATCACTTGTAATATACATATCTTGTGCTGACCATGTGCCAGTCACTGATTATGTCATGCTATCTTTGGTATCATAGTGACAGTACAGTGGTGATCATGATTTTGATGATCAAGATTTTATATTTTCAATTACATAATGAAATGCTATACTGAAGCTGTCTACTCTTTTAAGCCTATACCAGTATCTAATAGAATATAATGTAACTATGAATGCACTAAGGTACATGCCGTGCATTTCCATTGTTTTAATTTTATTTGTATCTCTTCCTTCACCCATACACTCCTTATGTACATACCCATTCATTTCAGCAGGGATGATTTCAGAAATCCCGTTACATCCATTACCTCTTTTCCCTTTGTTCTCATTTTCTTGCTTACAAATATTAGATCAGGTGTCATTGACCTAGGATGCATAACAAATGTTTTCTTGTTCTGAAGAGTTTATAAAACAGTGAAGTAAAATAGTCAGATATTTTATTAAAGCCTCATTTTTCTCTTCATCATTTGTAAAAAGAAAATGAAACTATGAAGATGAAGATGTAACTTTACTGTTCAAATACAAGAATTGTAGGCATTCGTTGACATCTCCCCCCAAAATTTCAATGTTCATTCAGTTCAGGTCAGTCTCTCAGTCGTGTCTGACTCTTTGTAACCCCATGAATCACAGCACGCCAGGCCTTCTTGTCCATCACCAACTCCCGGAGTTCACTCAAACTCATGTACACAGAGTCGGTGATGCCATCCAGCTATCTCATTCTTGGTCGTTCCCTTCTCCTTCTGCCCACAATCGTTCCCAGCATCAGAGTATTTTCCAGTGAGTCAACTCATCGCATGAAGTGGCCAAAGTACTGGAGTTTCAGTTTTAGCATCAGTCCTTCCAATGAACACCCAGGACTGATCTCCTTTAGAATGGACTGGTTGGATCTCCTTACAGTCCAAGGGACTCTCAAGAATCTTCTCCAGCACCACACTTCAAAAGCATCAATTTTTGGTGATCAGCTTTCTTCACAGTTCAACTCTCACATCCATACATGACCACGGGAATAACCATAGCCTTGACTAGACGGACCCTGGTTGACAAAGCCATATCTCTGCTTTTAAATGTTATCTAGGCCGGTCACAACCTTCCTTCCAAGGAGCAAGCGTCTTTCAATCATGTCTGCAATCAGCATCTTCAGTGATTTTGGAGCCCCAAAAAATAAAGTCTGACACTTCTTCCACTGTTTTCCCATCTATTTCCCATGAAGTGATGGGACCAAATGCCATGATCTTTGCTTTCTGAATGTTGAGCTTCAAGACAACCATTTCACTCTCCTCTTTCACTTTCAACAAGAGGCTTTTTAGTTCTTCATTAGGCTCCATAATCTGACATTTATTAGATAGGTCCGCTTTAATTAACATGGTTTTCACATAACGATGATTCTTGATGAGTTGACTTGAAAGAAAAGAAGCAGATGTACAAGTAATCGTTGGCACTGAGGGCCATGAGTTGCCTCTCTTTTGAAGGTTACGAAAAATACTATCATGGGCTGACATCAAAATATCTAATCTGGAAACTTAGAATACTCCACCCTCAGTTCATAAAAACTGCTCTGTAATGGAGATACGATGTGGTTCTGAGAAGCAGATGTAGTTGTAGTAGGCAAATCCTCAACGTGTCCATTTACCTGAGTGTAGCTGCTATGTGAGTGCTACTTAAAAATGCTCAACTGATTTAAAACAGCAGGTTGATCTTCCAAAATCTGTTCTGTTTGGCTAACTGATATTGATTATGGGGAATGTAAGTCACACAGAGCTAGATCTCTTGTATTAGCGACCATCTGGATGGTGTGAGGCTTTTGTATGAAAGGCACAGTTAAACTGGTGGAGGCTGAAAATGTACTCTCTCCACTAGTTTCAGGAAGAAAATCAGAGTTACGACCATCTATTTTGACACTTGCTTTAACATCTTTCTTGCAATCTCGAACTAATGAAGATATTGCAGACACATTGTCAATCCCAACTCTTCTTTTTATTCTTACTAAAAGTTGAGGATAGCCTCTTTTGAAATTTGGATTATAGTAGATCTGTAACTAAAGTCAAAGGACACAATTATTTAGTTTCTTTATAAACCAAGGTAAAACTGCCATAAAAGCTAAACTATAAAACTTTATTCCTTCATACAGATGGCTAACAAACACATGAAAAAATGCTCGACATCACTCATAATCAGAGAAATACAAATCAAAACCTCAGTGAGGTACTATTTCACGCCAGTCAGAATGGTTTTTATCCAAAATCTACAAGGAATAAATGCTGGAGAGGGTTTGGAGAAAAGGGAGCCCTCTTACACTGTTGGTGGGAAAGCAAACAGCACAACCACTATGGAGAACAGTGTGGAGATTCCTTAAAAATCTAGAAATAGAGCTGCCATACGACCCAGCATACGCACTTTTGGACATACACACCGAGGAAACCAGAATTGAAAGAAACACATGTACACCAAAATTTATCGCAGCATTGTTTATAATAGCCAGGACATGGAGGCAACCTAGATGTAATCTGCAGCTGAATGGATAAAAAAGCTATGGTGCATATAAACAAAGGTGTATATTAAAAAGGATACATTTGAATCAGTTCCAATAATGTGGATGAAACTGGAGCCTATTTTACAGAATGAAGTAAGGCAGAAAGAAAAACACCAATATATTATACTAACATATATATATGGAAATTAGAAAGGTGATAACGATAACCCTATACACGAGAAAGCAAGAGAGACACAGATGTATAGAACAATCTTTTGGACTCTGTGGGAGAGGGCGAGGGTGGGATGATTTGGAATAATGGCATTGAAACATGTATATTATCATATGTGCAACGAATCACAAGTCCAGGTTTGATGCATGATACAGGATGCACTCGGCTGGTGTCATGGGATGAACCAGAGGGATGGGATGGGGAGGGAGGAGGGAGGGGGTTCAAGATGGGGAACACATGTACACCCAGAGCAGATTCATGTCAATGTATGGCAAAACCAATACAATATTGTAAAATAATCAGCCTCTAATTAAATAAATTTAAAAAAGAAAAAAAAATATTCTTTTAATGATACCAATTAAATTGCATCAAATAAAACACCTCCAGATTAGTTTTAACAACTAACATGGTAGAACAATTATGCTTTTAAACGAAAAATATGTTCTATATATAGAGTAAATGCCACTTTAAATTTCTTGACGACTCATATCTAGTTTCAAGTTGACTGGAAAATTTGTTAAACATCAAATACTATATCCTCCACCTGTTCTCAACTTCGAAAGATAAAGCTTTTTCAACAATTTGCTATCTCAATTTTGAATTCTGTTTTAGCTACATATGGTAACATGCTTTCTAGGTCACATGATTTAATCTTACATATTTCCAATAAGTGAAAATTTTGGAATACCTTACTCGAAAGAGAGATGTTGTTTTCTTCTTCCAGAAAGTCAAATAGTGAAGCAGAAATTTGAAGAAGTTGTCGCTTTTTACTGAACCCATAAAGGTTAAGCTGTCAAACTTAACTTTTCATTTTAATGGTTTCAAGTATTCTGAAAGGTGTCTTTCTTTCCAAGAATTCTTTCCTGAAAAGTTCTTCATTGATCAAAATACAAGTGCCACTCTCCTCCCACCAAATAGATTCAAATTGAACACTTTCAAAAATATTATACCATTTTTGTGGAAAAGTGAGTGAAAGAAAATCATTCAAATCACCTGTTTCAGAGACAGAAAATGTGTAACATGACCTTTTCATCAGAACTTCATCAGACAAAGCCTGAAAAGCATATTCTTCAATAAGAGATCGCAAAACTGAATCCCCAGCAAGTGCATAATCATACAAAAGTCTGATGGAGGTTTCTGAACCAGGGCATTCATCGTTAGAAGGCACATCTTGAATTTCTGAAGAAATATGTGCCATCTCAGAAAAATCTTTATTCAGACACGTTTCTCACTTTTTTTATTTTACACACTGCAAATTCAAATGCTGCTTGGCTGTCCTACAGAGAGAAACTCCCTAGACCATCACAGTGGTTCAAAAAGTCACTGGTCTCCTAGCGATGGACGGGTGCCTGTTACATCACAAAGTTACTGGTCTCCTAGCAAATGAAGCGTAATGTTCAACCATTGTTTACTTCAGCATAATCTTAAAATACAGTCTCCTTACATAAATAGCAACCAAAACCATAAGCCTGAAAAATCTCATTCCTAATGAATTTTTATGTAGATAAATCACATCAGTAAATCTATTTGGTTTCTGAAATAAAAGTGTTTCTCGGCGGTGGCTGAGATGAGCTACCCACTCCTGAGGCCAGGAGTGTCGGCCGAGAGGAGCTATCACATATCCAAGTGGCACTGGCAGTGTGGGCACAGGAGGGCCGAGAAGATCTTCTCCACGTTCAAAATCAGGAGGGGGCAGCCGTGAGGAGACACCCCTCGTCCAAGTTAAGGTGCAATGGCTGTGCTTTGCTGGAGCAGACATGAAGTGATACCCCACAACCAAGTTAAGAGAAACCCAAATAAAATGATACGTATTGCGAGAGGGTGTCAGAGGGCAGACACATTAAAATCGTGATAACAGAAAAACAGTCAATCTGATCACACGGACCACAGCCTTGTCTAACTCAATGAAACTAAGCCATGCTGTGTGGGGCCACCCAAGAATGGCAGGTCATGGTGGAGAGGTCTGACAGAATGTGGCCCACTGTAGAAGGGAATGGCAAACCACTTCAGTATACTTTTCTCAAGAACCCCAAGAACAGTATGAAAAGGCAAAATAGTGGATACTGAATTAAGAAATCTCCACGTTGGTAGGTGCCCAATATGCTACTGGAGATAAGTTGACAAATAACTTCAGAAAAAATGAAGGGATGGAGCCAAAGCAGAATCAGTACCAAGTTGTGAATGTGACTGGTGATAGAAGCAAGGTCCGATGCTGCAAAGAGCAATAATGCATAGGAACCTGGAATGTGAGGTCCATGAATCAACGCAAATTGGAAGTGGTCAAACAGGAGATGGCAAGAGTGAACATAGACATTCTAGAAATCAATGAACTAAAATGTACTGGATGGGTAAATTTAACTCCGATGACCCTTATATCTACTACTGTGGGCAGGAATCCCATAGAAGAAATGGAATAGTTATCATGGTCAACAGAAGAGTCTGAAATGCTGTACTTGGATGCAATCTCCAAACGAACAGAATGATCTCTGTTCATTTCAAGACAAACCATTCAATATTACAGCAATCCAAGGCCAAGTTTGCCTGTGACTCCAGGTGTTTCTTGACTTCCTACTTTTTCATTCCAGTGTTCTATAATAACAAGGACATCTTTTTAGGGTGTTAGTTCTAAAAGGTCCTGTAGGTCTTCATAGGACGTTTCAACTTCAACTTCTTCAGGATTACTGGTTGGTGCATAGGTTTGGATTACTGTAATAGTAAATGGTTTTTATTGGAAATGAACAGAGATCATTCTGTCGTTTTGGAGACTGCATTCATGTACAGCATTTCGGACTCTTTTGTTGACCATGATAGCTCCTCCCTTTCTTCTAAGGGATTCCTACCCACAGTAGTAGGTATAATGGTCGTCTGAATTAAATTCATCCATTTCAATCCATTTTAGTTCACTGATTCCTAGAATGTCTAAATTCACTTTTACCATCTTCTCTTTGACCACTTCCAATTTGCCTTGATTCATAGACCTCACATTCCAGGTTCCTATGCAATGTTGCTCTTTGCAGCTTCAGACCTTTCTTAATCACCAGTAACACACACAACTGGGTACTGTTTTTGCTTTGGCTCCATCCCCTCACTCTTTCTGGAGTTTTTTCTCCAGTGATCAACAGGAGCATACTGGGCACATACCACCCTGGGGAATTCCTCATTCAGTATCCTATTATTTTGTCTTTTCATACTGTTCATGGAGTTCTCAAGGCAAGTATACTGAAGTGGTCTGCCACTCCCTTCTCCAGTGGTCCACATTCTGTCAGACCTCTCCACCATTCCCTCCCATCTTGGGTGGCCACACATGGCATGGCTTAGATTCTTTGAGTTAGACAAAGCTAACCATCATTGACTTTTATTTTTCACTGAGAATTTAGTAAGGTGGTGTGTCTTTATTTTAATGAAATGTATAGGTTTGTCATAGCTTTTGCATCCAAAGGCAAGTGACATTTAATTTGATGACTGTAATCACTCTTCTTAGTTATTTTCGAGCCAAAGAAAATGAAGCCTGTCATTGTTTCCACGTATTTCACTTGAGTTCAGTACAGTCTCAGTCCTGTCCTACTCTTTGCTACCCCATTAATTACACCACGTCAGGCCTCTCTGTCCATCACCAACTCCTGGGGTTCACTCAAATTCATGTCCATCGAATCGGTGATGCCATCCAGCCATCTCATCTTCTGCCATCTCCTTCTCCTCCTGCCCCCAATTCTCCCAGCATCAGAAGCTTTTCCAATGAGTCAACTCGTCACATCACGTGGCCAAAGTATTGGAGTTTGAGCCTCAGCCTCAGTCCTTCCAATGAACTCCTAGAACTGATCTCCTATAGAATGGATTTGTTGGATCGCCTTGCAGGCACTCTCAATAATCTTCTCCAGAACCACAGTTCAAATGCATCAGTTCTGTGCTTCTTCTTTACTTTAGGCATAAGGGTGATGTCATCTGCATATCTGAAGTTATTGATATTTTTCCCAGAAATCTTGATACCAGCCTGTACTTCTTCCAGTCCAGCATTACTCATGATGTACTCTGCATAGAAGTTAAATAGGCAGGGTGACAATATACAACCTTGATGTACTCCTTTTCCTATTTGGAACCTGTCTGTTTTTCCATGTCCAGTTTTAACTGTTGCTTCCTGATCTGAATCCAAGTTTTTCAAGAGGCAGGGTAGGTGGTCTGGTATTCCCATCTCTTTCAGAATTTTCCAGATTTTATTGTGATCCACACAGTCAAAGGCTTTGGCATAGTCATTGAAGCAGAAATAGATGTTACTCTGAAACTCTCTTGCTTTTTTCATGATTCAGAGGATGTTGGCAAGAGAACGCACTGGTCATAGCAAACAACCTTTTTCAACAACACCAATCAAGACTCTACACATGGACATCACCAGATCGTCAACACCGAAATCAGATTGATTATATTCTTTGCATCCACAGATGGAGAAATTCTATACAGTTAGCAAAAATAAGACTGTGGCTCAGATCATGAACTCCTTGTTACCAAATTCAGACTTAAAATGAAGAAATTAGGGAAAACCTCAAGACCATTCAGGTATGACCTAAACCAAATCCCTTATGATTATACAGTGGAAGTGAGAAATAGATTTAAGGGACTATATCTGAGAGATAGAGTGGAGTGCCTGATGATCTATGGACAGAGGTTCGTGACTTTGTAAAGGAGACAGGGACCAAGATCATCCCCATGGAAAAGAAATACAAAAAAGCAAAATGGCTGTCTGAGGAGGCCTTACAAATATCCGTGAAAAGAAGAAAAGCAAAAAGCAAAGGGGAAAGGGAAAGATATAACATCTGAATACAGAGTTCCAAAGAATAGCAAGGAGAGATAAGAAAGCCTTCCTCAGCGATCAATGCAAAGAAATAAAGGAAAACAACAGAATAGGAAAGACAAGAGATCTCTTCAAGAAAATTAGAGATACCAAGGGAACGTTTCATGCCAAGGTGGACTCGAAAAAGGACAGAAATAGTATGGACCTAAGAGAAGCAGGAGATATTAAGAAGAGGTGACAATAATACACAGAAGAACTGTACAATAAAAGGTCTTCACAACCAAAATAGTCACGATGGTGTGATCACTGACCTAGAGCCAGACATCTTGGAATGTGAAGTCACGTCGGCCGAAAGCATCACTACGAACAAAGCTAGTGGACGTGACAGAATTCCATTTGAGCTACTTCAAATCCGGAAAGGTGATACCGTGAAAGTGCTGCACTCAATATGCCAGCAAATTTGGAAAACTCAGCAGTGGCCACAGGACTGGAAAAGGTCATTCTTCATTCCAATCCTAAAGAAAGGCCATGCCAAAGAATATTCAAATAACCGCGCAATTGCACTCATCTCACACACTAGTAAAATATGCTCAAAATTCTCCAAGCCAGGCTTCAGCAATACGTGAACCATGAATTTCCAGATGTTCAAACTGGTTTTAGAAAAGGCAGAGGAACCAGAGATCAAATTACCAACATCGGCTGGATCATGGAAAAAATAAGAGAGTTCCAAAAAAACATCTATTTCTGCTTCATTGACTATGACAAACATTTGTGTGGATCACAAAAAACTGTGGAATATTCTGAAAGAGATGGGAATACCAGACCACCTGACCTGCCTCTTGAGGAACCTGTATGCAGGTCAGGAGGCAACTGTTAGAACTGGACAATGTACAACGGACTCGTTCCAAATAGGAAAAGGAGTGTGTCAAAGTTGTATATTGTCACCCTGCCTATTTAACTTTTATGCAGAGTACATCATAAGTAAAGCTGGTCTGGAATAAGCACAGGCTGGAATCAAGATTTCTGGGAGAAATATTAATAATTTCAAATATGCAGATAACACCACACTTATGGCAGAAAGTGAAGAGGAACTAAAACCCTCTCGATGAAATTGAAAGAGGAGAGTGAAAAAGTTGGCTTGAAGCTCCACATTCAGAAAACTAAGATCATGGCATCTGGTCCCATCGCGTCATGGGAAATAGATGGGGAAACATTGGAAACAGTGTCAAACTTTATTTTTGGGCTCCAAAATCACTGCAGATGCTGGTTGCGGCCATGAAATTAAAAGATTACTCCTTGGAAGGAAAGTTATGATCAACCTAGAGACCATATAAAAGAGCAGAGACATTATTTTGCCAACAAAGGTCCGTCTAGCCAGGGCTATGCTTTTTCCAGGGGTCATGTATGGATGTGAGAGTTAGACTGTGAAGAAAGCTGATAGCTGAAGAATTGATGTTTTTTAACTGTGGTTTTGGAGAAGATCTTGAGAGTCCTTTGGACTGCAAGGAGAACCAACCAGTCCATTCTAAAGGAGATCAGTCCTGGGTATTCATTGGAAAGACTGATGTCAATGTTGAAGCTCCAATACTTTGGCCACCTCATGCGAAGAGTTGATTCACTGGAAAAGACTCTGATGTTGGGAGGGATTGGCGGCAGGAGGAGAAGGGGACGGCAGAGAATGAGATGGCTGGATGACATCACCTACTCGAAGGAGGTGGGTTTGAATGAACTTTGCGAGTTGGTGATGGACAGGGAAGCCTGGCATGCTGTGATTCATGGGGTTTCAAAGACTTAGACATGACTGAGGGCCTGAAGTGAACTGAATTGAACTGAACTGAATGATGGAAATGTTGGAGGCTATGGGATGTTGTTGAGTAATGTATATAGCTTTTGACTGCTAATTTATTTAGCACCTTTTATTGCTAATTCAGGAAATACTTAAAATACTTCATTTTGCAGGCACTATGTCTTAGCTGATGTGAAAGATACATAAGGGAACTTGGGTACAGATACAACACATAGAAGAATTGGATATCTGTGGTTAACTTGGTAGGAAGGAAGACAGGTTCTTTCCATTCCCCAGCAAGTGTTTAGGAAAAGTTGTGAAATATGGCTTATTATGACTGAAAATATGTTTCCTGACTGTAGCTCTAGAAATTCTGTGAAACAGATAGATAATGAAGCTACTAAGGGAAAGAAATGTCATATCTTCCAAGAATTGATTACCTTGCTGAGATGCTGCATCACCACAAGGATTTAAGTATATCTTTGTAGGAATAGCAAAGCAACATCAAAATATACATGAGGAAATATAGGGTGGCGTGTTGGTGGGAGGAAATAAAGGCATGACATACGGACAGCAGAGCAAGAATGACCCTTTTTAATACAACTTGTAAAATGCCTATCTTTTGCTGACTGTGGTGTAATCTTTGACTATGTCATGTTATCATTGGTATCCCAGTCATGGTATGAGAATAACCATGATTATCGAGTAGGCTACATCTACATTTTCAAGTGAAACACATTTCTTTTTTTTTTTTTTAATGAAGAAAAGCTTCTGTATAACCTTTTAGCTTTCTTTGCAATGACTGGCATAATATGATAAAACTGAGAAAGCATTAAGATATATTTGCTTATTTGCTGTTTCTAAATTTGATTTATATCTGTTCCTTCTCCCATACCATCCTAACTTAAACACCCAGTCAGTTCTGCCTGGATGATTCAGCAGTCAATTTATTTACATTTTGCCTTTTCATTTTGTTTACATTTTCTATTTTATCAAACAATTCATTAGGTGTAACCTACCTAGGATGCATACTGAATGTTTCCTTGAACAGAAAATTTTATATTAAAGCAGAGCAAAATGTCCAGGAACTGAAATACTCATTTACTCTTAATTATTTCAAAATGAAATTGACACTATGAAAATGAACATATAACTTTATTCTTCAAATCAGAGAACTGTAGGAATTTGTTGACATCTCCAAACTTTAATTTTAATCTTCAGTATCATGAATAATCTGACACCTATTTGGTACACCAGTTGTATTAGGATGATTTTTAAATAATGAAGATGGTTGATGCATTGACCTAGAATGAGAGGCAACAATGTATCAGAGATACCCGGTACTAGGAAACATGAATGGCCTGCCTGTTGTAGTTAAGGAAAAGGTTGGTCATGGGCTACCACAAGACCGTACACACCTGAAAAGGTAGAAGGTCCCACCCTCAGTCCAAAATCACTGTTGCATAATGGAGATACGATCTGCTATTGCAAAATAGAAGTAGACATAGATGCCAAAGTATGACAAGTAGACACTGCAGCCATTTGATTTCGAGCAGCTGCTAGGTGAAACCCCGTGAACAATGCTCCACCTAGATTGTGGGATGGAGAGGGAGATGGGAGGCTGTTCCGAAAAGGAGGGGATATAGATATATCTAGAGTCTGATTCTGGGAGGGATTGGGGGTAGGAGGAGACGGGGACGACAGAGAATTAAACGGCTGGATGGCATCACCGACTCAATGGACATGAGTTTGAGTGAACTCCGGGAGTTGGTGATGGACAGGGAGGCCTGGCATGCTATGATTCATGGGGTCGCAAAGAGTCAGTAATGACTGAGTGACTGAACTGAACTGAACTGATGGCTGATTTATTTTGAGTACTGACAAAATACAGTAAAATTCGGTAAAACAATTACCCTTCCATTAAAAAAAAAAAAACAATAAGAGAAACAACAGGGTGATATATCACAATATGCTCCTGTGGTCTAACCGATATTGATGATGGAGAGGCACTTGTATCAGCAAATATCTGGATGGCAGAACGGTTTAGTATGAATGGCACACTTAAACTTCTGCAGGCTGAAAATGAATTCTCTTCTCTAGTTCCAGGATTGAAGTCAGAGTTATGACCACCCATAATACCTGTTGCTTTAACATGCTTCTTCTTCTTGTCTCGGACTAATGAAGATACTGTAGACACATGTTTATGATCAACTGTTCTTTTGATTCTTACTAAATGTGAGGATAACCTCGTTCAAAATATGATTATGATAGAACTGAAACGAAAACCAAAGGCGGGGGGGGATATTTCGTAACTCTTTCAACCAAGATAAATCAGAAAGACAAAGAAAAATGTATTCCTTTAATCATAAAATGTAAATAGTATCAAACAATTCCCTTCCATTAGTAGTTTTACAAACTTACATAGTCGTAGAAATTATGATCCTCAAGTAAAATATGTTAAAAATCTATGGTAAATATAATTTAAGTGGCTTTAGGATTTGAACTCCCCCCCCCTTTTATTTATTTATTTATTTATTTTTTGGTCAAAATAGAGGTGATTTTTTATTAATCTGGCCAAAAAACTGGCAGAGAGAAGACATCACCAAATGTTCAACACTGAAATCAGATTGATTTTATTCTTTCAGTCGAAGATGGAGAATCTCTATAAAGACAGCAAAAACAACACCAGGAGCTGACTGTGGCACATATCATGAAGTCCTTGTTGCAAAACTCAGACTGAAATTGAAGAAAGTGGAGAAAACCCCTATACCATTCATGTATGACATAAGTCAATTTATTTATGACTATACAGTGGAAGTGAGAAATAGTTTTCAGGGACTAGATCTGACAGAGAGGGTGCCTGATAAATTATGGGTGGAGGTTCATGACATTGTACAGGAGACAGGAATCAAGATCGTTCCCAAGAAAAAGAAACGCAAAAAAGCAAAATGGCTGTCTGAGGAGGCCTTACAAATGGCTGTGAAAGAGGGGAAGTGTAAAGCACAGGAGAAAACGAAATTTATACCCATTTGAATGTAGAGTTTCAAAGAAGCGAAAGGAGAAATAAGAAAGAGTTCCTCAGTGATCAGTGCAAAGAAATGGAGGAAAGCAATAGAATGAGAAAGACTAGAGATATCTGCGGGATAATTAGATACTGAAGGAACATTTCATGCAAAGGTGAGCTCAATAAAGGACACAAATGTTAGGAACCAAAGAGAAGCAAGATATTAAGAAGAGGTGGCAAGAATACACAGAAGAACTGTACATAAAAGATCTTCAGGACCCAGAAAATCACGATAGTGTGTTCACTGACTTACAGCTAGACATCCTGGAATGTGAACACAAGTGGGCCTTAGGAAGAATCATTATGAGCAAAGCTAGTGTAGGTGATGGAATTCCAGTTGAGCTATTTCAAATCCTGGAAGATGATGGTGTGAACATGCTACACTCAGTATGTCAGCAAATCTGAAAAACTCAGCGGTGGCCACAGGACTGGAAAAGGTCAGTTTTCATTCCAACCCCTAGGAAAAGTAAGGCAAAGAATGCTCAAACTACAGCATAATTGCTCTCATCTCACATACTAATCATGAGGTGCTAGAAAGTGTCTTTAAAAACTAAATCGGGACTTGGCCCACAGAGGCCCATAGAGTCATATCTATGGTCTTTCCAAAGGTATGTACAGATTTGAGAACACCAAGGGATTACTGATTGTGAACTGCTCTGCTGGGGAAGACTTGTGAGATTCTTTTGAACTGCAGGAACACCAAACAAATGAATTGTAAAGAAAATCAACTTTGAAGACTCATTGGAAGGACTGATGCTGAAAATAAAGCCCCGAAGCTTTGTTCCCTGAGCCAAAGAGCTGACTCATTAGAAAAGACCCTTATCTTTAGAAAATGTTGAAAGCAGGAGGATCAGTGGGTGAGAGAGGATAAGACATTTGGAGAGCATCAGTTATGCAAAGAACATGGTCTCGGGGAAACTATGCGAGACAGTGAAGGACAAACAGGCCTCTTGTGCTAGAGTCCAAGGGGATACAAAGAATCAAACATGGCTTAGTGGCTGAAGAACAATAGCATTTCAGTTTATAAAATGGGTCTTGTAGGTTGGCAGTTGGTCCCAATATATCAGAGGAATAGGAAGACAAGACCACTCTCTCCCCAACAAATTTATCTAAGCATCGACTGCACATGGAAGAACTTCCAGAAAACAAATTGTGAACACTGTTGAATGGCCCAAGATACTCAGAAGTCAAACATGTTTTCCTTGAAAAGGAGGTAGGAAAAAATAAAAGAGACACAAAGAGAGAAAAAGTATTTAGGGGCTGAGGCTGGTCTTGGAGAGGAAGTTGTAAATGAGGAGACGCTTGCAGACAATTGTAAACCCTCTCAGGACAGTGACAGTGGAGCTCTGGTATCGCTTAGAACAACATAACCAAGGGAAAGAAAAACAAAAGCAAATGTGCCTAACTGTAATTTCCAGCAGAGAAAAAACTCAGATACTCCTGTTCACCATCATTGAAGTGGACCTGCGAGGGATGCCCCGAGTGTATCATCTGCTCTATGATGAGGACCCAGCCTTTATGCTCTGAGGATGATCTGATTGGTCTAAGGTGATGTAGCAACCTAAACCGTGGGAATACCAGAGGCAAAATGCAAAAATAAAACCTTTCTTGAGAGAATTCTCTATGTCCACATAGTGAAAACAAACACTCACAGAACCAAAGATTGCACATTCAGTTCAGTTCAGTTCATTTCAATGACTCAGTTGTGTCCGACTTTTTGTGACCCCATGAATCACAGCACGCCAGGCCTCCCTGTTCATCGACAACTCCCGGACTTCACTCAGACTCATGTCCATAGAGTTGGTGATGAAATCCAGCCATCTCATTCTTTGACGTCCCCTTCTCCTTCTGCCCCCAATCCCTCCCAATACCAGAGACTACCAGTGAGTCAACACTTCACATGAGATGGCCAACATATTGGAATTTCAGCTTTAGCATCACTCCTCCAATGAACACCCATGATTGATTTCCTTTAGAATGAACTGGTTGGATCTCCTTGCAGTCCAAGGGACTCTCAAGAGTCTTTTACAAAATATCAAAGATGTGCAAACAGGCTGCCATTTATGGCCCTGGCCTCCACGGAACCAGAGAGGAATGTTTGCATCAGACGGAGGCAGAAGGAAAGAGGCTGCTGTTATATCAGCCCCAGAGACCGCATCTCCCACCAAGCTCTGAGCAGGCTGCCAGTTGCTAAACATGTCTTCCTGGGTTCATGCTCAGTTCACATAGGTCAGGAGGGTCAAAACATGAGTTAAGCACCCCTCTGGAGACACACGGAATTGTTACAAAATTCTGGGAAACATGAATGGCCTGCCTGTTGTAGTTAAGGAAAAGGTTGGTCATGGGCTGAAACATTACCCTACACACCTGGAAAGGTAGACATTCCCACCCTCAGTCCAAAATCACTGTTGCCTAATGGAGATACGATGTGGTACTGCAAAATAGAAGTAGACATAGCTGCCAAAGTATGTCAAGTAGACATTGCATCCATTTTATTTAGAGTAGTTGCTAAGTGAAACCCAGTGAAAAATGCTCAACTTGGATTGTGGGATGGAGAGGGAGATGGGAGGGTGTTTTGAAAGGGAGGGGATATATGTATATCTACGCCTGATTTATTTTGAGTTCTGACAGAATACAGCATAATTCAGTAAAACAATTACCCTTCCATTAAAAAAAACAGTAAGAGAAACAGCAGGGTAATACATCACAATATGCTTCTGTGGTCTAACTGATATTGATGATGGAGAAGAGAAATAATTCCAAGTTAGGGCACTTGTATCAGCAACTATATGGATGGCAGAACGCTTTAGTATGAATGGCACAGTTAAACTTCTGTAGGCTGAAAATACATTCGGTTCTCTAGTTTCAGAATGGAAGTCAGAGTTATGGTTATCCATATTACCCGTTGCTTTAACATGCTTCTTCTTATCTCGGATTAATGAAGATGTTGTAGAGAAATGTTTATGATCAACTCTTCGTTTGATTCTTACTAAATGTGAGCATAACCTCGTTCAAAATATGGTTATAATAGAACTTAAACTAAAACCAAAGTGGGGAAAATATTTCATTAACTCTTTCAACCAAAATAAATCAGAAAAACAAAGAAAAATGGATTCCTTTAATCATAAAATGTAAATAGTATCAAATAATCCTCTTCCATTCGTAGTTTTAAAAACTTACATAGTAACAGAAATTATGATCCTCGAGTAAAATATGTTATAAATCTATGGTAAATATTATTTACATGGCTTTAGGATTTGAAATTTTCCCAATTTTCTCTTTGGTCAAAATATAATTTAAGACATTTTTTATTAATCTGGCCAAAAAATGACAGAGAGAAGACATCACCAAATTTTCGACACTGAAATCAGATTTATTTTATTCTTTCAGTCAAAGATGGAGAATCTCTATACAGACAGTAAAACAAGACCAGGAGCTGACTGTGACACAGATCAAGAACTCCTTGTTGCAAAACTCAGACTGAAATTGAATAAAGTGGAGAAAACCCCTATACCATTCATGTATGACATAAGGCAAATTGTTTATGACTATACATTGAAAGTGAGAAGCAGATTTAAGGGACTAGATCTGACAGAGTGTGTGCCTGATAAACTATGGTTGGAGGTTCATGATATCGTACAGGAGACAGGAATCAAGATCATCCCCAAGAAAAAGACATGATAAAAGCAAAATGGCTTACTGAGGCCTTACAAATAGCTGTGAAAAGAAGGGAAGTGAAAAGCACAGGAGAAAAGGACATTTATACCCATTTGATGGTAGAGTTTCAAAGAATAGCAAGGAGAAATAAGAAAGAGTTCCTCAGTGATCAGTGCAAAGAAATGGAGGAAAGCAATAGAAGGGGAAAGACTAGAGATATCTGCAGGATAATTAGAGATAATGAGGGAACATTTTATGCAAAGGGGGGTTCAATAAACGACACAAATGTTAGGAACCAAAGAGAGGCAGAAGATATTAAGAAGAGGTGGCAAGAATACACAGAATAACTGTACATAAAAGATCTTCAGGACCCAGAATATCACAATGGTGTCATCACTCACCTAGAGTCAGACATCCTGGAATGTGAAGACAAGTGGGCCTTAGGAAGCGTCAGTTAAGTTCAGTTCAGTTCAGTCGCACAGTCATGTCGACACTTTGCGACCCCATGAACCACAGCACGACAGGCTTCCATGTCCATCACCAACTCCTGGAGTTCACCCAAACTCATGTCGATCTAGTTGGTGATGCCATTCAGCCATCTCATTCTCTGTCGTCCCCGTCTCCTCCCACCCCCAATCCCTCCCAGCATCAGAATCTTTTCAAGTGAGTCAACTCGTCACATGAGGTGGCCAAATTATTGCAGTTTCAGCTTTAGCATCAGTCCTTCCAAAGGACACCCAGGATTGATCTCCTTTCGAATGGACTGTTTGGATCGCCTTGCCGTCCAAGAGACTCTCAAGAGTCTTCCCCAGCACCACAGTTAAAAAGCATCAATTCTTCAGTGATCAGCTTTCTTCACAGTCCAACGCTCACATCAATACATGACCACTAGGAAAATGCATAGCCTTGACTAGACGGACGTTGGTTGGCAAAGTAATGTCTCTGCTTTTTAATATGCTATCAAGGTTGGTCATAACTTTCCTTCCAAGGAGTTAGCATCCTTTAATTTCCCTACTGCAATCAGCATCTGCAGTGATTTTGGAGCCCAAAAAAATAAAGTCTGACACTGTTTCCACTGTTTCTCCGTCTATTTCCCATGAAGTGATGGGACCAGATGCCATGATCTTCGTTTTCTGAATGTTGAGTTTCAAGCCAAACTTTTCACTCTCCTCTTTCACTTTCATCAAGAGGCTTTTGAGTTCCTCTTCACTTTCTGCCATAAGGGTGGTGTCATCTGAATATCTGAGGTTATTGATATTTCTCCCGGCAATCTTGATTCCAGCTTGTGCTTCTTCCAGCTCAGTGTTCCTCATGATGTTCTCTGCATATAAGTTAAATAAGAAAGGGGATAATATACAGCCTTGACGTACTTCTTTTCCTATTTGGAACCAGTCTGCTGTTCCATGTCCAGTTCTGACTGCTGCTTCCTGACCTGCATACCGATTTCTCAAGAGGCAGGTTAGGTGATCTGGTATTCCCATCTCTTTCAGAATGTTCCACAGTTTATTGTGATCCACAAAGTTAAAGGCTTTGGCATAGTCAATGAAGTAGAAATAGATGTTTTTCCAGAACTCTCTTGCTCTTTTCATGATCCAGCGGATGTTGGCAATTTGATCTCTCGTGCCTCTGCCTTTTCGAAAGCCTGTTTGAATATCTCGAAGTTCACGGTTCACATATTGCTGAAGCCTGACTTGGAGAATTTTGAGAATGACTTTACTAGCGTGTGAGATGAGTTCAATTGTGCGATCGTTTGAGCATTCTTTGGCATTCTTTTACTTTGGGATTGGAATGAAGACTCACCTTTTCCAGTTCTGTGGCCACTGCTGAGTTTTCCAAATTTGCTGGCATATTGAGTGCAACACTTTTACAGCATCATCTTTCAGGGTTTGAGGTAGCTCAATTGGAATTCCATCACCTCCACTAGCTTTGTTCGTTGTGATGCTCTCTAAGGCCCACTTAACTTCACATTCCAAGATGTTTGGTTCCGGGTGAGGGATCACACCATCTTGATTATATGGATGGTGACGATCTTTTATGTACAGTTCTTCTGTGTTTTTTTGCCACCTCTTCTTAATATCTTCTGCTTCTCTTAGGTCCATACCAATTCTGTCCTTTATCAAGCCCATCTTTGCATGAAATTTTCCCTTAATATCTCTAATTTTCTTGAAAAAATCTCTTGTTTTTCCTAATTTGTTGTTTTCCTCTATTTCTTCGCATTGATCTCTGAGGAAGGCTTTCTTATCTCTCCTTGCTATTCTTTGGATTTCTGCATTCAGATGCTTATATCTTTCCTTTTCTCCCTTCCTTTTCGCTTCTTTTCTTTTCTCAGTTATTTGCAAGGCTTCCTCAGACAGTCATTTTGCTTTTTTGCATTTATTTTCCATACGGATTATCTTTGTCCCTGTCTCCCGTACAATGTCATGAACCTCCGTCCAGAGTTCACCAGGCACTCTATCTATCAGATCTAGTCCCTTAAATCTGTTTCTCACTTCCACTGTATAATCATAAGGGATTTGACTTAGGTCATATCTGAGTGGTCTAGTGGTTTGCCCTACTTTGTTCCATTTAAGTCTGAATTTGGCAATACGGAGTTCGTGATCTGAGCCACAGTCAGCTCCTGATCTTGTTTTTGCTAACTGAATAGAGCTTCTCCATCTTTGGCTGCAAAGAATATAATCAATCTGATTTTGGTGTTGACCATCTGGTGATGTCCATGTGTAGAGTCTTCTCTTCTGCTGTTGGAAGAGTTTGTTTGCTCTGACCAGTGCGTTCTCTTGACAAAACTCTATTAGACTTTGCCCTGCTTCATTTCGTGCTCCAAGGCCAAATTTACCTGTTACTTCAGGTGTTTCTTGACTTCCTACTTTTGCATTCCAATCCCCTATATGAAAAGGACATCTTTTTGGGGTGTTAGTTCTAAAAGATCTTGTTGGTCTTCATAGAACCATTCAATTTCGGTTTCTTCAGCATTAATGGTTGGGGAATAGACTTGGATTACGGTAATATTGAGTAGTTTGCCTTGGAAACGAACAGAAATCATTCTGTCGTTTTTAAGATTGCATCCAAGTACTGCATTTTGGGCTCTTTTGTTGATTATGATGGCTACTCCATTTCTTCTAAGGGATTCCTGCCCCCAGTAGTAGATATAATGGTCATCTGAGTTAAATTCACCCATTCCAGTCCACTTTAGTTCACTGATTCCTAGAATGTCGACGTTCACTCTTGTCATCTCCTGTTTCACCACTTCCAATTTGTCTTGATTCATGCACCTAACATTCCATGTTCCTATGCAATATTGCTCTTTGCAGCATCAGACCTTGCTTCTATCATCAGTCACATCCACCACTGGGTATTGTTTCGCTTTGGCTCTATCGCTTCATTCTTTCAGGAGTTATTTCTCCACTATTCACCAGTAGCATACTGGGCACCTACCAACCTGGGGAATTCCTCATTCGGTATCCTATCATTTTGCCTTTTGATACTGTTCATGGGGTTCTCAAGGCAAGTATACTGAAGTGGTTTGCCATTCCCTTCTACAGTTTACCACATTCTGTCAGAGACCACTCCACCATGACCCGTCCGTCGTGGGTGGCCCCACCTGGCATGGCTTAATATCATTGAGTTAGACAGGACTGTGGTCCATATGATCAGATCACCTAGTTTTTTGTGATTATGTTTTTATTGTGTCTGCCCTCTAATGCCCCCTCCCAATACCTACTGTCTTATTTGGTTTTTCACTTACCTTGGTCGTGGAATATCTCTTCACAGCTGCTCCAGCAAAGTGACGCTGCTGTACCTTACACTGGACGCGGGGTATCTCTTCAAGGACACCCCTCCTGACCTTGAATTTGGAGTAGCTCCTCTCAGCCCTCCTGTGCCCGCGCAGCCACAGCCTCCTGGGCGTGGGACAGCTGCTCTCACCCACTGCCCTGACCCTGGGCATGGGGTAGCTCTTCTCGGTCACGCTTCTGCGTGTGGTCGGTTGAGCCAGAGCCAACGTCTCTCGCGTCTGCACCACTGGAACCGACGTCTCTCACGTCACTATGCACAAAGTTAGTGTAGGTGATGGAATTCCAGTTGAGCTATTTCAAATCCTGGAAGATGTTGCTGTGAACGATATAGAGTGTGTGGCTACACTCGATATGTCAGCAAATCTGAAAAACTCAGCGGTGGCCACAGGACTGGAAAAGGTCCGTTTTCATTCCAATCCCTAGGAAAGGTAATGCCAAAGAATGCTCAAACTACAGCATAATTGCTCTCATGTCACATGCTAATCATGAGGTGCTAGAAAGTGTCTTTAAAAACTAGAACGTGACTTGGCCCACAGAGGCCCGTAAAGTCATATCTACGGTCTTTCCAAAGGTATGTACAGATGTGAGAACACCAAGGGATTACTGATTGTGAACTGCTCTGCTGGGGAAGACTTGTGAGATTCTTTTGAACTGCAGGAATACCGAAAAAATGAATTGTAAAGAAAATCGACTTTGAAGACTCATTGGAAGGACTGATGCTAAAAATAAAACCCCGAAGCTTTGTCCACCCGAGTCAAAGAGCTGACTTATTAGAAAAGACCCTGATCTTTAGAAAATGTTGAAAGCAGGAGGATCAGTGGGTGAGAGAGGATGAGACATTTGCAGAGCATCAATGATACAAAGAACATGGTCTCGGGAAAACTATGTGAGACAGTGAGGCCCAGAGAGGCGTCTTGTGCTAGAGTCCAAGGGGATACAAAGAATCAAATATGGCTTAGTGGCTGAAGAACAACAGCATTTCAATTAATTAATAAAATGGGTCTTGCAGGCTTCCAGTTGGTACCAAATTATCAAAGGAATAGGAGGACAAGACAACTCTCTCCCCAGCAAATCATCTAAGCATTAACTTCACATGGAAGATCTTCCAGAAAACAATCTGGGAAAACTGTTGACTGCTCCAAGATACCCAAAAGTCAACATGTTTCTTTTTTTTTTTTCCAAAAAGGAGCTAGGGAAAAATAAAAGAGACACAAAGACAAAGTATTTAGCGCTGAGGCTGGTCTTGGAGAGGAAGTTGTAAATGAGAAGAAGCTTGAAGGCAATTGTAAACCCTCTCAGATCAGTGACAGTGGAGAACTCAGGGCTCGCATAGAGCAACATAACCAATGGAAAGAAAAACAAAAGCAAGTGTGCCTAATTGTAATTACCAGTGGAGAAACATCTCAGATACTCCTGTCCACCATCATTGAGGTGGACCTGGGTGGGATGCCTGGGCTCTATAATATGACCTAAGATAAGGACCCAGCATTAATGCTCTGAGGATGATCTGACAGAGCTAAGATGATACAGCAACCAAAACCATGGGAACACCAGAGACA
Source organism: Moschus berezovskii (assembly GCF_049115385.1). Classification (NCBI taxonomy): domain Eukaryota; kingdom Metazoa; phylum Chordata; class Mammalia; order Artiodactyla; family Moschidae; genus Moschus; species Moschus berezovskii. Next base: position 55,398,686 of record NC_142489.1, read on the forward strand.
AAAATGCAAAAAAGGACCTTTCTTGAGAGAAATCTCTATGGCCACATAGTGAAAACAGACACTCCGAACAAAAGATTGCAGATTACAAAATATCAAAGATGTGCAAACAGGCTGCCATTTATGATCCTTTCCTCCACGGAGGTAGAGAGGAATGTTTGCATCAGATAGAGGCAGAAGGCACGTGGCTGCTGTAATATCAGCCCCAGAATCACATCTCCCGCCAAGCTCTGAGCAGGCTTCCAGATGCTAACTATGTTTTCCTGGGTTCATGCTCAGATCTCATAAGCCAGGAGGGTCAAAACATGAGTTCAGCACCCCTCTGGAGACACAAGGAATTCTTGCAAATTGTTCTTCTGGCAAAGCCAACAGTGAAGGAAATTTACAGGAAAACAGCCTGGAGTTAAAACTCCCCTCCAGGTCCTGCCCACCATTCTATGCTAAGCAAAGAATTCTCTCACCTGAAGAAAAAAAATGGATATTAAGGCTGATTACACCCAACTTCCAATGGGTCCAGCCTATGCCTGATCTCCAAAATTCCTTGCCCCAGACATTTAAGAGATAACTACTCCAAACAACCTTGGAGAAGAACAGGTTCCTTTAAGACAGTGACTTTCCACATATATGTCTATATATAGGCATACTATTCTCTTGGGTTAGTTCAGCAGCTCATTAATCTGACTGCTGCCGTTTCTTGCCTCATTAAAGGTGATCTGTTTCTGAAAAGTGCCAGTCTTATTCCTTTTCTGAACCTTGACTTCTCTAACTCCCTTATCCTATAGCAAACCAAGTGGCTGGGACCTGACAGGTACATAGATACATGGCTTACCTTAGACAGTACCTTGCCTGCCACACAGTTGCCTGAGCAGTTTGGGCCTGGGAAGGAAACAAAGCATATAACCCATCATGTTCAGTGCCCTTGCAGAGCACCTGAGAGCCTGAGTGGCTTAGACTTGGGAAGGGCATGAAACACAAGGCCCACTCTGGGCAGTGCCCTCGCTGATCACACAGGAACCTGAGCAGGGTGAACTGAGAATGTCCATGTCACCTATCGCAGTGGCAGGCCCACTGTGGTCCATTTACGTTAAGCACCCCGACCCATAAATCGCATCAGTCTTTATTTTCAATGTTCTCCCCCTCACCATTGCACCACTGAGCAAGTGAGGTCATATAAGGGCCTGCTGCCCCCTAGTGTTAGGTGCAAACTAGTCATGTGTAAACTTGTCACGGAAGAAAATTGCAAACTGAGGAAATAAAAATAAGTAAAGAAGGGTGAACTAACCCAGAAATGACAAGTGCAATAAATTGAAAATCTGAAGTTAATGCAGAAAATGTGCAATTCAGGGCAACAATAGCTTTTGATGACAAGTCAGTTAGTCTGTCCTTCAGTCCAGTCGGTTTGTAGTATCTGACTCTATGTGACCCAGTGAATCACAGCATGCCAGGTCTCCCTGACCATCACCAACTCCTGGGGTTTACTCAAACTCATGTCCATTGAGTCAGTGATGCCATCCAGGCATCAAATCCTCTGTCATTCCCTCCTCCTCCTGCCCCCAATCTCTCTAAGCATCAGATCCTTTTCCATTGAGTCAACTCTTAGCATGATGTGGCAAAAGTATTGGAATTTCAGCTTTAGCATCAGTTCTTCCAATGAAGACCAAGGACTGATCTCCTTTAAGATGGACTGGTTGGATCTCCTTGCAGTCCAAGCGTTGGAAAAAGAGACCATCTGACCCTGATCTGACACTACTAAGCTCACAGCAACTCTAGAGAAATTCTTAGATTATTTTTTATTTTATTCATATTTTTATTAATGAAACTTTTTATCTATACCTTATCATTCCCTTAGATTCATTTCTATGTACTACACTAAAAGTTTGAGAGTTATTTTGGCTTCTATCATTTTTTCGAGTATTTATAGAACTTTATATAGATATAGATAGCATATTAAAAAGCAGAGACATTACTTTGTCAACCAAGGTCCGTCTAGTCCAGGCTATGTTTGTTCCAGTGGTCATGCATGGATGTGAGAATTGAACTGTGAAGAAAGCTGATCGCCAAAGAATTGATGCTTTTGATCTGTGGTGTTGGAGAAGACTCTTGAGTGTCCCTTGGACTGCACGGAGATTCAACCAGTCTATTCTAAAGGGGATCAGTCCTGAATGTTCATTGGAAGGACTGATGCTAAAGTTGAAACTTCAACACTTTGGCCACTTCATGCGAAGAGTTCACTTCCTGGAAAAAACTCTGATGCTGGGAGGGGTTGTGGGCAGGAGAAGATGGGGACGACAGAGAATGAGAGGCCTGGATGGCATCACTAACTAGATGGACATGAGTTTGAGTGAACTCCGGGAGTTAATGATGAACAGGGAGGCCTGAAGGAGAAGGCAATGGCAAGCCACTCCAGTACTCTTTCCTAGAAAATCGCATGAACAGAGGAGCCTAGTGAGAGGCAGTCCATGGGATCGCTACTAGTCGGACACGACTGAGCGACTTCTCTTTCAATTTTCACTTTCACACATTGGAGAAGGAAATGGCAAACCACTCCAGTGTTCTTGCCTGGAGAATCCCAGGGATGGTGGAGACTGGTCAGCTGCCGTCTATGGGGTCGCACAGAGTTGGACGTGACTGAAACGACTTAGCAGCAGCAGCAGCAGCGGGGAGGCCTGGCGTGCTGTGATTCATGGGGTCACAGAGAGTCAGACATGACTGAGTGACTGAACTGAACTGAACTGAACACTTATTCTACTCAAATTCTTTCAGAAATTTGAAGAGTAAGGGAAATTTCCAAACTCATTCTATGAGGCCACCAACACCCTATCAGACAAAGATGGCTTAAGAAAAGAAAACTACAGGCCACTAACACTGATGTACATAGATGCAAAAATCCTTAATAAAATCCTAACAAACAGAATCCAACATCATTTTTAAAAAGATCATACTTCACTACTAAGTGTTTTTTATCTCATGGATCCAAGGATTCTTTAATATCCAAAAGTGAATCAATGTAATGCATCATTTTAACAAATTAAATGATAAAACCCATATACTTATCTTAAGATGCAGTTAAGGTCTTTGACAAAATTTAACATTCATATGACAAAATAAATAAATATACAAAACCCTCCAGAAAGAAGGAATATAAGGAACACACCTCAACATAAAAAAGCTACATATGGCAAACCCACAGCAAAGATGATCCTCAATGGTGAAAAATTGAAAGCATTTATCCTAAAGTCAGGAAGAAGACAAGAATGGCCTCTCTCACCACTACTATTAAACACAGATTGGAAATTTTAGCCACAGCAATCAGAGAGGAAAAAGAAATCAAAGGAATCCCTGTTGGAAAAGAAGAATTAAAAATCTCACTCTTTGACGATATCATGATCTTCTATTAAGAAAACCCTTAAGACTCCACCAGAAAATGGCTAGAGCTAAGCAATAAACATAGTAACATTGCAGGATGTAAAATTAACACACAGAAATTCCCTGCATACCTACACACTAACAATTAGAAAACAGAAAGTCAAATTAAGGTAACATTCCCATTTACCATTGAAATGAAAAGAATGAAATACTTAGGAATAAATCTACCTAAAGAAACCAAAGTCCTATATATAGAAAACTAAAAAAACACTGATGAAAGAAATCAAACAGGACATAAATAGATAGAGAAATGTACCATGTTTATGGATTGGAAGTATCAAAATAGTGAAAATGAGTATACCACCTAAAGCAATCTATACGTTCAATGCAATCCCTATTAAGCTACCCATGGTATTTTTCACAGAAATATTAACAAATAATGTCACAATTTGTATGGAAATACCAAAAACCTAGAATAACCAAAGCAATCTTGAGAAGGACGAAAGGACCTGGAGGAATGAACCTGCTTGACTTCAGGCTATACTACAAAGCTGTAATCATCATGACCATATGGTACTGGCACAAAGATAAATTATAGATGATTGGAACAAATAGAAAGCCCAGTAATGAATCCGCACACCCATGGACAATTTCTCTTTGACAAGGGAGGAAAGTATATACAACGGAAAAAAGTCTCTGAAACAAATGGCACTAGGAAAACTGGTCATTCCCCTGTAAGATAATGACACCATCAATGAGGAACCATCTCAGACCGGTCAGAATGTATACTACCCAAAAGTCTACACAAAATAAATTCTAGAGTGGTGTGGAGAAAGGAGATCCCTCTTACACTGTTGGTGGGACTGCAAACTAGTACAGGCACTATGGAGAACATTGTGGAGACTAGCTAAAAAATTGGGAACTGTACTGCCCTATGATCCCACTGCCTGACATACCCACCAAGGAAACCAGAATTGAAACAGACACGTGTATCCCGAAGTTCATCACAGCACTGTTTATAATAGCCAGGACATGGAAGCAACATAGACATCCACTGGCAGAAGAATGGATAAGAAATCTTTGGTACATATACACAAAGGAAAATTACTCAGTCATTAAAAAGATTTAATTTGAATCAGTTCTAATGAGGTAGATGAAACTGAACCCTATTACACAGATAAAAGTAAGTCAGAACAAAACTATGGTAAACTAATGTATATAATGGAATTTCAAAATATGATATCAATTACACTATAGGCGAGATGGCAATAGAGACACAAATGTATAGAACAGTCTTTTGGACTCTGTGGGAGAAGGCGAGAGTGGGATGATTTGAGAGGACAGCATTGATACATACATATTATCATATGTGAAACAGATCACCAGTTTGGGTTCGATACATGAAACAAGGTGCTCAGGATTGGTGCACTGGGATGACCTGGAGGTTTGGGATGGGAGTGAGGTGGAAGGAATGTTCACATCAAAAATAAAAGTAAAAACATGGCTGATTCATGTCAAGGTATGGAAAACCCACATCAATATTATAAGTAGACCCCACTTAAATAATTTTTTTAAATGTACTAAAAAAAAAAAAAAATCCTGTTGGACTTCTTCAGTGATCCAGGGGTTTACGAATTTGCCTGTCAATGCACGGGACATGGGTTTGATTCTTGGTCTGAGGAGACCTCACATACTACCAAAGTAGGTAAGCCTGTGTGCCCCCAACTACTGAACCTGAGAGCCCCAGAGCTTGTGCTCCAGAAGAGAAGGCATTGTCATGAGAAGCTGGCTCACTGCAATGAAGATTAACCCAAATCACTGCAACTAGAGAAACATTGTGTACAGCAATGTAGATTCATTGTAGCCATAAATAAATAAATAACTACTAAAAATTATGAATAAATGAACTCTAGATACATAAATTTCTTCCATGTAATGTGAAATTTTTGTATTTCATTGAATATCCAGATGCTGATTTACTACTTGAAATATGGAGTTCCTGTATTTCAAATATGAAAACCAAGGGCAATATTTCTAAATAAAATATAAATTGTCTATATTTCATATATAAGTATCTTAGAGTAGATTTTCCTATATGATTCTCTAAATTTCACATATGAAAACCTAGGTGTCAGTTCTATTTGAAAGTTGGAATTCTCTGTAATTCACACTTTAAATTCAGGATGGCTATGTTTCCTACTACTAATATGGAATTCCCTATATTTGTATGAAAAACTGGATGTAGATTTTTGTAGATGAAGAATGCAAGTTTCTTTATTTCAATTCTTTATCATCAAAGCTACCAGGGAACTTTAATAGATTTAGGAAAACCTCCAAGGTTTTATAAAATTAACACCAAAAATAGATGTCCTTTTCATTATTGCTGTGCTGTAAAAACAGGAAATCAAGCGATACGTGGAGTAACAGGCAAGTTTGGACTTCAGGAAAAAAGTGATGCAGAACAACAGCTAAAGGCAGAGTTTTGCAAATAGAAAGGTTAAAAATGGAAACAGTGACAGACAGTGTTCTTGGGTTCCAAAATCGCTGGGGACAGTGATTACAGCCGTGAAAATAAAAGACTCTCACTCCCAGGAAGAAAAGCTATGACAAGCCTAAACACAATGTACAGAGAAGCAGAGACATCGCTTTTTCGACAAAGCTCCATATAGGCAAAACTAGGTTCTTTTCCAGTGGATATGTATGGATGTCTCTCATGTGTAGCCCTACACAACATGTAGTTTCACTGACTTAGAAAAGGCAGTGGTCCATGTGATGGATTGGTTAGGTTCTCTTATTGTGGTTTCACTCTTTCTGCCCTTGAATGCCCTCTCTCAGCACCTACCATCTTACTGGGGTTTCTCTTACTTTGGACGTGGAGTATCTCTGCACTGCTCCTACAGCAAAACACAACCTCTGCTCCTTACACTGGGTGTGGGATATCTTCTCTTGACTGCTGGCTGCTCCAGTGCCATAAAGCCACAACTCACTTCTCCAGCCAATTGGGAAAACTAAGCAATGGCCAATGAATGGAAAAGGACAGTTTTCATTCCAAGCCGCAAGAAAGGCAATGCCAAAGAATACTCAAACTACCAAACAATTACCTTCATTTCACGTGCTAGTAAAGTAATGCTCAAAATTCTCCAAGGCAGGCTTCAACAATATGTCAATCGGGAACTTCCAGATGTTCAAACTGGTTTGGAAAGGTCAAAGGAATTGGAGATCAAATTGCAAGTGTCTGCTGGATCTCTGAAACAAACAAACAAACAAACAAGAGAGTTCCAGAAAACATCTATTTCTGCTTTATTGACTATGCCAAAGCCATTGACTCTCTGGATCACAATAAACTGTGGAAAATTCTTCAATAGATGGCAATATCTTCATTCAACAAACATGAGTCTGAGCAAAGAGTTGGAGATAAGGAAGGGCAGGGAACACTGGAGTGCTGCTGTCCATGTTCTTGCAGAATTGGGTATGGCTGATCAACTGTAAAACTGCAATAACTCAGATTCACATTTGTCAATCAGGAGGAGATTTTCGAAACTGAAATATGGAATTCTGTATATGCCCTTAGAAAAATTAGATGCTTCTTTATGAATTATGGGCATCTCTCTGTTTCATTTATGAAAGTCTGGTTGGATATTTTACTTCTTAAACTATGAGGGATTCAATTATGTTTACATATAGTATGGAGTATTTTCCATTTCAAAAGTGAAAATCAATGTATGCATGTCCTTATGGGATCTATTTCACATACGATGATAAGCACACTGTTGAATTTTCTGTTTCTTGTGTTGAAGTCTGACACCAGACAGTCCTTCAGCAAAGATGAAATTCTCAGTTTCACATATGAATATCTAGTGCAGATTTTAATACATGAATTATGAAAGTCTCTATAATTCATATTTGAAAATCGGGGGACCGAGTTTCCTTACATGAAAATTCTTGAAGATTTTTTTGAATGAAATATCCAATTTTTTGTATTACAGTTGTGAAATTCTGAATGCAGAGTTGTATGCAGAGAATATGAAAATCTCTATTTCATGTCTCAAAATACGGTCACTGATTTTCAACCTGAGTAGTGGAATTTTTTATATTTCTCATTTGAAAATTTGTGTGCTGACATTCCTTCAAGAAATATGGAATACTGTGGGTTTAACATTTGTAAAACAGGCATCTGTTTGCCTACAATAAATATGGAATTTTTGTGTCAGACTTTCATACATAATTTTTGCAATATTCAACGATTTAGAAATTAAGATCTGGGCCAAGTAGACAAATGTACATAATTTATGTTGCCAGAAAGAAAATATGGCCACATAATTCCCTACTTAAATTTAGTATTCTCTATATTAAAATTTGAAAGACTGGGTGAAAATATCCTTACATGATATAGGAAAAAATCTATATTTATTTTGAAAATCTGGGTGCCGATATTTCTACATGAATTAGGTAAATCACTATAGCAAAATTTGGATTTCTAGGTTGTGTTGTTCCCACATGAAATATAAGATCTGAATATTTCACATATGGAAATCTGGATGCCAGGTGCCAGGTTTACCTGCGTGAAATATGGAGTAAAATTATAAATTTCTGCATGCAGATTTTACTACATGATGCTCTGAAATTTATAAATATGTCATTAGAAAATCTGGGTGTCCTTTTTCCTACATTAAGTATGAAATTGTCAATATTTCCAAGACCTAAAACTGATCACAGGTGTTGTTACATGAAATATATAATTTTTTTTAAATTTCCCTTTGGAAAATCTGGTTTTAGACTTTCCAACATGAGAGACAGACTATATGGAATTCATGTATAAAAGGTGGCTACTAGAAACTCTTACATGAATTATGGAATAAATGTTATTTCATGTATAAAAATTAAAGTACATATATTCTTGCAAGAAGCACAGTATTATCAAGTGAATGTTAAGGTTGAATAGAAAACAAAATTCCGTAAAATAATTATCCGTAGGTTAAAAATAAATAAACTAAAAAATTGCCCAAAGTATGGTTTTCTGTATATTTTATACTTCATCATCTAGATGTAGATGTTTGTAACTGAAATAGGGAATATTCTATATCTCCCATATTTAAAATTGTAAGCAGAGTCTCCGATTGGCAGTAATGAATTCTCTATAATTGATGGATGAAAAACTGCGGAGGAATTTTGGACATGGAAAGCTGGGATTTTTGTTCTTTCACATGTGAAAACCAGGGTACACGTGGTCTTATAAGCCATGAGCTGTACTTATTTCAGATATGAAAATTTAGTGTAATAATTTTACATGAAATATGCATCTAGTCAAAGCTGTTGTTGATCCAGAAGTTATGTATGCATGTGAGAGGTGGACTATAAAGAAATCTGAGCAGGAAAATTATTGCTTTTGAACTGTGGTGTTGGAGAAGACTCTTGAGAGTCTCTTGGATGCCTAGGAGAAATCCAACCAGACCATCCTAAAGGATATCAGTCCTGAATATTCCTTGTAAGGACTGGGGCTAACGGTGAAACTCCAATACTTTGGCCACCTGATGTGAAGAACGGACTCATTGGAAAAGACCCTGCTGCTGGGAAAGGTACAGGGTGAGAGGAGAAGGGGCAACAGAATATAGTTGGATGGCATACCGAATCAATGGACATGAGTTTGAGTAAACTCAGTGAGTTGGTGATGGATAAGGAGAGCTGACATGCTGCAGTTTATGGGGATGCAAAGATTTGAACAGGACTGAGCCACAAAACTGAACTCAACTGAACATGGACCTATCCATCTGAATAAGAATTAGTTTTCCCTCAGTTAGTCTCTCCCATCAGGAAGCTTCCACAAGCCTCTTATCTCTATCCATCAGAGGGAAAACAGAATGAGAATGATAATCACAGAAAACTACCCAAACTGATCACCTGGTCCATAGTCTTGTCTAACTCAATGAAACTATGAGCCAGGCATGTAGGGCCACCCAAGATGGCCGCGTCATAGTGAAGGGTTCTGACAAAATGTGACTGGTGATGGAATGAATTCTGATGCTATAAAGAGTAATATTGCATAGGAACCTGGAAGGTTAGGTCCGTGAATTAACGTCATTCAGAAGGGGTCAAACAGATGATAGCATGAGTGAACATCGACATTTTAGGCCACCTGAAAGGGTGATCATTAGAAACAACCAAGGAATCTGTCAATGCGCATATATTTTCAAAACCCCTTTTTGTCACCTTCTTAAGGACTAAGAATTTCTAACGTGAACATGCTTAGTCAATTGGGTCGTACTGTCTTTTACTAGAGAGATGCCTGTGTCCAAGCAGAATAAAACAAACCTCCAGGAAGATTGCATTGTTTATCATGATGGTGCTGCTACTTGCAAATGACATTGGTACATGTCACTCTGAACATGTTGGCCCCACATGACTCCACAAAGCACATGAAATGGGGGAAGTAGGTTATCCTTCCTTCCTAAGTAAGGAAACCTAAAGGTTATCCAGGGTCTGAGCATGGGTGAAAACATGTCAGGCTGAATTTTTCAAGGGGTTTCACTGTCAGGTAGTTGTTGTGTCTCAGCTGCCAGGTCATGTCCTTGTCATCACCGTTTGCCTCCCTAGGGACTGCAGCATGCTACATTTCCCTTTCCCACACTATCTCCTGCAGTTTGTCCAAAATATGAATTTAGGCTTCTCCTAAAGCTACCATTTCAACTTTATCAGAAAAGATTTCTAGTCAGTCTGGGCATCTATACCACTTGACTTTGTAGGAGTGGTGTACAGAGAAATAGTACCGGGTGTGGGCTGGTTAGGGCCTTGAAGTCTGGATAAAAAGGAGAAACACACCGAATACCTCTATTGCCTTTTTCTTTGCATGGAGACATTGTACTCCTAACAAATGGTATTTCACCTGTCCTGTTTAAAGTCTTGGCACTACACTTTGACTTTGTTTTCACCAGTCGAGATCTCTATTTTCCTTACATGAGACTATATTTTCCTCATATTTACAGCTTATACCATGAAAAAGATATTAAGAAGAGGTGGCAGGAACACCGAGAAGAACTGTACCAAAAAGATCTTCACAATTCAGATAATCGCGATGGTGTGATCACACACCTAGAGACTGACATCCTAGAACATAAATTCAAGTGTGCCTTAGGAAGTCTCATTAGGTACAAAGCTAGTGGGCTTGATGGAATTTCACTTGAGCTGTTCCAAATCTTAAAACATGATGCTGTGAAAGTGTTGTACTCAATATAAAAGCAAATTTGGAAAATTCAAAAGTGGCCATAGGACTGGAAAATATCAGTTTTAATTCCAATTCCAAAGAAAAGCAATGTCAAAAATTGTTCATACTACCAAACGATTGTATTCATCTCACAAGGTAGTAAAGTAATGCACAAAAATCTCCAAGCCAGACTTCAACAATACATGAACTGTGAAATTCGAAATGTTCAAACTGGTTTTAGAAAAGACAGAGGAACCAGAGATCAAATTGCCAACATCTTCTGGATCATTGAAACAGAAAGCGACTTCAGCTTTATTAACTGTGCCAAAGCCTTTGTGTGTATCACAATAAACTGTGGTCAACTGTTCAAGAGATGGAAATACCAGGCCACCTTACCTGCCTTTTGAGAAATCTGTATGCTGTTCAGGAAGCAACAGTTAGAACTAGACCTGGAACAACAGACTGGTTTAAAATAGGAAAAGGAGGATGTCAACGCTGTATTGTCACCCTGATTATTTAACTTTTATGCAGAGTACATCAAGAAAAATATGAACTGGATGAAGAACTAGCTGGAATAAAAATTGCTGAGAGAAATGTTGATTACTTCAGAGATGCATATGACACCACCCTTATGGCAGAAAGCGAAGATCTAAAAACTCTCTTGATGAAAATGATAAAGAAGAGTGAAAAATGCTAGCTTAAAGCTGAACATTCAGAAAACGAAAATCTTGGTATATGATTCCATATTTTTATTTTATTTTATTTTTGAAGGCAAATTACTTTTCATTAATACATTGGTTGGTTTTTCTATACATTGAAACGAATCTGCCCCGGGTGTACATGTGTTCCCCCTCATGAACCCCCCTCCCAGCTCCCTGTTACCCATATCCTCCCTCCAGGTCATCCCCGTGCACCAGCCCCAAGCATCCTGTATCATGCGTCGAACCTGGACTGGTGATTCTTTACACATACGTGCTATAATGCCATTCTCTCAAATCATCCCAACTTCACCCTCTGCCACAGAGTCCCAAAGACTGTTCTATACACCTATGTCTGTTTTGCTGTCTCGTATGCAGCCATAAAATTAAAAGACGCTTACTCCTTGGAAGGAAAGTTATGACCAACCTTGATAGTATATTAAAAAGCAGAGATGTTACTTTGCCAACAAAGGTCCGTCTAGTCAAGGCTATGGTTTTTCCCATGGTCATGTATGGATGTGATAGTTGGACTATGAAGAAAGTTGATCGCCAAAGAATTGATGCCTTTGAACTGTGGTATTGGAGAAGACTCTCGAGAGTCCCTTGGACTGCAAGGACATCCAACCAGTCCATTCTAAAGGAGATCAATCCTGGGTGTTCATTGGAAGGACTGATGCTAAAGCTGAAACTCCAATACTTTGGCCACCTCATGCGATGAGTTGACTCACTGGAAAAGACTCTGATGCTGGGAAAGGTTGGGGGCGGGAGGAGAAGGGGACGACCGAGAATGAGATGGCTGGATTGCATCACCGACTCTGTGGACATGAGTTTGAGTGAATTGCGGGATTTGGTGATGGATAGGGAGGCCTGGCGTCCTGTGATTCATGGGGTAGAGGAGAGTCGGACACGACTGAGCGACTGCACTGAAGTGAACTGATACAGGGTTAAGGTTACCATCCTTCTAAATTCCGTATATATGCATTACTATGCTTCATTGATGTTTTTCTTTCAGGCTGACTTCACTCTGTGTAATAGGCTCCAATTTCTTCCACCTCTTTAGAACTGACTCAAATGCATTCTTTTTGATGGCTGAAAAATACTCCATTGTGTATATGTACCAAAGCTTTCTGATCCATTCATCTGCAGACGGACATCTAGGTTTCTTCCATGTCCTCGCTATTATAAACAGTCCTTCAATGAATATTGGAGTACATGTGTTTCATTTCTCGTTTCCTCGATGTCTACGCGCAGGAGTGCGATTGCTGGATCATATGGCAGTTCTTTTTCCAGTTTTTTGAGGAATCTCCACACTGTTCTCCATAGTGGCTGTACTAGTTTGCATTCCCACCAACAGTGTAAGAGGGTTCCCTTCTCTCCACACCCTCTCCAGCATTTATTGCACTTAGACTTTTGGATAGCAGCCATTCTGACTGGTGTGAAATGGTATCTCGCTGTGGTTTTGATTTGCATTTCTCTGATTATGAGGGATGTTGAGCATTTTTTCATGTGTTTGTTAGCCATCTATGTCTTCTTTGGAGAAATGTCTGTTTAGTTCTTTGGCCCATTATTTGATTAGGTCATTTATTTTTCTGGAATGGAGCTGCAGGAGCTGCTTGTATATTTTGGAAATTAATTATTTGTCAGTTGTTTCACTTGCTATTAATTTCTCCCATTCTGAAGGCTGCCTTTTCACCTTGCTTATAGTTTCCTTTCCTATGTAGAAGGTTTTGATTTTAATTAGGTCTTGTTTGTTTATTTTTGCTTTTATTTCCAGTATTCTGGGAGGTGGGTCATGGAGGATCCTGCTGTAATTTATGTTGGAGAGAGTTTTGCCTACGTTCTCCTCTAGAAGTTTTACAGTTTCTGGTCTTAACATTTAGATCTTTAGTCTATTTTGAGTTTGTTTTTGTGTATGGTGTTAGGAAGTGATCTAGTTTCATTCTTTTACAAGTGGCTGACCAGTTTTCCCAGCACCACTTGTTGAAGAGACTGTCTTTTCTCCATTTTATATTCTTGCCTCCTTTATCAAAGATAAGGTGTCCATAGGTGCCTGGGTTTATCTCTGGGCTTTCTATTTTATTTCATTGATCTATATTTCTGTCTTTATGCCAGTACCATACTGTCTTGATGACTGTGGCTTTGTAGTAGAGCCTGAAGTCCGGCAGGTTAATTCCCCCAGTTCCATTCTTCTTCTTCAAGATTACTTTGGCTATTCAAGTTTTTGTTTTTGTTTTTTTTTTTTTTGTATTTCCATACAAATTGTGAGATTATTTGTTCTAGTTCTGTGAAAAATATCATTGGTAGCTTGATAGGGATTGAATTGAATGTATAAATTACTTTCATTATTATACTCAGTTTTAAAATATTTATTCTTCCAATCCATGAACATGGTATATTTCCCCATATATTAGTGTCCTCTTTGATTACTTACACTAATGTTTTATAGTTTTCTTTGTACAAGTCCTTTGTTTCCTTAGATAGATATTTTCCTAAGTATTTAATTCTTTTTGTTGCAACAGTGAATGGAATAATTTCCTTTATTTATTTTTCTATTTTCTCATTATTAGTGTATAGGATTGCAAGGGATTTCTGTGTATTGATTTTATATCCTGAAACTTTACTGTATTCATTGACTAGCTCTAGTAGTTTTTCTGGCAGAGTCTAGGGTTTTCTGTGCAGAGGATCATGTCATCAGCGAATACTGAAAGTTTTGCTTCTTTTCAATTTGTATTCCTTTTATGTATTTTTCTGCTCTGATTGCTGTAGCCAAAACTTCCAGAACTATGCTGAATAGTAGTGGTGAGAGAACCCTTGTCTTGTTCCTGACTTTAGGGGAAAGGCTTTCAGTTTTTCACCATTGAGGATAATGTTTGCTGTGGGTTTGTTATGTTGAGATATGTCCCTTCTATTCCCACTTCCTGGAAGGTTTTTATCATAAATGGATGCTGAATTTTGTCGAAATCTTCCTCTGCATCTTTTGAGATACTCATATGATTTTTATTTTTAATAAAAATAAAATGTTAATGTGGTGTTTACGTTAATTGATTTCTGGATATTGAAGAATCCTTGTGTTGTTGGATTCTGATTGCGATAATTTTCTTAAGGAGTTTTGCATCTATGTTCATCAGTGATTTTGGCCTGCAGTTTTCTTTTTTTGTGGGGTCTTTACCAGGTTTTGGGATTAGGGTGATGGTGGCCTCATAGAATGAGTTTGGAATTTTCCCTTCCTCAGAAATTTTCTGGAAGAGTTTGAGTAGAATAGGTGTTAGCTCTTCTCTAAATTTTTGGTTGAATTCAGCTGTGAAGCCATCTGGACTTGGGCTTTTGTTTGCTGGAAGATTTCTTATTACAGCCTCTAATTCCTTGCTTGTGATGGGTTTGTTAAGATTTTCTATTTCTTCCTGGTTCAGTTTTGGAAGGTTGTACATTTCTAAGAGTTTGTCCATTTCTTTCAAGTTATTCATTTTATTGCCATATAATTGCTGATAGTATTCTCTAATAATCCTTTGTATGTCTGTGTTGTCGGTTGTGATCTCTCCATTTTCATTTCTAATTTTATTGATTGGGTCCTTCTCCCTTTGTTTCTTGATGAGTCTGGCTAGTGGTTTGTCAATTTTATTTACCTTCTCAAAGAACCAGCTTTTGACTTTGTTGATTTCTGCTATGGTCTCTTTTGTTTCTTTTGCATTTATATCTGCTCTAATTTTTACGATTTCTTTCCTTCTACTAACCCTGGGGTTCTTCATTTCTTCCATTTCTAGTTTCTTTAGGTGTTCAGTTCAGTTCAGTTCAGTTCAGTCGCTCAGTCGTGTCCGACTCTCCGCGACCCCATGAATCACAGCACGCCAGGCCTCCCTGTCCATCACCAACTCCCGGAGTACACTCAAACTCATGTCCACAGAGTCGGTGATGCCATCCAGCCATCTCATTCTCGGTCGTCCCCTTCTCCTCCCGCCCCCAACCTTTCCCAGCATCAGAGTCTTTTCCAGTGAGTCAACTCGTCGCATGAGGTGGCCAAGTTATTGGAGTTTCAGCTTTAGCATCAGTCCCTCCAATGAACATCCAGGATTGATCTCCTTTAGAATGGACTGGTTGGATCTCCTTGCAGTATAAGGGACTCTCAAGAGTCTTCTCGTAGAGTTAGATTACTTAGTTGACTTTTTTCTTGTTTCTTGAGGTGTGCCTGTATTGCTATGAACTTTCCCCTTAACGCTGTTTTACAGTGTCCCAGAGGTTTTTGTTTGCTGTGTTTTCATTTCCATTCATTTCTATGCATATTTTGATTTCTCTTTTGATTTCTTCTATGATTTGTTCACTATTCAGCA
This sequence comes from Moschus berezovskii, assembly GCF_049115385.1. NCBI lineage: Eukaryota > Metazoa > Chordata > Mammalia > Artiodactyla > Moschidae > Moschus > Moschus berezovskii. The sequence goes on from NC_142489.1 coordinate 55,414,270, forward strand.
GCGTGTTGTTTAGCCTCCATATGTTGGCATTTTTAATAGTTTTTCTCCTGTAATTGAGATCTAATCTTATTGCATTGTGGTCAGAAAAGATGCTTGGAATGATTTCAATTTTTTTGAATTTACCAAGGCTAGATTTATGGCCCAGGATGTGATCTATCCTGGAAAATGCTCTGTGTGCGCTGGAGAAAAAGGTGAAATTCATTGTTTTGGGATGAAATGACCTATAGAGATCTATTAGGTCTAACTGGTCTATGATTCCTATGTTGGGGCATTTAACACTGTCTCAGAGGTCTCAGGTATGGTCCTCATTTCTTTTAATTCGTTTTTCTTTTTTCCTCTCTGAGTCATATATTTCTAAAATTCTATCTTCTATCTCACTAATTAACTGTTTTCTGCCTCTGTTATTCTGTTTGTTCCCTCGAGAGTGTTTCTGATCTCATCTATTGCATTATTCATTGTATATTGACTCTTTTTTATTCCCTCTAATTCCTTATTAAACATTTCTTGCATCTTCTCAATCCTTTTCTCCAGGTTATTTATCTGTAAGTCCATTTTGCTTTCCAGATTTTGAATCATTTTCACCATTAAAATTTGAAATTCTTTATCAGGTAAGTTCCCTATGTCTTCCTCTTTTGTTTGTGTTGGTGGGCATTTATTCTGCTCCTTTACTTGCTGGGTATTTCTCTACCTCTTCATCTTGCTTATATTGCTGTGCTTGGGGTGGCCTTTCCATCTTCTGGCAGTTTGTGGAGTTCTCTTTATTATTTAGTTACCTCGTTGTGTGTGGAGTTGGATGGTGACTTGTCAAGGTTCCCTGGTTTGGGAAGCTTGTCTCAGTGTTCTGGTGGGTGGGGCTGGATTTCTTCTCTCTGTGCCGTCCTGCGTGGGGAGTGAGGAATGCTGATAACAAATATCACTGGTGTCTGTGGGGAGTGTTCACAGTATCTCGACTACTCTGGGAATGCTCCCACTCACGGCATGTGTGCTTTCCCTGTTTATGCTGCTCAGGCTCTGGGTTGCGCTGCCAGGAACTGTCTGCGGCCGGCACTGGGTTGCATGCACTTCCCAGGTCTGAATGGCTCAGGTTCAGGTCCTTTGGTACTACACAAAGGCGCAGATTTGGTTCGGTCTGCCTTTGGTGACTTCCCTGGTCTGAGCAGCTCAGGTGACCAGGCATTTGGCGAGCACAGTCGTTGTGACTTATTGCCTCCCCGGTCCCTGTCGCTCGGTTTTCTGGATGTACGACTGGTGCACTTTCTCTGGCGGATATCGACTGGCCCAAACCCAAGAAGTCTTGTTTAGCAAGGAAGCCTGCCTGCAATTTGGTATGGGAAACCTCTCTGGGGCCATGGCTGCCCCTTCTGGCGCTGGTCTCTCTCCGCGGGGCCTGGGGGATGGTCCACTCACAGCCGGCACGCTCTTCTCAGTCCTTTGTTCTATGAGTGGGGCTGGCGGAGTCTAAGTATGGGGCCTTTTGCTGCACAGTCTGCTTCGCTCCCGTTGGTGCGCTCAGCTTGCCCTCGGGGTGTTCATGCCCAGTCCTCTCTCTAAGCACTGTCGCTGCACCTCCCTGCCCAGCCCCTGCCTGCTAGTGAGGGGTGCAGGCATCTGTGCCACTTCTCCACTGAGAGTTTCCTCTGGGCACTTAGTCTGTGGGTTTTAATGATATTTGTCCTTTTTTCTCCCAGTTAGCCTGATATCCTCTGCCGGTATTCAGAAGTTGTTTGGTGGGATTTACTCAGCGTACAAATGTTCTTTTGCTGATTTTGTGGGGGAGAAAGTGGTCGACCCATCCTATTCCTCTGCCATCTTCCATCATGTCTCTGCTTTTTAAAAAGATGTCTATATTTGTCTAGCTTTTATGGCCGCAGTCACCATCTACAGTGATTTTGAAGTCCAAGAAAGCAAAGCCTACCATGGTTTCCACTGTTTCCCCATCTATCTGCCATGAAGAGTTGGGGCCAGATGTCATGAACTTCAGTCATTGAATGTTCAGGTTGAAACCAAAATTTTCACTCTCCAATTTCACTTTCATTAAGAGAGTTCTTAGCTTCTCTTCACTTTCTGCCATAATGGTGGTGTCATCCTATACTTGTGTTTGTTTCTATGTCTCCTAGAACACGGGATCCCAGCTTGTGCTTCATCCAGCTTGGCATTTCACATGACGCAGTCTACATAAGTAAATATGGTGACAGTATATAGCCTGGAGTTGCTACTTTGCCCAACTTGGAACCAGCCCATTGTTCCCCATCCATGATAACTGTTGTTTCATTATCTGCATAGAAGTTTCTCAGGAGGCATGTCAGGTGGTATGGTATACCCACCTCTTGAAGAATTTTCCACACGTTTTGTGTTCCACAAGCCGAAGTTTTAGACCTAGTCAATAAAGCAGTGGATGTTTTCCTGAAACTTGCTTGCTATTTTGAGCATACAACGGGTTTGGGCAATTTGATCTCTGATTCCTCTGCCTTTTCTAAATGAAGTTTGAACCTCTGGAAATTCTTCCTTTGAACACTGTTGAAAACTTCCTTGGAGAATTACGTACATTACGTTTTGCTTTATGTGAGATGAATGCATTTGTATGTTAGATAAAAGAGTCTGACATTGTCTTTCTTTGGGAATGCGATGAAAAGTGATCATTTTCAGTCTTGTGGCCACTGCTGAGTTCTCCAAACTTGCCTTCATATTGAGTGCAGCACTTTCAAGCATCATATTTTAGGATTTGAAATATCTCAACTGGATAGCCATCACCTCCACCAGAGTTGTTCCCACTAATGTTTCCTAAAGCCTTCTTGACTATGCATTCTAGGTTATCTGGGTCTAGGTGAGTGATGATACCATCGTGCTCTTCAGGGTTGACCATTTTCTTTGTGTTTTTGCCACCTCTTCTAATATTTCTGCTTCTCTTTGTTCCCTAATATGTGTGTCGTTTATTGTGCCCTTCATTGCATAAAATGTTCCTCTGGTATATTTAATTTTCTTGAGGAGATCTCTAGTCTTTCTTATTCTATTGTTTTCCTCTATTCCTTGGCATAGATCAATGAGGAAAATCTTCTTATAAGACATAGCTATTCTTCAAAACTCTGCATTCATATGGGTGTAAATTTCCTGTTCTTTTTTCCCTTCCACTCTCTCTCTCTCTCTTTTTGTTTCCTTTTCCTCAGGTGTTTTTAAGGCTTCTTCAGGTAACCTTTTTGCCTTTTGCAATTCTTTCTATTGGGGATATTCTTCATTGCTTCATTTTGTACAATGTCAAAAACTTCTGTACAAACTTCTCTCTCAGATCTAATTCCTTGATCAATTTAACATTTGCTATTGCAATCAAAAGGTATTTTATTTAGGTTATACCCTAATCATCAGGGGGTTTTCCCTACTTTCTTCAATATAAGTACAGATGTTTTTTCAATATGTGTTGTTGATCTGAGCCACAGTCAACTCCCAGTAGTGTTTTGGCTGACTGTATAGAGACTTCAGCAATACATGAACTGTGAACTTCCAGATGTTCAAGCTGCTTTCAGAAAAGGCATAGGAACCAGAGATCACATTGCCAACGTCTGCTCAATCATCGAAAAAGCAAGAGAGTTCCAGAAAACACATCTATTTCTGCTTTATTGACTACACCAAAGCCTTTGACTGTGTGGATCACAACAAATTGTGGAACATTTTTAAAGAGATGGTGATTCCTGGCCACCTGACATACCTCTTGAGAAACCTATATGCAGGTCAGGAATAAACAGTTAAAATTGGACATAAAACAACAGACTGGTTCCAAATAGGGAAAGGAGTACATCATGAGAAACGCTGGGCTGGAGGAAGCTGAAATCGAGATTGCCGCGAGAAATATCAGTAACCTGAGGTATAAAGATGACACCACCCAAATGACACAGGGTGAAGAGGAACTGAAAAGTCTTTTGATGACAGTGAAAGAGGAGAGTGAAAAAGTTGGCTTAGAGGTCAACTTTCAGAAAACTAAGATCATGGCATTTGGTCCCATCACTTCATGGAAACAGATGGGGAAACAGTGGAAACAGTGTCAGGCTTTACTTTGGGGGGTTCCAAAGTCACTGAGCAACGCGAAAGATGCCGGCTCCGGGCACAACCAACCGCGCAAGCAGAAGCGTGGCAGAGGCCAGGGGCGGCGGCTGAGAGGAGCTACCCCACGCCCGAGGCCAGGGTCGGCAGCCGAGAGGAGCTAACCCACATCCAAGAGGAGGTGGCGGCGTGGGCACAGGAGGGCCGAGAGGAGCTACCTCACGTTCCAAGTCAGGACGGGCAGCCTTGAAGAGATATCCCTTGTCCAAGGTAAGGTGCAGCAGCTGCGCTTTGCTGGAGCAGCTGTGAAGAGATATCCCACGATCAAGGTAAGAGAAACCCAAATGAGACAGTAGGTATTGTGAGGGGCCATCAGAGGGGAGACAGAGAAACCTAGTCGATCTGATCACATGGACCACAGCAGAATGTGGTCCACTGGAGAAGGGAATGGCAAACCACTTCAGTATACTTGCCTTGAGAACCCCATGAACAGTATCAAAAGGCACAATGTTAGGACACTGAATGAGAAATTCCCCAGGTCGGTAGGTGCCCAGTATGCTACTGGAGATCAGTGGAGAAATAACTCCAGAAGGAAAGACGGGATGGAGCCAAAGCAAAACGAATACCCAGCTGTGAATGTGACTGGAGATAGAAGCAAGGTCCGGTGCTGTAATGAGCAATATTGCATAGGAACATGGAATGTTAGGTCCATGAATCAAGGCAAATTGGAAGTGGTCAAACAGGGATGGCAACAGTGAATGTAGACATTCTAGGAATCAGTGAACTAAAATGGACTAGAATGGTTAAATTCTGAATTTAACTCAGACGACCATTGTATCTACTACTGTGGGCAGGAATCCCTTAGAAGAAATGGAGTAGCCATCATGGTCAACAAAAGAGTCTGAAAAGCAGTATTTGGATGCAATCTTAAAAACGACAGAATAATTTCTGTTCGTTTTCAAGACAAACCGTTAGATATTACAGTAATACAAAACTATACCCCATCAATAATGCTGAAGAAGCCGAAGTTGAATGGTTCTGTGAAGAACTACAAGATATTTTCGAACTAACATCCCAAAAAAGATCTCCTTTTCATTATAGGGGACTGGAATGCAAAAGTAGGAAGTCAGGCAACAAATGCAGTAACCGGCAAATTTGGCCTTGGAGCACGGAATGAAGCAAGGCAAAGGCTAATAGAGTTTTGCCAAAATAATGCACTGGTCATAGCAAACACCCTCTTCCAACAACACAAGAGAAGACTCTACACATGGCCAACACCAGATGATCAACACCGAAATCAGATTGATTATATTCTTTGCAGCCAAAGACGGAGAAGCACTATAGAGTTAGCATAAACAAGATCAGGAGCTGACTGTGGCTCAGATCATGAACTCCTTGTTTCCAAATTCAAACTTAAAGTGAAGAAAGTAGGGAATACCTCTAGGCCATTCAGATATGAACTAAATCATATCCATTATGACTATACAGTGGAAGTGAGAAATAGATTTAAGGGACTAGATCTGATAGATAGAGTGCCTGATGAACTCTGGATGTAGGTTCGTGACATTGTACAGGAGACAGGGACCAAGACCATCCCCATGGAAGAGAAATGCAAAAAGCAAAATGGCTGTCTGAGGAGGCCTTACAAATTGCTGTGAAAAGAAGAGAAGCGAAAAGCAAAGGAGAAAAGGAAAGATATCAGCATTTGAATGCAGAGTTCCAAAGATTAGCAAGGAGAGACAAGAAAGCCTTTCTCAGCGATCAGTGTAAGGAAATAGGGGAAAACAACAGACAAGGAAAACAAGAGATCTCTTCAAGAAAATTAGAGATATCAAGGAAACATTTCATGCAAAGATTGGCTCGATAAAGCACAGAAATTTTATGGACCGAAAAGAAGCAGAAGATATTAAGAAGAGGTGGCAAGAATACACAGAAAAACTATGCAAAAAAAGATCTTCACGACCAAGATAATCACGATGGAGTGATCACTCACCGAGAGCCAGATACCCTGGAATGTGAAGTCAAGTGGACCTTAGAAAGCATCACTACAAACAAAGCTAGTGGAGGTGATGGAATTTCAGTTGAGCTATTTCAAATCCTGAAAGATGATGGTGTGAAAGTGGTGCACTCAATATGCCATCAAATTTGGAAAACGCAGCAGTGGACACAGGACTGGAAAATGTTAATCTTCATTTCAATCCCAAAGAAAGGCAATACCAAGGAATGCTCAAACTACCGCACAATTGCACTCATCTCACATGCTAGTAAAGTCATACTCAAAATTCTCCAATCCAGGCTTCTGCAATATGTGAACCATGAACTTTCAGATGTTCAAGCAGGTTTTTAGAAAAGGCAGACACACCAGAGATCAAATCACCAACATCTGTTGGACCATGGAGAAAGCAAGTGAGTTCCAGAAAATCATCTATTTCTGCTTCATTGACTATGCCAAAGCCATTAACTGTGTGGATCACAATAAACTTTGGAACATTCTGAAAGAGATGGGAATACCAGACCACCTGACCTGCCTCTTAAGAAACCTGTATGCAGGTCAGGAAACAAAAGTGAAAGCTGGACATGAAGCAACAGACTGGTTCCAAATAGAAAGCAGAATACATCAAGGTTGTATATTGTCACCCTGCTTATTTAACTTCTGTGCAGAGTACATCATGAGGAACACTGTGCTGGAAGAAGCACGAGCTGCAATCAAGATTGCTGGGAGAAATATCAATAACCTCAGATATGCAGATGACACCACCCTTATGGCAGAAAGTGAAGAGGAACTCAAAAGCCTCTTGATGAAAGTGAAAGAGGAGAGTGAAAAGTTAGCTTGAAGCTCCAAATTCAGAAAACGAAGATCATGGCATCTGGTCCCATCACGTCATGGGAAATAGATGGGGAAACAGTGGAAACAGTGTCATACTTTATTTTTGGGGGCTCCAAAATCACTGTGGATACTGTTTGCAGCCATGAAATTAAAAGACGCTTACTGCTTGGAAGGAAAGTTATGACCAAACTAGATAATATATTAAAAAGCGGAGACATTACTTCGCCAACCAAGGTCCGTCTAGTCAAGGCTATTTTCCTGTGGTCATATATGGATGTGAGAGTTGGACTGTGAAGAAGCCTGATCTCCGAAGAATTGATGCTTTTTAAGTGTGGTGCTGGAGAAGACTCTTGAGAGTCCCTTGGACTGCAAGGAGATCCAACCAGTCCATTCTAAAGGAGATCAGTCCTGGGTCTTCAGTGGAAGGACTGATGCTAGAGCTGAAACTCCAATACTTTGGCCACCTCATGAGACGATTTGATTCAGTGGAAAAGACTCTGATTCTGGGAAGTATTGTGGGCGGAGGAGAAGGGGCTGAGAGAGAATGAGATGGCTGGATGGCATCACCGACTCAACGGACATGAGTTCGAGTGAATTCCAGGAGCTGGTGATGGACAAGGAGGCTTGGCAGCTGTGATTCATGGGGTCGCAAAGATTCGGACATGACAGAGCAACTGAACTGAACTGAAAGACACTGAAGATGGTGATTGTAGGCATGAAAGTAAAAGACATTTACTCCTTAGAACGAAAGTGATGACTAACCTAGATGTCGTATGAAAAAGCGTAGACATCACTTTGCCAACAAAGGTCCGTCTAGTCAAGGCTATTGTTTTTCCAGTGGTCATGTATGGATGTAAGAATTAGATGGTGAAGAATGTTGAGTGCCAAAAAATTGATGCTTTTGAACTGGTTTTGGAGAGACTCTTGAGAGTCCCTTGGACTGCAAGGAAATCCAACCAGTCCTAAAGGACTGATTCTAAAGAACATCAGTGTTGGGTGACCTTTGAAAGGACTGATGCTAAAGCTGAAACTCTAATACTTTGGTCACCTCATGCGAAGAGTTGACTCAGTAGACAATACACTGATGCTGGGAGGGATTGGGGGCAGGAGGAGAAGGGGACGATAGAGGATGAGATGGTTGGATGGTCTCACCCACGCAATGGACATGAGTTTGAGTAACTCTAGGAGTTGGTGATTGACAGGGAGGCCGGCTGTGTTGCAGTTCAGGGGGTCGCAAAGACTTGGATATGACTCAGCGACTGAACTGAAAGAGATTCTTTATCCTCAGCTTCATATTATACTATCAGTTTGATTTTGGGTATTGATCATCTGATGATGTGCATGTGTGGAGTCACATCTCATGATGTTGGAAGAGGGTGTATCCAATGACAGTAACTTGTCTTAGCAAAACTGTTAGATTTTGCCCTGGTTTATTTTGTACCCGAAGGCCAAACATGTTTTTATCTTTCAGTTCAGTTCAGTTCAGTCGCTCAGTTGTGTCCAATTCTTTACAACCCCATGAATCACAGCATGCCAGGCCTCCCTGTCCATCACCAACTCTGCTTCTTTAGGTAGTTCTCAATTTCCTACTTTTCCATTCCAGTCCTATATGATGAAAATAACATCTTATTTTTTGTGTGTGTAAGTCCTAGAATGTCCTATTGGTAATCACAGACCCACTCAACCACAGCTTCACCCTGGCCTTCAGCTCAACTTCAACTTTCGCATTACTGGTCATGACGCAGCCTTGGATTACAGTGCTACAGAATGGTTAGCCTTGAAAACAAGCAGAGATGTTTCATTCTTATATTGCAATCAGGTACTGCATTTCACAGTCTTTTCATTGATGAGAGCAGCTTCTTCCATTTCTTCTCCAGGGATTCTTGACCAACTTAGAAGATAAAATGGTCATCTGAATTAAATTTGTCCATTCCACTCAATTTTATTTCACTGACTGCTGAAACTTTGATCTTCACACTTGTCATCTCCTGTTTGACCATGTAAATTTTACCTTCATCATGGACTTCACATTCTAGGTTCCTATGAAATATCATTCTTTACAGCATCAAACTTTACTTTTATCACCACTCATATCCACAACTCGGTGTTGTTTCTCCTTTGGCTCCATCTCTTCATTTACTCTGGAGTTACTTCCTCACTGATTTCCAGAAGTATACAGGACACTTACCAACCTGGAGAGTTCATCTTTCAATGTCCTATCTTTTTTGGCTTTTCATATCATTCATGGGATTTTCAAAGCAAGGATACTTAAGTGGTTTTCCATTCCCTTCTCCAGTTGACCACATTTTGCCAGAAGCCTCCACCAGGTCCAATCCATGCTGGGTGGCCCTACATGGCATGTCTCATAGTTTCATTGAGGTATACAAGGCTGTGATCCATTTGAACACTTGGGTTAGTTGTCTGTGATTGTGCTTTTCATTCTGTTTGCCTTCTGATGGATAAAGATAAGAGGCTTATGAAAACTTTCTGATGGGAGAAACAGAGTGTGAGTGAGCTTCGGTCCTGCTTTGATATACGGGGCCATATTCAGTGAATCTTTAATCCAATTTATTCTTGATGGGTGTGGCTGTGTTCAGGCCACATTGTTTGAACTGAGTCCAAACTGTCACATGGGAAACGAAAGTAACTGGGACCTCCTTCACAAGGATTTGAGCAAGCACTCTTGTATTCAGTTCCAGAGACCCCTCTGCATCCCACTCACTGCTGGAGACTCCTGGACACTCACAAGCAAGTCTGGCTCAGTCTCTTTTGGGGACACTGCTCATTATTCTTCACTCCTCATGCACACAAGACTTTGTATGTGCCCTCCAACAGTATGTTTCACGCTGCGAAAGATTGAGGTTAGGAATAGAAAGGGATGACAGAGGATAAGACGGTTGGATAGCATCACCAACTCAATGGACATGAGTTTGGGTAGACTCAAGGAGATGGTAACGGACAAGCAGGTCTGACGTTCTGCGGTTCATGGGGTCACAAAGAGTCGGACATGATTGAGCGACTGAAGTTGACATTACATATAATTTAAATAAGCAGGGTGACAATATGCAGCCTTGTCATAATCCTTTCCTTATTTGGAAGCAGCCCATTGCTTTAAATCCAGTTGTAACAGTTGCTTCTTGAGTTGCATACAGATTACCTAGGACGCAGGTCAAGAGATCTGCTATTTCTATCACATTAGGCGTTTTCCATAGTGTCTTGTGATCCACACAATCAAAACCTTTGATATAAACATGAAGTAGAAGTAGATTTTTGTTTGTTTGCTTGTTCCTGTAGCTCTCTTGTGATTTGGATGATCCCACAGATGTTGGATATTTATTTTCTGGTTCCTCTGCCTTTACTGAATCCAGCTCGAACATCTGGAATTTCATGGCTCATGTACTGTAGAAGCCTGGCTTGTAGAATTTTGAACATTACTATGCTTCCGTTTGAGATGAGGGTAACGGTATGTTTGCATGCACAGTCTGTGGCATTATCTTTCTATGGGATCGGAATGAACTTTTCAAGGCCTGTGTCCATTGTTGAGTTTTCCAAATTTTATGGCATATTGAGTGAAGCACTTATACAGCTGTTAAATAACTCAACTAGAATTCCATCAATTCCACTAGCTTTGTTCATATGCATGCTCCATAAGGACTGCTTGACTTCACATTCTAAGACGTCTGGCTCTAGGTGAGTGATCAAAACATCTTGGTTATCTGGGTAATGAACACCCTTTTTTGTATAGTTCTTCTGTGTATTGTTGCCACCTCTTCTTAGTATCTTTTGCTTCCATTACGTCCATGAAAATTCAGTACATTATTTTGACCATGTTTGCATGGAATGTTCCTTAGGTATCTCTAATTTCTTGAAGGGATCTGGTCTTGCCCATCCTATTATTTTCCTCTATTTCTTCACTTTGATCACTGAGGAAGCCTTTCTTATCTTTCCTTCCTATACTTTGGAATGCTGCCTTAAAATGGGTATATCTTTCCTTTTCTCCTTTGCTTTCAGCTTCTATTCTTTTCTCATCTATTTGTAAGGCATCTTTAGAAAACCATTATGCATTTTTGTATTTCTTTTTCTTGAGGATGGCTTGGTCACTGCTTCTTATACAAAGCCACAAACCTCTGTCTGTGTTTCTTCAGGCACACGTTCTATCAGATCTAATCCCTTGAAACTCTTTGTCACTTTCATGTTTAATCCTAAAGAATTTGATTTAGATCATACCTGAATAATCTAGTGGTTTACCCTCCTTTTTTAAGTTTGAATTTGGCAATAAGGAGCTCATGATCTGAGCCACAGTGAGCTCTCTGTCTGTTTTTGCTGACTATGTATAGCTTCTCCATCTTCGGCTGCAAAGAAAAGAATCAACCTGATTTCAGTATTTCACATCTGGTGATTCCATGTGTAGAGTCTTCTCTTGTGTTGTCGAAAAGGGTGCTTCCTATAAGTTGTGTGCTCTCTTGGCAGAACTCTGTTAACCTTTGACTGGATTCTTTTGGTACTCGAATGCCAAATTTGTCTGTTACTCAGGTATCTCTTGACTTTCTACATTTGCATTCCATTCCTCTATGATGAAAAGGACATCTTTTTTTGGGTGTTAGTTCTAGACCGTCTTGTAAGTCTTCATAGAACTGTTCCACTTAAGCTACTTCAGCATAACTGGTCAGGACACAGATTTGGATTACTACACTATTGAATGGTTTGTCTTGGAAATGAACAAAGATCCTTCTGCTTGCTAGACATCTTATGATCTGTCACCTTCCTCTCTTCATCAGCTGTGGAAATACACATATCCACACAGAAAAAAAAAAAAAAAACACAGAAAAACACAGCTCACAAAATCACACGTGTAGACACACACAAATGTCAAGGCACAGGGAAACAGGAAAACTAGGAACATAGGTGTTTCTGTAGCTGAAGAACCGGTGCATCATATGAAATATAGAGATTTCCATGTTTTTTTATTGGAAAATATCCATTCTGATCACAAATACGAAATATAGAGAAGTCCAAAATTCAAGATGGAAAATTAGCACCTCAATTTTAATACAGTAAATACAGGACATCACACATTTCATGGAAGAAACTCTTTTGCTATATGTTTGAGAAATGCAAAGATTCTCTACTTTATGAGGTAACAGTGTTGTCCAGATTTTCGTTTGTGCAATAGGGAAAATTGAAATTTCCTACTGGTTCTCCTTATCTTCAGAAAGTCAGTGACAAGATTTTCATATGTGAAACATACATATTTCCTCATTTAATGGTAGAGAAACACTAACCGGATTTTCATACATGAGGTGTAGAAAATTCCACATTTCACCTAAGAAAAACAGCTTCCATATTTCCATGAATGAAATTTAAAAAAAAATGCCAAGTATCATGTAGTAAAACCAGCATCACTATATTCACATGTAAAAATGTAGGTGATTCTACATTTGATTTTACTTCAGTTCCGTCTCTGGATCATGTTCAGCACTTTGTGACACCATGGACTGCAGCACCTCATGCTTCCCTGTCCATCACCAACTCCCGGAGCATACACAAACTCAAGTCCATCGAGTCGGTGATTCCTTCCAACCATCTCAACCTCTGTTGTCCTTTACTGCTTCAGTAGTCAATGTTTCCACCCATCAAATTCTTTTCAAATGAGTCAGTTTTTCTCATCAGGTGGCCTAATTATTGGAGCGTCACCTTCAAAATCAGTCCTTCCAATGAATATTCAGGATTGATTGCCTTTAGCCTCCTTAAGGCCAAGAGACATGTAGAGTCTTCAGCAAATTAGTTAAAAAGCATCAAGAATTCTGCACTCAGCTATCTTTAGAGTCCAAATCTCACATCCATACATGACTACTGGGAAAACCATAGCTTTGACTATGTGGTACTTGGCAAAGCAATGTTTCTGCTTTCCAATATGCTGTCTAGTTTGGTCATAGATTTCTTCTGAGGAGTACATCTTTTTTTTGTTTGTTTGTTTTTTTCTGCCTTTTTTTTCTTGGTTTTTTGTTTTTTGTTTTTAATTTTTATTGGAGGCAAATTATTTTACAATATTATATTGGTTGGTTTTGCAATACATTGACATGAATCCGCTCCGTGTGTACATGAGTTCTCCCTCCAGAATCCCCCTCCCACCTCCCTCCTCCCTTTATCCTCCCTCTGGGTCATCCCCACATACCAGCCCCGAGCATCCCGTAACATGCATTGACCCTGAACTGGCGATTCATTCCACATATGATAATATGCATATTTCAAAGCCATTCTCCCAAACCATCCCACCCGCACCCTCTCCCACAAAGTCCTAAAGTCTGTTTTATACATCTGTGTCTCTTTTGCTGTCTCTTATACAGGGTTATCATTTGTATCTTTCTAAATTCCATATATATGCCATTAGTATATTGTATCGGTGTTTTTCTTTCTGGTTTACTTCACTCTGTGTAATAGGATCTAGTTTCATCCACTTCATTAGAACTGGTTCAAATGCATTCTTTTTTTTGCTGAGACTTTTATGGAGTCTCAAACTTAACTTTCTTTCTTTATTTATTTTTGCTGAGAATTTTATGGAGTCTCAAACTTTATTTATTTATTTTTAGTGGAGGCTAATTATTTTACAATATTAACGCAGAAAGAAAAACACCAATGCAGTATGCTAACGCATGTATATGGAATTTAGAAAGGTGATAGTGATAACCATGTAAATGAGACAGCAAGAGAGACCCAGATGTATAGAACAGTCTTTGGGACTCTGTGGGACAGGGTGCGGGTGGGATGATTTGGGAGAATGGCATTGAAACATGTATATTGCCATATGTGAAAAGAATCACCAGTTCAGTGTCGATTCATGTTACAAATGCGTTCTTTTTAATCGATGAGTAATACTCCATTGTGTATATGCACCAAAGCTTTTCTATCCATTCGTCTGCAGATGGACATCTAGGTTGCTTCCAAGTCCTGGATATTATAAACAATGCTGCAATGGACATTGGAGTACATGTGTCTCTTTCAGTTCTGGTTTCCTCGGTGTGTATGACCAGGAGTACGATTGCTGGATCATATGGCAGTTCTATTTCCAGTTTTCTGAGGAATCTCCACACTGTTCTCCATCGTGCCTGTACTAGTTTGCATTTCCTCCTATAGTGTAAGAGGGTTCCCTTCTCTCCACACCCTCTCCAGCATTTATTGCTTGTAGACTTTTGGATAGCAGTCATTCTGACTGGTGTGAAATGATATCTCATTGTGGTTTTGATTTGCATTTCTCTGATTATGAGGGATGTTGAGCATTGTTTCCTGTGTTTGCTAGCCATCATTATGTCTTCTTTGGAGAAATGTCTGTTTAGTTCTTTGGCCCATTTTTTGATTGGGTCATTTATTTTTCTGGAATTGAGCTGCAGGTGCTGCTTGTATATTTTTGGAGATGAATCCTTTATCAGTTGTTTCATTTGCTATTATTTTCTCCCATTCTGAAGGCTCTCTTTTCACTTTGCTTATAGTTTCCTTTCCTGTGCAGAAGCTTTTGATTTTAATTAGGTCCCAATTTTTTATTTTTACTTTTATTTCCAATATTCTGGGAGGTGGGTCTTGGAGGACCCCACTATGATTTATGACAGAGAGTGTTTTGCCTACATTCTCCTCTAAGAGTTTTATAGTTTCTGGTCTTACATTTAGCTTTCTAATCCATTTAGAGTTTATTTAGGTGTATGGTGTTAGGAAGTGTTCTGGTTTCATTCTTTTACAAGTGGCTGACCAGTTTTCCCAGCACCACTTGTTAAAGAGACTGTCTTTTCTCCATTTTATATTCTTGCCTCCTTTGTCAAAAATAAGGTGTCCATAGGTGCATGGATTAATCTCTGGGCTTTCTATTTTGTTCCATTTATCTATATTTCTGTCTTTCTGCCAGTACCATACTGTCTTGATGACTGTGGTTTTGTAGTAGAGTGTGAAGTCTGTCAGGTTAATTGCCCCAGTTCCATTTTTCTTCCTCAAGATTGCTTTGGTTATTCGAGGTTTTTTGTATTTCCATACAAATTGTGAGATTATTTGTTCTAGTTCTGTGAAAAATATTGTTGGTAGCTTGATAGGGATTACATTGAATGTATAAATTACTTTGGGTAGTATACTCATTTTTACAATATTTATTCTTCCAATCCACAAACAAGGTATATTTCTCCATGTGTTAGTGTCCTATTAGTGTCCTTTCACAAGTGTGTTATGGTTTTCTATGTACAAGTCTTTTGTTTCCTTAGGTAGATATATTCCTAAGTATTTAATTCTTTTCGTTGCAACAGTGAATGGAAGAGTTTCTTTAATTTCTCTTTCTATTTTCTCACTATTAGTGTATAGGAATGCAAGGGAATTCTGTGTGTTGATTTTATATCCTGCAACTTTACTGTATTCATTGATTAGCTCTAGTAGTTTTTTGGTAGAGTCCTTAGGGTTTTATGTGTAGAGGATCATGCCATCAGTGAACAGTGAACATTTTACTTCTTCATTTCCAATTTGTATTCCATTTATGTCTTTACCTGCTCTGATTGCTGTAGCCAAAACTTCCAGAACTATGTTGAATAGTAGTGGTGAGAGTGGGCACCATTGCCTTGTTCCTGACTTTAGGGGAAATGCTTTCAGTTTTTCACTGTTGAGTACATCTTTTAATTTCGTAGTGAAGTCAACATTCAGCAGTAATTTTAGAGCCCCGGAAATAGTGTCCTTTGCTCTTTCCATTGTTTCTCCCTTTGCTGAGCATTGATTGGATTGGATGTCATGATGTTAGTTCTCTGAATGTTGTGTTTTTAAGCCAAAGGTTTCACTCTCCTCTTTCATTTTCATCAAAAGGCTCTTTAGTTACTCTTCATTTTCTGCCATAAGGGTGATGTCATCCACTTCACAGAGTTTATTTGTATTTCTCCCAGCAGTATTAATTCAAGCTTGTGCATCATCCAGCTTGGCATTTCACAAGTTTTACACTGCATAGAGGTTAATTAAGCAGGGTGACAATATGCAGCCTTGGCACAATCTTTTCCTGATTTGAAAGCAGCCTGTTATCCCGTATCCTGTTGCTTCTTGACCTGGATATAGATTTCTCAAGAAGCAGGTCAGGTGGTCTGGTTTTCCCACCACTTTATTATTTTCTTTTTCCACGATTTGTTGTCATCCCCACAGTCACAGGCTTCGGCATAAAGAATGAAGCAGAAGTAGAGGTTTTGGTTTTTTCTTTTCCTTTTTTTTTTTTAATTTTTATTTAATAAACGGTACAAAGTACAATGCCAAAAATATTAAGTTAAAATTTCACAAAATGAAAAACTACTATAGAATACACTGTTGTAAAAAGCTACAGTAAGTTATTTTACAACTGCCTCAAGCTGCAAAAAGAATCTTCTTTTTGGAGATCTCTTGCTTTCCTGATGATCCCATGGATGTTGGCAATTGGATCTTTCATTCCCCACCCTTGTCTAAATCCACCTGAACATGTGAAAGTTCATTGTTCATGTACCCTTGAATCTTCATTGGAGAATTTTGAGCATTACTTTTCTACCGTTTGACATGGGGGCAAACGTGTGGTAGTGTGAACATTCCTTGGGACTTGGCCTTTCTTTGGGATTGGACTGAAAACTGAACATTTCCAGTCCTGTGGCAATTGCTGAGATTTTTTAATTTGTAGCACTGTATTAGAATCATCTTTTAGCCTGTGAAATATCTCTACTGACATTCCATCAGCTCCACTAGTTTTCTCCATATGATGCTTCATAAGGATTACTTGACTTCACATTCCAAGATGTCTGGGTCAAGGTGAAAGATCACACCATCGAGGTTATCTGGGTATTGAAGGTTCTTTTTCTATAGTTCTTCGGTGTATTCTTGACACCTCTTCTTGACGTATTCTGCTTCTTTTAGGTCCACACCATTTCTGTTCTTTATTTTGACCATCGTGGCATGAAATGTTCCCTTGGTATCTCTAATAATCTTGAAGAGACCTCGTCTTTTCCATGCCATTTTTTCCCTCTGTTTCTTTGGATTGCTCACTGAGGTAGACTTCTTTAATCTCCCCTTCCTTTTCTTCGGAACTCTGCACACACGAATCTATCTGTCCTTGTCTCCTTTCTTTTAGCTTCTCTTCCTTTCTTAGCAATTTGTAAGGTATATTTAGACACCCATTTTGGCTTTTTGCATTTATTTTTCTTGAGGATGGTCTTGATCACTGCCTTTTGCACAATTTCACAAACCTCTCTCTGTAGTTAGTCAGGAACTCTATCAGATCTAATCCCTTGGATCTATTTGTTACTTTCACTGTGCAATCATAAGGGATATCATTTAGGTCTTACATGAATAGTGTAGTAGTTTCCCTACTATTTTAAATTTAAAATGAATTTGGCAATAAGGAGTTCATGATCAGAGCCACAGGAGATCACAGTTTTATTTTTGCTGACTGTATATATTTTCTCCATTTTTGGCTGTAAAGAAAAGACTCAATCTGGTTTCAGTTTTGACCGTCTTGTAATGTCCATATATAGAGTCTTATCTTGTGTCGCTGGAAGTGAGTGTTTTCTATGAGCAGTGTGGTCCCTTGGCAAAGCTCTATTTCTTTTCACTGGCTTTGTTTTGTCGTCCAAAGCCAAATTGGTCTGTTACACCAGGTATCTCTGGACTTCCTACGTTTGCATTCCATTCCCCTATGATGAAAAGGACATCTTTTATGGATGTAAGTTCTAGAAGTTCTTGTAGGTCTTCACAAAGCTGCACTACATCAGCTTCTTCGACATTACTATTTGTTGCACAGGCATGGATTACTGTGATATTGACGGGTTTATTTTGGAAACGAACAGAGATCATTCTGTCGTTTTTGAGATTGCCTCCAATACTATATTTTTTAACTCCTTGTTAACTATGACAGTTAGTCAATTTTCTGTAAGGGCTTCTTGCTCACAATAGTAGACATAATGGTCATCTGAGTTAAATTCACCCATTCCAGTCCATCTTAATACACTGATTCCTAAAATGTCGATGCTCACACCTGCCATCACTTGTTTGACCCTTTCTGAATGACCTTAATTCACGGACCTAACCTTCCAGGTTCTTATGCAATATTACTCTTTACAGCATCAGAATTCATTCAATCACCAGTCACATCTGCAACTGGGTTCTGTTTTTACTCTGGCTCCATGCCTTCATTCTTTCTGTCGTTTCCTCTCCACTGATCTGCCGTAGCATGGTTGTCAGCTACCAACCTTGGGAGTTCCTCTTTCTGTATGCTCCATTTTGCCATTCCATGCTGCTCATGTCTTTTTCAAGGCAGGGATACTGAAGAGGTTTTCCATTCCCTTCTCCAAGGACCACATTTTGTCAGAACCCTTCACTATTTCCCGGCCATCTTGTGTGGCCCTACATGCCTCGCTCATAGTTTCATTGAGTTAGAAAAGGTTATGGACCAGGTGATCAGTTTGGTTAGTTTTCTGTGATTATCATTTTCATTCTGTCTTCCCTCTGATGGACAAAGATAAGAGGCTTGTGGAAGCTTCCTGGTGGGAAAGACTGAGGGGAAAACTGGTTCTTATTCAGATGAACAGGTCCATGTTCAGTTGAGTTCAGTTTTGTGGCTCAGTCCTGTTCAAATCTTTGCATCCCCTTAAACTGCAGCATGTCAGGCCTCCTTATCCATCACCAACTCACTGAGTTTACTCAAACTCATGTCTATTGATTCAGTATTCCATCCAACTATATTCAGTCCGTTCTTCACATCAGGTGGCCAAAGTATTGGAGTTTCACCTTTA
Source organism: Moschus berezovskii (assembly GCF_049115385.1). NCBI lineage: Eukaryota > Metazoa > Chordata > Mammalia > Artiodactyla > Moschidae > Moschus > Moschus berezovskii. Next base: position 55,432,888 of record NC_142489.1, read on the forward strand.
GCCCTAGTCCTTGCAAGGAATATTCAGGACTGATATCCTTTAGGATGGTCTGGTTGGATTTCTCCTAGGCATCCAAGAGACTCTTAAGAGTCTTCTCCAACACCACAGTTCAAAAGCATTAATTTTCTTGCTCAGATTTCTTTGTAGTCCACCTCTCACATGCATACATAACTTCTGGATCAACAACAGCTTTGACTAGATGCATATTTCATGTAAAATTATTACACTAAATTTTCATATCTGAAATAAGTACAGCTCATGGCTTATAAGACCACGTGTACCCTGGTTTTCACATGTGAAAGAACAAAAATCCCAGCTTTCCATGTCCAAAATTCCTCCGCAGTTTTTCATCCATCAATTATAGAGAATTCATTACTGCCAATTGGAGACTCTGCTTACAATTTTAAATATGGGAGATATAGAGTATTTCCTATTTCAGTTAGAAACATCTGCACCTAGATGTTGAAACATAAAATATACAGAATTCCATGCTTTGAGCAATTTTTTTAGTTTATTTATTTCTAACTTAGGGATAATTTTGTACAGAATTTTGTTCAAAGCATCAATTCTTCCGTGCTCAGATTTCTTCACAGTACAACTCTCACATCCATACATGACCACTCGAAAAACCATAGCCCTGACTGGACAGACCTTTGTTGGCAAAGTAATGTCTCTGCTCTTTAATATGCTATCTAGTTTGGTCATTTCTTTCCTCCCAAGGAGTAAGCGTCTTTTCATTTCATGGCTGCAATCAGCATCTACATTGATTTTGGAGCCCACAATATTAAAGTCTGACACTCTTTTCCCTGTTTCTCCATCTATTTATCATGAAGTGATTGGACCAGATGCCATGATCTTGGTTTTCTGAATTTTGCGCTTTAAGCCAACATTTTCACTCTCCTCTTTCACGTTCATCAAGAGGTTTCTTAATTCCTCTTCACTTTCTGCCATAAGGGTGGTGTCATCTGCATATCTGAGGGTATTGATATTTCTCCTGGCAGTCTTGATTCCCGCTTGTGCTTCTTCCAGCCCAGTGTTTCTCATGATGTATTCTGCATATAAGTTAAATAAGCACGGTGACCATATACAGCCTTGACATACTCCTTTTCCTATTTGGAACCAGTCTGTTGTTCCATGTCCAGCAATAACTGCTTTTTCCTCACCTGCATATAGATCTCTCAAGAGACAGGTCAGGTCGCCTGCTATTCCCATCTCTTCCAAAATGTTCCACAGTTTATTTTGATCCACACAGTCAAAGGCTTTGCATAGTCAATAGAGCAGAAAGAGACGTTTTTCTGGAAATTTCTTGCGTTTTCCATGATCCATCGGATGTTGGCAATTTGATCTCTCTTTCCTCTGCCTTTTCTGAAACCAATTTGAACATCTGGAAGTTCACATGTTTACCCCTTCTGTTTGCAGAGTAGTGATGGGACCAGATGCTCTTATCTCTCTTTTCATGAATGGTGAGTTTTCAGGATGCTTTTACACTCTTCTCATTCACCCTCATCAAAAGACTCTTTATTTCCTCTTCACTTTCTATTTGTTTCAGTGTTGCCATCTACATATCTGAGGCTGTTGATGTTTCTCCCAAACCTTGATGCCAGCTTGTGATTTACTCTTTAGGTATTTTAATAGTATACTCTACTTACGATTCTCATAAGCAGAGTGACAAGAGGTTTGTCACTCTCTTTTCCCAGTTGTGAACATTCAATTGTTCCATGTCTGGTCCCAATTATTGTGGCTTGACTCATTTAAGGGTGTTTTCACTTTTACTTCCTCAAGTACCCCACCCCTTTTTGTTTTGGTGTTCTCCATTTAGACATCTAAGTTTCTCATTGTGGGACATTTATCATTGCCCCAGTCAGAGCTTTGCCTGTTTAACTTGTTGTCGTTTTTTATGTTGCACACCTCAACGGGCTTCATTTATTTCCTCCTTTCTACCTCCACCTAATTAGTTCTTTCTCTGTCTCAGTTATTTTACTGTTGGTTCCTTCAAGGGTGTTGTTAATCTCCCTTCTTGCATTGATTATTACTGTTTGTCTGTTCTTTATTTCTTCTAGATCCATGGTAAGCATGTTTATTTCTTCTCATTCTGGTCCTCCAGTGTATTTACTGGCAACTCTACGTATCTTTCAAGATTTTGATCATCTTTACTCTCTTTATTCTGAGCTCTTTTTCAGGAAAAGTTCCTAACTCCTCTTCTTTTCTTTGTCTTTGTGGGTTTTTATCATTTACCTTCAGCAGCTGCATATTACTCTCCTTTTTCATTTTGCTTTGATTACTGTGATTTGGGTCCCATTTCTGCAGGCCGGAGAAATATAGCTCCACTGTATTGTGAAGCCTGTCCTTTGTGGGTGGGATTGGACCAGTGACTTCTCAAGGTTTCATGCGTCGGATCATTTGTGTCTGTGCACTGGCAGGCAGATCTGTGTCTCTTCTCTCTGAAGTGCAATGAATTGTCCATGGACTGTGCTTTGGGATGTTTGTGGGTTTGGTATGGCTCAGTGCACCCCCTTTTATAATATTCAACATTTTGTTTCTGTTTTGCTGGAGAATAGGTGTGGATTCTTTTGTACTGAACCTACTGACTCAAGTGTGGAGATTGTTTTCCATGTAGACATGGAAACTCTGGGGTGTGTGCTTGTCCTTCAATGTTCCTTGAGATAAGGAGTTCGATGTTGCTCTAAATTTCTGGAATCGACGTCCTGGCCTCTGGGTTTCTGTTCCCAGTTTGAAGTAACATCAAAAGTCCACATCCACACAATATAGAAGATAAACTCCAGGTTAATGGTGGCAAAACTCTCCTCATCCAGAAAGAATCTAAAGGATGCACAGAATTGTAGACAGCAGAGAAAAGGGAGGAGGGAGAAAGAGGTGCCTAGGAGAAGATAGGGGAGTGCTAAAATGGGAGAGAGCAATCAATTCAGGAAACGAATCCATAAGTGAAATCCGATCGTAAAGACTTTGTTACTAAAAGTCGCAACATTGATATCAACTTTTGGAAAGTAAAAGTTAAGAACCAAGAATAAAATTTAGACTTGTTTAAATAGTGTAAAAAAAGGAAAACGGAGTCTAAATTCATTCTCTCATATATAAGAAGGTTTTTAAAAAATAGATTTATGTGTGTTTTTTTTTAAAGATAATAATAGTTAATAGAAGTAAAAGTTTAGGGTATAATGAAGAACTAAAATAGTTTAAAGTTAAAGAAATCATATGGAAGGAAATCGCAGAATTTCAAAGCAGTTGTGTGCTTTTTGGTGTCAGTATGGTGTCAGACAGTCTCTTGTTGAAGCTTGTACTTGTCAAAGGTGACTGTTGTTCCTCAGTTGAACAGTCTGGGCATATATCGCTGACTTATTCAGTTGAAACTGTCATTTCTGGGTTGGTGTATATTTCTTTGTTAATATTTCCTTCTTTTATTTGAAAGCCTCTTCATATCTGGTTTTCACCATGAAATGAAGGTGCAGTAGCCTCATATTCGAGCTCGCTTGTTCAGTGTTTTGGGGGTGAGAGGTGGGACACAGAGAACAAATACCATTGGGATATTGGGGGTGTTTGGTGGATTGATCACATCGGGCTTTTGAATGACAAATGTGACATGTACTTTCTGGGTCCACACTTCTCAGATTCCTGGTTGAAACATGAGGGCACAGTCCTAAGTGGGCCCTGTGTTTCATGCACTTTCCAGCCAATGAGGCAGTCAGATGCTTGACAAGGGCCATGAACACGATTGGCTGTGTACTTTGTGCTCTTCCCAAGTCCGAAATCTTGGGTGACTGGTTGGAGGCAAGGCACAGTCCCAGGTGGGCCGTGCATCTTTTGGAACTCTCTGGTCTCAGCCACTCAGTCTGCTGTCTGTTCCAGAGGGCACAGTCTCAAGTGTGCCATGTGTCTCCTCAGGCTAACTGACACCAGGCTTTCAGTTTCCTGGCCTATGTGATCTGTCCATGAAGTGAGGAATTCATCATTAGCAATTGTCAGGCAGCTTAGAACTTGGTAGGGGATGTCTCTGGGGCCAAGATACTAGTAGCCTATTTCCTTCGGCCTCTGGCAGTCGTACACGTTCCTCTCTCAATCCAAGGAGGAAAGGGTCTTAAATGGAAACTGGCTTGGTCTCCTTTGGTATTTTCTAGTACACAATCTTCTGTTCTGTGAGTATGCCATAGTTCAATGTGGTCTTAGAGCCTTCTCATAGGAAAGGTCCTTTCTAAAATTTCTGTCTCTAGTGTCCCCATGGTTTAGGTTTGCATGTTACCTTAGCTTCATCACATTGTCCTCAGGGCACTAATGCCTGATTCTAACCATAGTGTGTTTGATACATCCCAGACCTTCCCTCAATGTCCCATGTATGACAGTGGACGGGAGCATCTGAGTCATTTCTTGGGTAGTGATTGGATTTATTGGCATAAGCTGTGCTTTTGTTCTTCCTCTCTCCAGTTGTATTTCGTCCACGACTGTCACCTATGAGAGGGTTTCCTATTTTGTGCAAATTTCTCCTACTTTAAGACTCCTTCTCCAAGGCGAGTCTCGATCCCTAAAAACATTTCCTCCCTTTGATCACTTATTTGGTCTTACCTACTTTTTAAGAGACTGGTTTTCCTTTATCGATTTCTAGGGCCCATCAACATCGGTCACAAATTGTTTTCTGGAAGGTGTTCCACGTGCATTCTCTCATTTGATGGATTTGTGTGGGAGAAATTGGACTCAGGCTCCTATTCCTCTTACATGATGAGACCCCACCGCCACCCTGGAAGATCCATTTTATTAACTGAAATCTTGTTGTTGTTCAGTCACAAAGCCATGTCAGACTCTTTGCGACCCCTTGGACTGCAGCACACAAGGCCTCTCTGCCCCTGACCGTCTCCCAGGGTCTGCCCGAGATCATGTCCATGAATTCGTGAAACGATACAACCTTCTCCTCTTCTCTAACCCATTTGTCCTCCTGATTTCATTATTTCCTAAGAATCAGGGTCTTTTCTCGTGAGTCAGTTCTTTGCTCAGGTGGTCAAAGCTTTGGAGACTCAGCTTCAGTGTCAGTGATTCTAATGCAACTTCAGAGTTGATTTCCTTTATGTTTGACTAGCTTGATCTCCTTGCAATCCAATGGACACTCACAAGTCATCCCAAGCAGAGCACTTTCGTGTTCTCACATCTGTACATGTCTACTGGAAAGACCATAGATGTGACTCAATGTGTTTCCTTTGGTCAAGTCAACTCTTCACTTTTTAACACACTTACTAAATTTGTGAGCACTTTTCTTCCAGGAAGCAACTGTCTTCAAATTTTATTGCTGCCATCACCATCACAGTGAATATAGAGCCACAAAAGAGGAAATCTGTCACTGATTATGCTTTTTCCACCTTTATTTCCCATGAAGCAGTGAGACCATATGCCATGATCTTACTTTGTGTAATACTGAGAATTCAAGGGTACTGTTTATCCTACGTTTTCCTATCAACATTGAGAATTATTTTATTCTTTTACCATTGTTTTCCCTAAGTGTTTTGGATAAGAAATTATTTTCTAAGTGTATTCTAAGATGATCGCTACTCATTATATATAATACTGCTGGTTTTAAGTTTCCTGTTGGAGCATTTGTGCCACGCTTCTGTGACAACTCTGTAAAATGTTGACAAAATGCACAGCCTATAATACATTACTCTATTAACATAATATATTGAGACTGATCATGTTATCTGGTTAGGTTTTCTCTAATGTGGCAACTAGAAAAATTCAAAGGAGGACAAGAAATAAGGATATGATGTGGAGGTGGGCAGGAAGCTGAACCCCTGTGTCCTGAAGGGAGAGAAATTTTAATCATCAATGATTTCTATTGAAATATTTGGTACCAGAATTTTAAAGGGATGAAAGAAAAATGTACACACTGAACTATGGAGAAGTGATTTTAATGTACACATCATATAATTTCAAAGTTCAGCTAAACAGAAGAGCCTGATTTTGATCTATGCACAGTGCACTGTGCATCTGCTTTACCCAATGATTTGAATGTTTAAAATTGTATCCAACGTGAGAAGAGCAACAGCTTTCTTAGAACAATCAATTCAGGTCAGTCATTCAATCGTGTCCGACTCTTTGCGACCCCATAAATCACAGCATGCCAGACCTCCCTGTCCATCACCAACTCCCGGAGTTCACTCAAACTGATGTCCATAGAGTCGGTGATGCCATCCAGCCATCTCATTCTCTGTCGTCCCCTTCTCCTCCCACTCCCAATCCTTCCCAGCATCAGACTCTTTTCCAGTGAGTCAACCCTTCGCATGAAGTGGCCAAAGTATGGAAGTTTCAGCTTTAGCATCAGTCCTTCCAATGAACACCCAGGATAGATCTCCTTTAGAATGGACTCATTGGATCTCCTTGAAGTCCGCGGGTCTCTCAAGAGTCTTCTCCAGCACCACAGTTCAAAGCATCAATTCTTCGGAGATCAACTTCCTTCACAGTCCAACTCTCACATCCATACATGACCACTGGAAAAACCATAGCCTTGACTAGACGCACCTTGGTTGCTAAAGTAATGTCTCTGCTTTTTCATATGCTATGTAGGTTGGTCGTAACTTTCCTCCCAAGGAGTAAGCATCTTTTATTTTCATGGCTGCAATCAGCATACACAGTGATTTTGGAGCCCATAAAAACAAAGTCTGACACTGTTTTCCCGTTTATTTTCTGTGAAGTGATGGGACCAGATGCCATGACCTTTGTTTTCTGAATGTTGAGCTTCAAACCAACCTTTTCACTCTCCTGCTTTTTCTTTCATCAGGAGGCTTTTTAGTTCCTCTTCACTTTCTGCCATAAAGGTGATGTCTTCTGCATACTTGTGGTGATTTATATTTCTCCCGGCAAACTTGATTCCACCTTGTGCTTTTTCCAGCCCAGCGTTCCTCATGATGTACTCTGCATAGAAGTTAAATATGCAGGGTGAAAATATACAACCTTGACGTACTCCTTTTCCTTTTTGGAACCAGTCTGTATCTCTAAGTAAATGTGAGTTGCGGTTTTATGGGCTCAAGATGTCCTCATATGTATTAACCCCATCTCTATTACAGAAAGAACAATGGAAGATCAACTCGATTAAGGGACAGCCTTTCAGCAATAGGATCTATATTATTCAGACAGAAAGTTATTAAGTAATGCTGGGCTTCCCAAACAGTTCATTTAATATCTTGAGAGCAAGCAAAGTATTTGACCACCTAAATAAAATTGCCTAAAATTATATTTTGACATATACACATATATGTGCATGTTTTTATGTATGGGTGTTTATATAAAAAATGTACAATGGCTTTTAATTCCTGTTAGGCAAAGCAGCAACGGAAAAAAAAAAAGTAGAATGATTCAAAAGTCTATTCTGTTATTGAATATATGTAAGTGGAAATACTTCCAAATATGTTCCTTTGGCTATATCTAAAATATGTGGACTCCTTTATATCACTCCCCTCTTTCCTTTTAATAAATATCTACCAATTTTCCAATGTTTGTCCAGGTTTACTGGCAAAAATAAACAGTTATAGTAATATATATATATATATATATATATATATATATATATATACACACACACACACACACACATATATATATATATACATAATAGATATACAAATGTCTATATAAAATAGACAGATATGTTTGCATAACAGAAAATATTAATACCAAGCTTAGATGACAGAATTATTTCCCACTCCTTCTCATCATGAAAGAGCCAACGTTGTTGTTGACTCAAACACTCCACGTGCTGGGGAACCTGAATACAAATCGAACCTGCAACTGGGATTCTCAATCACATATGACCACGCTCTAAATCCAACACTTTATTTCCTTTATTGTTCTAAGATGTCCGTTCTTAAGATTGAAAAGTATGAAAACCGAGAGAGAGAAAAAGGAGATTCTAGACTTCCTCATGTTCCAAGAGTAACTGTAATCGAAGAAACTAGAAAAGGCAGAAACAAAGGAAAATAATCAAGCGATATAGAATAATCATGATTTAGCCATTAAGCAAAGTCAAGGATCTTTAGTTCCTCCTCAAGGGCCATAGATAACATTCTGAGCAATATCCTGTGAACAGTTTTAGAGATACTAAAGACCCAACAAGGCTGAAATGTAAGTACCTAGACCACAGGGTAGTTGCAACCATATGGGCAATGATGTTGACTCCAAATATACTCAGTAACAGGCCAGTAGTAGAATGTCCCCAAACTATATCACACATCCCATGCCCAAACTCACTCTCATTAAAATCGTCCCCCAGAAAGTATTCGGGGAGTGCAGGTCTTTGAAGCACCAGCTGCTAGGACACCTTGTTTGGTTCTACAATAAATTATTTCACAGAAGTGAGTAAACCAAGTTTGGTTGGCTAAGAGTTCAGTTCAGTTCAGTTAAGTTCAGTCGCACAGTGGAGTCCGACTCTTTGCGATCCCATGTATCACAGCATGCCAGTACTACCTGTCCATCACTAACTCCTGGAGTTTATTACTCAAACCCGCCTCCATCGAGTCTGTGATGCCATCCAGCCATCTCATTCTCTGTCTTCCCCTTCTCCTCCTGCCCTCAATCCCTCCCAGCATCAGAGACTTTTCCAGTGAGTCAACTCGTCGCATGAGGTGGCCAAAATATTGGAGCTTCAGATTCAGCATTAGTCCTTCCAATGAACACCCAGGACTGATCTCCTTTTGAATGGACTGGTTGGATCTCCTTGTAGTCCAAAGGGCTCTCAAGAGTCTTCTCCAACACCATAGTTCAAAAGCATCAATTGTTCGGTAATCAGCTTTATTCACAGTCCAACTCTCACATCAATATATGACCACTGGAAAAGCCATACCCTTGACTAGATGGACCTTTGTTGGCAAAGTAATGTCTCTGCTCTTTAATATGCTATCAAGGCTGCTCATAATTTTCCACCCAAGGAGAAAGCATCTTTTAATTTCATGACTACAACCAGCATAGGCAGTGATTTTGGAGCCCAAAAAATAAAGTCTGACACTGTATCCCCGTCTATTTCCAATGAAGAGATGGGACCAGATGCCATGATCTTCGTTTTCTGAATGTTGGCTTAAAGCCAACTTTTTCACTCTCCTCTTTCACTTTCATCAGAGCCTTTTTGGATACTCTTTGATTTCTTCCATAAGAGTGATGTCATGTGCATATCTGAGGTTATTGATATTTCTCGAGGCAATCTTGATTCCAGCCTGTGCTTCTTCCAGCTAGCGTTCCTATTGATGTACTCTGCATAGAAGTTAAATAAGCACGGTGACAAAATATAACCTTGACGTACTCCTTTTCCTATTTGGAACCTGTATGTTGTTCCATGTCCAGTTTTAACTGTTGCTACCTGACCTGCAAACAGGTTTCTCAAGAGGCAGGGCAGGTAGTATGAAAGGTCCCATCTCTTTCAGAATTTTCCAGAGTTTATTGTGATCCACACAGTCAAAGGCTTTGGCATAGTCAATGAAGCAGAAACAGATGTTTCTCTACAACTCTCTTGCTTTTTCCATGATCCAGAGGATGTTGGCAATTTGTTCTCTGGTTACTCTGCCTTTCCTAAAACCAGCTTGAACATCTGGAAGTTCACGGTTCACGTATTGCTGAAGCCTGGCTTGGAGTATTTTGAGCATGACTTTACTAGTGTGTGAGATGAGTGAAGTTGTGCTGTCATTTAAATCAATCTTTGGCATTGCCTTTCACTGGGACTGGAATGAAGACTGACCTTTACCAGTCCTGTGGCCACTGCTAATTTTTCCAAATTTGCTGGCATATTGAGTGCAGCACTTTCACAGCATCATCTTTCAGGATTTGAATTAGCTCAACTGGAATTCTGCCACGTCCACTATCTTTGTTGGTAGTGATGCTTTCTAAGGCCCACTTGACTTCATATTCACTTGACTTCACTTTCCAAGATGTCTGGCTCTAGGTCTTTGATCACACCATCACGATTATCTTGGTTGTGAAGATCTATTTTGTACAGTTCTTCTGTGTATTCTTGCCACCTCTTCTTAATATCTGCTGCTTCTCTTAGGTCCATACGATTTCTATTCTTTATCTAGGTCATCTTTTCATGAAATGTTCCCTTGGTATCTCTAATTTTCTTGAAGAGATTTCTTGTCTTTCCCATTCTGTTGTTTTCCTCTATTTCTTTGCATTGATCGCTGAGCAAAGCTTTCTTATCTCTCCTTGCTATTCTTTGGAACTCTGCATTCAGATGCTTATACTTTTTTTCTTCTTCTTCTTTTGTTTTTCGCTTCTTTTCTTTTCACAGCTATTTGTAAGGCCTCTCCAGACAGCCATTTTCCTTTTTTTCATTTCTTTTCCGTGGGGATGGTCTTGGTCCCTGTCTCCTGTTCAATGTCATGAACTTTCGTCCATAATTCACCAGGCATTCTATCTATCAGATATAGTCCCTTAAATCTATTTCTCATTTCCACAGTATAATCATAAGGGATTTGATTTAGGTCATGTCTGAATGGTTTAGTGGTTTTCCCTACTTTCTTAAATTTAAGTCTGGATTTATTAGGAGTTTATAATCTGAGTCACATTCAGCTCTGGTCTTGTTTTTGCTAACTTTATAGAATTTCTCCATCTTTGGCTACAAAGAATACAATCAATCTGATTTCGGTGTTGACCATCTGGTGATGTCCATATGTGGAGTCTTCTCTTCTGTTGCTTAAAGGGGTTGTTTGCTATGACCAGTGTGTTCTCTCTGCAAAATTCTACCAGTCTTTGCCCTGCTGCATTCCGTGCTCCAAGGCCAAATTTGGCTGTTACTCCAGGTGATTTTTGGATTCCTACATTTGCATTCCACTCCCCTATAATGAAAAGGACATCATCTTTAAGTGTTAACTCTAAATGGTCTTGTAGGTCTTCATAGAACCATTCACCCTCTGATTTTTAAGTTTACTGGTTGAGGCATAGGCTTGGATTACTGTAATATTGAATGGTTTGTTTTGGAAATGAACAGAGATCATTCTGATCGTTTGGCGATTGCATCCAAGTACAACATTTCGGACTCTTTTGTTCTCCATGATAGCTACTCCATTTCTTCTAAGGGATTCCTGCCCACAGCAGTAGATATAACGGTCATCTGAGTTAAATTCACCCATTCCAGTCCATTTGAGTTCACTGATTCCTAGAAGGTCTATGTTCACTCAAGCCATCTCCTGTTTGACCACTTCCGATTTGTCTTGATTCATGGACCTAACATTCCAGGTTCGTATGCAATATTGTTCTTTGCAGCATCGGACCTTTCTTCCATCTCCAGTCCCATCCACAACTGGGTACTGGTTTTCTTTGGCTCCATCCCTTCATTTTTTCCCGAAGTTATTTCACCACTGATCTCCAGTATCTTATTTGGTACCTACCGACCTGGGGAGCTCCTCATTCAATATCCTGTTTTTTTTTGTTTTTTTTTTTTGCCCTTTCATACTGTTTTTGGGGTTCTCGATGCAAGTATACTGAAGTGGTTTGTCATTCCCTTCTCCAGTAGACCACATTCTGTAAGACCTCTCCACCATGATCTGCCCATCTTGGGTGACCCCACACAGCATGGCTTAGTTTCACTGAGTTAGAGAAGGCTGTGGTCCATGTGATCAGATCTACTAGTTTTCTATGATCACGATTTCAGTGTGTCTGCCCTCTGATGCCCTCTCGCAATACCTACCATCATATTTGGGTTTCTCTGACCTTGGTTGTAGGGTATCTCTTCACGGTTGCTCCAGCAAAGCTCAGCCACTGCACCTTATCTTGGACGAGGGGTATCTCCTCACGGCTGCCCATCCTGATCTTGAATGTGGAGTAGCTCCTCTCGGCCCTCCTGTGCCCGTGCAGCCAGCGCCATTTGGATGTGGGGTAGCTCCTTTGGCCCACTGTCCCTGGCCTCGGGCATGGGGTAGCTTCTCTTGGCCGCCACCGATAATCACTTTTATTTCAGAAACCAAACAGTTTTACTGATGTGATTTATCCGTATAAAAATTCTTTAGGAATGAGATTTTGCAGGTTTATGGTTTTGGTTGCTATTTATGCATGGAGCCTGTATTTTAAGTTGATGCTGAAGTAAACGCTTGTTGAAAATTACCCTTCAATTTATAGGAGACCAGTGATGTTGTGATGTCACAGCTACCCTTCACTTGCTAGGAGACCAGTGACGTTGTGATGTCACAGCTACCCTTCACTTGCTAGGAGACCAGTGAGTTTCTGTTGTCACAGTTACCCTTCCACTGTTAGGAGACCAGTGCATTTTGGAACCACTGTGATGGTCTAGGGAGTTTCCCCCTTAGGCCAGCCAAGCAGCATTTGAATTTGCTGTGTGTAAAGTCAGAAAAATGAGAAAAGTATCTGAAGAAAAATTTTTCTGAGATGGCACGTATTTCTTCAGAAATTCAAGATGTGCCTCCTAACGATGAATCCACTGCTTCAGAAACCTCCATCAGACCTTTGTATGATTATACACTTGCTGGGGACTTGGTTTTGCGATCTCTTATTGAAGAATATGCTTTTCAGGCTTTGTCTGAGGAAGTTCTGAGGACAAGGCCACGTTACACATTTTCTATCTCTGAAACAGGTGAGCTGAATTATTTTCTTTCACTCACTTTTCCACAAAAATTGTGGAATATAGTGGAAAGTGGTCAATTTCAATCTATTCGGTGGGATGAGAGTGGCGCTTGTATAGTGATCAATGATGAACTCTTCAAGAAAGAAGTCTTGGAAAGAAAAGCGCCTTTCAGAATATCTGAAACCAATAAAATGAAAAGTTTAGTTCGATAGCTGAACCTTTATGGGTTTAGTAAAATGCAACAAACTCTTCAAAGATCTGCTTCACTATCTGACTTTCTGGAAGAAGAAAACAACATCTCTCTTTTGAGCAAGGTATCCCAAAATTTTCACTTATTGGCAATATGTAAGATTAAATCATGTGACCTAGAAAACATGTTACCATATGTAGCTAAAACGGAATTCAAAATTGACATAGCAATTGTTGAAAAAGCTTTATTGTTTGAAGTTGAGACAGCTGGAGGATATAATATTTGATGTTTAAAAAACTTTCCAATCAACTTTAAACAAGATACGAGTCTTGAAGCTACCTACGGTATTTACTATATATATACAACATATTTTTAGTTGAGGAGCATATTTGTTTCTAACATGTTAGCTCTTAAAACTACTCTGGAGGCATTTAATTTGATGGAATTTAATTGGTATCATTCAAGGAATTATTTTTTCTTTTCTAATTTTATTTATTTTTATTGGAGGCTAATTACATTATATTATTGTATTGGTTTTGCGATTCATTGGCATGAATCTGCCCGGGTGTACATGTGTCCCCATCTTGAACCCCCTTCCACTTCCCGCCCCATCCCAACTCTCTGGTTCACCCCAGTACAGTAGCCCAGCATATCCTGTATCTTGCATCAAACCTGGACTTGTGATTTGTTGCACATATGATAATATACATGTTTCAATGTCATTCTCCCAAATCATCCCGTCCTCGCTCTCTCCCACAGAGACCAAAAGACTGTTCTATACATCTGTGTCTCTCTTGCTGTCTCATTTACAGGGTTATCTTTATCACCTTTCTAAATTCCATATGCCTGTGTTAGTATACTCTATTGGTCCTTTTCTTTCTGCCTTAATTCACTCTGTATAATAGTCTCCAGTTTCATCCATCTCATTGGAACTGATTCAAATGTATTTTTAATGGCTGAGTAATACTCCATTGTATTTATGCACCATAGCTTTCTTATCCATTCGTCTGCAGACGGACATGTAGGTTACCTCCATGTCCTGGCTGCGATAAACATTGGAGTACATTTGTCTCTTTCAATTCCTCAGTGTGTGTGCCCAAGAGTGTGATTGCTAGGTCGTATGGCAGCTCTATTTGCAGTTTTTGAAGGAATCTCCACACTGTTCTCCATAGTGGTTGTGCTGTTTGCATTCCCACCAATAGTGTAAGATGGCTCCCTTTTCTCCACACCCTCTCCAGCAATTATTGCTTGTAGACTTTGGAATATAAGCCATTCTGACTGGTGCAAAATGGTACCTCATTTTGGTTTTGATTTGCATTTCTCTGATTATGAGTGATGTTAAGCATATTTTCGTGTGTTTGTTAGCCATCTGTATGAAGGAATAAACTTTTATAGTTTAGCTTTTAAGGCAGTTTTACCTTGGTTTATAAAGAAACTAAATAATTGTATCCTTTGACTTTAGTTACAGATCTACTATAATCCAAATTTCAAAAGAGGCTATCCTGAACTTTTAGTAAGAATAGAAAGAAGATTTGGGATTAACAATGTGTCTGCAATATCTTCATTAGTTTGAGATTGCAAGAAGAAGCATGTTAAAGCAAGTGTCAACGTAGATGATTGTAACTCTGATATCCTTCCTGAAACTAGTGGAGAGAGTACATTTTCAGCCACCACTTTAAGTGTGCCTTTCATACAAAAGCCTCACACCAGCCAGACAGTCGCTAATACAAGAGCTCTAGCTCTGTGTGGCTTACCTTCCCCATCATCAATATCAGTTAGCCAAACAGAACAGATTGTGGGAGATCAACCTGCTGTTTTAAATCAGTTGAGCATGTTTAAGTGGCACTCACATAGCAGCTACACTCAGGTAAATGGCCACGTTGAGGACTTGCCTACTACAACTACATCGACTTCTCAGAACCACATCGTATCTCCATTTCAGGGCAGTTATTCTAAGCTGATGGTGGAGTCTTCTAAGTTTCCAGATAGATATAGTGATATGCCCATGACAGTCCTTTCCGTGACCTACAAAAGAGAGGCAACTCATAGCCCTCAGTGCCAAAGATCACTTATACATCTGCCTCCTCTCTTTGAGGTCAACTCATCAAGAATCATCGTTATGTGAAAACCATGCTAATTAAAACGGACCTATCAAATAAATACCAGATTATGGAGCCTAATGAAGATTGAAATTTTTGTTGGGAGATGTCAACAAATACCTACAATTCTTGTATTTGAACAATAAACTTACATGTTCATCTTCATAGTTTCATTTTCTTTGTTCAAACAATGAAGAGAAAAGTGAGGCTTTAGTTTAATGTCTGGCTATTTTACCGCACTGTTTTATAAACACTTCAGAAAAAGAAAATATTCATTATGCATCCTAGGTCAATGACACCTGATCTAATATTTGTAAGCAAGAAAACGAGAACAAAAGGAAAAGAGGTAACGGATGTAACGTGATTTCTGCAATCACCCCTGCTGAAATGAACGGGGGTCTACATTAGGAGTATGTGGCTGAAGGAAGAGATACAAATAAAAAAAAATTTTTCAAATGCATAGTATGTACCTTAGTGCATTCACAGTTACGTTATATTCTATTAGATACTGGTAGAGTCTTAAAAGGGTAGAGAGAAGGTTATCTTCAGTATAGAAATTCATTATGTACTTGAAAATATAAAATCATGATGATCAAAATCATGATCACCACTGTACTGTCACTGTGACACCAAAGATAAGATGACATAATCAGTGACTGGCCCATGGTCAGTACAAGATATGTATTTTACAAGTGATAATGTATAGGGACATTATTGTGCTGCTGTCCTTAATTGAAAGCGACAGTGAAGTAGCTCAGTAGTGTCGGACGCTTTGCGACCCCTGTGCACTGTAGCCTACCATGCTCCTCCATCCATGGGATTCTCCAGGCAAGGATACTGGAGTGGGTTGCCATTTCCTTCTGCAGAGGTCTTCCCGACCCAGGGATTGAACCCGGGTCTCCCACATTTTAGGCAGACTCTTTACTATCTGAGCCACCAGGGAAGATGCTGTCCTTAAGGCACGCCTTTATTTGCTGACACCATGATTCCACCCTATATTTCCTAATGCATGTTTAGATGTTGCTTATCAGTTCCCACAGAGACAGAATAAATTCCTGGTGGTGATTGTAGCACATCAGTATGATTAACAAGTTCTGTGAAGACATGGTATCTTTTTTCCTTAATAATTTCATTGTCTTTCTCTTATACTGTGCTTCCGGAGCTACAATCTCTCAACCTAACTTCAGCCATGCTAAGCCCCTTCTCACAATTTTGTCTCTCAACTTTTTCTTGGGGTTGGAACTGCCGTTTGCCCTCCTACCAAGTTGAGCCCAGATATCAGGACTTCCGTGGGTTTTGGGCCTACTCTCTTTATGTATCTTTCACATTAGCTAAAATTAGAGCCTGCAAATGATACATTTTAAGTACTTACTAAGTTATCAATAAATAAATGCCATAACCAATCAAATGCTTTATACATTACTCAACATATTCCTTTAACCTTCAGTATTATCATAATTGACCTTTCCTCTTTCAGTTCAGTTCAGTCGCTCAGTCGTGTCCGACTCTCCGCGACCCCATGAATCACAGCACGCCAGGCCTCCCTGTCCATCACCAACTCCCGGAGTACACTCAAACTCACGTCCACAGAGTCGGTGATGACATCCAGCCATCTCATTCTCCGTCGTCCCCTTCTCCTCCCGCCCTCAACCTTTCCCAGCATCAGAGTCTTTTCCAGTGAGTCAACTCGTCGCATGAGGTGGCCAAAGTATTGCAGTTTCAGCTTTAGCATCAGTCCCTCCAATGAACACCCAGGATTGATCTCCTTTAGAATGGACTGGTTGGATCTCCTTGCAGTATAAGGGACTCTCAAGAGTCTTCTCCAACACCACAGTTCAAAAGCATTGATTCTTCGGCGATCAGCTTTCTTCACAGTCCAACTCTCACATCCATACATGACCACGGGAAAAACCATTGCCTTGACTAGACGGACCTTGGTTGGCAAAGTAATGTCTCTCCTTTTTAATATACTATCAAGGTTGGTCATAACTTTCCTTCCAAGGAGCAAGTGTCTTTTAATTCCTCTTTAGTGATAACTTTTTCCAAGTTGATAAATATTTATTATATTTACACGAATGTTAAATGTGGGAATTTAAATTATAATAAGACTGCTGCTCTCATGAAATTTACAGTCTATAAGAACCCATTCTAAGCATGTAGTTTCAGGCCCCAGTGCCCTAAAATTCAATAGTAGTTGTGGAGACACGTATATTAAAAAAAAGAATCATTAATTTTAATAATCTAGAAAAGTCATGGAGTAAGCAGGGATCAATATCAATGGTTGATCCCAAGTATATTTCACAACGAAATACTCTGAACAAAGTGTCTGCTTGTTGGACTATCCAGATATCATGAACACTACCTAGAAATCTTTGAAATCTCAAATTTGGGGTCATTCCTTTAGATGATGGTGGCAACATCAAGTCAGATCCCTGTTATGGGGTGGTTACCCACATAGGACAACACCAAATTCAGTTGACCACTTAAATTCTTGCAGCTAATGAACAGTGAAATCTGTGGAATATCTGTGTAGATAAGGGAGTGGTCCACAAACATACTTTTCCTTTCACTGAAAAATTACATTCAATGTAGGTAAGAATGCCATGTTTAGAGAAGTGAGCATTTTGAAGCCATGCTAAATGTTATTGAAATTGGTGTCCATAGTTATGATTTCAAGCCCAAAGTTCAATGCTCTTGTTTTAGATTTCAGGTTTTTAATGAAACTAAAAGGCACTTACTCCTTGGAAGGAAATTTATGATGAACCTAGATAGCATATAAAAAGCAGAGACATTACTTTGCCAACCAAGGTCTGGCTAGTCAAAGCTATCGTTTTTCCAGTGGTCGTGTATGGATATGAGAGTAGGACTGTGAAGAAAGCTGATCGCCGAAGAATTATGCTTTTGAACTGTGGTGTTGGAGAAGACTCTTGAGAATCCCTTGGATTGCAAGGAGATCCAACCAGTTCATTCTAAG
Source organism: Moschus berezovskii (assembly GCF_049115385.1). Classification (NCBI taxonomy): domain Eukaryota; kingdom Metazoa; phylum Chordata; class Mammalia; order Artiodactyla; family Moschidae; genus Moschus; species Moschus berezovskii. Next base: position 55,450,707 of record NC_142489.1, read on the forward strand.
GGAGATCAGTTCTGAGTATTCATTGGAATGATTGGTGCTGAAGCTGAAACTCCAATACTTTGGCCACCTCATGAGAAGAGTTGACTCATTGGAAAAGACTCTGATGCTGGGAGGAATTTGGGGCAGGAGGAGAAGGGGAAGATAGAAAATGAGATGGCTGGATGGCATCACCGACTTGATGGAGATGAGTTTGGGTGAACTCCACTTGTTGGTGATGGACAGGGAGGCCTGGTATGCTGTGATTCATGGGGTCGCAAAGGGTCAGAAAAGAATGAACGACTGAACTGACTAACTGACTGACGATGTTGTCAAATTTGCATCCTTTGAGCAATATCACCTTAAAGGTGATTCCATTTGCTATTTCATTGCCATGTACTGATTATTCATTCTCAGTCCCTTTTACCTTCTTTTCATGTTCTGCTTTGACTGGCAGGTCCTTCTCAAAAAGAACAGGAATAATCCACTTAGTCCTCTGTGGTAACTTGGAAAAGACATGGAAAAGGACATTCAATATATCATGTTGAAAAGCTACTGTTTTTGTTCCCTCCTGAAACAAAAAGAGTACTAACCTGTACTAACTGCATTAAACTGTACTTCAATTGTCCTACCAAGGGAAACCTGGTTACATGGTCCATTACCTTTGTTATCAATTCCCATATGGCTTTAAAATATCACTACCTGTCATTCTCTAAAGCTTATAGAGAAAATAGCTCAATAGCTTAGGGAAGCATTGTACATGAATTCAATTTTCTTTCCTTTACATATTTACTTTATAATTGGTGCCTAAAATTGTAAAACTGAAAACAAAAAATAAGTGAGGTAAATACAGAAGATTGGGGCAAAAAGTAGAAAAATTGATGCGAGAAGGTAAGGAGATGAAATTGGATGCTTAAAGTATAGCAAGCAAATGTGACACTGAAGGGCCTAAAGAGGTCAATATGACTTCAGTATTGTTACACTATAACTTTATTTTCATTAAATCACACAATAGTTTTTCATGCAAAATATTGGAAGTTCCCATGGGATGTAGATGAATGTTCTATCTTTTGAAACATTCTGACATAAAATGTCACTAGAGTGAAATCACTTAACTACAAAATGACTTCCAACATTAGGCCTAGAAACAGATAACAGAGAACTCTGTGCATTTCATAGGTGTCCTTCAGTGAGTCCTTCGGTTTTCTTTTCCTTTCATAATTGTGTTTTGGGCATGTAAGATTATGACTCTCCTTGTGTGTGTGTGTATCTTTGTGTATCAGATTAAGAATGTGATTGTGAGTGTATGTCTGGGTTCTCTTTTGGACTTTTATGTTGGAGATTTTGGCTGAAGAAATGGCTAATTCAATAGTATAAAGAGGCACAAATTAAAATGTCCCTTCAAAAGTCTGCTTTAGTATTTCAAAGAACAAGACAAATGGATGAGTCTCAGAGATTGAAAGCATTTCGATAATAACCAAAGTACTCCACCCTAAGATACTTAAAATCTATGACACTGTCACAGTCAGCACAGCAAAAGTTGAGAGGGGCCTTAGTAGTCTGTGATGTCTGGCAATAACAAAAACACCCACCTACTAATTTGGCAATACCAGAGAAGCTAAGCAGACGTGTGGAGTTTCAACCAGGCCTTCGTATAATAGGATGCTATCTTCCTATAGGAGGTGCCACACTCACCAATATGAATAACATTCTTAGGGATCAAAGAAACTAATGATGAAATCTGTAATTCGGTTCTCACATGGTAGAAGTGGCCTTCCTCCTTCACAAGGGTATCAGTTAAAATAGACAATTAAATAGAAGGAAGTGATAACATGGCCCACATACTTCGTAGATAAAATCTTCAATATCCAAGCCCTACCACACTGATAAGATGATGACTATACAGGAATTCTGGTTTCAGCTCTGTGAGGCAATCATCATAAAATGGCACTGAAACATATATATGGTCATATGTGCAAAGAATCTCCAGTCCATGTTCGATGTATGATACAGGACGCTCAGGGCTGTTGTATTGGGGTAAACCAGAGGAATTGGATGGGGAGGGAGGTGGGATTGGGGTTCAAGATTGGGAACACATGTGCACCCGGGGCAGATTCATGTCAATGTATGCCAAAACCAATACAATAATGCAAAGTAATTAGCCTCCAATTAAAATAAATAAATAAATGAAAAGAATGTATGAATATTTGAGATGCACTGATAGTGCAAATCGATTAAGACAATAGTCTTGAGACCTGATTCAAAGAGGAAAACTGTGTACTCCCTGTCTTCAGTTTCATGGGACTTCACATGCATTCACACAGTTCCACAATTCTCAACCCTCATCTGAAGACAAAACCTGTGACATTAAAAGAGGAATGGTCTATGTACAGAGAAGGCAAGTAGCAAAGTTTAAATGAATCCAGTCTCCTACCTACATCCTTGCTTACTAATGTAACCCCTTGTAAGCTTTCCTAAGGGTAACTAGAATACACAACTCAGAGATGCTTCTCCCAGGATTACAGAGTTTGATTGAGAAGATATAAGTTTGCTTAACTCTCACCTCATCCTTAAGATCAAATATCAGCCTGTTAACAAATTAGAAGATGGGCAGTTCTAGGAGACACTTACAGACAATACCTGCTTCTGCCTAAGACCAAGATTGTAGATCCAAGTGGCTGATGCGGTAAGGTTTCTGTCTCAGGATACCACACGACTCCGCAGGAATTCTCCTTTTCTGGGAAGCTCTCCAAAAACATTGTGAGAAGTACAATGTGAGGGAGGAAAAGAAGGAAACTGACAAGAGCATTGTTCTTTCTAATTGTCCTGAATATCACTTATCATCTCAGGTACAATGACAGGCTTAACATGCTATCTGAACTATCTCCCAGCACTGCCAAGACTAATTCTTTGATGTAGTTCAGTCACTCAGTCTTGTCTGACTCTTTGTGACTCCATGTACAGCAAGAACCCGGGGATCGCCTACCCTTCAAATCTCCCAGAGCTTTCCCAAATCCATGACCTTTGAGTCAGTGATGCTTTGCGGCCATCTCGTCCTCTGCCGTTCCCTTCTTCTCCTGTGCCCACTCTTTCCCAGCATCGGTTTCTTCCCAGTGATTTTGCTCTAGGACTCATGTGGCCGATATATTGGCTCTTCATGTTCAGCATCGGTCCTTCTCAGACAGTCAGAGATGATTTCCTTCACGCTTTTCCAGTTTGAACTCCACGCTCACCACGGAACTCTCACACATCTTCTCCAGGCGTTGTTGTAAAGCGTCAATATTATGGCACTCAGTTCTTGTGGTTCTGCTCATTCCTCCACTCGTTCCTCCTGAAAATCAACGTTGACTAGTCAGGTCTTTTTCAGTAAGCTTTCAGCTTTTTAACATGGTGTCTAGATTGGTCACAGGTTTTTATCAAATTGCAAGTTCCTTTAAATTTCATGGCTGCAGTCAATTCGGCAGTGACATCGGGGGTCAAGAAAGAGAAACCTGTCACTAATCCAATTGTATCCCATCGATATATCTCAAAATGATGGGACCAAATTCCATGAGCTTATTTTTGTGTGTGTGTTTGTCTTTATGTTGTGTTTTAATCCAGCTTTTCCACTCTCCTCTTTCACCTTCATCAGAAGGATCTTTACTTCCTGGTATATTTTACCGATTTTTGTGCTGTCATCTTACAGCTGAGGTTAATCATGCTTCTCACAGTAACTTTGTTTCCAACTTCAGATTCTTTCAGCAAATTACTTTCCATGATGCACTCTGCACAGAAGTCAAATGGGCTGGGTGACAATATATAGCCTTGATGTACCAGTTCATTGTTCCTTGTCCAATTCCAACTGTTGTGTCTTCACCTGCATGCACATTTCCCAGGAAACCGGTAAGGTGGTCCCATATTCTTATCTCTTTAAGAAAGCCCCACAATTTGTTGTGACCGTTATAGTTGAAGAGCTTCCCTGGTGGCTCAGATGCTAAAGCATCTGCCTGCAATGGGGCAGACCCAGCTTTGATCAGTCCATGGTGTCACAAAGAGTCAGAAACAACTGAAAGACCTCATTTTCACAAGCAGTCTATGTAACAGAGACAATAAAGTAGATGTAAATAATTTATGAAATCTCCTTGATTTTTCTATGATCCAAACTTCAATTCAGGTTTACATTAAGATTAAATGACTAACTACACCTCCCTGTTTTGCTTTGTTTTGTTTTGCCCTTTTATTCTCTGGCTCTCTCTCTTTCAAGCTGTCATCTACCAATTGTTACATTCCTGGGCCCTTGCCATCTTCCCATACAAGAATTAAATTATGCCCATTTCACTCTCTGACCTTTGACACCCAGTTAAAACAGTTAAGATTCCAGAGCTGAAATAAGGAATCTGTGTTCTGGGAAAATGTCAGCACAGTTTGACAAATAGCTACATATTTTCATGGACTGACTTTTGAGCCCAATTCCTGTACCACCTCTCATCCTGGAAAGAACTATAGTTCCTTAAGCAGATTGCAATTCATCATTAGCAGACATTTCAGGAAAAGTAAATCTGTTTATTTGCATGTTCAAAATCAATGATGTACCAATTGCATATATATGTATATAACCTCCCATCAAACTGATTAATTCATGTCAACTAAAGTTTGATGTTTCACCTGCATGCATAAAGGAATTACAGAGCTAGCCTAGAAATAAGATCAGAATTTCTGATTTCACAGAAAATAAGAGTACATTGAGTGCAACTCTTTCCATGGAGGCATCACAAACAATCTTTCTGTAAAGGAAACACTTCCTCCAGAGCATCAAATGGATATTAGCAGAAGACCTTGCTCAACAGTGAGGTCTATATGGAAACTAGACATAACTGGAAGAATAGAGGGAAGATGGGAGAGGACGAGAGGACTAGAAGCAAGCCTGTGTCTTGGGGTGGGAGATGCAGAAGCAGGGAGTAGATTGATGATCCAGGCAAGTCACCTGACTAAACTTAATTTAATTTTGACTGAAAGGAAGCAAGGTGAAAAAGCTGATGAAATATAGTTTGCCTGGAGTGAAAATCGAACAGAAAATGTGTGGTGTGGTCCTGCATGACCCATATGATAGTTCAGGTCAACCAGTGTAAAGGGGCCTGGATGATCAAACATGGGATTAGAAAGACAACCTGGGAGAGAAGTGCTTTTGACTGTTGAGATGGAGGTATGCATCTGGGATGACAAATTGTGTAGAAAGGAATGCATTTTGTAAAATCCCAAACTGACAAAGTAGTGGGAACTTAGAACTCAGTCACACAGAGGAGGCTAAGACTTACAATCAGGCAATAGAAAAAGACTAGCTAGAACTATCATGCATGCTTCTGCCACCACAGGCTAGAAACCTATCCCTTTAGGGCCATGATTTTATTGCCCACGGTCGCTGGCTTCCCCGAAAAACTGATACCACCAGGGTTTCTAAAGTCCCAGCAGCTGTACCTCTTGCTCCTGTGCTCACCAAGGCAGGCCCAAGTGTTCCACAAGGGTCTTGGGGGTTGCCTTCTCTCGTGACCGCACGGAGAGATTGTTATCAAACTACATCTGAGACTCAGGATCAGGGAAATGAAGGAAAAGGATTGAAAACTTTCCCACTAGCTGAGCAAACCGCAGATTAAATACATGCAATCAACTCTGCAGATGCTTTCTCTATGGGATATAAAAGGACAATAGATTTACAATGAATGAAAATACCCAGGCTCTTGCAGCTCTCAGAACCAATAGGAGTTATCCCAGTTTAGAGTCTGACCTGTCCTTACTGAAGATCCAGAGTTAAGTTCTGCCGACATTTGGGCAAGTTTTCTAGAGAGGTGGATTTGTGCTGTGGCTCATGTTCAGGACCAGAACCTTGACAGCAGGGACCCGAGGTAAAATTCATTGTACTTATGATGTTCTGCTATGCCACTTGGTCTTTCACTCTTTGTCTCACTTGAAAGCATTCTTATTATTCTTGCTTACTTGGTGTTTTAAGATTGTTTATATCCTATATATTTTTTGTATGTCTATATTGTGTATTTTCGTTTCCTGCTTTCTGTGCCTTTTGTTGATGTTGTTTCTTGTCATTTTGGTTTTAATAAATATATATTTCCATATTAACTGTGATTTTCTGTTTTTCTGTGGAAAAGCCTTATCATTTTTGTCAGAGTTTTAGCCTTTATTCTTCATGTGTCACTCTGCTCTGGTGTTGTTTTATGTCTTACAAGTTATTTGTTAGGTTCTCTTGTTGATTCTGTGTTCTTCCCTATTGTCATTCCTGCTTCTGTTATTTCACTTGTGGTTTGATTTTGATTTATTACCGTTTGTCTGTCTTCCTTTGTCCCTTCTGTCTATTTTACTATGTGATCTTGGTTCTCTGACCGGAAGTTGAGCCTGATCACCTAGGGCTTCAGCACTGTATCATAGACCACCAGAGAATTCCTGGATCCAACTAATATTAATTGGTCAGATTCTCTGTGAAGGCCTCCATCTAAAATGAAGAACCATTCCACCAAGAAGCCTATACTATCCAGAGGTGCTGCCTCACACCACACAAAATGCAAGACAGAAACACAAGCCAAATCATCCCCAGATCGACTGTCCTTAGTCCACTAAACCCATGCATACCTGCAGAAGACCCCTCTGACACGGTTCTACCATGAGAGAGAGAAGCATCACCTGTTGCTACAATAATGTAGTTGCCAGTCCCTCGTCCTCCAAAGACACACAAACCACTGGACCAAACTTATACACTCATGATACAGACTGGAAGCAAGTACTTCCATCCTGCACCCCAGGCAGAAAAGACTAGTTACATAGTAAGCTCAGCAAATGTGAACACAGTAAAGCATTTTGCAGGCAAAGAAACAAGTTAAAACCACATAAGACGTAATTAAAGAGGAAATAGAAATTGTCGCAGAAAAATAATTGAGAGTAACGATAGTAAAGATCAAACCTCTCTGAAAATAAATGGAGATCATGCAAGAAACATTTCAAAAGGGCATGGAACAAAAGAAACCAAACTTTAAATAACAAGCAGACCTAACAATTCAATTGATACTGAACTAGATTTCACCCAAAACCAGAAGAATGCAGTTTCTTCGCAAGGTCAAATGCAATATTTCTGAATAAATCACAAACTGGATCACTAATCAGGACTTGATAAATTTAAGATAATCAAATTGTATCAGGCTTTATCTTTTTTTTTTTACCACAGTGTTATGATTTACATGCCATTCACGTGTGGAGGAGATAAAATAAAAATAAATAAATAAAAGCATAAATAACAAAGAAAAAACTGAAAAGCGTGAATATATTGAGGCTCATGCACACACCTCTTCATGAGCAAGAAATCAATGAAAAAATCAGAGAGAAAAAAAATGTGTGTGTGTGTGTGTGTATCAGTTCAGCTCAGTCCGTCAGTCGTGTAGGACTCATTACGACCTCATGAATCAGAGCACCTCAGGCCTCCCTGACCGTCACCAACTCACAGAGATCACTCAAACTCACATACATAGAGTCTGTGATGCCATCTATTTCCCTGCCTTGTCCTTCTCCTTCTGTCCCCAATCTCCAGCATCAGAGTCTTTTTCAGTGAGTCAACTCGTCGCATGAGGTGGCCAAAGTATTGGAGTTTCAGCTTTAGCATCAGTCCTTCCAATGAACACCCAGGACTGATCTCCTTTAGAATGGACTGGTTGGATCTCCATGCATCCAAGGGATTCTCAAGAGTCTTCTCCAAAACCACAATTCAATAGCATCAATTCTTTGGCGATCAGCTTTCATCCCATACCAACTCTCACATCTGTACATAACCACTGGAAAAACCATAGGCTGACAAGACAGGCCTTTGTCGGCAAAGTAATGTCTCTGCTTTTTCTTATGCTATCTAGGTTGGTCATAGCTTTCCTTCCAAGGAGTTAGAGTCTTTTAATTTCATGGCTGAAATCAGCATCTGCAGTGATTTTGGAGCCCAAAATGATAAAGTCTGACACTGTTTCCACTGTTTCCCCATCCATTTCCCATGAAGTATATACTCATAAAAACGAATGACAATGAATTTGTAATTGCATAAAACCCAATAAACAGGATAAAACACTAACTAAACTTACAACTAAAGCAATTAGAGAAAGAAGAATAAACACAAAATCAAAAATTGGCTTTGGGAAAAAAAGAAAACATAGAGATTAGAACAGGGAAAAAAAAGATGAAAATAGTAGCAAAGATCAATACTACTAAAAGGGGGCTCTTGGAGAGAATAAAGAAAATACATAAAGCTTGAGCCAGATTCATCAACAAAAGAGGGAGACCACACAAATCAATAAAGTTATACATAAGAAAGGAGACATTATAACCAACAGCACAGAAATATCAAAGGATCATGATAGATTACAAGAAAGAACTTTAAACCAATAAAATGTAGCATATGGAAGCCACAGACTACTTCTTAGGAACTCAACTAAGAGGAAACAGAAAATAGGAACACAACATTACAACCCCTAATATTGAAACTGCTATGAAAAATCTGTCAGCTAACAACATTCAAAGACCAGATGATGTCACAGATGTTTTATGAACCGTTAAGTTAAATGTTAACATATGGGTTTCTTAAACTTTTCCAAAATACTACAACGGTAGGAAAACCCACAAACTCATCCTACGAGTACAGTATCACCTAATAGCAAAGACAAAGTTAACACAGAAAAGGAAAATTATAGACCAGTATTATATAGATAAACATAGAGGCAAACATCCTCAATAAAATATTCACAAGAAGAATCCAACAACACATTAAAAGTATCGAACTGCTTTAATATGTGAGGTTTTCCCCAGAAATGCGGACATTCTCCAGTAGCTGCGTATCAAACCATGAGATACAGCATAACAAATTTCAGGATTAAAACCATATGATGACCTCAGTTCAGTTCAGTTCAGTTCAGTTCAGTTCAGTTCAGTCTCTCAGTCTCTCTGACTCTTTGCGACCCCATGAATCACAGCACGCCAGGCCTCCCTGTCCATCACCAACTCCCAGACTTCACTCAAACTCATGTCCATCCAGTCGGTGTTGCCATTCTGCCATCTCATCCTCTGTCGTCCCCTTCTCCTACTACCCCAATCCCTCCCAGCATCAAAGTCATTCCCAGTGAGTTAACTCTTTGCATGAGGTGGCCAAATATCGGAGTTTCAGCTTTACCATCAGTCCTTCCAATAAACACCCAGGACTGATCTCCTTTAGAATAGACCGTTTGGGTCAGCTTGTAGTCCAAGGGGCTCTCAAGAGTTTTCTCCTACATCACATTTCAAAAGCATCAATTCTTTGGCGATCAGCTTTCTTCACAGTCCATCTCTCATATCTGTACATGACCACTGGAAAAACCATAGCCTTGATTAGATGAACCTCTGTTGGCAAAGTAATGTCTCTACTCTTTCAATATGCTATCTAGGTTGGTGGTACCTTTTCTGCCAAGGAGTAAGTGTCTTTTAATTTCGTGGCTGCAATCAGCATCTCCAGTGATTCTGGAGCCCTCAAAAAACTCTCACACTGTTTCCACTGTTTCCCCATCAATTTGCCATGAAGTGATGGGACCAGATGCCATGATCTTAGTTTTCTGAATGTTTAGCTTTAAGAAAAATTCTTCACTCTCCTCTTACACTTTCCTCCAGAGGTTTTTTAGTTAGTCTTCATTTTCTGCCATGAGGGTGGTGTCACCTGCATATCTGAGGTTATTGGTATTTCTCCCAGCAATCTTGATTCCCGATTCTGGTTCTACATCCCAGCGCTCCTCATGATGTACTCTGCATATAAGTTAAATAAGCAGGGTGACAATATACTGTCTTAATGTACTCCTTTTCCTATTTGGAACCAGTCTGTTGTTCCATGTCCAGTTCTAACGGTTTCTTCCTTACCTGCATATAGGTTTCTCAAGAGGCAAATCAGGTGGTCTGGTATTCCCATCTCTTTCAGAATTTTCCACAATTTATTGTCATCCACACAGACTTTAAGCAGAAATAGATGTTTTTCTAGAACTCCCTTACTTTTTCCAGGATCCAGCAGATATTGACAATTTGATCTCTAGTTCCGCTGTCTTTTCTAAAACCTGCTTGACCATCTGGAAGTTCACGGTTCACATATCGCTGAAGCCTGGCTTGGAGAATTTTGAGCATGACTTTACTAGCATGTGAGATGAGTGCAATTGTGCGGTAGTTCAAGTATTCCTTGGTATTGCCTTTCTTTGGGATTGGAATGAAAACTGATCTTTTCCAGTCCTGTGGCCACTGCTGAGTTTTCCAAATTTGCTGGCATATTGAGTGCAGCACTTTCACAGCAATCATCTTTCAGGATTTGAAACAGCTCAATTGGAATTCCATCACCTCCACTAGCTTTGTTCATTGTGATGCTTTCTAAGGCCAACTTGAATACACATTCCAGGAAATCTGGCTCTAGGTAATTGATCACACCTTCGTGATTAACTTGGTCATGAAGATATTTTTGTACAGTTCTTCCGTGCATTTTTGCCACCTTTTTTTAATGATCACCTCAACAGATGCCAAAAAAAAAAAAAAAAAAAAAACCTTTGATAAACTTCAACATGCATGTGTGATAAACAATCTTTCCAGAGACTGATCACAGCAAAAATTACCTCAAAATAGTAAAGGCATACAAATCCAAACAACAATGAGGTATCATTTCACACTATTCTGTGTGGTGATCATTATAAAAATCGATAGTAGGGTCCTTCCTTGGTGGTCCAATGGCTAAGGCAACATGATTCCAAATCAGGGGTTCCATATTTGATCCCTGGTCATGGAACTAGACTCCATATGCAGCATTTAAGGCCTGGTGTAACCAACTAATGAAGGAAATATGTGTGTGTGTGTATGTGCATATATATATATTATAAATATATATAAAATTTAAAATACAATACAAATATAATTAAATATATAAATAAAATAAAATATAAAAAATATAATTTAAATTATATACATATGTATAATATATATATAACATTTAAATATTTATAATATGAATTAACAACTATTATATATATATATATATAGACACACACACATAAACATGAAAACAATGGATGAAGGAGATGATGTGAAGGAAAGGGAACACTCTACATTGTTTTTCAGTTCAGTTCCATTCAGTCATGTCAGACTCTTTTGTCTATCACCAGCTCCCACTGAGATAGAGCAGAATATGAATGTTCTTTAGAAAATTATTAATAAAAATACCACATGCCCCAAATCCCACTGTTTGACATATAAACAGAAGAACCCACCATTGGAAAATAAATAAGCATGTGCATCCCAGTATCCACTGCAATACCATTTACATTAAACAAGTTATGTAACAATCTAGGTGTCCATCTACTGAAGAATGGATAAAGAAGTTATGGTTCATCCACAGGATGGAACATTTCTCATCCAGAAAAAGGAAAAACTTGGATTATTTCTAGAGATATGGATGTAATTGGAGCCTATTATATGGAATCAAGTAATTCAGAAAAAGAAGGTCCAACATTGTAAATTAATGCATATATATGGAATCTAGAAACCTGTCTCTGAAGAATCTCTCTGAAGCATGGAAAAGGAAATGCAGAGGTAAAGAACCGACTTAGACAGAGTAGTTAGTGTAAGTAGAGAGTGGGACAGTTTGAGCCAGATGCCCTGACATATGTACAATACCAAGTATGAAGTAGTTAGCTGGTGAGAAGCTCCTCCTCAGGGCTCTGAGGTGCCCTAGACGAGTGGATTGTCGGGTAGCAGAATAGGTTCAAGAGCAGATGGGAGGGCTGCTCAAAAGGGAGGCTCTTGTATATATATACTGATAGCCGATTTACACTGTGGTACAGCAGAAAGTAACAAACTTTGTAAAGTTATTGTTCTCCAATTTCAAATTGTTTCTTAAATTGAAAAATGAAAGTCAGTGTTTGGCCAACTTGGGCAAGTGACAAGAAATGCATCACAGTGTACATGTCAAGTAAAATATGTACTGGTGCGTTTGTCAAGTAAAATCTGCACCAAGGACTGCTTTTTGTGTATAGACAAACCATAAAGCAAAAACTTCAAATTCAGAGCTAAAAGAGCCAGAATAAATTCAGACTCTAGATATAAATATTCCTCACTTCATTTGACTGCCATTTTTTTCTTTTATGTCTTTGATATTTTTAAACTTGATTTATTTTAATTGGAGGCTTATTATATTATTGTATTGGTCCCGCCATACATTGACAGGAATCTGCCCCGGGTGCACATGTGTTTCCCATCTTGAACCTCCTCCCACCTCCCTTTCCATGCCATCCCTCTGGTTCATCCCAGTACACCAGCCCCGAGTATCCTACATCATGCATCGAACGTGGACTGGCGATTTGTTTCACATATGATCATATACATGTTTCAGTGCCATTCTCCCAAATCATCCCACCCTCACACTCTCCCACACAGGTGCTGGGTTGGATGCACATCTCTGGTCTGAGCCACTCAGGTTCAGGTAGTTGCGTACTACACAAAGGCACAGACTTGGTTGAGCCTGCGATTTGTGCCCTTCCCCGGTCTGAACAACTCAGGTGACCAGGTGTTTGGCCAGTGCGATCGCTGTGACTTATCACCTCCATGGTCCCTGCTGCTGGGTGTTCTGGGCATACAACCACTGCACCTTCTCAGGCGTATGTAGACCAGCCAGAAACCCAAGAAGTCCTGGCCAGCAATGAAGCCTGCCTGCAGTTTGGTATCCGATGCCTTTCTGGGGCCGCAATTGCCCCTTCTGGCTCTGGCTGCCCTCCCCTGCCTGTCTCTGTGGGGGATGGGCCTCTGTAGCCGGCTATTTCTGCTCAGTCCTTTGTTCTGTGAGCGGGTCTGGTGCAATCTTAGCTTAGGGCTTTTCATCTTTTCGCGGGGTAGCTATCCCACAGTCTGCTTTGCCTCTCCAGTTAGCTCTTTCAGATTGCCATGATGCCCTGAGGACCAGAGGCCGGGTCATCAATGCAGCCTACACCTCCCTGCCCAGCCCCCACTTGCTAATGGCAGATGTGGGCATCTGTGCTGCTTCTCCGCTGGGAGTTACCATTGGGCGAGTAATCAGTGGGTTTTGATTATTTCTATCTTTTTCCTCCTGGTTATGTTGCCTTCTGAGGTTCCAAGGCTCGCCACAGACTCACAAGTGAGAGTGTTTCCTGGTATTCAGAAACTTCTCTCTTTTTTATGCCTCCCTTCCCGGGACTCAGCTCTGCCACTAGATCTTTTGTCTCTCTTTATATCTTTTATGTTTTTTCCCACCTCTTTTGAAGACAATGGGTTGCTTTTCTGGGTGCCTGATGTCCTCTGCTAGCATTCAGAAGTTGTTTTGTGGAATTTACTCACTGTTCCAATGTTCTTTTGATGAAATCTTGGGAAAAAGTGGTCTCAGCATCCTATTCCTCTGCCATCTTCTTCCCTCCCTCCATTTATTTTTTTCTAAAAGTAAAGAAGGATTATCAGTTGATGTCAACAATTTATAGAAACATGAATTCCTTCATATTTTAGTACCTAACAGTAAGCCTGTGATATTCAGGACTATGCTAGTAGGAAATTATAAATGTAGTTTGAAAGTTGAGGTGCTGTTCAAGGATCACTTATTTTAAAATCCTGGAATTTGTGCTACTGGCTGGGAAAACTTCACAGTAAAAAATCTGAGAATTGTGTTTTCTTCAGCCAGACTTTAATCCTGAGGGGGTATCAGGATGGGGAACACATTTAAACCCATGACTCATTCATATCAATGAATGTCAAAAACCAATACAATACTTTAATTATCCTCCAAATTAAAAAAAAAATAAATTAGAAAAAAGGCTGTATAATAATAATGAATGTCATTTCTGTCAAAAAAGTTTTGATTAAAATACTTATTTGTCTACTATTAGTATAGCCATTAGAATTCCTTTATTATTTATTGCTTGAATGAAATTTTACTTTCACAGTAATCACTTTATTTATTTTTATTTATTATTATTAATTACTAATTAGGCTGTGACAGAAGCAAGGTCTCGTGCTGTAAAGAGCAATATTGCATAGGAACCTGGAATGTTAGGTCCACGAATCAAGGCAAATTGGAAGTGGTCAAACAGGAGATGGAAAGAGTGAACATAGACATTCTAGGAATCAGTGAATGAAAATGGACTGAAATGGGTGAATTTAACTCGGATGACCATTATATCTACTACTGTGGGCAGGAATCCCTTAGAAGCAATGGAGGAGCCATCATGGTCAACAGAAGAGTCCAAAATGCAGTACTTGGATGCCATTTTAAAAAAACGACAGAATGATTTCCATTCATTTCCAAGGGAAACCATTCAGTATTACAGTAATCCAGGCCTATGCCACAACCAGTAACGCTAAAGAAGCCTAAGTTGAGCGGTTCTATGAAGACCTACAAGACCTTTTAGAACTTACACCCAAAAAAGATGTACTTTTCATTATAGGGGACAGGAATGCAAAAGTAGGAAGTCAAGAAACACCTGGAGTAACAGGCAAATTTGGCCTTGGAGCACAGAATGAAGCAGGGCAAAGGCTAATAGAGTTTTGTCAAGAGAACGCACTGGTCATAGCAAACACCCTCTTCCACCAACACAAGAGAAGACTCTACACAAGGATATCACCAGATGTTCAACACCGAAATCAGACCGATTATATTCTTTGCAACCAAAGATGGAGAAGCTGTATACAGTTAGCAAAAACAAGACCAGGAGCTGACTGTGGCTCAGATCATGAACTCCTTATTGCCAAATTCAGACTTAAATTGAAGAAAGTAGGGAAAACCACTGGCCCATTCAGGTATGACCTAAAACAAATCCCTTATAATTATACAGTGGAAGTGAGAAATAGATTTAAGGGACTGGATCTGATAGATAGTGTGCCTGATGAACTCTGGACGGAAGTTCATGACATTGTACAGGAGACAGGGCCCAAGACCATCCCCATGGAAAAGAAATGCAAAAAAGCGAAATGGCTGTCTGAGGAGGCCTTACAAATAGCTGTGAAAAGAAGAGAAGCGAAAAGCAAAGGAGAAAAGGAAAGATATAAGCATCTGAATGCAGACTTCCAAAGAATAGCAAGGAGAGACAAGAAAGCCTTCCTCAGTGATCAATGCAAACAAATAGAGGAAAACAACAGAATAGGAAAAACAAGAGATCACGTCAAGAAAATTAGAGATTCTAAGGGAACATTTCATGCAAAGATGGGCTCAATAAAGGACAGAAATGGTATGGACCGAACAGAAGCAGAAGATATTAAGAAGAGGTGGCAAGAATACACAGAAGAACTGTACAAAAAAGATCTTCACGACCAAGATAGTCACGATAACGTGTTCACTGACCTAGAGCCAGACATCTTGGAATGTGAAGTCAATTGGGCCTTAGAAAGCATCACTACGAACAAAGCTAGTGGAGGTGATGGAATTCCAGTTGAGCTATTTCAAATCTTCAAAGATGATGCTGTGAAAGTACTGCACTCAATATGCCAACAGATTTGGAAAACTCAGCAGTGGCCACAGGACTGGGAAAGGTCACTCTTCATTCCAATCCCAAAGAAAGGCAATGTCAAAGAATGCTCGAACTACCGCACAAGTGCACTCATCTCACACGCTAGTAAAATCATGCTCAAAATTCTCCAAGCCAGGCTTCAGCAATATGTGAACCGTGAAATGCCAGATGTTCAAGCAGGTTTTGGAAAAGGGAGAAGCACCAGAGATCAAATTGCCAACATCTGCTGGATCATGGAGAAAGCAAGAGAGTTCCAGAAAAACATCTATTTCTGCTTCATAGACTATGCCAAGCCTTTGACTGTGTGGATCACAATAAACTGTGGAAAAGTCTGAAAGAGATGGGAATACCAGACCACCTGACCTGTCTCTTGAGAAACCTGTATGCAGGTCAGGAAGCAACAGTCAGAACTGGACATGGAACAACGGACTGGTTCCAAACAGGAAAAGGACTACATCAAGGCTGTATATTGTCACCTTTCTTATTTAACTTATACCCAGAGCACATCATGAGGAACGCTGAGCTGGAAGAAGCACAAGCTGGAATTAAATTTGCCGGGAGAAATAACAATAACCTCACATATACAGATGACACCACCCTTATGGCAGAAAGTGAAGAGGAACTCAAAAGCCTCTTGATGAAAGTGAAAGAGGAGAGTGAAAATGTTGGCTTGAAGCTCAACATTCAGAAAAGAAAGGTCATGGCACCTGGTCTCATCACTTCATGGGAAATAGATGGAAAAACAGTGGAAACAGTGTCAGACTTTATTTTTCTGGGCTCCAAAATCACTGCAGATGCTGATTGTAGCCATGAAATTAAGACGCTTACTCCTTAGAAGGAAAGTTATGACCAACCTTGATAGTATATTAAAAAAGCAGAGACATCAGTTTGCCAACAAAGTTCTGTATATTCAAGGCTATGGTTTTTCCCGTGGTCATGTATGGATGAGAGAGTTGGACTGTGAAGAAAGCTGATCGCCAAAGAATTGATGCTTTTGAACTGTGGTGTTGGAGAAGACTCTTGAGAGTCCCCTGGACTGCAAGGAGATCCAACCAGTCCATTCTTAAGGAGATCAATCCTGGGTGTTCGTTGGAAGGACTGATGCTAAAGCTGAAACTGCAATAATTTGGCCACCTCATGCGACAAGTTGACTCACTGGAAAAGACTCTGATGCTAGGAAAGGTTGGGGCGGGAGTAGAAGAGGACGACAGAGAATGAGATGGCTGGATGTCATCACCGACTCTGTGTACATGAGTTTGAGTGAACTCCGGGAGTTGGTGATGGACAGGGAGGCCTGGCCTGCTGTTATTCATGGGGTCGTGGAGAGTCGGACACGACTGAGCGACTGAACTGAGCTGAACTGAATTACTTTACAATATTATACTGGTTTTGCAGTACATTGACATGAATCTGCCGCTGGTGTTCATGTGTTCCCCTTCTTGAACCCCTCTTTCACATCCTTCCTTCCCTTATACTCCCTTGGATCATCCCCGTGCACCAGCCGAAAACGTCCTGTATCATGCTTTGAACCTGGTCTCGTGATTCGCTTCACATGTGATAATACACGTGTTTCAATGCCATTCTCCCAAATCATCCCTCTCCTACAGAGTCCAGAAGAATGTTCTATACACCTGTGTCTCTTTTGCAGTGTCGTATAAAGGCCTATCGTTATCAGCTTTCAAAATTGCACATATATGCATTAGTATACTGTATTGGTGTTTTTTTTTTTTCCCCTGCTTACTTCACTCTGTATACTTGGCTCCAGTTTATTCACCTCATTAGAGCTGATTCAAATGTATTATTTTTAATGGCTGAGTAATACTCCATTGTGTATATGTCCCAATGCTTTCTTATCCATTCATCTGCATATGGACATCTAGGTTGCTTCCATGTTCTGGCTATTAGAACAGTGCTGCAATGAACATTGGAGTACATGTGTCTCTTTCAATTCTGGTTTTTCGGTGTGTATGCGCAGGAGTGGGATTGCTGGGTCATATGGCAATTCTATTTCCAGTTTTTTAAGGAATCAACATACTGTTTTCCATAGTGGCTTTACTAGTTTGCATTCCCCCCAACAGTGTAAGAAGGTTCCCTTTTCTCCAAACCCTTTCCAGCATTAACTGCTTGTAGACTTTTCAATAGCAGCCATTCTGAATGGAGTGAAATGGTACTTCACTGTGATTATGATTTACGCTTCTCTAATTATGAGGGATGTTGAGCATCTTTTTCATGTGATTGTTAGACATCTGTATGTCTTCTTTGGATAAATGTCTGTTTAGTTCCTTGGCCCATTTTTTGATTGGGTCGTTTATTTTTCTGGAATTTAGCTGCAGGAGCTGCTTGTATCTTTTGGAGATTAATTCTTTGTCAGTTGTTTCAGTGGCTATTATTTTCTGCCTTTCTGAAGTCTGCCTTTTCATCTTGTTAATAGTTTCCTGTGCTGTGCAGAATCTTTTAATTTTCATTAGGTCCCAATTTTTTATTTTGCTTTTACTTACAATATTCTGGGAGGTGGATCATGGAGGATCCTGTTGTGAATTATTTCGGAGAGGGTTTTGCCTATGTTCTCCTCTAGGAGTTTCATAGTTTCTGGTCTTACATTTAGATCTTTAATCCATTTTGAGTTTATTTTCATGTATGGTGATAGGGAGTGTTCTAGACTCATTCTTTTAGCAGTTTTCCCAGCACCACTTGTTAAAGAGACTGTCTTTTCTCCATTTTATATTCCTGCCTCCTTTGTCAAAGATAAGGTGTCCATAGGTGTGTGGATTTATTTCTGGGCTTTCTATTTTGTTCCATTGATCTGCATTTCTGCCTTTATGCCAGTACTATACTCTCTTGATGACTGTGGCTTTGTAGTAGAGCCTGAAGTCCAGCAGGTTGATTCCCTCAGTTCCATGCTATATCAAGATTGCTTTGGCTCTTCGAGGATTTTTTTGTATTTCCATACCAACTGTGAGATTGTTTGTTGTAGCTCTGTGAAAAATACCTTTGAAAGCTTGATAGGGATTGCATTGAAGATGTAAATTACTTTAGTTAGTATACACATTTTCACAATATTTCTTCTAATCCGCGATCACGGTATATTTCTCCATATATTAGTGTACTATTTGATTTCTTTCACCAGTGTCTTACAGTTTTCTATATGTAAGTCTTCTGTTTCTTTAGGTAGATATATCCCTAAGTATTGTATTCTTTTCATTGCAACAGCGTATGGAATAGTTTCTTTAACTTCTCTTTCTATTATCTCATTATTAGTGTATAGGAATGTAAGGGATTTCTGTGTGTTGATTGTATATCCTATAACTTCACTGTATTCTTTGATTAGCCCTAGTAGGTTTCTGGTAGAGTCTGTAGGGTTTTCTCTGTAGAGGATCATGTCATCGGCAAACAGTGAAGAATTTACCTCTTCTTTTCCAGTTTGGATTCCTTTTCTGTCTTTTTCTGCTCAGATTGCTGTAGCCTATGTTGACATATGTTCCTTTTATTCCCACCTTCTAGAGGGCTTTTATCATAAAGGGATGTTGAATTTTGCCGAAGGCTTTCTCTGCATGTATTGAGATAATCATATGTTGGTTTGTTTCTCTCCAATGTGTTAATGTGCTGTATTACATTGACTGATTTGTGGATATTGAAGAATCCTTGCATTCCTGGGATAAAGCCCACTTGGTCATGATGTATGATCGTCTTAATGTGTTGTTGGATTCCGATTGTTAGAATTATGTTAGGGAATTTTGCATCTATATTCATCAGTGATATTGGGCTGTAGTTTTCTGTTTCTGTGGGATCTTTGCCAGGCTTTGTGATTAGGATGAATTTGGGCTCATGGTATGATTTTGGAAGTTTACCTTCCTCAGCAATGTTCTGGAAGAGTTTGAGTAGAAAAGTTGTTACCTCTTCTCTAAATTTTTGGTAGAATTCAGCTCTGATGCCGTCTGGCCCTGGGCTTTTGTTTGCAGGAAGATTTCTGATTACAGCTTCTATTTCCGTGCTTGTGATGGGTCTGTTAAGATTTCCTATGTCTTCCTGATTCAGTTTTGGAAAGTTGTACTTTTCTAAGAATTTGTCCATTTCTTCCAAGTTGTTCATTTTATGGCCATATAATTGTTGATAGCAGTCTCTTCTGATCCTTTGTATTTCTGAGTTGTCAGTTGTGATCTCTCACTTTTCATTTTTAGTTTTATTGATTTGGCTTTTCTCCCTTTGTTTCTTGATGAGTCTGGCTAGTGGCTTGTCAATTTTATTTACCCTCTCAAAGAGCCAGCGTTTGGCTTTGTTGATTTTTGCTATGGTCTCTTTTGTTTCTTTTGCATTTATTTCTGCCCTAATTTTGAGATTTTTTTCCTTCTACTAACCCTGGGGTTCTTCATTTCTTCCTTTTCTAGTTTCTTTAGATGTAGAGTTAGGCTATTTAGTTGACTTTTTCTTGTTTCTTGAGGTATGCCAGTATTGCTATGAACCTCCCCCAGCACTGCTTTTACAGTGTTACATAAGTTTTGGATTGTTTTGTTTTCATTTTCATTCATTTCTATGCACGTTTTGATTTTTTCTATGATTTGTTGGTTTTTCAGCAGTGTGTTGTTCAGCCTCCATATGTTGGAATTTTTAATATGTTTTCCTCCTATAATTGACATCAAATCTTACTGCATTGTGGTCAGAAAAGTTGCTTGGAATGATTTCAGCTTTTTTGAACTTACCAAGCCTAGATTTATGACCCAGGATGTGATCTATCCTGGAAAAGGTTTCGTGCACGCTTTAGAACAAGGTGATACTCATTGTTTCGGCTTGAAATGTACTATAGATATCTATTAGGTCTAATTGGTCTATTGTATCATTTAAAGTTTGTATTTTCTTGTTAATTTTCTGTTTAGTTGATCTGTCCATAGGTTTGAGTGGGGTGTTAAAGTCTTCCTCTATTATTGCATTGTTGTTAATTTCACCTTTCATACTTGTTAGAAATTGTCTTACGTATTGCGGTGCTCCTATGTTGGGTGCATATATTTATAACTGATATATCTTCTTCTTGGATTAATCCTTTGATCATTATACAATGTCCTTTTTTGTCTCTTTTCACAGCCTTTGTTTTAAAGTCTATTTTATCTGATACGAGTATTGCTCCTCCTGCTTCCTCTTGGTCTCTCTTTGCATGGAATATTTTTTTCCAGCCCTTCATTTTCAGTCTGTATGTGTCCCTTGATTTGAGGTGGGTCCCTTGCAGACAACATATATAGGGGTCTTGTTTTTGTATCCATTCAGCCAGCCTTTGTCTTTTGGTTGGGACATTCAACCCATTTACATTTAAGATAATTATTGATAAGTGTGATCCCGTTGCCATTTTCTTTATTGTTTTGTGTTTGAGTTTATACACCCTTTCTGTGTTTCCTTTCTAAAGAAGATCCTTTAGCATTTGTTGGAGAGCTGGATTGGTGATGCTGAATTCTCTCTGCTTTTCCTTGTCTTTAAATATTTTTATTTCTCCTTCATACTTGAATGAGATCCTTGATGGGTATAGTAATCTTGGCTGTAGGATATTTTCTTTCATCCCTTTAAATATGTCTTGCCATGGACTCCTGGCCTGAAGAGTTTCTGTTGAATGATGAGCTGTTATCCTTATGGAAATCCCCTTGTGTGTTATTTGTTGGTTTTCCCCTTCTGCTTTTAATATTTGTTCTTTGTGTTTGACCTTTGAGAGTTTGATTAATTTTTGTGTTGAAGTATTTCCCCTGGGTTTATCCTGTTGGGGACTCTCTGTATTTCTTGGATTCGGGTGATTTTTTCCTTTCCCATTTTAGGGAAGTTTTCAACTATTATCTCCTCAAGTATTCTCTCATGGTCTTTCTTTTTGTTATTTCTTCTGGGACTTCTATGATTCCAATGTTGGGGCATTTAACACTGTCTCAGAGGTCTCAGAAATGGTCCTCATTTCTTTTAATTAGTTTTTCTTTTTTCTCTCTGAATCATTTATTTCTACAATTCTATCTTCTATCTCAATTATAAACTGTTTTCTGCCTCTATTATTCTACTGTTGGTTCCCGCCAGAGTGTTTCTGATCTCATCTATTGCATTATTCATTGTATATCGACTCTTTCTTATTTCTTCTAGATCCCTATTAAACCTTTCTTGCATCTTCTCGATCCTTGTCTCAAGGTTATTTATCTGCAACTCCAGTCAGTTTTCAAGATTTTGAAACATTTTCACTATCAATATTCAAAATTCTTTATCAGGTAGATTCCCTATATCTTACTCATTTTTTTGGAAGGCATTTATCCTGTTCCTTTACTTGCTGGATATTTCTCTGACTCTTCGTCTTGCTTATATTGCTCTGTTTGTTGTGGCCTTTCTGTCTTCTGGCATTTTGTGGAGTTTTCTTTATTGTGTAGTTTCATTGCTCTGTGTGGCCTTCGACGGGTGGCTTGTCAAGGTTACCTGGTTAGGGAAGCTTGTGTCGGTGTTCTGGTAGGTGGAGCTGGATTTCTTCTCTCTGGAGTGCAATGAAGTGTCCAGTAATGAATTATGAGATGTCATTTGGTTTGGAGTGGCTTTCGACAGCCTGTATATTGAAGCTCAGGTCTATTTTCCTGTGTTGCTGTAGAATTTATGTGGTATGTCTTTCTCTGGAACTTGTGGACCCTTGGGTGTTGCCTGGTTTCAGTGCAGGCATGGAGGCATTTAATGAGCTCCTTTCAATTAATGTTCCTTGGAACAGTAGTTCTCTGGTGTTCTCAGGATTTGGACTTAAGCCTCTGCCTCTGGTTTTCAGTCTTATTCTTGCAGTAGGCTCAAGACTTTTCCATCTGTCTCTTTCAAGGCAGTTCCTTCTGTTTAAGCTTCTTCTGTTTGTTGGTCTCTTCAATGTCTAATTCCCTTCCTGACACAAGGGGCGGTGGTAGACCCTTTTTTAGGCTCACCTCTACAGTCGTGCTGTGTGGAGGGAGGTAAGCTGCAGACAAATATCAGTAGCATCTGTGGAGAGTGCTTGCAGTCTCTCGGCCACACTGGGATATCCCCCGCTAATGGAGTGTGTGCTGTCCCAGTCTACACTCTACAGGCTTTAGGTTGCTCTGCTAGGAACCGTCTGAGGCCGTCCCTGGGTTGGATGTACATCCCTGGCCTAAGTCACTCAGGTTCTAGTTCTCGGGTACTACACAAAGGTGCAGACTTGGTTAGGCCTGCATTGTGTGCCCTTCCCTGGTCCAAGCAGCTCAGGTGACCAGGTGTTTGGGCAGCACTGTCGCTGCGACTTATTGCCTCCCCCGTCCCTGCTGCTTGGTTTTCTGGGTGTACAACCAGCACACCTTCTCAGGCAGATATCGACCGGCCAGAACCCAAGAAGTCTTGGTTAACAAAGAAGCCTACTTTCACCTTGGTATTGGATACCTCTCTGGAGCCGCGATTGCCCACTTCCAGCTCTGGCTGCCCTCCCCTATCTGTCTCGGCGGGGGATGGTGGATGCGCTGACCACAGCTTGCTAGCTCTGTTCAGTCCTTTGTTCTGTGAGTGGGTCTGGCGGTGTCTTAGCTTGGGGCTTTTTGCCTTTTCGCGGGTTAGCTATCACACAGTCTGCTTAGATATCTTAATTTAGCTCCCTCAGATTGCCTTAAGGACATTCAGCCCCGGTCCTTATTCTAAGGGATGCAGCCCGTGCCTCCCTGCTCAGCCACCGTTTGCTAGTGGGGAGTGTGGGCAGCTGCACTGCTTCTTCCCTGGGTTTACTGCTAGGCACGTAGTGTGTAGGTTTTAATTATTTATCTATTGTTCCTCCTGGTTCTATTGCCCTCTGAGGTTCCAAAGGTTGCCACAGATTCACCAGTGAGTGTTTACAGCTGTTTGGAAACTTCTCTCTTTTTTTAAGCATCCCTTCCCGGGATGGAACTCCATCCCTCCCTCTTTTGTTTCTCTTTTTATCTTTTATATTATTTCCTACTCTTTCCAAGACAATGGGCTGCTTTTCTGGGTGGCTTATGTCCTCTACCGGCATTCAGAGTTGTTTTGTGGGAATTACTCAGCGTTCAAATATTCTTTTGATGAATTTGTGGGGGACAAAGTTGTTTCCCCATCCTTTTCCTCCTCCATTTTCATGTCTCCTCCCTCACACTAATACTTAAAATTTATTCCATTCTAAGATTCGTTTCTTTCAGAGCCCACCGTTCCCATATATATATATAATGGGTCAACTAGACAAAGTTGATTGTTCATGGTTCTGTCCCAACTGTTTTAAGGTAATTTTTCTTTTGGGGAAAATTTTTCAATCTTTAGACATGCACATGTGCAGCAAAATATAATGTACAGTCACTTAATTTTTATTGCTGTCTTCTTAATAAGTGTGTTATGAATTTGGATGTAGTATTCCGATATTGGCATTGCATTTGTCATTAAGGTGTACACATTTACAGTTCTGCTTTTCACTTCCAAGATAATGTGAGATACATTAAGAATAATGATGTTTATAAAAAAGCTAATATGCTTTTAAAACTTAATTTTTTTGGAGTATTCTTGTTTTCCATTATTTTGTTAGTTTCTCCCCTAAAGCAAATTTAGGGAATACTGCAGTGCTTAGCGTCATAAAGTCTAGTAAACGAGATAGTGACTAAACAGCAGCCATACATCTATCTCCATGTTTTTGACTTCTTTCTAAATCTGGTCACCACAGTGCATTAAGACTTCCCTGTGCTGTGCATACAGATCAGAAGTATATGTGTGTCTGTTGTAATCTCCTAATTCCTACTACCACCAGGCATTACATCCTTGATAACCGTATATTTCTTCCCCATTGCTGTGTCCCTATCTATGCTTCTCATAGAGAATCATTTATTCCAGTTTTACCTAGATCCCATATATTTGTGTTAATATGTGATATTTCTTGTCCTCTTTTGTCTTAGCTTCATTGTATCTGACACTGTCTCTGTCCTTCTGCATCTATGAAATTTACCTGATTTCATTCCATCTTAAGACTATGGTATGTATGTCCCAACTCATTTTATCCATTCCTCTCTAGATGAATGGATATTTCTGTTGCTTCCATGTCCTGCTATTGCAAACAATGCTGCCATCAATATTGAGGTTGTGCATCTTTTGGAATTATGATTTTCCTTATGAAAATTATTGACAGTTATTGGATTTCTTGAACATATTGTAGCTTCATTCTAATTTTTAAACGATCCCCGATATTCTTCTCCATTTTAATCTATCAATGTGCATTCCTAACAACAGTACAGGATTGTTCTGTTTACTTAGAACCCTCTCTTAGCATTTTTTGTGTGGATTATTTTTTATAATGGTTACTCAGACACATGTGAGTTGATACCACCTTTGAAGATTTTATTTCCCTTTCTCTCACAGTTAGTGATGCTGAGCATTTTAACAAATATTATTGGACATCTGTATATCTTCTTATGATAAGTGTCTATTTCATCACCTATTCATTTGTTTCAGTTGGGTTGTTCATTTGGCTGTTATTGAGCCACATGAGCTGCTTCCGTATTTTGGATATTCTTCTGTTGTCATTATCTTCATTTGCAAATGTTTTTCCCATAATGAGACTTCATTTCTGTCTTGCTTATTGATTTCCTGTGCAACATATTTAAGTATAGTTAAGTCTCTTTATATATTTTTGGTTTTATTTTCATTTCCCAAGGAGGTAGTTAAAAAAAAAAGTTGATGCTGCATTCCATGTCACAATGTATTCTACTTATTCTTTCCTCAAATATTATTGATTTACAATTTCTGGCCTTATAAGTAGGTCTTTAATCCATCTTGAATTTGTCTTATTCTATGGTGCTAAGGAGTGACTAAATGTGATCCACTGGAGCAGAGAATGGGACACCACCCCATTATACTTGGTATGGCAACTCTAAAAACTGTATAAAAAGGCAACAAGGTGTGATACCAAAAAATGAGTCTCCCAGGATGGTAGATGCCTAATATGCTACATGAGAGAAGCAGAGGTTAATAACTAACGTTTCCAGAAAGCAGTAAGTTGTTGCCCCAAAATGGAAATAAGCCTCATTGTATATATGTCTGGAGATGGAAGTAAAATGGAATGCTGTAAAGAACAGTATTGCAGGGCAACCTAGAATATTAGATCCATGAACAATCTAAATTGATTGAGGTATAACAGGAGATGGCAACAGCCAACTCTTTGAAAAAGACCCTGATTCTGGGAAAGACTGAAGGCAGCAGGAGAAGGGGGAAACAAAGATGAGATGATTGGATGGCATCACCTATGCAATAGATATTAACTCTGGCAAACTCCAAGAGGTGGTGAGGGACAGGAAAGCCTGGCATGCTGCACTTCATGGCATCCTAAAAAGTCAGACACGATACGGCCACAGAAGAATAATCAGGTCGTGTTCTAACTGTATTCTAATACTTTTAGCTGTCCGGATTTTCCAGCTTAACTTGTCAAATATATTAACTTCTTGCCATTGAATATTATTGCCTCCTTTGTCAAAGATTAGGTGATCATTGGAAGATATTATTTTAGTGTTTTCTATCTGTTCCATTGGCTTTAATCCCAATATTGTGCTAATTGCATGGCCTTTTCAAAACTATATGTTTTTTGTATAGACTGAAATGAGGAAACCTGAGTCCTGTAGCTCAGTTTCTCTTTCCCAAGTTTGCATGGTTATTCAAATCTTTGTGTTTCCATCAAGTTGTAAAGATTTTTCTTTTTGGTTCTATTCTGTGAAAAATGTCATTTGTAATTTAATAGGGATGACACTGAATTTGCAAATTCCTTTTCGTAGTGTAGCCATTTTCACATATTGATTTTTAAAGTCCCAAAAATTGTATAGCTCTTATTTCATTTCTGTCACCTTTCTTAAAAAAAAAAGTCTCTATTTTAGTTGAAGGCTGATTACTTGACAATATTGTAGTGGTTTTTGCCATACATTGACATGAATCAACCATGGGTGTACATGTGTTTTCCATCCTGAACTCCCTCCCACTTCCCTCTCCATCCCATCCCTCAGGATCATTCCAATACAACAGCCCTGAGCACCCTGTCTCATGCATCAAACCTGGACTTGTGATCAATTTCATGTAAGGTAATATACATATTTCAATGCTATTCTCTCAAATCATCCCACCCTTGCCTGCTCCCACAGAGTCCAAAAGTCTGTTTTTTACATCTGTGTCTATTTTGCAGTCTCAAATACGGGCTCATTGTTACCATTTTTCTAAATTCTATTTGTGTTAATATTCTCGATCGCTGTTTTCCTCTCCGACTTAATTCACTCTGTATAATAGGCTCTAGTTTCATTCTCCTCATTAGAACTGATTCAAATGCATTTTTTTTAATAGCTGAGTAATATTCCATTTTTTTTTTCCAGTGAGTCAACTTGTCGCATGAGGTTGCCAAAGTATTGCAGTTTTAGCTTCAGCATCAGTCCTTCCAATGAACACCCAGGATTGATCTCCTTTAGAATGGACTGGTTGGATCTCCTTGCAGTCCAAGGGAATCTCAAGAATCTTCTCCAGCACCACAGTTCAAAAACATCAATTCTTCAGTGATCAGCTTTCTTCACATTCCAAATCTCACATCCATACATGACCATGGGAAAAACCATAGCCTTGACTAGACGGACCTTTGTTGGCAAAGTAATGTCTGTGCTTTGTAACATACTATCTAAGTTGGTCATAACTTTCCTTCCAAAGAGTAAGCGTCTTTTAATTTCATGGCTGCAATCAGCATCTGCAGTTTCCATCTATTTCCCATGAAGTGATGAAATTGAAAGTAAAAAGAGAAGTGGGTAGCAGATGATGAGAGAGTTAGATAACATCACAAACCCTATGGACATGAGTCTGAACAAATTCTGGGAGATAGGGAAGGTCAGACTGATGGGACACAGTCCATGGGGTGGCAAAGGGATGGGCATGAATAACTGACTGAACAACAATAGCAAAACATTATTTCCTGTTATTGACAGTAGTAGATATCCGTGACTACTTCATTTTCTATCTCGCCATACCCTATCTATATCTCAGTTGCACTACTTTCACCACGTACCATGCAAAGATTCAGCCATGTGTGTTGTTATTGCTGTCCCCCAAATGGACCAAAGTATATATGATTTCTCAACTACACATGATCCAATGGTATCCTAAACATTCTTCAGCATCTATTTATTTTCCTCAGAAATCTCTACCTTGCTATAGATAGAGAAAATTGTCTCTCACTAGCGAAGCCATGGGATAGAAAACAAGTTCTTGAAAATAAATAACCTTTCAGGATTCTGTATTCTAACTTTGTCTCAGTCTTCACATTGTTCTTTTAAGTCTCATTTCTTCAGTCACACTGAAGTTTCAGTCTGTGTTCTCTTCTTCTCAGTCTCACTGTCTGTGCAGACACTGTTCTTCTGTTTTCCTTGATTTTCCTTTTTTATTAATGTCTATGAAATGTTATTTTAAGTTCCTCTGGAAACTTTTTTCCACTTTACAGAACATTTTGAGATTTTAATTTTAGATTAACCTAATTGATGTGCTTTGATAGACTGTCCTCTCCCAAAGGAATAAATTATGACAACCCACATCTATTTCAGCTTGTAATTTGCTCACCTGTATTCAGGAGTAAAGGACTGTATTTGAATAATACAACCTGAATGGATGTGCAACTTAGTCACTGAGTCATGCCCAACTCTGCAACCTCATGGACTGCAGCCCAACAGGATCATCAATCCATGGGCTTTTCCAACAAAGATACTAGAGTGGGTTGCATTTCCTTCTCCAGCACAACATGAACAATGGAAATAAGAGATGAAAATTTTAACGTATAAAATTTAATAAATTCTGAACTTGAAGAGTTAATTCCCTAAAAAGAGTAAAAGTAACTTGATTGCAAGTTAAAATCACCAATTTTTGTTGTCTATCCCACAATCAGGTATAGAAAAAATCAACAGCTTCTCTAAAAACATAATTTTCAATTATTAATATGGCTAAGGAATATTAAAAAAAAAGCAGAAAGAAATCTCAGAGATCTATATCAGAGATAGTAAATAGAGGCAAATAATGGCATTTTTCTTCAGGAGAAATTGAGGCAAGATTATTAATCTTTCTCTCTTTCTTTTACTTGGTGAATGATATTTGGCATTCCTAGTGATAAATTTTCATCAAGATCCCTTAAATCAGGGTCCATACTTGCTTTTCAAGTGAATTATTGGTGAGGATTTTTGGAAGAAATTGAATGAGGGAAGCAAGACACAGCAGAGTGAAAATAAATCTAATCTCAAGTGGAGGCAAAATTGCACTGTGTGTAGAATTTCTACATCAAATGTGTCAGTTTAGTTCAGGTCAGTTCAGTTGCTCAGTCATGTCCGACGCTTTGTGACCCCATGAATCACAACTCGACAGGCCTCCCAGTCCATCACCAACTCATGTGTAATTATGTATATTTTACGTATGAGCACACTAGTGAAGATTTTCATCTTCATTATGAAATTCTTGATACATCAAATATGAAAATCTGAATGAATGTTTTCTGACAACACATGAAACTTTGCATATTTGGAATAAGAAAGGCTGGTGATTTTTTTCATCTGACGTATGAACTGTGAATTTCACATGTAGCATTATCGGTTCATTGTTGAGACCTGAAATACAGTTTTGTGTTCGTTTTTTGTTTTGTTTTTTTTTTTTAAATAGGAGAAAATGTGGATACATTTTCAAACATGTAATTAGAAAGTCTGAATGCTTATAAGCAGGACTGCACAAAGATATTCATATGTATATTATGGACCTTTGATATTTTGTATATGAAAATATCACTTCATATTTTCAAGCTTGAAGTGTGACTTTCCTATATTTTTAATTTGGTAATCTGAGTGTTGAGGGCATGTTATTCTAATAAATTATGGAATAAACACTATTTCACATTTGAAAAACTGCACACAACATTTAATTATAGAAATCTGGAATTTTCTGTGCTTGATATATGAACTGAGCTGCAATTTTAACGCAGAACATTGAATTCTATACAGTTTAAATATGAATAACTGGGTATCAGACATACTACCTGAGACATAGAATACTATATATTTCACATATGAAATTTTGAACACATTTTATCTTACATGAAATATGCAGACTCTTCAACATGACACATGAAAAGCTGCACTCTGATTTTCCTACATGAAATATGGAAATCTCTGTGTTCAGTATGAGAAAACCTGGACACAAATTACCTTATAAAAAATAAAGACTTCTTTATGTTTTGCATGAGAAAATCTGGGGACAGATTTTCTACGGAAACGTGACATTTTATAAATTCAATATATTTAATTCTGGGCATAGTATCTTTGTTGAACAAGAAATATAACATCCTTGTGTGTAACTAACATGTGAAAATCTGGACATACCTTATCCTTCATGAAAAATGGAGTACTCTTTCACATTTAAAAAGTGTGTTAGATTTTCTTTTCCTCCATGACCTGTAACATTCTTGGTATTTCACACATGAACATTTAGGCAAAAAATAATAATTTAGGCAAAAATTAAAAATTTAGATGAAATTTGGAAATGTTTATATTTCATAGGCAAAACTCTAAAATCAGTCATCCCAAATGCAACTCTGTGTATTTTACATATAGCATGACATTTTTTCTAAATGTTTACATACAAAATTTTATGTTGATATTCACCTAAGAAAAACAACTAACTGGTTCTCCTGTATGATGAATGTTGTGTAAAAATGTTCCATCATGAAATGTAGAATTTTTTACAGTCCACATAAGAAAATCTTGTTGCTGATTTTCCAACATGAAAGGTAGAATCCTTATATTTCACACTTGGAAACCTGGGAGTGACTAGTGGTCCCTGGATCATGGAATTTTCTATGTTCATGTATGTTAATCTAAGTTCAATAATTCCTGTATGAAATACGATATTCTCTCTACTACACAGATGAAAATCCTAGTGCAGAATGTTATGAAAAATGGCTTTCTCTGAATATTACATATGGCAATGCAATTTCAGATTTTCTTAAGTGAAATTGGGAAGCATCTGCACTTCATATTGAAAATGGAGTCTCATAATTTCCATAATGAATTAAAAAATAGTCTGTATTTCACATATGAACATCTGCTCACAGATAGATCAACATGTTATGTGGAATTTTGTATATTTCATATGCCAACATCTTGGCACTAAGTTTCTAATGAGAAATATAGATTTTTCATTATTGCACATGTGAAAATCTGACTATCTGGAATACACTACATTTATTTTTTAAATTTTATTATTATTATTTTACTTTATATTATTGTATTGGTTTTGCCATATATTGCCTTGAATCTGCCCCTGGTGTGCCTGTGTTCCCCATCTTGAACCCTCCTCCCTCATCCCTTTCCGTCCCATCCCTCCAGTTCATCCCAGTGCCCCAGCCCTGAGCATTCTGTATCATGCATCAAACCTGGATTTGCGATTCGTTTTATATATGATAATATAAATGTTTCAATGTCAGTCCCCCAAATCATCCCACCATTACCCTCTCCCACAGAGTCCAAAAGACTGTTCTATACATCTGTGTTTCTTTTGCTGTCTCGTGTACAGGGTTATCATTATCATTTTTCCAAATTCCATGTATATGCATTAGTATACTGTGATGATGTTTTTCATTCTGGCTTACTTCGCTCTGTATAATAGGCTCCAGTTTCATCCACCTCATTAGAACTCATTCAAGTGCATTCTTTTTAATGGCTGAGTAATATTTCATAGTGTATATGTACCACAGCTTTCTTATCCATTCGTCTGCAGATGGACTCCAGGTTTCCTCCATGTCCTGGCTTTTATAAACAGTGCGGCGATCAACATTGGAGTGCATGTATCTCTTTCAATTCTGGTTTCCTCGGTGTCTATGCCCATTAGTGGGATTGCTGGGTGGTATGGCAGTTCTATTTCCAGTTTTTAAGGAATCTCCACACTGTTCTCCATAGTGGTTGTACTAGTTTGCATTCCCACCAACAGTGTAAGAGTGTTCCCTTTTCTCCACACCCTCTGCAGCATTTTTCACTTGTAGACTTTTGGAAAGCAGCCATTCTGACTGGCATGAAATGGTACCTCATTGTGGTTTTGTACTGCATTTCTCTGAGTGATGTTGAGCATCTTTTCATGTGTTTGTTAGCCATCTGTATGTCTTCTTTGTAGTAATCTCTGTTTAGTTCTCTGGCCCATGTTTTGATTGGGCCATTTATTTTTCTGAAATTGAGTTCAGGAGCTGCTTGTATATGTTTCAGAATAATTCTTTGTCAGTTGCTTCATTTGCTATTATTTTCTTCCATTCTGAAGGCTGTCTTTTCACCCTGCTTATAGCTTTCTTTCCTGTGCAGAAGCTTTTAATTTTAATTAGGTCCCATTTGTTTATTTTTACTTTTATTTCCAATATTCTGGGAGGTGGATCATGGAGGATCGTGCTGTGATTTATGTCGGAGAGGGTTTTGCCTATGTTCTCCTCTAGGAGTGTTACAGTTTCTGGTCTTACATTTATATCTTTAATCCATTTTGAGTTTATTTTTGTATATGGTGTTAGGGAGTGTTCTAGTTTCATTCTTTTACAAATGGTTGACCGGTATTCC
This sequence comes from Moschus berezovskii, assembly GCF_049115385.1. Classification (NCBI taxonomy): domain Eukaryota; kingdom Metazoa; phylum Chordata; class Mammalia; order Artiodactyla; family Moschidae; genus Moschus; species Moschus berezovskii. The sequence goes on from NC_142489.1 coordinate 55,482,760, forward strand.
AAGCATCACTTGTTAAGGAGATTGTCTTTTCTCCCTTGAATATTCTTGCCTCCTTTATCAAAGATAGGTGTCACAGGTGCATAGATTTATCTCTGGGCTTATTATTTTGTTCCGTTGATCTATATTTCTGTCTTTATACCAGTACCAAACTGTCTTGATGACTGTGGCTTTGTAGTAGGGCCTTAAGTCCAGTTTGTTGATTCACTCAGTTCTAGTCATCTTTCTCAAGATTGCTTTGGCTATTCGAGGTTTTTTGTTTTTCCATACTAATTGTGAAATTATTTTTTCTAGCTCTGTGAAAAATACTGTTGGTAGCTTGATAAGGATTGCATTGAACCTATAAATTACTTTGGGTAATATATTCATTTTCACAATATTTATTCTTCCAATCCATGAACAGGAAATATTTCTCCATCTATTAGTGTCCTGTCTGATTTCTTTCACCAGTGTTTTATAGTTTTCTATATATAGTTTATTTTTTGTTTCTTTCTTTATGTAGATACATTCCTAAGTGTTTTATTCTTTCCATTACAATGCTGAATGGAATTATCTCCTTAATTTCTCTATTTTCTCATTATTAGTGTATAGGAATGCAAGAGATTTCTGTGTGTTGATTTTATATCCTCAGCTTTACTGTATTCATTACTTCTAGTTATTTTCTGGTAAAGTCTTTAGGGTTTTCTGTGTAGAGTATCATGTCATCTGCAGACAGTGAGAGTTTTATTTCTTTTCCAATTTGGATTCCTTTTATGTCTTTTTCTGCGCTGATTGCTGTGACCAAAACTTCCAAGATTATGTTGAATAGTAGCGGTGAGAATGGGCAACCTTGTCTTGTTCCTAACTTTAGGGGAAACACTTTCAATTTTTCACCATTGAGGATAATGTTTGCTGTGGGTTTGTCATATGTAGCTTTTATTATGTTGAGGAATGTTCCTTCTATTCCCACCTTCTGGAGGGCTTTTATCATAAATGGATGTTGAATTTTGTCAAAGGCTTTCTCTGCATCTATTGAGATAATCATATGGTTTTTATTTTTCAATTTTTAATGTGGGTATTACATTGATTGATTTGCAAATATTGAACAATCCTTGCATTCCAAATATGCAAATTTTCATGTGTTGTCAGAAGACTTTCACTCAGATTTTCATACCTGATATATCAAGAATTCCATATATGAAGATGAAAATCTGCACTAGGATGTTCATATGTAAAATATACATAATTACGCATTTGATGTAGAAAATTCTGCACCCAGTGAGATTTTACCTCCACTTGAGACTGGATTTAGTTTCACTCCGTTGTATCTTACTTCCCTCATTTCATTTTTCCTGAAAGCCCTCACCAATAATTTACTAGAAAAACAAGTATGGACCCTGATTGAAGGGATCCTGATGAAAAACTATGACCAGGAATGCTAAATAACATTTACCAAGAAAAAGAAAGTGAGACAGATTCATATTCTAGCCTCAATTTCTCTTGAAGAGAAATGCCATTATATGCCTCTATTTACTAACCATGATATAGATCTCTGAGATTTATTTTTGCTTTTTTTTTTATATTCCTTAGTCATATTAATAATCGAAAAATATGCTTTTCAGATATGCTAATGCTTTTTTTTAACCTGATTGTGGGATAAACAGCAAAAGTTGGTGATTTTAACTTGCAATCAAGACACTCTTTTTCTTTGGTGTGAATTCTCTCTGTAAATTCAGAATTTATTAACATTTCTAAGCTGAAAAAATATATTTCTTAATAGTTCCAGTATTCTTGTTGCCCTGGAAAAGGAAATGGCAATCCACTCCAATATATTTTCCTGGAATATCTATGGGCAATCGAGTTTGTTGGGCTGCAGTCCTTGAGTTTGCAGAGTTGGGCATAACTCAGTGACTATGACGCACACCCATTCAGGTTGTATTACTCAAATACAATCCTTTAATCCTGAATAGAGGAGAGTCGAATCACAAGCTAAAATAGATGTGGGTTGTCATAATTTATTCCTTTTGGAGAGGACAGTCTATCAAAGCTCATCAAAAAGGTCAATCTAAAATTAAAATCTCAAAATGATCTGTAAAGTGAAAAATAGTTTCCTGAGGAATTTAAAATAAGATCTCATAGACATTAATTAAAAAGAAAAATCAAGGAAAACGGAAGAACAGTGTCTGCACAGTGAGACTGAGAAGAACAGAACACAATGAAACTTCAGTGTGATTTAAGAAATGAGACTTAAGCGAACAATGTGAAGACGGAGACAAAGTTAGAATACAGAAGCCTGAAAGGGTATTTATTCTCAAGAACTTGCTTTCTATCCCATGGCTTCGCTAATAAGTGAAAATTTTCTCTGTCTATAGCAAGTTAGAGAGTTTTTGAGGAACATAAATGGATGCTGGAGAATGGTTAGGAGACCATTGGATCATGTGTAGTTGAGAAATCACATATACTTTGGTCCATTTGGGGGACAGCAATAGCAACAAACATGGCTGAATCTTTGCATGGTACGTGGTGAAAATAGTGCAACTGAGATATAGATAGGGTATGGAAGGATGGAAAATGAAGTAGTCATGGATAACTACTACTGTCAATAACAGGAAAGAATGTTTTGCTATTGTTGTTCAGTTATTCATGCCTATCCCTTTGCCACCCCATGGACTGTGTCCCGTGAGTCTGACCTTCTCTATTTCCCAGAATTTGTTCAGACTCATGTCTACAGGGTTTGTGATGCTATCTAACACTCTCATCATCTGTTACTCACTTCTCTTTTTACCTTCAATTATTCCCACTATCAGAGCATTCTCTAATGAGACAGCACTTTGCATCAGGTGGCCAGAGAAGAAAAGAACAATGAAAGATAGTAAACGTTTCCAAGTAGAGGTCTTGAACACATCTAAGATACAATGCAGAAAACACCTTTGTCAAAATTAAAGACTCATTTATGATAAAAGCTGTTCAAGAAGTGGGAACAGAGAGGATGATCTTCAACTTAATAAAGGCCGTGTATGAATAAACCCAGCACTACTATGTTTTTCAGAGGTGGAATCTGAAAGCATGTTGCCTAAGGTTGTGAAAAAGACAAAATTTGCCATTCTCACCACTGTTATTCAACATAATCTTGGGACTCCTAGCTACAGCAATCAGTGAATGGGGAAAAATACCAGCAAACTGATAAACAAGACGTAAAAACGTCACTGTTTGCTGAAAAAAGTTACATTTCAGAGATTCCTAAGATTGCACCAGAAAATTAATACGGAAGTGGTTGGGTAAAGAAAGAAACAGGAAAAAATCACCTGCATTCCTATAAATAACAAGAGAAAACAAAAAACAAAAATTAAAGAAACAATCTGATTCACCATTGTAACAAGAAAAATAAAATCCTTGAAAATGAACCTGCCAAACCAGAGAAAAGACTTGTGGCCAGAAAAGAGTAAGGTATGGATGAGACAAATCATAGACGACACAAATGGAATGAGAGATACACTATTATTTGGACTATAAAATTCAATATGTGAAATTAGCTACACGATAAAAAAGAGTCTACAGATTCAATGCCATCCATATTAAATTACCAATGACATTTTTCACAGAAACAAAACAACAACAACAAAAATTCTTTACAACTTGATGGAAACACAAAGACTTTGAATAACCATGCAAACTGAAGAAAGAAAAACTGATCTGCAGGACTTAGGTTTCCTCACTTCAGTCTATACAAAAACCTATAGTTTTCAACCTGGCTTGTAATGGGCACAATATTGGGATTAAAGCCAATGGAACAGATAGTAAACCCTAAAACAATCTCTTTCCTAAATGATCACCTAATCTATGACAAAGAAGGCAGCAATATGCAATGGCAAGAAGATAATATATTTGACAAGTTAAGCTGGAAAATCTTGACAGCTAAAAGATTACAGTTAGAACAATACCTGGTTATTTTTCTGTGACCGAGTTGTGTCTGACTTTTGGGATGCCATGAACAGCAACGTGCCAGTCCTTGCTGTCCCTCACCACCTCTTGGAGTTTTCCCGAGTTCATATGCATTGCATAGGTGATGCCATCCAATCATTTCATCCTTCTTTTCCCCTTCTCCTATTGCCTTCAATCTTCCCCGGAATCAGGTTTTTTTGTAATGAGTTGGCTATTGCCGTCTCCTATTATACCACATTCAATTTAAATTGTTCATGGATCTAACATTCCAGGTTGCCCTGAAATACTGTTCTTTATAGCTTTCCATTTTACTTTCATCTCCAGACACATGAACAATGAGGTTTATTTCCACTTTGGGGCAACCATTTATTGCTTTCTGGAAACATTAGTTATTACCCTCTACTCCTCCCAAGCAGCATATTTGGCACCTACCATCCTGGGTGATCATGTTTTGGAGTCAGAACATGCTGCCTTTTTATATAGTTCGTGGAAGTCCCGTAGCAAGTATAAGGGGATGGTTAGCCACTCACTCCTCCAGTGGATCAACTTTAGTCACTCCTTTCAGTGCAGTTCATTTCAGTCACTCCTTCAGTTCAGTTCAGTTCAGTCTCTCAGTCATGTCCGACCCTCTGCGATCCCATGAATCATAGCACGCCAGGCCTCCCTGTCCATCACCAACTCCCGGAGTTCACTCAAACTCATGTCCTTTGAGTTAGTGATGCCATCCAGCCATCTCATTCTCTGTCGTCCCCTTCTCCTCCTGCCCCCAAACTTTCCCAGCATCAGAGTCTTTTCCAGTGAGTCCTTAGCACCATAGAAAAAGACAAATTCAAGATGGATTAAAGACCTACATATAAGGCCAGAAACTGTAAATCAATAATATTTGAGGAAAAAATAGGTAGAATACATTGTGACATGAAATGCAGCAGCAACTTTTTTTTTTTTTACCTACCTACTTTGAAATGAAAATAAAACCAAAATTAAATAAAAATACCTAATTATACTTAAACAACCCATAATCAAGACAAAAATGAAGTCTCATTATGGGAAAAACATTTGCAACTGAAGATATGACAACAGAAGAATCTCCAAAATATGGAAGCATCTAATGTGGCTCAATAATAGCAAAAGAAACAACCGAACTGGAACAAATGAATAGATGATAAAGTAGAGATTTCTCCTAAGAAGACATACAGATGTCCAACAATAATGGAAAAGATGCTCAGCATCACTAATTGTAAGAGTTAGTGAAATAAAGTCTTCAGTGAGGGTATCAACTTACATTTGTCTGAATACTCATATAAAAAAAAAAATCCACACAAAGCTAATTCTGGAGAGGGTGTGGAGTAAACAAAACAACCCTGTTCTGTCACTAGGAAGGCACAAAGATCGATTAAAATGGAGAATGTAACAGGGTTCATTTGGAAATAAGAATGAAGCTACCATATGTTGAAAAAATCCCAATAATTGCCAATAATTTTCATGGGGAAAATTATAATTCCAAAAGATGCACAACCTCAATATTGATGGCAGCAATATTTGCAATAGCAGCACATGGAAGCAACAGAAATATCCATTCATCTAGAGAGGAATTCATAAAATGAGTTGGGACATACATACCATAGTCTTAAGATGGAATGAAATCAGGTAAATTGAATAGATGTAGAAGGACAGAGACAGTGTCAGATACAATGAAGTTAAGACAAAAGAGGAAAAGAAATATCACATATTAACACAAATATATGGGATCTAGGTAAAACTGGAATAGATGATTCTCTATGAGAAGAATAGATAGGGACACAGTAATGGAGAAGAAATATACGGTTATCAAGGATGGTGGTGGTAGCAACTGGGAGATTACAACAGAAGCATATATACTTTTGATCTATATGTACAGCACAGGGAAGTCTACTTAAGGCACTGTGGTGACCAGATTTAGAAAGAAGTCAAAAACATGGAGATAGATGTGTGGTTGCTGTTTAGTCACTATCTTGTTTACTAGTGTTCATGACCTGAAGGACTGCAGAATTCCCTAATTTTGCTTTAGGGGAGAAACTAACCAAACAATATAAAGCAAGTATACTCCAAATAATAATAATAATAAGTTTTAAAATATAATAACCTTTTTTAAACATCATTATTCTTAATGAATCTCACATTATCTTGGAAGTCAAAAGTAGAACTGAAAATGCGTGCACCTTAATGAGAAATGCAATGCAAATCTCAGAAAACTATATCTAAATTCATAACACACTTATTAAGAAAACAGCAATAAAAATTAAAGTGACTGTACATTATATTTTACTGCATATGTGCATGTCTGAAGATTGAAAATTTTTCCCCAAAAGAAAAATTACCATAAAATAGGTGGGACAGAACCATCAACAATCAACTCTGTCTAGTACTTGTGCATTTTTTATATTCTAGTGTTTTTAATTTGTTGTATTTAATTCTATTGCATTACATCTTTGAGATGTTCATTGTATTTGTCACACAACGTCTTTTACCTATCTGTTATGGATGAATGGCAATCTGTGTGCACTTTTAAATCCCCTTTATTATTTATTTCAAAAACAATAGTTCTTCATTCACAGGAATTTAGGCTTTACAAAAATCTTTAACCGGTTATATTGATATGTTGAATTACATTCCCATGATGGCTGTAGGTACAAGAAAATCTAACATTTATTAAGGCATTCAGTTCTCAAATCAACTGTCAGTTCAGTAGCTCAGTGGTGTCCCACTCTTTGTGACCCTGTGAAACACATCACCCCAGGCCTTCCTGTGAATCACCAACTCCCGGAGTCTATCCAAACTCATGTCGATTAAGTCAGTGATACCGTCCAGCCATCTCATCCTCTGTCATCCCCTTCTCCTCCTTCCCTCAATCCCTCCCAGCATCAGGGTTTTTTCCGATGAGTCAGCTCTTCGCATGAAGTGGCAAAATATTGGCATTTCAGCTTCAACATTAATCCTTCCAATGAACACCCAGGACTGATCTCTTTAGGATAGACTGGTTGCATTTCCTTGCAGTCGAAGGGACTCTCAAGACCCTTCTCCAAAACCTCAGTTCAAAAGCATCAATTCTTCAGCACTCAGCCTTTTTCACAGTCCAGATCTCACATGCATTCATGACCACTGGAAAAACCATAACCTTAACTAGACGGACCTCTGTAGGCAATGTAATGTCTCTGCTTTTTAATATGCTACCTAGGTTGGTCATAACTTTCCCTCCAAGGAGTAAGCGTCTTTTAATTTCATGTACGCAATCACCATCTTCAGTGATTTTGGAGCCCCCTAAAGTAAAGCCTGATGCTGTTTCCACTGTTTCTCCATTTATTTCCATGAAGTGATGGGACCAGATGCCACGATCTTAGTTTTCTGAAAGTTGAGCTGTAAGCCAACTTTTTCACTCTCCTCTTTCATTTTCAACCAGAGGCTTTTCAATTCCTCTTCACTCTCTGCGATAAGGGTGGTGTCGTCAACATATCTTCGGTAATTGATATTTCTCCCAGCAGTTTGAATCTAGCTTGTGCTTCTTCCTGCCCAAAGTTTCTCACGATGTACTCTGCATATAAGTTAAATAAGCAGGGTGACAATATACAACCTTCATGTATTCCTTTTTCTATTTGGAACCACTCTGTTGTTCCATGTCCAGTTCTAACTGTTGCTTTCTGAACTACATATAGGTTTCTGAAAAACAGGTCAGGTGGTCTAGTATTCCCATTTCTTTCAGAATTTTCCACAGTTTATTGTAATCCACACGCTCAAAGGCTTTGGCATAGTCAATAAAGCAGAAATAGATGTCTTCTGGAACTCTCTTGCTCTTCCAATGATCCAGCAGATGTTAGCAATTTGATCTCTCATTCCTTTGTCTTTTCAAGCTGGTTTTAGAAAAGGCAGAGGAACCCAGATCAAATTACCAACATCTGAACTATATACGGATCATAGGTCTTGTCAGAAAATCTGAACCCTGGTTTTTTATTTGAAATGAACAAAAATCCTTTTTTCATGTTTAAACGTCATCATTTTAATATGTGAAATATAGAGAATTCCATATTGCTTGCAGGTACATCTGCTAGCAGATCTAAATAGTGATATACAGAGAATTCCATATATCAGCTTGAAATAGTTACACCTACATGGTGAAATAAAAAATATAAAGACTACCATATTTCACGTCAGAAAGTAAGTGCCTTGGTTTTATATGTGAAATTTAGAGGATTCCAAAATGCATATGAGACTATCTACACCCATATTTTCATGAATTAATTGCTGAGGTTCCATATTTCGTGTGTGAAAGTTTTTGCCCAGGTTTTTGTAACAAGAAATAGGGATCATTCCGTATTTCATGCAGGAAAATGCCATCAAAATTTTTACATGTGAAATATACAGATTTACACTGGCCATATGGGGAATCCAAAATCTAAAAATTCACATGTTACTATAGAGATGTACACATTTCCCTGTAGAAATATTTGCACCCAGACTTTCATGTGACACATAGAGTTTATTTCGTATTTCATTTTGGGAAAATTTCACATGGACATTCATCAATGCAATACAGAGAATTATAAATGTAAATAGGGAAATCAGGTATCAGTCAGACGAGAAATAAGTTGATTCTATATTTTTTTGCTCGTCCAAGATCTTAATTTTTGAATCATCAGTTCAGTTCATTTGCTCAGTTGTGTCTGACTCTTAGTGACTGCATGGACAACAGCACGCCAGGCCTCCCTGTCCATCACCAACTCTCAGAGTTTAACCAGACTTATGTCCATTTAAACCATGATGCCATCTAACCATCTCATTCTCTGTCGTCCCCTTCTCCTGCCTTCAATCTTTCCCACCATTAGGTTCTTGGCAAATGAGTCAGCTCTTCTGAATCATGGACAATTCCGTATTTTATGTGCGAAAAATCTAATACAGCTTTTTAAATGTGAATAATAGAGGCTTTGTAATTTATATGAGCAAATCTGTCCTCAGATTTTCAAATGTGAATTATACCAGATTCTGTATTTCTTGTCGGAAGATTGTTTCAGTGAAATATAGTGTTATTGCTCAAACATGAAAATCACATTGTCTTATATGAAATAGAAGATTCCATATTTTTTGTAGCAAAACGATGCCATTTTTCAAATATGAAATGCAGAGCAATCTGTATTTCATGACAAAAGCGGCACACAGATTTTCAAATGAGAAATCTGCAAATTGCATCAAGATTTCCTTTTTCATGCAGAAAATTCTGTGTCCATACTTTCATATAATATACAGAAAATTCCCTAGTTTTAATTGAAAAATCTGTCCCCAGATTTTCATTTGTGAATTTTAGGGGGTTTGATAGTTCATGTCCTAAAATCTGCACGTAGTGGTTCTTATGTGAAACTGAGATTTTTATCTTTCATATAAGACTCTCTAGTGTAATTTCAACATATGAAACAGAAAATTTGGTAATGCATCCATAATCACATGTTATTTCACATATGAAAATTTATCCATTGATTTTCATATTTGAAATATCAAATATTCCATGTCATTTTCCATGTCCATATTCCATGTCAAAATATTTTAATTCAGATTTTGGTGCATGATATATTCAAACTGTCATAGTTTAGGAGGTAAGTTCTGTACCAAGACATTCATTAAAGAAGTAGAGAAAGCAGGAATATCTAATTTTTCTATGGACATATAGAGAATTCCATGTTTCAAGGTCGAAAAATCTCATCCCGATTAATATATGAGAAATACAGTTGTTGGTGATATTCTCTCACTCAGTCATGTCCAGCTGTTTGCAAGACTGTGAAAAGCAGCACTCCAGATATCCCTATTCTGATTATCTCCAATACTTTGCTAAGACTCATGTTCATGGAGTCAAGTGATGCTGTTCAACGATCACACTCTCTGTCGTTCCCTTCTCCTCCTGTCCTCCATCTACCCATATCAGAGCTGATAATACTTATTTTTTTCAGTGACAAGGCAGAACCTCAATCTTTTCCCATGTATTATTTCTTCACATCAGGGTAGCCAAAATATTGTAATTTCAGCTTCAACCTAAGTCTTTCCAATGGATATTTATGGTTACTTTCCTTTAGGATTGGTGGGGTTGATCTCCTTACTGGATAAGGATCTTTCAAGAACCGTCTTTCTCACCCAGTTGCAAAGAGTCAATTCTTCGACAATCAGCCTTCCTTATAGTGAAACTAGCACATCCATACATGTCTACTGGTAAAAGCATAGCTCTGACTATATGGACCTTTATTGCCAAAGAAATGTCTCTCCTTTTCATTACATTTTGTCTATGTCTAGACTTATCATAGCTTTTCTTCCCAGGAGCAGGGGTCTTTTATTTTCGTGGATATATATATATATATATTTTCGTGGAAATATATATATATTTACGTCACTGTCCCCAGATATTTTGGAACCGAAGAAAACTGTCTGTCACTATTTTCATTTTCATCCTTTCTATTTGCCAAAACATTGCTAGTCTTTGTCCCACCTCATTTCATACACCAAGGCCAAACAGGCCCATTGCACCAGGTATCTTCTGATTCTCTGTTTTCACATTCCAGAACCCTATAATGAAATGGACATCCTTTCTCGGGGTTAATTTTAGAAAGAGATTGCAAGTCTTCCTAAAACCATTCAAGTTTCCTAGTGGCATAGATGGTAAAGAATTTAAAAGCAGAGACTTCCATTTTTCATGTAGGAAAATCTTCACCCAGATGTTCTTGTTCAAGAAAAAGAACTCCTCATTCCTTGTAGGAAAAATAACTACCCTGATTTTTAGCTGTGAAGTGTAGAAAATTCTATGTGTAATGTAGGAAAAAAAAATCTTCACCAAATATTCATATGTAAATTGTAGACGATATTTCAAATAGGAATATAGGCATTGCTTTGCCTATGTGAAATAAGTAATTCCATATTTCTAGTAGGAAATCTGGCAACTGTATAGGTGATATGAAACAAAATTATTTCATACTTCATGGAAAAAAGCACCACGCCTAGAGTTTCAAATACGGAAAATATAGAAATCCATATTTCATGTAGGAAAATCAGAGCGAGTTTTTCATTTGTGAAATACAGACAATTGGAATTTGGGCCCATATTTTTCTAAATGGAATATAGTTAATTCATTTTTTAATGGAGTCCAACTGCGATTGGATTTTTATGTGTGAAATATAGAGAATTCCATATTTAAAGGAAGAAAATCTGTGCCCAGATTGACATATGTGAAAGAATCAAAATTCCTTGTTTTGCATACTAAAATCAATCGCTAGCATTTAATAAGTGAAATACAGAAAATTCCAGATGTCATGTAAGAAATTTAGCATCCAGTTATGTATAGACCTGCTGTGGTTCATGGGGTCGCTAAGAGTCGGACACGACTGAGCGACTGAACTGAACTGAACTGAATGTATAGGTGAAATAGATTTAATTCTCATTTTCATGGAGAAAAATATGCATACAGATTTTCATATGAAATAAAGAGATTTTCATTGTTTTCTTTTTCTCTTATTTTTTTATTTTAACTGCAAAGTCTTTTATTTTTACTCAAAATGATACAGAAAATCACTGAGGGGTACTAACAGTGGAATAAAATGAATTGACAGGATAGAGTGACAGAACTGAGGCTTTCAAACTCTGCTGGTTGAGTAGATACTTGAGAGATCCTTGGACGGCAAGGAGATCAAACCAGCAAATCCTAAAGGAAATCAGTCCTAAAATTTCATTAAAAGGACTTGTAACTTAAGCTCTAATACTTTGACCACCTGAAGCAAAGAGACAACTCATTGGAAAATACCCTGATGTTGGGAAAGATTGAAGGCAGGAGGAGAAGGCGATGACAGAGGAAGAGATGGGTGGATGGTATCACCGATAGGATGGACATGATTTTGAGCAAGCTTTGGGAGATGGTGATGGATAGGGAAGCCTGGTGTGCTGCAGTCCATGGAATCACAAAGAGTCAGACATGACTTAATGACAGAAAAACAATAAATAAAGAAGGTTAGCAGTAATGAAGGCTTGAAACCCTCCAATATAAGAGAAGAAGATGAGAAGTGTTCAAATGCTAGATTTGCCAAAGACTGAAATGTGGCCTGTGAAGGAAGAAAGTCAATGATGACTGTGCCATTTTTTTTTTTAAACAATTGGAACTGAGTTCCCATTTTTTTGAGAAAAATACTAAAGCAGGTTTAGGAGTAAGGCAAGATATGCTAAATTGGAGACAATTATTGGTCAATTACATAGAAATATCTAGGAGATAAGAAGTTTTTTTTTTTTAGAAGAAAGAACTATCTTTTAGAAGTTTCTTTTATATTATTATAAGAGAGTTTCCCAGTTTCTGTCATTTAAATAAGTCCTTGGTGGGATCTAGAATGCTGACCTTCTTCTAGACATGCTCAGTATACTTAAAACCCAGACTGAAAAAGCCTACATTGTCAAGTTGAGGCCCTGATTCCACATCTCTTGGGGTGTTATTTTGTTCCCTCTTATTCAAAAAAGTGAATCGCCTTCTGCATTAAACTGAATTGTATGCAGTACTTGTACCAGTCTGAAATGGACCACATTATGAAAGAAAAGACTGGATATGATGAATGTCCAAACTCTATTCTCAGTAAAAATTCCCTATTCGCCTAGCAGCACTGGGTTTTAGGCTTGTAATTCCTATAGTGCTGTTTTCCCAGTGGTCGTATTTGACACACTTAGCTCTCGGGGTTTCTTGCTGGACTTACTGATTTGTGACGTGAATTAGAAAATTTGATAGAACAGGAGTTCCTCTGGGTGTATGCAATGGCCTGTAGGTACTTAATCAATGCCTACTTAAACTGTTTGAGCCGATTTTCGGGTAAAGGGATTAACTAGAGATTGAGTAATGTATTCACAGAAGTTAAAATTTAGCTAGAAGGGCTCTCAGTACCACGTTTGTCAACTACTGGGATGAAATAAGAGCTATACTTCAAGTTTGACATTTAAATGATTATTTCAAATGAGGGAAATCCTCCCTAAAATCTCCAAGCCAACTTTATTTGTCCTTCCCAAAATGTCTATTAACTGACTAGTTACTGAGACACAATTGAAGATATACAACGTTAGCTATGCACGTTGTTAAGTATTGTGTTCTGATGACATTCAGCACTGTTCAGTAATTAGCTTAATGAAGAGGTGTAAAATTATATTAGTTATCCAGATGCTAATTTGCAGTAACATGTGCTGCCTGATTTGGGAGGGTTCTTGTCTGAACTACAACCAGTAAGATTTGTTACTTAATTAGGAGATCATTATGTGTGTGTATGTGTGTGAGAGAGAGTGATTCCCACCATTAGAACCATTACTCTTGTTTAATGTGCTCTAAATTTTGGGAACATTCACTCTCCCACTGCAAATTGCATCAGCCATTCCTTTCAAGGTTTGGTAAACAAATGTGTTATCCCTTACCAAATGGATTCACAAACAACTGAAAATGAAACTGTGCACCCTTTTGGCTAAGATCAAGTGAGATCTCCATTTTCATTGTGGAAATTGAGGGTTGAGAAATTCACATATGCAATATAGAGAATTCGATATTTCATACGTGGAATTTACATGCATATATTCACATTTGAAACACTAAGTTCTGTGCTTCACGTAGAAACATTTTGCACTTACGCCAATATGCGACCTACAGAGAATTCCCTATTTAGAGATGGAATTCTCTCTATATAAAGAGAATTACAGATGAAGAATCTCTAATTAAGGGATATCAAAGTCAGCATCCCGCTAAAGGACATGACTCATCAGTGCCAGGGGCATTGAAGTCAGCTCATTTACTGTAGAGGGGCCCTTTCAAAGTAGTTCTGTTTTCTTCCTGCCTCCAAGTGAGAACACATGCCAGCTAAACCTATCACCTTAGACCTTTGGGGCTGGGAGCAGCAGGAGGATCATCCTAAGCCATCCACTACAAAGCACTGATGCTTAAAATTTTGCGAAGACTTGAGTGATGTTGGAAACTGGCAAATTCTGCAGGTTCAGTTCAGTTCAGGCGCTCAGTCGTGTCTTACTATTCATGAGCCCATGGCCTTTAGTATGCCATACCTCCCTGTATATCATCAACTACAGGAGTGTGCTCAAACTGATCTCTATTGAGTCGATAATGCCATCAAGCCATCTCATCCTCTGTCATCCCATTCTCCTCTTGCCTTCAATCTTTCCCAACACCAGGGTCTTCTCCAGTGAGTCAGTTCTTCATATAAAGTGGCCAAATTACTGGAGTTTCAGCTTCAACAATGGTCCTTACAAAGAACACTTAGGACTGCTCTCTTTGAGGATGTACTGTTTGAAACTCCTTGAAATCCAAAGGATTCTCAAGAGTCTTCTTCAACACCACAGTTGGAGAGCATCAGTGCTTCAGTGCTCAGTATCTTTTTTTTTTATAGTCCAAATCTCACATTCATGCATGTCTAGTGGAGAAAACATAGCCTTCATAAGATGGACCTTTGTTGATAAAGTAATGTCTCTGCTCTTTACTCTGCTGTCTACATTGGTCATAAGTTTCCTTCTGAGGAGGATGTGTCTCTTAATTTCATGGCTGCAGACACCATCTGCCATGATTTTGGAGATCAAACAAATAAAGGCAGCCACTTTTTCGATTCTTTCCCCATTTATTTGTCATGAAGCGATGAGACCAGAGGCCATGATCTTAGTTTTCTGAGTGATGAACTTTAAGCCAGCATTTTCACTCTCCTCTTTCAATTTCATCAAGAGGCTCTTTAGTTCTTTTTCACTTTCAGCGATAAGGGTGGAATGATCTTCATATCTGAGGTGATTGATATTTCTCTCGGCAATCTTGTCTCCAGCTTGTGCTTCATCCAGCCCAGTGTTTCTCATGATGTATTCTGGACATAAGTTAAATGAGCAGGGTGACAATATACAATCTGACATACTCCTGTTCCTATTTGGAAACAGTCTGTTTTTCCACGTTCAGATTTCACTGATGCTTCCTGACCTGCATGAAGATTTTTCAGGACGTAAGTCAGCTGGTCTGGTATTCCCATCTTTTTCAGTATTTTCCTCAGTTTATTGTGATCCACACAGTCAAAATATTTGGCATAGTCCATGAAGCACAAATAGATGTTTTTTCTGGAACTGTCTTGCTTTTGCGATGATACAGAGAAAGTTGGCAATCAGATCTCTAGTTCCTCTGCCTTCTGTAAAGCCAGCTTAAACATCTGGAAGTCCATGATTCACGTATTGCTGAAGTCTGGTTGGAGAATTTTCAGCATTATTTTACTCATGTGCAAGTTGAGTGTAACTGAGTGGTAGCTTGAGCTTCGTTGGCATTGCCTTTCTTGGGCAATTCTACTCAGGAGGCAGCATCACCTTATGCTACAGAGCCATCAGGTTCCCAAACCTTACATAAAAAACGATGTGCCTGGTCCTGTGGCTGAAAGAAGACTGTTGCATTTGAGAAAGACAGAAAGCTCTTTGTAGGGGTTCTGCATACCCCATCACTTTGCTTTGTAATCTGGGCCATTCTGTTTCTTGGCTGCTTTTCATCTCCTTGAATGGCCCTGAGTGCTCTCTTCCTGCCACTCTGATATCCTTGGGCTTGATTGCCTGTCTTCAATCTGCCAGCCATGCTAGTTCTGACAGTTTTCATGCACTGTTGGAACAGTGATTGCACAGAGACACAGATACACCCAATACTAAAAGGAAATTTTCACAGATGCAGAACCATACCTTTGCTTATTCAGGATAATGGACTTGGATAAGCACCTCTTATTTTCTCTGGTGGTTTTCTTCCATTTACTTGTTAATCAAGTTAGTGTTCTCTTCTATCTATATTGTTTATTCTGGAAGGTTACAAAGTGTAGGGATATGCTCATGAGGAGGACTGACATTCAAAGTGTTGTGTGGGCTCTTTTGTGGTGTGTCCATTCATGGTGGACAACTGAATGAGTGGTACTAGTCTGTATTCCTCCATCACACTGACTGATTCACAGTGCCAGTCACATTGGCATGATTTCATTCCATGCACTTTCATTAAAGCAACCAAACCAGAAATAGCATGGAGCTTTGGACAGCACTGACTTTGAGCACCCCATTTCAACAAGCTCTCTCAAAATCATTGTTTGTCAATGCCATGCTCTTATGGCAGGCCCAGTACCCACTCAGGCCCAAGACCTTCTGAGAGAGGTGCACCTGTGCCTCCTAATTGTGTAATAGTCTGTTTGGAGAGGTTTTCACTTCCCCCTCCCCCTATGGTTGTCTCCCTGTAACAGGGAAAGTCCAAATCGAGGCCTCCAAAATGCCAAAGAGAATGTGACAGGACTATGTCCGAAGCAATATCATGAAGAAGGTACATATGGATCCAAAGCACCTCTGCTGAAACAAGTCACTGAACGTGAAGTCCAAAAGGTCAGGTTCCTTCCTTTTTTGTCAACATCACAGTTTACTTCTACACACACATGCACAGAACCCCCACACAGATCACACCCTGGAGAGCCTGCCTGCCCTGGGCCCACAACTCATGGCTCTATTGTTCAGAAAGTGGCATTCCTCTCCCAAATGTTCCAAGAGGGCATGATTCCAGGCCAGGCCTCCCTAACTTGCTAAATGCCAAGGTTCTCTTTCTCTTGCCCTCATAAGGCTGTGATAGAGAGTCTCATGTTGCACATTTCACTCAGGATTACCACAAAAAAATCAGAGATTGTCCTGCAGTGAGAGTTTCAGAACCATCCCTCAAGTGCAGAGAGAAATTTTGCCTCTCTGTCATCCACAGCCAAGGATGAGATCCCAGAGAAAGAGAGGAATTTATGTCAGAATTTTTGGCTCAAGAAGCGGGACATCTTTGTGATGACATTTATTCCATTCTCCCTAAGACTGAAAAGCTGAAGGCTCTGAACTGCTCTCAGGAACATCACTGTCCTAGGATCCCTTGATGTAAACAGCCCACCACCATTCAGTTCAAGTTATTTCTGTCCCTCATTCACCCTACACTTTATGACCCCATCAACTGAAGCATGCCAGGCTTACCTGTTCATCTAAAACTCCCAGAGCTTGCTCAAATACATCTCCATCAAGTGGTGATGCAATATCTCTCTTGCTGTTATTTGGAAAATGAGGATGCCATCCAAACTTCTCAATTTCTGTCGTCCAATTCTCCTTCTGTTGTCAGTCTTTCCCAGTATCAGAGGGTTTTACAGTGTCTTTCTTCACGTCAAGTGGCCAAAATACTGAAGATTCAGCTTCAGCATTTCTCCGAATACTCATGACCAAGTTCTTTTAGGAGTCACTCGTTCCTTCTACATGCAGTGCAAATCTCAATCGTCTTTTCCAATACGACCGATCACAATATCAGTTCTTCGGTAGTCAGGTTTAAGGTCCAAATCTCACATCCATATGTGACTACTGGAAAAACCATAGCTTTGACTAGATGGACATGATGTCTCTGCTTTTTAAAATGCTGTCTATATTTGTCTAGCTTTTATGGCCACAGTCACCATCTACAGTGATTTTGAAGTCCAAGAATGCAAAGCCTGTCATGGTTTCCACAGTTTCCCCGTCTCTTTGCCATAAAGAGTTGGGACCAGATGCCATGAATTTCAGTCATTGAATGTTCAGGTTGAAACCAAAATTTTCACTCTCCAATTTCACTTTCATTAAGAGATTTCTTAGTTTCTCTTCACTTTCTGCCGTTATGGTGGTGTCATCCTATATTTGTGTTTGTTTCTATATCTCCTGAAAAATGGGATCCCCGCTTGTGCTTCATCCAGCTTGGCATTTCACATGACACTGTCTACATAAGTAAATATGGTGACAATATATAGCCTGGAGTTGCTACTTTGCCCAACTTGGAACCAGCCCATTGTTCCCCATCCATGATAACTGTTGTTTCATTATCTGCATAGAAGTTTCTCAGGAGGCATGTCAGGTGGTATGGTATTCCCATCTCTTGAAGAAATTTCCACACTTTTTGTGTTCCACAAGCCGAAGGTTTTGACATAGTCAATAAAGCAGTGGATGTGTTTCTTGAACTTATTTGCTTTTTTGAGCATAAAACGGGTTTGTGCAATTTAATCTCTGGTTCTTCTGCCTTTTCAAAATGCAGCTTGAACATCTGGAAATTCTTCCTTTGCATACTGTTGAAAACGTCCTGGGGAATTCCGTGCATTACTTTTTGCTTTATGTGAGATGAATGCAATCGTGTGTTAGTTCAAAGAGTCTGACATTGTCTTTCTTTGGGAATGCGATGAAAAGTGAGAATTTTCAGTCTTGTGGCCACTGCTGAGTTCTCCAAACTTGCCTTCATATTGAGTGCAGCACTTTCAAGCATCAAATTTTAGGATTTGAAATATCTCAACTGGATAGCCATCACCTCCACCATGTTTGTTCTCACTAATGTTTCCTAAAGCCTTCTTGACTATGCATTCTAGGATATCTGGGTCTAGGTGAGTGATGATACCATCGTGCTCTTCAGGGTTGACCATTTTCTTTGTGTTTTTGCCACCTCTTCTAATATTTCTGCTTCTCTTTGTTCCCTAATATGTGTGTCCCTTATCGTGCCCTTCATTGCATAAAATGTTCCCCTGGTATATTTAATTTTCTTGAGGAGATCTGTAGTCTTTCTTATTCTATTGTTTTCCTCTATTCCTTGGCATAGATCAATGAGGATGATTTTCTTATAAGCCATAGCTATGCTTCAAAACTCTGCATTCATATGGGTGTAAATTTCCTGTTCTTTTTTCCCTTCCACTTCTCTCTTTCTCTCTTTGTTTCCTTTTCCCCAGCTGTTTTTAAGGCTTCTTCAGGTAACCATTTTGCCTTCTGCATTACTTTCTGTTGGGAATATTCTTCATTGCTTCATTTTGTACAATATCACAAACTTCTGTACAAAGTTCTCTTTCAGATCTAATTCCTGGAATCAATTTGACATTTGTGATTTCACTCAAAAGATATTTTATTTAGGTTATACCTGAATGATCAAGGGGTTTTCCCTACTTTCTTCAATGTAAGTACAATTTTTCAATATGTGTGGTTGATCTGAGCCACAGTCAACTCCCAGTATTGTTTTGGCTGACTGTATAGAGACTTGAGCAATACATGAACTGTGAACTTCCAGATGTTCAAGCTGCTTTTAGAAAAGGGAGTGGAACCAGAGATTACATTGCCAACATCCTCTCAATCAGCAAAAAAGCACGAGAGTTCCAGAAAACACAGCTATTTCTGTTTATTGACTATGCCAAAGCCTTTGTCTGTTTGAATCACAATAAATTGTGGAAAATTTTGAAAGAGATGGGGATACCAGGTCACCTGACCTACCTCTTGAGAAACCTATATGCAGATCAGGAATCAATAGTTAAAACCGGACATGAAACAACAGACTAATTCCAAATAGGGAAAGGAGTATTTCAAGGCTGTATATTGTCACCTGTTATTTAACTTCTATGCAGAGTACACCATGAGAAACGCTGGGCTGGAAGAAGCTGGAATCAAGAATGCCGGGAATAATTTCAATAACCTGAGGTATGCAGATGACACTACCCAAATGGCAGAGTGTGAAGAGGAATTGAAAAGTCTCTTGATGAAAGTGAAAGAGGAGGAGCTTAGAGCTCAACTTTCAGAAAACTAAGATCATTGCATCTGGTCCCATCACTTCATGTAAATAGATGGGGAAACAGTGGAAACAGTTTCAGGCTTTTTTTTTTTTTTTTGGGGGGGGGTGGGCTCCAAAGTCTCTGAAGATGGTGATTGTGGACATGTAAGCAAAAGTCGTTTACTCCTCAGAAGGAAAGTGATGACTAACCTAGATATTATATTAAAAAGGAAAGACATCACTTTGCCAACAAAGGTCCATCTAGTCAAGTCTATTGTTTTTCCAGTGGTCATGTATGGATGTGAGAGTTAGATGGCGAAGAATGTTGAGTGCCAAAAAAATGATGCTTTTGAACTCTGGTTTTGGAGAGACTCTTGAGAGTCCCTTGGAGTGCAAGGAAATCCAACCAGTCCTAAAGGACTGATTCTAAAGGAGATCAGTGTTAGGTGATCTTTGAAAAGACTGATGCTAAAGCTGAAAATCTAATACTTTCATCACCTCATGCGAAGAGTTGACTCAATAGACAAAACCCTGAGCTGGGAGGGATTGGTGGCAGGAGGAGAAGGGGACGACAGAGGATGAGAGGGTTGGATGGCGTCACCCACTCAATGGACATGAATTTGAGTAACTCTAGGAGTTGGTGATTGACAGGGAGGCCTGTTGTGCTGCTGTTCATGGGGTCACAAAGACTTGGACATGACTCAGCGACTGAACTGAGCGGATCTGAACTGAAAGAGACTCTCTAGCCTCAGCTCCATAGTATATTATCAGTTTGATTTTGGTATTGATCATCTGATGATGTGCATGTCTGGAGTCACATCTCGTGTTGTTGGAAGAGGGTGTATCCAATGACAGTAACTTGTCTTTGCAAAACTGTGAGAGATTTTGCCCTGGTTTATTTTGTACCCAAAGACCAAACATGTCTGTTCCTTTAGGGAGTTCTCAATTTCCTACTTTTACATTTCAGTCCCATATGATGAAAATAGCATCTTGTTCTTTGTGTGTACGTCCTAGAATGTCCTACTGGTAATCCCAGACCCACTCAACCTCAGCTTCACCCTGGCCTACAGCTCAATTTCCACTTTAGCATTACTGGTCATGACGCAGACTTGGATTACAGTGCAACTGAATGGTTAGCCTTGAAAACAAGCAAAGATGTTTCATTTTTATATTGCAATCAAGTACTGAAATTCACACTGTTTTTATTGATGAGCGCAGCTTCTTCTATTTCTTCTCTAGGGATTCTTACCCACTTTAGAAGATAAAATGGTCATCTGAATTAAATTTGTCCATTCCATTCAGTTTTAATTCACTGATTGCTGAATCTTTGATCGTCACACTTGTCATCTCCTGTTTGACCACGTAAATTTTACCTTCATCATGGTCCTCACATTCTAGGTTCCTATGAAATATCATTCTTTACAGCATCAAACTTTACTTTTACACCACTCACATCCACACCTCGGTGTTGTTTCTCCTTTGGCTCCATCTCTTCATTTTCTCTGGAGTTACTTCCTCACTGAGTTCCAGAAGTATACAGGACACTTACCAACCTGGAGAGTTCATCTTTCAATATCCTATCTTTTTGGCTTTTCATATCATTCATGGGATTTTCAAAGCAAGGATATTTAAGTGGTTTTCCATTCCCTTCTCCAGTTGACCACATTTTGCCAGAATTCTCCACTATGTCCAATCTATCATGCGTGGCCCTACACAGCAGGTCTCATAGCTTCATTGAGGTAGACAAGGCTGTGATCCATTTGAACAGTTTGCTTAGTTTTCTGTGATTGTGCTTTTCATTCTCTCTGCCCTGTGATGGATAAAGATAAGATGCTTATGTAAACTTCCTGATGGGAGAAACTGACTGTGAGTGAGCCTCGGTCCGGCTCTGATATATGGGGCCATATTCAGTGAATCTTTAATCCAATATACTCTTGATTGGTGTGGCTGTGTTCAGGCTTCGTTGTCTGAACTGAGCCCAAACTATCATATGGGAAACGAAAGTCATTGGGACCTCCTTCAAAAGCATTTGATCAAGCACTCTTGTATTCAGGGCCTGAGACACCTCTGCATCCCACTTTCTGCCGGAGACTCATTGACACTCACAAGCAAGTCTGGCTCAGTCTCTTTTGGGGACACTGCTCCTTATTCTTGACTCCTCATGCACACAAGATTTTGAGTGTGCCCTCCAACAGTCTGTTTCACTCCTGTGGAAGTTGTATAATCAAATTCCACTGGCCTCCAGAGTCAAATTCTCTAGGGTTCTCAGTCCCTTTGCCAGATCGCAGGGTTAAGAAAACTGTAGGAGTCCTAGAGCTTCCTTAAATGTGTGAAATTTTCTTTGGAATCATTTCCTGCAACTTGTGGATTGTATGCTAGGTGGCTTTATGTTAGGTTGTAAGGTGACCTTCGGTGAGAGAGCTTATGTTACAAACTGCATGACCCAGGTCTGTAGCAGCTGGAGCCTCTCTTCCCTGTCAGGCCATTGTTGACCCATGCCTCTGCATGATACACTCAATCACTTAAATGCAGTTCTGACTCTGTCTCTGTGTGATCTCTGGGTATAAGTGCACAAAATGTTTTACTGAGCACTTGAGGCATCGCTGGTATTTATTGATTCTAATTGCAAATTCACCACTGCTATTGTTTTCTTGGGGCTTTCCCTTTGCCCTTAGACATCTGTTGTTGTTGTTGCTCTTTTTGGTGGGACCCAACATTCTTGTGTCAATGGTCCTTCAGAAACAAGCTGCAATTTTGGAGTTCGCACAGGAAAAGTTGGCTTCACACCCTTCTACTTTCCCATCTTCACTCCCTTACAGGCACACACTGCCAAAGGGGGAAAGGCCTCCATCCCACATCTGAAATTTTTTCACCATTCTGAGCTGTCAGATAGGCTTGAAGTGCCTGGACAGAGCCAAGGTCACCCTGTATTTTCTAGGATGTGTGTGGTTTCACCATGAGGGATCCTACCTTTTCATGTCATTTGTCTCACATGACGTTATTGTTGGTCACACATGACGTTATTGTTGGTCACTCGTAAAGTGAGAGTGTGTTACCTGATTGGCTGGTCCGAGGCAGCACTATCCCAGGGCCTTCCCCTAATTTGGAAAAATTCTCCAGTGCAACAGGTTTTCTTTCTATTCCTCCTCCTTTCAGTTTCTACTCTTTCCTGCAGCACCTTCACCTCTTCACATTCTTATTTCCAGTTATAACCATGTCCACCGTTTCCACAAGCCAAATTACTTCCCACAGACTGAGGGGTCCACAGGCTATGTTTTAAAAGCCCCACACCACTGGAGTTATACTGGATGGATCTTTAACCGTTCCACATCCTCTTGCTGGTACAAACACACATAACCACAGCAGAAACTGTGAGCTTCTTCATGTCTCTTGATGTAAACCCAGATTTGCGAATTCACAGTCCTGAGTTGTCACTGGTCATCCTTTCCTCATTCCGTATGTCAGAGATGCATAGACCAGTCTCTCCCAGTCTGTGGATGCCTGGTGCCTCCTTCTGCTTGTTCCATATCTCGTGGTCTGTAACTTTCACCTCTCTGTCATTTGTGATTGGATGCACATCCACAGAGAAAAACACACAAACATTGGAAACAAGCCTACGTGGCTACACACACAAATGTGCAAGGCACACGGAAACATAGGCAAATAGGGAACATGGGTGTTTCTGCAGCTGAAGAACCAGTGCCTTATGTGAAATATAGAGATTTCCATATTTCTTATAGGAAAATATCCATTCTGAATTCAAATATGAAGTGTAGAGACGTCCAAATTCCATTACGGAGACTTCCCCCCAGGTTTTGATACAGTAAATACAAGTCATTTCCCACTTCATGGAATCAATTCTTTGTTTTGGTATATGTTTTCAGAAATACAACAAACTCTTTACTTCATGAAGAAACAGTGGTGACCATATTTTCACTTGTGCAATAGAGATAGTTCGAATTTCATACTGGTTTTCCATGACTTTAAAAGCAGTGATAAGATTTCCATAAGTGATAAATATCCAGAACTTTCCATTTGATGTTAGACAACCACCACGAGGATTCATGTATGAGGTGTAGACAAGTCCACATTTCACATTAAAAAAAAAAAAAAAAACTGATTCCAGATTTTCTTCAGTTCAGTTCAGTTCAGTTGCTCAGTCGTGTCCGACTCTCCGCGACCCCATGAATCACAGCACGCCAGGCCTCCCTGTCCATCACCAACTCCTGTAGTACACTCAAACCCTTGTCCACAGAGTCGGTGATGCCATCCAGCCATCTCATTCTCAGTCGTCCCCTTCTCCTCCCGTCCCCAACCTTTCCCAGCATCAGAGTCTTTTCCAGTGAGTCAACCCGTCGCATGAGGTGGCCAAAGTATTGGAGTTTCAGCTTTAACATTAGTCCCTCCAATGAACATCCAGGATTGATCTCCTTTAGAATGGACTGGTTGGATCTCCTTGCAGTATAAGGGACTCTCAAGAGTCTTCTCCAACACCACAGTTCAAAAGCATTGATTCTTCGGCGATCAGCCTTCTTCACATTCCAACTCTCACATCCATACATGACCACGGGAAAAATCATAGCCTTGACTAGATGGACCTTGGTTGGCAAAATAATGTCTCTGCTTTTTAATATTCTATCAAGGTTGGTCATAACTTTCCTTCCAAGGAGCAAGCGTCTTTTAATTTCATGGCTGCAATCAGCATCTGCATTGATTTTGGAACCCCAAAAAAATGAAGAAAAAAAATGCAATATATCATGGAGTAAAACAAGCATCGCCATATTTGCACGCAAAAATGTAGGTAATTTTCCATTTGAGTTCAATTCAGTCCAGTCTCTCAGTAGTGTTCAACTTTTGCTACCCCATGAACTGCATCTTGTCATGCTTCCCTGTCCATCATCAACTCCCAGAGATTACTCTTGCTACCCCATGAACTGCAGCTTGTCATGTTTCCCTGTCAATCACCAACTCCCAGAGATTACTCAAACTTATGTCTGTTGTGTCGGTGATGCCATCTAACCATCTCATCCTCTGTCGTCCTCTTCTCTTATTGCCTTCAATATTTCCCAGCATCAGGGTTTTTTTCCAATGAGTCAGTTCTTTGCATCAGGGGTAGGGAATATTCGAATATGTGTGTCAGCATCTGTGCTTCCAATGTATATTCAGGACTGATTTCCTTTAGCCTCCTTGACGTCCAAGAGACTCTCAAGGTTCTTCATCAATGCCACATTTTAAAGGCATCAATTCTTCCATGCTCAGCTGTCTTTACAGTCTAAATCTCACATCCGTAAATTACTGCAGGAGAAACCATCGCTTTGACCAGGTGGATCTTCGCTGGCAAAACAATCTATCTGCTTTTCAATATGCTGTCTAGGTAGTTCATAGCTATTAATACAAGTACCAAGTGCCTTTTAATTTTACGGCTGCAGTCACAGTCTTCAATTATTTTGGAGCCCCCCGAAATAAAGTCTATCAGTATTTCCATTGTTTCTCCATCCATATTTTAAGCATGGATGGGACCATATGTCATGATATTAGTTTTCTGAACGTTGAGTTTTAACTCAAAATTTTCACTCTCCTCTTTCATTGTCATCAAGAGGTTCTTTATAGCTACATCATCTTCTGCCAAAAGAGTGATTTCATCAAGTATTTGAGGCTGTTGATATTTCTCGAAGCAATCTTTATTCATGCTTGTGCTTCTTAAATCCTGGCATTTAGCATGTTGTATACAACATATGAACTATGGACGGAGGTTTGTGACATTGTACAGGAGACAGGAACCAAGACGATCCTCAAGAAAATGAAAAGCAAAAAAGAAAAACGGCTGTCTGAGAAGACCTTACAAAGATCTGTGAAAAAAAGTGAAGCTAAAAGCAAAGGAGAAAAAGAAAGATTTATCCATTTGAATGCACAGTTGCAAAGAATAACAAGGAGAGTTAAGAAAGCCTTCCTGAGTGATCAACGGAAAGAAATAGATGGGAACAATAGAAAGGGAAAGACTAGATCCCCTCAAGAAAATTTGAGATACCAAGGGAATATTTCATGCAAAGAATGGCTCAATAAAGAACAGAAATGATATGGACCTAATGAAGCAGAAGATATTAAGAAGAGGTGCAACAAATACTCAAAAGAAGTATACAAAAAAGATTTTTTACCACCTATATAATCACGATACTGTGATCACTTACCATTCCCTAGGGCCAGACATTCTGGAATGGGAAGACAAGTGGGTCTTAGGAAATATCACTGTGAACAAAGCCCGTGGAAGTGACAGAATTTCAGTTGAGTTATTTCAAATCCTAAAATATGATGCTGTGAAAGTGTTGCACTCAATATGTCAGCAAACGTGGAAAACTCAGCAGAGACCACAGGACTGGAAAAGGTCAGATTTCATTACAATCCCAAAGAAAGTCAATGCCAAAGATGCTCAAACCTACCGCACAATTGCAGTCATCTCACACACTTGCTAGTAAATAATGCTCAATATTTTCCACGCCAGGATTCAAAAATGGGTGAACCGTGAACTTCCAGAAGTTCAAGGTGGTTTTAGAAAAGGTAGAGGAACCAGAGATCAAACAGCCAACATCTGCTGGATCATCAAAAAAGGAAGAGAGTTCCAGAAAAAACATCTATTTCTGCTTTAATCACCATGCAAAAACCTTTGGCTGTGTGGATCTCAAAGAACTATGGACAATTCTGAAAGAGATCGAAACATCTGACCACCAGACTTGCCTCTTGAGAAACTTGTATGCAAGTCAGGAATGAATAGTTAGTACTGGATATTGAACAACATCCTGGTTCCAAATAGGAAAATGAGCATATCAAGGCTGTACTGTCACCCTGCTTATTTAACTTATTTGCAGAGTACATCATGAGAAGCGCTGGCCTGAAAGAAGCACAGCTGGAATCAAGATTGCTGGGAGAAATATCAATAACCTCAAATATCAGTAACCTCAGATATACAGGTGACACCACTCATATGGCAGAAAGTAAAGAAAAATTAGAGTTTCTTGAGTAATGTAATGAGAGTGAACACATTGGCTTAAAGATCAACTTTTAAAAACTCAGATTATGGCCTCCAGTCCCATCACTTCTGGCAAACAAATGGGGAAAGAGTGGCTGCCAATATTATTTTTTTTTTTTGGGGGGGGCTCCAAAATCAATGTAGATGTTGATTGTAGCCATGAAACTAAAATGCTTACTCCTTGGAAGGAAAGTTATGACCATCCTAGACAGCATATTAAAAAGCAGAGACCTGATTTTGCCAAAAAAGCTCTGTTTAGTCAAGCTATGTTTTTTGCAGTAGTCATCTATGATGATTACTCTGATTTGGGTCCCCTTTCTGCAGGCCGGAGGGTTATAGCTCCAATATGTTGTGGATCCTGTCCTTTGTGGGTGGGATTGGACCAGTGACTTCTCCAGGTTTAATGCTTCGGATCATTTGTGTCTGTGCACTGGCATGCGGATCTGTGTCTCTTCTCTCTGAAATTCAATAAATTGTCCATGGACAGTGCTTTTGGGTGTTTGTGGGTTTGGTATGGCTTAGTGCACCCCCTTTTATAATATTCACCGTTTTGTTTCTGTTTGCTGGAGAATAGGTGTGGTTTCTCTTGTACTGACCTTACTGACTCAAGTGTGGAGATTGCTTTCCATGTAGACATGGAAATTCTGGGGTGTGTGCTTCTCCTTTAACGTTCCTTGAGGTAAGGAGTTCGATATTGCTCTAAAGTTCTGGGATCGATATCCTGGACTCTGGGTTTATTTTTCCAGGTTGCAGTAACATCAAAAGTCTACATGCACACAATACAGAAGATAAACCCCAGGTTAATGGTGGCACAAGTCTCCTCATCCAGAAAGTATCAACAGGATGCACAGAATTTCAGACAGCAGAGAAAAGGGAGGAGTGTGAAAGAGGTGCCTAGGAGGAGATAGGGGAGTGTTAAAATGGAAAACAGCAATCAATTAAGGAAACGAATCCATAAATGAAATCAGATCATAAATATTTTCTTACTAAAGTCACAACATTGATATCAATTTTGGGAAAATAAACGTTAATAAACAAGAAAAATAGTGTAAAAAAAGAAAATGGAGTTTAAATTTATTCTCTCATATATAAAAAATGTGTTTAAAAATAGATTTATATGTGTTTTGTTTGAAAGATAATAATATTTAATAGAGATAAAAGTTTAGGGTATAATAAAGGACTAAAATAGTTTAAAGTTAAAGAAGTCATATGGAAATAGATCGCAGAGTCTCAAAGCAGTTGTGTGATTTTTGGTTTCAATAGAGTGTCAGACAGTCTCTTTTTGAAGCTTGTATTTTCAAAGGTGACTGTTGTTCCTCAGTTGAACAGTCTGGGCATATATTGCTGACTTGTTCCATTGAACCTGTCACTTCTTGTTTGGTTTTTCTTTCTTTGTTTATATTTCCTTCTTTTATTTGCAAACCTCTCCATATCTCACTTTCACCATGAAATGAGGGTGCAGTAGCCTCATATTCGAGCTCACTTGTTCAGTGCTTTGCGGGGTGAGAGTTGGGACACAGAAATCAAATACCATTGGGATATTGGGGGTGCTTGAGGTGGATTGATCACATTGGGCTTTTGAATGACAAATGTGACATGTCCTTTCTGGGTCCACACTGCTCAGATTCCTGGTTGATACACGAGGGCACAGTTCCAAGTGGGCCCTGTGTTACATGCACTTCCCAGCCAATCAGGCAGTCAGGTGCTTGGCAAGGGCCATGACAACGACTGGCTATGTGCTTTGTGCTCTTCCAAGTCCAAAATCTTGAGTGACTGGTTGGAGGCAAGGCACAGTCACAGGTCGGCCATGCATCTTATGCAGCTCTCTGGTCTCAGTCACTCAGTTTGCTGCCTGTGCCAGCGGGCAGAGTCTCAAGTATGCCATGTGTCTCCTCAGGCTAAATGACCCAAGCTGTCATGTTACTGGCCTATGTGAACTGTCCATGAAGTGAGGAATTCATCATTAGCAACTGTCAGCCAGCTTAGAGCTTCGTAGTGGGTGTCTCTGGAGTCAAGATACTAGTAGCCTCTTTCCTTCTGCCTCTGGCAGTCGTACACGTTCCTCTCTCAATCTGTGAAGGAAAGGGTCTTAAATGGACACTGGCTTGGTCTCCTTTGGTATTTTCTAGTGCACAATCTTCTGTTCTGTGAGTATTCCATGGTTCAATGTGGCCTTAGAGCCTTCTCACAGGAAAGGTCCTTTCTAAAATTTCTGTCTCCAGTGTCCCCATGGTTTAGGTTTGTGTGTTATCTTAGCTTCGTCACATTGTCCTCAGGGCACTAAAGCCTGCTTTTAACCATAACGTGTTTGATACATCCCAGACCTGACTTCAATGCCCCATGTATGACAGTGGACGGGAGTATCTGAATCATTCCTTGGCTAGTGATCGGATTTATTGGCATAAGCTGTGTTTTTGTTCTTCTTCTCTCCAGTTCTATTTCTTCCCCGACTGCCCTATGAGAGAGGGTTTCTTATTTTGTGCAAATTTCTCCTCCTTTAAGACTCCTTCTCCAAGGAGAGTCTTGATCCCTAAATACATTTCCTCCCTTTTATCACTTATTTTTTCTTACCTACTTTTTAAGAGACTGGTTTTCCTTTATCAGTTTCTAGGGCCCATCAACATCAGTCACAAATTGGTCTCTGGAAGGTGTTCCACGTGCAATCTATCCTTTGATGGATTTGTGTGGGAGAAAATGGACTCAGGCTCCTATTCCTCTAACACAATGAGACCCCCACTGCAACCCTGGGAGATCCATTTTATTAACTGAAATCTTGTTGTTGTTCAGTCACAAAGCCATGTCAGACTCTTTGTGACCCCTTGGACTGCAGCACACAAGGCCTCTCTGCCCCTCACCATCTCCCAGGGTCTGCCTGAGATCATGTCCATGAATGGCTGAAATGATACCGCCTTCTCCTCCTCTCTAACCCATTTGTCCTCCTTATTTCATTATTTCCTACGAATCAGGGTCTTTTCTCATGAGTCAGTTCTTTGCTCAGGTGGTCAAAGCTTTGGAGACTCAGCTTCTGTGTCAGTGATTCTAATGCATCTTCAGAGTTGATTTCCTTTATGTTTGACTAGCTTGATTTCCTTGCAATCCAATGGAAACTCACAAGTCATCCCCAGCAGAGCACTTTGGTGTTCTCACATCCATACATGTCTACTGGAAAGACCATTAGTGTTACTCAATGTGATTCCTTTGGTCATGTCAACTCTTCACTTTTTAACACACTTACTAAATTTGTGAGCACTTTGCTTCCAGGAAGCAACTGTCTTCTAATTTTATTGCTGCCATCATCATCACAGTGAATATAGCGCCACAAAAGAGGAAATCTGTCACTGATTCTGCTTTTCCCACCTTTATTTCCCATGAAGTAGTGGGACCAGATACCATGATCTTATTTTGTGTAATACTGAGAATTCAAGTGTACTGTTTACCCTGTTTTCCTATTAACATTGAGAATTATTTTATTCTTTTACCATTGTTTTCCCCTCAGTGTTTTGGATAAGAAATTATTTTCTAAGTGTTCTAAGATGGTCGCTACTCATTATACATAATACTGCTGGTTTTAAGTTTCCTTTTGGAGCATTTCTGTCATGTTTCTGTGACAACTCTGTATAATGTTGACAAAATGCACAGCCTATATTACATTTCTCTATTAACATAATATATTGAGCCTGTTCATGTTATCTAGTTAGGTTTTCTCTGATGTGGAAACTACAAAAATACAAAGGAGGACAAGAAATAAGGATTTAATATGGAGGGCGGCATGAAGCTGAACCCCTGTGGCACGAAGGGAGAGAAATTTTGATAATCAGTGGTTTCTATTGAAATATTTGGTACCAGCAGTTTAAAGGGATGAAAGAAAAATGTACACACTGAAATATGGAGAAGTGATTTTAATGTGCACGTCATATAATTTGAATGTCTGCAGTTCCTTTGAGTTCGGATGCTCAGTCATCACCGACTCTTTGCGACCCCATGAATCACAGCATGTCAGGCCTCCCTGTCGATCACCAAGTTGCGGAGTTTACTCAAACACATGTCCATCGAGTCTGTGATGCCATCCAGCCATCTCATTCCCTGTCATCCCCTTTTCCTCCCACCCCCAATCCTTCCCAGCATCAGAGTCTTTTCCAATGAGTCAACTCTTCGCATGAGGTGGCCAAAGAATTGGAGTTTAAGCTTTAGCATTAGTCCTTCCAAAGAAAACCCAGGATCAGTCTCCTTTAGAATGAACTGGTTGGATCTCCTTGCAGTCCAAGGGACTCTCAAGAGTCTTCTACAGCACCACAGTTCAAAAGCATCAATTCTTTCTTCACAGTACAAATCTCACATCCATACATGACCATTGGAAAAACTATAGCCTTGACTAGACGGACCTTGTTTGGTAAAGTAATGTCTCTGCTCTTTAATGTGCTATCTAGGTTGGTCGTAACTTTCCTCCCAAGGAGTAAGCGTCTTTTAATTTCATGGCTACAATCAGAATCCACGATGATTTTGGATCTGACACTGTTTCCTCTGTAACACTTTTTATTTCCCATGAAGTGATGGGACCAGATGCCATGATCTTTGTTTCCTGAATGTTGAGCTTCAAACCAACCTTTTCACTCTCCTCTTTTACTTTTATCAAGAGGCTTTTTAGTTCCTCTTCACTTTCATCCATGAAGGTCGTGTAATCTGAATACCTGAGGTTATTGATATTTCTCCTGGCCATCTTGAATCCAGCTTGTGCTTCTTCCAGCCCAGCGTTCCTCATGATGTAATCTGCATATAAGTTAAATAAACAAGGTGGCAATATATAACCTTGACGTACTCCTATTCCTATTTGGAACCAGTCTGTATCTCTAAGTAAATGAGAGTTGTGGTTTTATGTGCTCAAGATGTCCTCATATGTATGAACCCCATCTCTTACACAAAGAATAGTGGAAGATAAGCTCGATTAAGGGATAGTCTTTCAGTAATAGGATCTATATTATTCAGCCAGAAAGTTATTAAGTAGTGTTGGTGTTCTCAAACAGTTCACTTAAGACTGGAAGCAAGCAAAGATTTTAACCACCCAAATAAAGTTGTTTAAAATTATATTTTGACATATACACATATATACACATACGTGCATGTTTGTGTGTATGGATGTGTGTATAGAAAAATGTACAATGGCTTTTAATTTCGTTAGGCAAAGCAGCAATGGAAAAAAATTCAAACCCAAAAGCAGAATGATTCAAAAGTCTACTCGGTTATTGAATATACGTAAGTGGAAATACTTCCAAATATGTTTCTTTGGCTGCATCTAAAATATGAGGACTCCTTTATATCACTCCCCTCTTTCGTTTTAATAAATATCTACCAATTTTCAAATGTTTGTCCAGGTTTAATGACAAAAATAAACAGTTATGGAAATATATATATACACATATATTTATATATCATAGATATACAAATATCTATATAAAATAGACAGATATGTTTGCTTAACAGAAAATATTGATACCAAGTTTAGATGTCAGAATTATTTCCAACTCCATGCTCCATCTCATCATGAAAGAGCCAAAATTGTTGTTGATTCAAACACTCCAAGAACTGGGGATCCTGATTAAAAATCGAACCTGGAACTGGGATTCTCAGTCACATATGATCACGCTCTAAATCCAACACTTTATTTCCTTTCTTGTTCTAATCAGTCCCTTCTTAAGATTGAAAAGTATGAAAACAGAGAGAGAAATAGGAGATTGTAGATTTCCTCGTGTTCCAAGAGTAATATTAATCAGAGAAAATAGAAAAGACAGAAACAAAGGAAAATAATCAAGCGATATAGAATAATAATGTTTTAGCCATTAAGCAAAGTCAAGGATCTTTAGTTCATCCTCAAGGGCAGTAAATAACATTCTGAGCAATATCCTGTGAACAGTTTCACAGATACTAAAAATCCCTGCAGATGCTGATTGCAGCCATGAAATTAAAAGACGCTTACTCTTTGGAAGGAAAGTTATGAACAAACTTGATAGTACATTTAAAAGCAGAGACATTACTTTGCTAACCAAGATCTGTTTAGTCAAGGCTATGGTTTTTCCCGTGGTAATATACAGATGTGAGAGTTGGACTGTGAAGAAAGCTGATCGCCAAAGAATTGATGCTTTTGAACTTTCGTGTTGGAGAAGACTCTTGAGAGTCCCTTGTACTGCAAGGAGATCCAACCAGTCCATTCTAAAGGAGATCAACCCTGGTTGTTCATTAGAAGGACTGATGCTAAAGCTGAAACTGCAATACTTGGCCACCTCATGCGACAAGTTGACTCACTGGAAAAGTCTCTGATGATGGGAAATGTTGGGGGCTGGAGGAGAAGGGGACGACCGAGAATGAGATGGCTGGATGGCATCGCCAACTCTGTGGACATGAGTTTGAGTGAAATCTGGGAGTTGGTGATAGACAGGGAGGCCTGGAGTGCTGTGATTCATGGGGTCGCGGAGAGTCGGACACGACTGAACTGAACTGAACTGAAAGCCCCAACCAGGCTGAAATGTAAGTACCTAGACCACAGAATAGTTGGAACCCGATGGGCAATGTTGTTGACTCCCAATATCCTCAGTAACAGGCCACTAGTAGAATGTCCCCAAAGTATATCACACACCCCATGCCCAACCTCACTGTGTCATTAAAATCGTTCCCCTGAAAATATTCGGGGAGTGTGGGTCTTTGAAGCACCAGCTGCTAGGACACCTTACTTGGTTCTACAATAAACTATTGCAGAGAAGTGAGTAATCAAAATTTAGTTGGGTTCAGTTCAGTTCAGTTCAGTTCAGTCGCTCAGTGGAGTCCGACTCTTTGCGACCCCATGTATCACAGCATGCCAGTCCTCCCTGTCCATCAGTAATTCCCGGAGTTCACTCAGACCCGCCTCCATCGAGTCTGTGATGCCATCCAGCCATCTCATACTCTGTCGTCCCCTTCTCCTCCTGCCCTCAATTCCTCCCAGCATCAGAGTCTTTTCCAGTGAGTCAACTCGTCTCATGAGTTGGCCAAAGAACTGGAGCTTCAGATTGAGCATCAGTCCTTCCAATGGACATCCAGGACTGATCTCCTTTAGAATGGACTGGTTGGATCTCCTTGCAGTCCAAGGGACTCACAAGAGACTTCTCCAGCAACACAGTTCAAAAGCATCAATTCTTCGGGGATCAGTTTTCTTCACAGTCCAACTCTCACATCCATATATGGTCACTGAAAAGCCAGACCCTTGACTAGACGGACTTTTGTTGGCAAAGTAATGTCTCTGTTCTTTAATATGCTATCTGGGTTGGTCATAACTTTTCTCCCAAGAAGTAAGCATCTTTTAATTTCAAAGTTACAATCAGCATTCGCAGTGATAAAGTCTGACACTGTTTCCCGATCTATTTCCCATGAAGTGATGGGACCAGATGCCATGATCTTAGTTTTCTGAATGTTGGCTTCAAGCCAACTTATTCACTGTCCTCTTTCACTTTCATCAAGAGGCATTTTAGTTACTCTTCACTTTCTGCAGTAGGAGTGATGTCATCTGCATATCTGAGGTTATTGATATTTCTCGTGGTAATCTTGATTCCAACCTGTGCTTCTTCCAGCCCAGTATTCCTCATGATGTACTCTGCATAGACGTTAAATAAGCAGGGTGACAATATACAACCTTGAAGTACTCCTTTTCCTATTTGGAAGTTGCCTGTTGTTCCATGTCCAGTTTTAACTGTTTTTTTCC
Source organism: Moschus berezovskii (assembly GCF_049115385.1). Taxonomy (NCBI): domain Eukaryota; kingdom Metazoa; phylum Chordata; class Mammalia; order Artiodactyla; family Moschidae; genus Moschus; species Moschus berezovskii. The sequence continues at coordinate 55,517,002 of NC_142489.1, forward strand.
TGACCTGAATACAGGTTTCTAAAGAGGCAGGGCATTTGGTATTTCCATTTGGTATTTCTGGTATTTCCATCTCTTTCCGAATTTTCCAGATTTTATTGTGATTCAAACAGTCAAAGGCTTTGGCATAGTCAATAGAGCAGAAATAGATGTTTCTCTGCAACTCTCTTGCTTTATCCATGATCCAGACGATGTTGTCAATTTGACCTCTGGTTCCTCTGCCTTTTCTAAAACCAGCTTGAACATTTGGAAGTTCACGGTTCACATATTGCTGAAGCTTGGCTTGGAGAATTTTGAGCGTGACTTTACTAGCCTATGAGATGAGTGTAGTTGTGCGGTCATTTAAGCATTCTTTGGCATTGCCTTTCTTGGGATTGGAATGAAGACTGACCTTTTCCATTCCTGTGGCCACTGCTGAGTTTTCCAAATTTGCTGGCATATTGAGTGCAGCACTTTCACAACATCATCATTCAGGGTTTGAAATAGCTCATCTGGAATTCTGTCACCTCCACTAGCTTTGTTCATATTGATGCTTTCTAAGGCCCACTTGACTTCATATTCACTTGACTTCACATTCCAAGATGTCTGGCTTGAAGTCATTGATCACACTATCATGATTATCTTGGTTGTGAAGATCTGTTTTGTACAGTTCTTCTGTGTATTCTTGCCACCTCTTCTTAATATCTGCTGCTTCTCTTAGGTCCCTACAATTTCTGTCCTTTATCGAGCCCATCTTTGCATGAAATGTTCCCTTGGTATCTCTAATATTTTTGAAGAGATCTCTTGTCTTTCCCATTCTGTTGTTTTCATCGATTTCTTTGCATTGATTGCTGAGGAAGGCTTTCTTATTTCTCCTTGTTATTCTTTGGAACTCTGTATTCAGATGCTTATACCTTTTTATTTCTCCTTTGCTTTTCGTTTCTTTTCTTTCACAGCTATTTGTAAACCCTCCCCAGACAGCCATTTTGCTTTTTAGTATTTCTTTTCAATGGGGATGGTCTTGGTCCCTGTTTCCTGTACGATGACATGAACCTCCGTCCATAGTTCATCAGCCACTCTATCTATCAGATCTAGTCCTTTAAATCTATTTCTCCTTTCCACAGTATAATCATAAGGGATTTGATTTAAGTCATATCTGAATAGTTTAGTGGTTTCCCCTACTTTCTTAAATTTAAGTCTGAATTTGACAATAATGAGTTTGTGATCTGAGCCACAGTCAGCTCTGGTCTTGTATTTGCTAACTTTATAGTATTTCTCCACTTTGACTGAAAAGAATACAGTCAATCTGATTTTGGTGTTGACCATCTGGTGATGTCCATGTGTCGAGTCTTCTCTTCTGTTGCTGAAAGAACTTGCTTGCTATGACCATTGTGTTCTCATGGCAAAACTCTATTAGCCTTTGTCCTGTTTCATTCTCTGCTCCCAGGCCAGATTTCCCAGTTACGCCCGGTGTTTCTTAATTCCTATTTTTGCATTCCAGTCCCCTAAAATGAAAAGGACATCTTTTTTAAGCGTTAGTTCTAAAAGGTCTTGTAAGTCTTCACAGAACCGTTCAACTTCGGCTTTTTAAGTGTTACTCGTTGGGGTATAGGCTTGAATTACTGTAATATTGAATGGTTTGCGTTGGAAATGAACAGAGATCATTCTGTTCGTTTGGAGATTGCATCCAAGTACAGCATTTCGGAATCTTCTGTTGACTGAGATGACTACTCCATTTCTTCTAAGGGAATCCTGCCCACAGTAGTATATATAATGGTCATCTGAGTTAAATTTACCCATTCCAGTCCATTTTAGTTCACTGATTCCTAGAATGTCTACGTTCAATCTTGCCATCTCTTGTTTGACCACTTCCAATTTGTCTTGATTCATGGACCTATCGTTCCAGGTTCCTATGCAATATTGTTCTTTGCATCATCAGACCTTGCTTATATCACCAGTCACATCCACAACTGGGCATTGCTTTTGCTTTTGCTCCATCCCTTCACTTTTTCTGAAGTTATTTCGCCACTGATCTCCAGTAGCATACTGGAAACCTACCGACCTGGGGAGATCTCATTCAGGATCCTATTATTATGCCTTTTCATACTGTTCTTGGGGTTCTTGATGCAAGTATACTGAAGTGACTTGCCATTCCCTTCTCCAGTGGGCCACATTCTGTTATACCTCTCCCCCATGACCCGTCCATCATGGGTGGCCCTACACAGCATGGCTTAGATTCATTCAGTTAGAGATCAGTTAGAGAAAGCTGTGGTCCATGTGATCAGATCGACTAACTTTCTATGATCAAGATTTCTGTGTGTCTGCCTTCTGATGCCCTCTCGCAATTCCTACCATCATATTTGGGTTACTCTTACCTTGGTTGTGGGGTATCTCTTCACGGCTGCTCCAGCAAAGCACAGCCACTGCACCTTACCTTGGACGAGGGGTATCTCCTCACGGCTGCCCCACCTGATCTTGAATGTGGAGTTGATCCTCATGGCCCTCCTGTGCCAGCACAGACAGCGCCACTTGGATGTGGGATAGCTTCTTTCGGCTGCTTCCCCTGGCCTTGGGCTTGGGGTAGCTCCTCTTGGCAGCTGCCAAGAATCACTTTTATTTCAGAAACCAAATGGATTTACTCATTTGATTTATACATATAAACATTCTTTAGGAATGAGATTTTGCAGGTTCATGGTTTTTGTTACTATTTGTGTAAGGAGCCTGTATTTTAAGTTGATGCTGAAGTATAAACACTGATTGAACATTGCCCATCAATTTCTAGGAGACGAGTGATGTTGCTATGTCACAGCTACCCTTCACTTGCTAGGAGACCAGTGACTTTGTGATGTCACAGCTACTCTTCCATTGCTAGGAGACCAGTGCATTTTGGAACCACTGTGATGTTCTAGGGAGTTCCCCCCTTAGGCCAGCCAAGCAGCATTTGAATTTGCTGTGTTTAATATCAGAAAAATGAGAAAAGTATCTGAAGAAAGATTTTCCTGAGATGGCACATATTTCTTCAGAAATTCAAGATGTGCCTCCTAACGATGAATCCACTGCTTCAGAAACCTTCATCAGACCTTTGTATAATTATACACTTGCTGGAGACTCGGTTTTGCGATGTCTTATTGAAGAATATGCTTTTCAGGCTTTGTCTGAGGAATTTCTGATGAAAAGGCCATGTTACACATTTTCTGTCTCTGAAACAGGTGAGCTGAATGATTTTCTTCCACTCACTTTTCCACAAAAATTGTGGAATATAGTGGAAAGTGATCAATTTCAATCTATTTGGTGGGATGAGAGTGGCACTTGTATAGTGATCAATGAAGAACTCTTCAAGAAAGAAGTCTTGGAAAGAAAGGCGCCTTTCAGAATATTTGAAACCAATAATATGAAAAGTTTAGTTCGACAGCTGAACCTTTATGGGTTTAGTAAAAACGACAACCTGTTCTAAGATCTGCTTCACTATCTGACTTTCTGGAAGAAGAAAACAACATCTCTCTTTTGAGCAAGGTATCCCAAAATTTTCACTTATTAGCAATATGTAAGATTAAATCATGTGACCTAGAAAGCATGTTACCATATGTAGCTAAAATAAAATTCAAAATTGACATAGCAATTTGTTGAAAAAGCTTTATTGTTTGAAGTTGAGACAGCTGGAGGATACAATATTTGATGTTGAAACAAACTTTCCAATCAACTTGAAACAAGATATGAGTCTTGAAGCTACTTATGGTATTTACTATATATATACAACATATTTTTAGTCGAGGAGCACATTTGTTTCTAACATGTTAACTGTTAAAATACTCTGGAGGCTTTTAATTTGATGGAATTTAATTGGTATCATAGAAGGAATTATTTATTCTTTCCTAATTTTATTTTTTAATTGGAGGCTAATTACTTTCCATTATTCTATTGGTTTTGCCATACATTGGCATGAATCTGCCCCAGGTGTACATGTGTTCCCCATCTTGAACCCACTCCCACCTCTCTCCCTCCACCCTCCCCATCCCATCCCATCCCTCTGGTTCATCCCAATACACCAGCCCCGCACATCCTGTATCATGCATCGAACCTGGAATTGTGATTCGTTGCACATATAATAATATACATGGTTCAATGCCATTCTCCCACATCATCCCACCCTCGCCCTCTCCTACAGAGTCCAAAAGACTGTTCTATACATCTGTGTCTCTCTTGCTTTCTCATTTACAGGGTTATTGTTATCACCTTTCTAAATTCCATATATATGCGTTAGTATACTGTATTGGTGTTTTTCTTTCTGCCTTAATTCACTCTGTATAATAAGCTCCAGTTTCATCCACCTCATTGGAACCGATTCAGATGTATTTTTAATGGCTGAGTAATACTCCATTGTGCATGTGCACCACAGCTTTCTTATCCATTCGTCTGCAGATGGACATGTAGGTTACCTCCATGTCCTGGCTATTATAAACTGTGCTACAATAAACATTAGAGCACATGTGTCTCTTTCAATTCTGTTTTCCTCGGTGTGTATGCCCAGGAGTGTGATTGCTGGGTCCTATGGCAGCTCTATTTCCAGTTTTTGAAGGAAGCTCCACACTGTTCTTCATAGTGGTTGTGCTGTTTGCATTCCCACCAACAGTATAGGAGGGTTCCCTTTTCTCCACACCCCCTCCAGTATTTATTGCTTGTAGACTTTGGGATATAAGCCATTCGGACTGGCGCAAAATGGAACCTCATTGTGGTTATGATTTGCATTTCTCTGATTATAAATGATGTTGAGCATCTTTTCATGTGTTTGTTAGCCATCTGTATGAAGGAATAAACTTTTATAGTTTAGCTTTTATGGCAGTTTTACCTTGTTTTATAAAGAAACTAAATAATTACATCCTTTGACTTTAGTTACAGATCTACTATAATCCAAATTTCAAAAGAGGGTATCCTCAAATTTTAGTAAGAATAAAAAGACGAGTTTGGATTAAAAATGTGTCTGCAATATTTTCATTAGTTCGAGATTGCAAGAAGAAGCATGTTAAAGAAAGTGTCAACATAGATGATCATAACTCTGATTTTCTTCCTGAAACTAGTGGAGAGAGTACAATTTCAGCCTCCACCAGTTTAAGTGTGCCTTTCATAGAAAAGCCTCACACGAGTCAGATAGTCGCTAATACAAGAGCTCTAGCTCTGTGTGACTTACCTTCCCCATCATCAATATCAGTTAGCCAAACAGAACAGATTTTGGGAGATCAACCTGCTGTTTTAAATCAGTTGAGCATGTTTAAGTGGCACTCACATAGCAGCTACACTCAGGTAAATGGCCACTTTGAGGACTTGCCTACGACAACTAGATCGAATTCTCAGAACCACATCCTATCTCCATTACAGAGCAGTTATTCTAGACTGATGGTGGAGCCTTATAAGTTTCCAGATAGATATAGTGATATGTCAGCCCATGACAGTCCTTTCCGTGACCTACAAAAGAGAGGCAACTCATGGCCCTCAGTGCCAAAGATCACTTATATATCTGCCTCCTCTCTTTCAAGTCAACTCATCAAGAATCATCGTTATGTGAAAACCATATAATTAAAACGGACCTATCAAATAAATGTCAGATTATGGAGCCTAATGAAGATTGAAATTTTTGTTGGGAGATGTCAACAAATACCTACAATTCTTGTATTTGAACAATAAACTTACATGTTCATCTTCATAGTTTCATTTTCTTTTGTCAAACAACGAAGAGAAAAATGAGGCTTAGTTTAATGTCTGGCTATTTTACTGCACTGTTTTATAAAACCTTCAGGACAAGAAAACATTCATTATGCATCCTAGGTCAATGACACCTGATCTAATATTTGTAAGCAAGAAAATGAGAACAAAGGGAAAATAGGTAATGGATGTAACGTGATTTCTGAAATCATCCCTGCTGAAATGAACGGGTGTCTACATGAGGAGTGTATGGGTGAAGGAAGAGATACAAATAAAATCAAAGAAATGGAAATGCATAGTATGCATCTTAGTGCATTCACAGTTGCATTATATTGTATTAGATACTAGTAGAGTCTTAAAAGGGTGGACAGCAGGTTATCTTCAGTATAGAAATTCATTATGTACTTGAAAATATAAAATCATGATCATCAAAATCATGATCACCACTGTACTGTCACTGTGATACCAAAGAAAACATGACATAACCAGTGACTGGCCCATGGTCAGCACAAGATATGTATTTTACAAGTGATATTGTATAGGGTCATTTTTGTTCTGCTTTCCTTAAGTGAAAGCGAAAGTGAAGTAGCTCACTCGTGTCTGACGCTTTGCGACCCCTGTGGACTGTAGCCTACCATGCTCCTCCATCCATGGGATTCTCCAGGCAAAGATAATGGAGTGGGTTGCCATTTCCTTCTTCAGGGATCTTCCCGACCCAGGGATTAAACCCGGGTCTCCCACATTGCAGGCAGATGCTTTACTGTCTGAGCCACCAGGGAAGATGCTGTCCTTGAGGCACACCTTTATTTCCTGAAACCAAGATTCCACCCTATATTTCCTAATGCATGCTTAGATGTTGCTTATCTGTTCCCACAGAGACATAATAAATTCCTGGTGGTGATTGAAGCACATCAGTGTGATGAACACGTTCTGTGAAGACATGGTATCATTTTTCCTTAATAATTTCATTATCTTTCTCTTATACTGTGCTTCCGGAGCTACAATCTCTCAACCTAATTTCAGTCATGCTAAGCCCCTACTCACAATTTTGTCTCAATTCTTTCTTGGGGTTGGAAGGAACTGCCATTCAGGTCTTCCATGTGTTTTGGGTCTACTCTCTTTATGTATCTTTAACATCAGTTAAAATTAGAGCCTGCAAATGATACATTTTAAGTACTTACTAAGTTATCAATAAAGAAATGTCATAACAAATCAAATGCTATATACATGACTCAACATATTCCTATAACCGTCAGTTTTATCATTATTGGCCTTTCCTCTTTACTGATAACTTTTTCCAAGTTGATTAATATTTATTATATTTACACGAATGTTAAATGTGGGAATTCAAACTATAAAATGACTGTTGTTATCATGAAGTTTACAGTCTATAAGAACCCATTCTAAGAATGTAGTTTCAGGACCCAGTACCCTAAAATTCAATAGTAGTTGTGGAGACATGAATAAAAAAAAAGAATCATTATTTTAATAATCTAGAAAAGTCATGGAGTAAGCAGGGATCAATATCAATGGTTGATCCCTAATATACTTCACAACGAAATACTCTGAACAAAGTGTCTGCTTGTTGGACTATCCCGATATCATGAACACTACCTAGAAATCTTTGCAATATCAAATTTGGGGTCATTCCTTTAGATGTTGGTGGCAACATCAAGTCAGATCCCTGTTTTGGGATGGTTAACCACATAAGACCACATCAAGTTAAGTTGACCACTTTCATTCTTGCAGCTAATGAACAGTGAAATCTGTGGAATATCTGTGTAGATAAAGGAATGGTCAAAAAACACACTTTTTCTTTCACTGAAAAATTACATTCAAGGGGTGAGCATTTTGAAGCAATGGTAAGTGTTATTGAAATTGGTGTCCTTAGTTATGATTTCAAGCCCAAAGTTCAATGCTCTTGTTTTAGATTTCAGTATTTTTATGAAACTAAAAGACACTTACTCCTTGGAAGGAAAGTTATGATGAACCTAGATAGCATATACAAAGCAGAGACATTACTTTGCCAACCAAGGTCTGGCTAGTCAAGGCTATGGTTTTTCCAGTGGTCATGTATGGATGTGAGAGTTGGACTGTGAAGAAAGCTGATAGCCGAAGACTTGAAGCTTTTGAACTGTGGTGTTGGAGAAGACTCTTGAGAGTCCCGTGGACTGCAAGGAGATCAAACCAGTTCATTCTAAGGGAGATCAGTTCTGAGTGTTCATTGGAATGATTGGTGCTGAAGCTGAAACTCCAATACTTTGGCCACCTCGTGCGAAGAGTTGACTCACTGGAAAAGACTCTGATGCTGGGAGGGATGTGGGACAGGAGGAGAAGGGGAAGACAGAGAATGAGATGGCTAGATGGCATCACCGACTTGATGGAGATGAGTTTGAGTGAACTTCAGGTTTTGGTGATGGACAGGGAGGCCTGGTATGCTGTGATTCATGGGGTCGCAAAGGGTCAGACAGGAGTGAGCAACTGAACTGACAAACTGACTGACGATATAGTCCAATTTGCATCCTTTGAGAAATATCACCTTAAAGGTGATTCCATTTGCTATTTTATTGCCATGTACTGATTATTCGTTCTCAGTCCCTTTTACCTTCTTTTCATGTTCTGCTTTGACTGGCAGGTCCTTCTCATAAAGAACAGGAATAATCCACTTAGTCCTATGTGATAACTTGGAAAAGACATGGACAAGGACATTCAATTTATCATGTTGAAAAGCTACTGTTTTTGTTCCCTCCTGAAACAAAACAGTACTAACCTGTACTAACAGCATTAACCTGTACTTCAATTGTCCTACCAAAGGAAACCTGGTTATATGGTCCATTCCCTTTGTTATCAATTGCCATATGGCTTTAAAATATCAGTACCTGTCATTCTCCAAAGCTTATAGAGAAAATAGCTCAATACCTTAGGGAAGCATTATATATGAATTCAATTTCCTTTCCTTTATGTATTTAGTTTATGATTGGTGCCTAAAATTGTAAAACTGAAAACAAAAATTAAGTGAGGTAAATACAGAAGATTGGGGCAAAAATTAGAGCAATTGATGCGATAAAGTCAGGGGATGAAATTGGATACTTAAAATATAACAAGCAAATGTGTCACTGAAGGACATAAAGAGGTCAATATGACTTCAATATTGGTACACTAAAACTTTATTTTCATCAAATCACAGAATAGTTTTTCATGCAAATATTCTAAGATCCCATGGGATGTAGATCAGTGTTCTATATTTTGAAACATATTGGTTTAAAATGTCCCTAGAGTGAAATCATTTAACTACAAAATAACTTCCAACATTAAGCCTAGAAACAAATAACAGAGAACTCAGTGCATTTCATAGGTGTCCTTCACTGAGTACTTTGGTTTTCTTTTCCTTTCATAATTGTGTTTTGGGCATGTAAGATTGTGACTCTCCTTGTGTGTGTGTGTGTGTGTGTGTGTATGTGTGTGTGTCAGATTAAGAATGTGATTGTAAGTGTACGTCTGGGTTCTCTTTTGGACTTTTATATTAGAGATTTTGGCTGAAGAAACGGCTAATTCAATAGTATAAAGAGGTACAAACTAAAATGTCCATCCAAAGTCTGCTTTAGTATTTCAAAGTACAAGACAAATGGATGAGTCTCAGAGAGTGAAAGCATTTCGATAATAACCAAGCGACTACACCCTAAGATACTTAAAATCTACGGCACTGTCACAATCAGCCCACCAAAGTTTAGAGGGGCCTTTGAAGTCTGTGATGTCTGGCAATAACAAAAACACCCCCCTACTAATTTGGCAATACCAGAGAATCCAAGTAGATGTGTGGAGTTTCAACCAGGTTTTCTTATAATAGGATACTACAATCCTATTGGAGGTGGCGCACTCACCATTATGAATAGCATTCTTAGGGATCAAAGAAACTAATGATGAAATCTGTAATTCTGTTCCCACATGACAGAAGTGGTCTTCCTCCTTCACAAGGGTATCAGTTAAAATAGACAATTAAACAGAAGGAAGTGAAAACATGGCCCACACACTTCGTAGATAAAATCTTCAATATCCAAGCCCTACCACACTGATAAGATAATGACTATATATGAATTCTGGTTTCAGCTCTGTGTGGCAATCATCATATAATGGCACTGAAACATGTACATGATCATATATACAACGAATCTCCAGTCCAGGTTCGATGCATGATACAGGATGCTCAGGGCTGGTGTACTGGGATAAACCAGATGATTTGGTTGGGGAGGCAGGTGGGAGTGGGGTTCAAGATGCGGAACACATGTGCACCCGGGGCAGATTCATGTCAATGTATGCCAAAACCAATACAATAATGCAATTTAATTAGCCTCCAATTAAAATAAATAAATAAATGAAAAGAATGTATGAATATTTGAGATGCACTGATAGTGAAAATCGATTAAGGCAAAAATCTTGAGATCTGATTCAAAGAGGAAAACTGTGTACTCCCTGTCTTCTGTTTCATGGGACTTCAGATACATTCACACAGTTCGACAATTCTCAACCCTCATCTGAAGACAAAAACTATGACACTAAAAGAGGAATGGTCTATGTACAGAGAAGGCAAGTAGCAAAGTTTAAATGGATCCAGTCTCCTACCTACATCCATGCTCAGTAATATAACCCCTTGTAAGCTTTCCTAAGGGTAACTAGAATACACAAGTCAAAGATGCTTCGCCCACGATTACAGAGTTTGATTGAGAAGATATAAGCTTGCTTAACTCTCACCTCATCCTTAAGATCAAATATCAGCCTGTTAACACATCAGAAGATGGGCAGTTCTAGCAGACACTTACAGACAATACCTGCTTCTGCCTAAGACCAAGACTGTAGATCCAAGTGGCTGATGCAGTAAGGTTTCTGTCTCAGGATACCACATGACTCCGCAGGAGTTCTCCTTTTTTGGGAACCTCTCCAAAAACATTGTGAGATGTACTATGTGAGGGAGGAAAAGAAGTAAACTGACAAGAGCTTTGTTCTTTGAATATCACTTATCATCCCAGGTACAATGACAGGCTTACCATTCTCTCTGAACTATCTCCCAGCACTGCCAAGACTAATTTTTTGATGTAGCTCAGTCACTCACTCTTGTCTGATTCTTTGTGACTCCATGTACAGCAAGATCCCGGGGATCGCCTGCCCTTCAAATCTCCCAGAGCTTTCTCAAATCCTTGACCTTTGAGTCAGTGATGCTTTGCAATCATCTCGGCCTCTGCCCTTCCCTTCTTCTCCTGTGCCCAATCTTTCCCAGCATCGGTTTCTTCCCAGTGATTTTGCTCTAGGCCTCATGTGGCCGATATATTGGCTCTTCATGTTCAGTATCAGTCCTTCTGAGACAGTCAGAGACGGTTTCCTTCACACTTTTCTAGTTTGAACTCCATGCTCACCACGGAACTGTCACGTATCTTCTCCAGGCTTTGTTGCAAAACATCAATATTACGGCACTCAGTTCTTGTGGTTCTGCGTATTCCTCCACGTGTTCCGCCCGAGAATCAACTTTGACTAATCTGGTCTTTTTCAGTAATCTCTCAGCTTTTCAACGTGGTGTCTAGATTGGTCACAGCTTTTCATCAAAGTGTAAGTTCCTTTAAATTTCATGGCTGCAGTCAATTCGGCAGTGATATCGTGTGTCAAGAAAGGGAAACCTGTCACTAATTCAATTGTATCCCATCAATATATCTCAAATTGATGGGACCAAATTCCATGAGCTTATTTTTTGTGAGAGTTTGTTTTTATATTGAGTTTTAATCCAGCTTTTCCACTCTCCCCTTTCACCTTCGTCAGAAGGCTCTTTGCTTCCTGGTATATTTCAGCCATTTGTGTGTTGTCATCTTATAACTCAGGTTATTCATTCTTCTCACAGTAACTTTGTTTCCAACTTCAGATTCTTTCAGCAAGTTACTTTCCATGATGCACTCTGCACAAAAGTCAAATGAGCTGGGTGGCAATACATAGCCTTGATGTATTTCCTTCCCTATTATGTACCAGTTCATTGTTCCTTGTCCAATTCCAACTGTTGTGTCTTCACCTGCATGCACGTTTCCCAGGATACAGGTAAGGTGGTCCCGTATTCTTATCCCTTTAAGAATGTTCCACAATTTGTTATGACCCACGCAGTCAAAGGGCTTCCCTACTGGCTCAGATGCTAAAGCATCTTCCTGCAATTGGGCAGACACAGTTTTCATCACTGCGTCTAGAAGATGCCCAGGCAAAGGAGATGGTAGGCTACTGTCCATTGGGTCACAAAGAGTTAAACACACCTAAATAACCTCATTTTCACACGCAGTCTATGCTAGTTACAGAGACAATAAAGAAAATGTAGATAACTTTATGAAATCCCCTTGCTTTTACTATGATCCAAACTCCAATTAAGGTTTTCCTTAAGATTAAATGACTAACTACACCTCCCTGTTTTGCTTTGTTTTGTTCTGCACTTTTTTCCTCTGTCTCTCTCTTTTAAGCTATCATCTACCAATTGTCACATTCCTGGTCCCTTGGCATCTTCCTATACAAGAATTAAACTATGCCCATGCCACTCTCTGACCTTTGACACCGACTTAAAACAGTTAAGTTTCCAGAGCTGAAGTAAGGAATCTGTGCTCTGGGAAAATGTCAGGACAACTTGACAAATAGCTAGATATTTTCAGGGACTGACTTTTTGAACCCAATTCCTGTACCACCTCTCATCCTGGAAAGAGCTATAGTTCCTTAGTGAAGTGAAGTCACTCAGTCATGTCTGACTCTTTGCTACCCCATGGAGTATAGCCCACCAGGCTCCTCTGTCCATGTGATTTTCCAGGCAAGAATACTGAATTGGGTTGCCATTTCCTTCTCCAGGGGATCTTCCCAACCCAGGGATCGAACCCAGGTCTCCCTCATTGCAGGCAGATGCTTTCACCTCTGAGCCATTAATCAGATGACAATTCCTCATTAGCAGAAATTTCAAGAAAAATAAATGTGTCTATTTGAGTGTTCAAAATCAATGATTTAACAATTACGTAAATATGTATGTAACCTCCCATCAAACTGATTAATTCATGTCAGTTAAAGTTTGTTGTTTCACCGGCATGCATAAAGGAATTACAGAGCTTGCCTAGAAATAAGATCAGAATTTCTGATTTCGCAGAAAATAAGAGAACATTGAGTGCAACTCTCAATGGAGGCATGACAAATAATCCTTCTATCAAGACAACACTACCTCCAGATCATCAAATGGATATTAACAGAAGATCCTGCTCAATAGTGAGGTCTATATGGAAACTAGACATAACTGGGAAGAATGGAGGGAAGATGGGAGGAGGACGAGAGGAATAGAACCAAGCCTGTGTCTTGCAGTGGTAGATGGAGAATCAGGGAATAGATTGAGGATTCAAGCAAGCGACCTCACTAAACTTAAATTAATTTTGACTGAAAGGAAGCAAAGTGAAGAAGCTTATGAAATATAGTTTGCCTCTAGTGAAAATCAAACAGAGAATGTGTGGTGTGGTCCTGCATGCCCCAAATGGCAGGCCAGGTCAACTAGTGTACAAGGGCGTGGAAGATCAAGCATGGGCTTAGAAAGACAACTTGTGAGGGAACTGCTTGACTATGTGGAGATGGAATTATGCAACTGGGATGACAAACTGTGTAGAAAGGAATGCCTTTGAAAAATCCCAAACTGACAAAGAGTGGGACCTTAGTAGTCAGTCACACAGAGGATATGGTGACAGCATTGAATTTCCCCCTCGTGCCACATGCTGAGACTTACTATCAGGCAATAGAAAAAGACTAACTAGAACTATCACACATGCTTCTGCCACCACAGGCTAGAAAACTATCCCATGAGGGCCACAATTTTTCTGCCCATGGTTCTGGCTCCTCTGTAAAACTGACACCACCAGGGTTCCTACAGTCCCAGCAGCTTTACCTCTTGCTCCTGTGCTCACCAAGGCAGACCCAAGTGTTCCACAAGGGTCTTGGGGACAGCCTTCTCTGGTGACCACACGGAGAGGTTGTTATCAAACTACATCTGAGACTCAAGATCAGGGAAATGAAGGAAAAGAATTGAAAACTTTCCCACCAGCTGAGCAGGCCGCAGATTAAATACATGCAATCAACTCTGCAGATGCTTTCTCTATGGGATAAAAAAGGACAATAGATTTCCAACGAATGAAAATACCCAGGCTGTTGCAGCTCTCAGAACAAAGGAGCAATCCCAGTTTAGAGTCTGGCCTGTCCTTACTGAAGATCCAGACTTAAGTTCTGCCCACATTTGGTGAGTTTTCTAGAGAGGTGAATTTGTGCTGTGGCACATGTTCAGGACCAAAACCCAGGGACCCTAGGTAACATTCATTGTACTTCCGATGTTTTGCTATGATGCGTGGTGGTTCACTCTCTGTCTCACTTAAAAGCTTTCTTATTATCCTTGCTTATTTGGTGTTTTAAGATTGTTTATATTGGTATGTATCTATTGTGCATTTTCTTTTCCTGATTTCTGTGCCTTTTGTTGATGTTGTTTGATGTTTCTTTTCATTTTTGTTTTAATAAACATATATTTCCTTATTAATTGTGATTTTTTCTTATTCTGTGGGAAAGCTCTTATTATTTTGTCAGAGTTTTTTCCTTTATTCTTCAGGTGGCACTCTGCTCTGGTGTTGTTTTATGTCTTACAAGATATTTGCTTAGTTCTCTTGATTCTGTGTTCTTCCCTATTGTCATTACTGCTTCTATTATTTTACTTGTAGTTTGATTTTGATTTCTTACCATTTGTCTGTCTTCCTTTGTTCCCCTGTCTAATCTTTTACTATGTGATCTTGGTTCTCTGACTGGAAGTTGGTCCTGATCACCTAGGGCTTCAACAATGTATCATAGACCACCAGATAATTCCCAGCTCTAATGAATATTAATTGGTGAGAGTCTCTATGAAGGTCTCCATCTGAAACGAAGAACCATTCCACCCAAAAGCCTATGCTACCCAGAGATGCTGCCTCACACCACACAAAATGTAAGACAGAAACACAAGCCAAATCATTCCCAGATGGACTGTCTAAAATACAGTAAACCCATACACACCTGGAAAAGACCCTTCTGACACGGTCCCACCATGAGAGAGAGAAGCATCAGCTGTGGCTACAAGAATGTAGTTGCCAGTCCCTCCCCCTCCATGGACACACAAAACACTGGACCAAACTTATACATTCACGATACAGACTGGAAGCAAGTACTACCATCCTATACCCCGGGTAGGAAAGACTAGTTACATAATAAGCTAAGCAAATATGAAGACAGTAAAGTATTTTGCAGGCAAAGAAACAAGGTAAAAATACATATGTCATAATTAAAGAGGAAATAGATATTGTCACTGAAAAAAACATTGAGAGTAACGATAGGAAAGATGATCAAACCTCTCAGAAAATAAATGGAGATCATGCAAGAAACACTTACGAAGGTCATAGAACAACTAAACAACAAGAAATGGATGATAGCACAATAACTGCCATATGTTTACTGTAGGCTGTTCCATGCCTTTGTACAGCAGAAGCCAGAACAACATTGGGAAACAATTATCTTTCAATTTTTAAATGAAGTAGAAAAAGAAAACAAATTTAAAAAACAAGCAGACCTGACAATTCAGTTGATACTGAAGTAGATTTCACCCAAAACCCGCAGAGTGCAGTTTCTTCGCAAGGTCAAAAGAAATATTTCTAAATAAATAAAAACCTGGATCACCCGTCAGGACTTGGTAAATTTAAAATAATCAAAATTGTATCAGACTTTTTTTTTTTTAACCACAGTGTTATGATTTATATGTCATTCATGGGTGGGCGAGAAAAAAACAAACAAAGCATAAATAACAAAGGAAAAACTGAAAAGCATGAATACATTGAGGTTGATGTATACACCTCTTCATGGCCAAGAAATCATTGAAGAATCAGAGAGAAATATATATATGTGTGTGTGTGTGTGTGTGTGTGTGTGTGTGTGTGTGTGTGTAACAGTTCAGCTCAGTTGTTCATTGAGACCTCATGAATCAGAACATGCCAGGCCTCCCTGTCCATCACCAACTCGCAGAGTTCACTCAAACTCACGTCCATTGTGTCAGTGATGTTATCAAGACATCTCATTCTCTTCCTTCCCCTTCTCCTCCTGTCCCCAATTCCCAGCATCAGAGTCTTTTTCAGTGACTAAACTCTTTGCATGAGTTGGCCAAATTATTGGGGTTTTAGCTTCAGCATCAGTCCTTCCAATGAACAACCAGGATTGATCTCCTTTAGAATGGACTGATTGGAACTACGTGCAGTCCAAGGGATTCTCAAGAGTCTTCTCCAACACCACAATTCAAAAGCATCAATTCTTTGGCGATCAACTTTCTTCACAGTCCAACTCTCACATCTGTACATGACCACTGGAAAAACCATAGCCTTGACTAGACGGACCTTTTTTTGCAAAGAAATGTCTCTCATTCTATTATGCTATCTAGGTTGCTCATAACTTTCCTTCCAAGGAGTAAGCGTCTTTTAATTTCATAGCTGCAATCAGCATCTACAGTGATTTTGGAGACCCAAAAAATAAAGTCTGACACGGTCTCCACTCTTTCCCCATCTTTTTCCCAAGAAGTATATATTCATACAAACTAATGACAATTAAATTGTGATTGCATAAAACTCAATTTGCAGGTTAAAAACTAACTAAACTTTCAACTAAACCAATTAGAGAAAGAAGAATAAACACAAAACCAAAAATTGGTTTTGGGGAAAAAAAAACAAAACATAGAGGATAGAACTGGAAAAAAAAAAAAGATAAAAATTGTATCAAAGATCAATAATACTAAAAGGGGGCTCTTGGAGAGAATAAAGAAAATACATAAACCATGAGCCAGAGTCATCAACAAAAAAGGGAGAACACTCAAATCAATAAAATTATACATGAGAAAGGAGACATTATAACCAACAGCGCAGAAATATCAAAGGATCATGATAGATTACAACAAAGAGCTTTAAGCCAATAAAATGTAGAATCTGGAAGCCACAGACTACTTCTAAGGAAATCAACTAAGAGGAAACAGAAAATATGAACGCAACATTATAACCACTAATATTGATACTGCTATGAAAAATTTGTCAGCTAACAACATTCAAGGTCCAGATGATGTCACAGGTGTTTTATGAACCTTTAAGTTAAATGTTAACATATGGGTTTCTTAAACAGTTCCAAAATACTACAACGGTAGGAAACCCCACAAACTCGTCCTATCAGTACAGCATCACCTGAAAGCAAAGACAAAGTTAAGAAAGAAAAGGAAAATTATAGACCAGTATCACATAGACCAACTTAGAGGCAAACATCCTCAACAAAATAATCCCAAGAAGAATCCAACAACACATTAACAGTATCAAAAAGCTTTAATATTGAGGTTTTCCCCAGATATACAGATATTCTCCAATAGCTGCGTATCAATCCATGAGATACATCATAACAAATTTCAGGATTAAAACCATATGATCACCTCAGTTCAGTTCAGTTCAGTCTCTAAGTCTGTCTGACTGTCCATGACCCCATGAATCGCAGTACGCCAGACGTCCCTGTCCATCACCAACTCCCAGAGTTCACTCAACTCATGTCCATTGAGTCGGTGATGCCATCCAGCCATCTCATTCTCTGTCGTCCCCTTCTACTGCCCCCAGTCCCTCCCAGCATCAAAGTCTTTTCCAGTGAGTCAACACTTCCCATGAATTGGCCAAAGTGTTGGAGTTTCAGTTTTAGCATCAGTCCTTCTAATGAATAACCAGTACTGATTTCCTTTAGAATGGACTGGTTGGATCTCCATGCAGTCCAAGGGATTCTCAAGAGTCTTCTCCAACACCATAATTCAAAAGCATCAATTCTTTGGTGATCAGTTTTCTTCACAGTCCACCTCTCACATCTGTACATGACCACTGGAAAAAGCATAGGCTTCACTAGATGGAACTTTGTTGGCAAAGTAATGTCTCTGCTTTTTATTATGCCATCTAGGTTGGTCATAACTTTCCTTCCAAGGAGTAAGCATCTTTTAATTTCATGGCTGCAATCAGCATCCACAGTGATTTTGGAGCCCAAAACAATAAGTCTGACACGGTTTCCACTGTTTCCCCGTCTATTTTCCATGAAGTACATATTCATTTAAACTAATGACAATGAAATTGTGATTTCATAAAACACATGAAATAGGATAAAACACTAATTAAACGTACAACTAAAGCAATTAGAAGAATAAACACAAAACCAAAAATTGGTTTTGGGAAAAAAAAAAAAAAAAAACAGAATAGCGGGGGGGAGAAAAAAGAGATGAAAATAGTAGCAAAGATCAATAATACTAAAAGGGGGCTCTTGGAGAGAATAAAGAAAATACATAAAACATGAGCCAGAGCCATCAACAAAAATGGGAGAACACTCAAATCAATAAAGTCATACATCAGAAAGGACACATTATAACCAACAGCACAGAAATACCAAAAGATCATGATAGATTACTACAAAGAACTTTAAGCCAATAAAATGTAGAATCTGGAAACCACAGACTACTTCTTATGAACTCAGCTAAGAGGAACCAGCAAATTGGAACACAACATTACAAACACTAATATTGATACTGTTATGAAAAATTTGTCAGCTAACGACATTCAAGGTCCAGATGATGTCACAGGTGTTTTATGAACCTTTAAGTTAAATGTTAACATATGGGCTTCTTAAACATTTCCAAAATACTACAATGGTAGGAAACCCCACAAACTCATCCTACGAGTCAGCATCACCTGATAGCAAAGACAACGTTAACACAGAAAAGGAAAATTATAGACCAGTATCACATAGACAAATATAGAGGCAAACATCCTCAAGAAAATCATCCCAAGAAGATTCCATCAACACTTTTAAAGTATCGAACAGCTTTAATATTGAGGTTTTTCCCCAGATATGCAGACATTCTCTGGTAGCTGTGTGTTAATCCATGAGATGCATCATAACAAATTTCAGGATTAAAACCATATGATCACCTCAGTTCAGTTAAGTTTCTCAGTCTGTCTGACTCTTTGTGATCCCATGAATCACAGCACGCCAGGCCTCCCTGTCCATTACCAACTCCCGGAGTACACTCCACTCATGTCCATTGAGTCGGTGATGCCATCCAGCCATCTCATTCTCTGTCGTCCCCTTCTACTGCCCCCAATCCCTCCCAGCATCAAAGTCTTTTCCAGTGAGTCAGTACTTTGCAAGACGTGGTCAAAATATCGGAGTTTCAACTTTACCATCAATCCTTCCAATTAACACCCAGGACAGATCTCCTTACTGGTTGGATCACCTTGCAGTCCAAGGGACTCTCAAGAGTCTTCTCCAACACTACAATTCAAAAGAATCGATTCTTTGGCAATCAGCTTTCTTCACAGTACACCTCTCACATCTTGACATGACCACTGGAAAAACCATACCCTTGACTAGAAGGACCTTTGTTGGTAAAGTAGTCTCCACTCTTTTAAAATGCTATCTACGCTGGTGGTAACTTTCCTTCCAAGGAGTAAACTTCTTTAAATTTCATGCTGCGACCAGCATCTTCAGTG
Source organism: Moschus berezovskii (assembly GCF_049115385.1). Lineage (NCBI taxonomy): Eukaryota > Metazoa > Chordata > Mammalia > Artiodactyla > Moschidae > Moschus > Moschus berezovskii. Next base: position 55,536,267 of record NC_142489.1, read on the forward strand.
ATTCTGGAGCCCGAAAAATCTCTCATACTGTTTCCACTGTTTCCCCATCAATTTGCTATGAAGTGATGGGACCAGATGCCATGATTTTAGTTTTCTGAATGTTGAGCTTTAAGTCAACTTTTTCCCTCTCCTCTTACACTTTCCTCAAGAGGTGTTTTAGTTCCTCTTCACTTTCTGCCATAAGGGTGGTGTCATCTGCATATCTGCGGTTATTGGTATTTCTCCCAGCAATCTTGATTCCCGCTTCTGGTTCTTCATCCCAGCGTTCCTCATGATGTACACTGCATATAACTTAAATAATCAGCGTGACAATATACAGCCTTGACGTACTCCTTTTCCTATTTGGAACCAGTCTGTTCCATGTCCAGTTCTGTTGCTTCCTTACCTGCATATAGGTTTCTCAAGAGGCAGGTCAGGTGGTCTGGTATTCCCATCCCTTTCAGAATTTTCTAGCGTTTATTGTGATCCACGTAGTCAAAGACTTTGACATAGTCAGTAAAGCAGAAATCAATGTTTTTCTAGAACTCTCTTACTTTTTCCATGATCCAGCGGATGTTGGCAATTTGATCTCTGGTTCCCCTGCATTTTCTAAAACCAGCTTGAACATCTGGAAGTTCACCATTCATGCATGCTGAAGCCTGGCTTGTGAATTTTGAGTATGATATTGTTATTGTGTGAGATGAGTGCAACTGTGCGGTAGTTTGAGCATTCCTTGGCATTGGCTTTGTTTGGGTTTGGAATGAAAAGTGATCTTTACCAATCCTGTGTCCACTTCTGAGTTTTCCAAATTTGCTGACCTATTGAGGGCAGCACTTTCAAAGCATCATCGTTCAGGATTTGAAATAGCTTAACTGGAATTCCATCACCTCCAGTAGCTTTGTTCATAGTGATGCTTTCCAAGTCCCACTTGACTTCACCTTCCAAGAAATCTGGCTCTAGGTGATTGATCACACCATCGTGATTAACTTGATCTTTTTTGTACAGATCTTCTGCATATTTTTGCCACCTTTTTTTAATGATAACCTCAATAGAAAAAAAATAAAACTTTAATAAAATCCAACAAGCATGTGTGATAAAAAATCTTTCAGAAACTGAGTATAGCAAACATTACCTCAACATAGTAAAGGTATACAAATCCAAACAACTGTGAGGGATCATACACTATTCTGCATGGTAATCATCATAAAATCGACAGTAGGATCCTTCCTTGATGGTCCAGTGGCTAAGACACCATCAAATCAGGGGTTCCATGTTTGATCCCTGGTCATGGAACTAGACTCCATATGCAGCATTTAAAGCCTGGTGTAACCAAAATAATGAAGCAAATGTGTGTGTGTGTGTGTGTGTGTGTGATGTGTATATTTATATATACATATAAAATACAATTTAAAAATATAATACAAATATAATTAAAATATATAAGTAAAGTTAAAATAATATACAAATGTATAATATAAATATAAAATGCAAATATTTATATTATAAATTAACAATCATTTTATATATATACACTGGATAAGGGAATGGCAAACCACTTCAGTATACTTGCCTTGAGAACCCCAAGAATAAAATTAAAATAATATATAAATTTATAAATATAATATGTAAATATTTATATTATAAATTAACAAACATTAAATATATATATATGTACACACACACACGCACACACATAAACCTTAAAACAATGAATATAGGAGATGATGTGAAGGAAAGGGAACACTCTACAGTGTTTTTCAGATCAGTTCATTTCAGTTCAGTTGCTCAGTTGTGTCCGACTCTTTGTGACCCCGTGAATCACAGCACGCCACTCCTCCATGTCCATCACCAACTCCCACCAAGATAGAGCAGAGTATGAATATTCTTTAGAAAATTATTAATAAAACTACCATATGTCCAAAATCCCACTGTTTGACATATACACAGAAGAAGCCACCATTGGAAAAAGAAAAAACAAAAAACAAACAAACATGTGTATCCCAGTATCCACTGCAATACCATTTACGTTAAACAAGTTATGTAACAATCTAGGTGTCCATCTACAGATGAATGGATAAAGAAGTTATGGCACATCCTTAAGGTGAAACATTTCTCATCCTGATAGAGGAAAATCGTGGATTAGTTCTAGAGATATGGATGTATCTAGAGCCTATCATATAGAGTGAAGTAATTTAGAAACAGAAAGTCCAATATTGTAGATTAACGTATATATGTGGAATCTAGAAATCTGGATCTGAAGAATCTATCTGAAGAGTGGGAAAAGAAATGCATAGTTTAAGAACAGACTTGGACAAAGAAGTGTCAGTCGAGAGTGGCACAATTTGAGCAGGATGCTCTGACATATGTACAATACCAAGTATGAAGTAGTTAGCTGGTGAGAAGCTCCTCCTCAGGGATCTGGGGTGCTCTGGAGGAGTGGACTGTGGGGTACCAGAGCAGGCTCAAGAACAGGTGGGAGGGCTGCTCAAAAGGGAGGCTCATGTAAATATACTGATAGCCGATTTACATTGCGGTACAGCAGAAAGTAATAAACATTGTAAAGCTATTATTCTCCAATTTCAAACTGTTTATTAAATTGAAAAATGAGTCCGTCCTTGGCCAACTTGGGCAAGTGGCAAGAAATGCATCACAGCGTACATGTCAAGTAAAATATGTACCAGCGCATTTGTCAAGTAAAATCTGCACCAAGGACTGCTTTAGTATGTGTAGACAAACCATAAAGCAAAAACTTAAAATTCTGAGCTAAAATAGAATAAATTCAGATTCTAGACATAATATTCCTCACTTCATTTGATTCCCATTTTTTTCTTTTATGTTTTTTAATATTTTTAAAATTTATTTAATTGGAGGCTAATTACTTTACATTATTTTATTGGTTTCGCCCTATATTGACATGAATCTGCCCCGGGTGCACATGTGTTCCCCATCTTGAAAACCCCCCACCTTTCTTCTCATGACATCCCTCTGGTTAAACCCAGTACACCAGCCCCGAGTATCCTGCATCATGCATCGACCGTGGACTGGCGATTTGTTTCACATATGAAAATATACATGTTTCAATGCCATTCTCCGAAATCATCCCACCCTCACCCTCTCCCACAGAGGTTCTGGGTTGGATGCACATCTCTGGCCTGAGGCACTCAGGTTCAGGTACTTGGGTATTGCACAAACGTGCACACTTGATTGGGCCTGCGTTTTGTGCCCTTCCCTGATCTGAGCAGTTCAGGTGACCAGGTGTTTGGCTAGCACAGTCGCTGCGACTTATGACCTCTGTGGTCCCTTCTGCTGGGTGTTCTGAGTGTACAACCAGTGCACCTTCTCAGGCGTATGTCAACCAGCCAGAAACCCAAGAAGTCCTGGCCAGCAATGAAACCTGCCTGCATTTTGGAATCAGACGCTTTTCTGGGGACACGATTGCCCTCTTCTGGCTCTGACTGCTCTCCCCTGCATGTCTCAGCGGGGGACGGGTTTTCGCAGCTATCTAGTTCTGCTCAGTCCTTTGTTCTGTGAGCGGTTCTGGTGGAGTGTTAGGTTTGGGCTTTTTGCCTTTTCCTGGGGTAGCTATTCCACAGTCTGTTTTTCTATCTCCAGTTAGCTTTCAGATTGCCCTGAGGCATTCAGGCCGGGTCCTCAATGCAGCCTGCACATCCTTGCCCAGCCCCGACTTGCTGTTGGTGGATGCGGCTTCTGTGTTGCTTCTCTGCTAAGAGTTACCATTGGGCGAGTAATTTGTGGGTTTTGATTCTTTCTTTCTTTTTCCTCTCGGTTATGTTGCCCTCTGAGGTTCCAAGGCTCTCCACAGACTTACAAGTGAGAGTGCTTCCTGATGTTCAGAAACTTCTCTCTTTTTTATGCCTCCCTTCCTGGGATGGAGCTTCCATAACTACCTCTTTTGTCTCTCTTTTTATCTTATGTTTTTTCCCAACTCTTTAGCAGACAATGGGCTGCTTTTCTGGGTGCCTGATGTCCTCTGCCAGCATTCAGTTGTTTTGTGGAATTTGCTCAGTGTTCAAATGTTCTTTTGATGAATGTATTGGGGAGAAAGTGGTCTCCCAATCCTATTCCTCCACCATCTTCTTCCCTCCCTCCATTTGTTCTTTCTTAAAGTAAGGAAGGATTATCAGTTGATGTCACCAATTTATAGAAACATGAATTCCTTCATATTTTAGTACCTATTAGTAAGCCTCTGATATTCAGGACTATCCTAAGTAGGAAATTAGAAATGTAGTTTGAAAGTTGAGGTGCTGTACAAGGATCACTTATTTTAAAATCCTTCAATTTGTTCTACTGATTGGGAAAAATGCCCAGCCAAAAAGTTGAGAATTGTGTTTTCTTCAGCCAGACTTAATCCTGAGGGGGGCTCAGGATTGGGAACATATTTAATCCCATGGCATATTCATATCAATGAAGGGCAAAATCCACTACAATACTTTAATTATACCCCAACTAAAACAAATTTAAAAAAATGTTGTATAATAATATTGAATGCCATTTGTCTCAAAACATTTTTGCTTAAAAGACTTATTTGTCTACTATTAGTAGGGTTCCTTTATTGTTTACTGCTTGGATGTAATTTTACTTGCACACTAATTCTTTTACTTATTTTTATTTATAATTATTATTTTTTATTGGTCACTAATTACAATATTGTATTGGTTTTGCAGTACATTGACATGAACCCGCCCCCTCTGTACATGAGTTCCCCTACTTGAACCCCCCTCCTACATCTCTCCTCCCATTATACTCCCTCTGGCTCAACACCGTGCACCAGCCAAAATCTTCCTACATCCTGCTTCGAACCTGAACTGGTGATTCACTTCACATATGATAATATACATGATTCAATGCCATTCTCCCAAATCATCCCTCTCCCACAGAGTCCAAAGGACTGTTTTATACCTGTGTCTCTTTTGCTGTCTCGTGAATTGGACGACAGAGAATGAGATGGCTGAATGGATTCACTGACTCGATGGACATGAGTTTGAGTGAATTCCGGGAGTTGGTGATGGACAGGGAAGTATGGCGTGCTATGATTCATGGGGTCACAAAGAGTTGGACATGACTGAGCGACTGAACTGAACTGAAGGGAACTGATACAGGGTTATCGTTACCATATTTCAAAATTCCATATATATGCATGAGTACACTGTATTGGTGTTTTTGTTTCCGGCTTATTTCACTTTGTATAATAGGCTTCATTTTCATCCACCTCATTAGAACTGATTCAATTGTAATACTCCGTTGTGTATATGTACCAAAGCTTTATTATCCATTGGTCTGCAGATGGACATCTAGGTTACTTCCATGACCTGGCTATTATAAACCGCGCTGCAATGAACATTGGAATACATGTGTCTCTTTCAGTTTCAGTTCTGGTTTCTCAGTGTGTGTGCCCAGGAGTGGGACTGCTGGATCGTATGGCAGTTCTAATTCCAGTTTTTTAAGGAATCTCCACAATGTTCTCTACAATGGCTATATTAGTGTGCATTCCCACCAACAGTGTAACAGGGTTCCCTTTTCTCCAAACCCTTTCCAGCATTTATTGCTTGTAGACTTTTGGATAGCAGCCATTTTGACTGGTGTGCAAAGGTACTTCACTGTGATTTTAATTTGTATTTCTCTGATTATGAGGGATGTTGAGCATTTTTTCACTTGCTTCATAGCCATCTGTATGTCTTCTTTGGATAAATGTCTGTTTAGTTCCTTGGCCCATTTTTTGATTGAGTGTTTATTATTTTTTTTTCTGGAATTGAGCTACAGGAGCTCAATTTTGATTGAGCTGCTTGTATATTTTGGAGATTAATTCTTTTTCAGGTGTTTCAGTGGCTATTATTTTCTCCCATTCTGAAGGCTGTCTTTACATCTTGTTAATGGTTTCCTTTGTTGTGAAGAAGCTTTTAATTTTAATTCGGTCCCATTTGTTTATTTTGCTTTTAGTTCAAATATTCTGGGAGGTGAGTCATGGAGGATCCTGCTGTGATTTATGTCAGAGAGTGTTTTGCCTATGTTCTCCTCTAGGGTTTTATAGTTTCTGATCTTATATTTAGTTCTCTAAATCATTTTGTGTTTATTTTTGTGTACGGTGTTAGGAAGTGTTCCATATTTATTCTTTTACAACTGACTGACCAGTTTTCCCAGCACCACTTGTTAAAGAGACTGTCTTTTCTCCATTTTATATTCTTGCCTCCTTTATCCAAGATAAGGTGTCCATAGGTGCGTGGATTTATCTCTCAGCTTTCTATTTTGTTCCATTGATCTATATTTCTGTATTTATGCCAGTACCATACTGTCTTGATGACTGTGGCTTTGTAATAGAGCGTGAAGTCCAGCAGGTTGATTTCCTCAGTTCCATTCTATTTCAGGATTGCTTTGGCTTTTGAAGATTTTATTTGTATTTTCATACAAATTGTGAGATTATATGTTCTAGCTCTGTGAAAAATACAGTTAGTAGCTTGATAGGGATTGCATTCAATGTATAAATTACTTTAAACAGTATGCACATTTTCACAATATTTAACTTCTAATTCATGAAAACAGTATATTTCACCATCTATTAGTGTCCTATTTTGTTTTTTTCACCAGTGTCTTACAGTTTTCTATATATCAGTCTTCTGTTTCTTTAGGTGGATATGCAGGTCAGGAAGCAACAGTTAGACCTGTACATGGAACAACAGACTGGTTTCAAATAGGAAAAGGAGTAAGTCAATGCTGTATATTGTCACCCTGCTTATTTAACTTATAGGCAGAGTACATCATGAGGAATGCTAGGCTTTAAGAAGCACAAGCTGGAATCTAAATTGCTGGGAGAAATATCAATAACCTCAGATATGCAGATGACACCACCCTTATGGCAGAAAGTGAAGAGGAACAAAAAGGCCTGTTGATGAAAGTGAAAGAGGAGAGTGAAAATGTTGGCTTCAAGCTCAACATTCACAAAACGAATATCATGGCATGTGGTCCCATCACTTCATGGGAAATAGATGGGGAAACAGTGGAAACAGTGTCAGACTTCATTCTTTGGGGGGCTCCAAAATCACTGCGGATCCTGAATGCAGCCAGGTAATTAAAAGAGGCTTACTCCTTGGAAGGAAAGTTATGACCAGCCTAGATAGCATATTAAAAAGCAGAGACATTTCTTTACCAACCAAGGTCTGTCCAGTCAAGGCTATGGTTTTTCCCATTGTCATGTATGGATGTGAGAGTTGGACTGTGATAAAGCTGATCGCCAAAGAATTAATGCTTTTGAACTGTGGTGCCGGAGAAGATTCTTGAGGGCCACTTGGACTGCAAGGAGACCCAAGAGTCCATTCTAAAGGAGATCAATCCTGGGTGTTCATTGGAAGGACTGATGCTAAAGCTGAAACTCCAATACTTTGGCCACCTCACGCGATTAGTTGACTCACTGGAAAACAGTCTGATGCTGGGAGGGATTGGGGGTAGGAGAAGACGGGGACAACAGAGAATTAGATGGCTGGATGGCATCACCGACTCGATGGACATGAGTTTGAGTGAACTCTGGGAGTTGGTGATGGACAGGGAGGCCTGGAGTGCTGTGGTTCATGGGGTCGCAAAGAGTCAGACACGACTGAGCGACTGAACTGAACTGATCCCAAAGTATTTTATTCTTTATGTTGCAACAATGTATGGAATAGTTTCCTTAATTTATCTTTCTATTATATCATTATTAGTGAATAGGAATGCAAGGGATTTCTGTGTGTTGATTTTAAAATTTGCAACTTTACTTTATTCATTGATTAACCCTAGTGTTTTTCTGGTAGAGTCTTTAGGGATTTCTGTGTAGAGGGTCATGTCATTGGCGAACTGTGAGGGATTTACATCTTCTTTTCCAGTTTGGATTCCTTTTTATTCTTTTTCTGCTCTGACTGCTGTGGCCAAAACTTCCAGAACTATGTTGAATAGTAGTGGTGAGAGTGGGCACCCTGGTCTTGTTCTTGACTTTAGGGGAAATGATTTCAGTTTTTCACCATTGAGGATAATGTTTCCTGTGGGTTTGTCATATATAGCTTTAATTATGTTAAGATATGTCCCTTCTATTCCCACCTTCTAGAGGGATTTTATCATAAAGGGGTGTTGAATTTTGTCCAAGGCTTTCTCTGCATCTTTTGAGATAATCATATGGGTTTTTTTTTTTCCTTTTAGTTAATGTGCTGTATTAGATTGGTTGATTAGCGAATATTGAAGAATTCTTGCATTCCTGGGATAAAGCCCACTTGGTCATGATGTATGATCTTAATGTGTTATTCGATTCAGATTGCTAGAATTTTGTTAAGGAATTTTGCATCTATGTTCATGAGTTATATTGGCCTGTAGTTTTCTGTTTTTGTGGGATCTTTGCCAGGTTTTGTGATTATGGTGATGGTGGGCTCTAGAATGATTTTGGAAGTTTACCTTCATCAGCAATTTTTCTGGGAGAGTTCGAGTAGAATAGGTGTTAGCTCTTCTCTAAATTTTTGGTAGAATTCAGTTGTGAAGCCGTCTGGCCCTGGGCTTTTTTTTGCTGGAAGATTTCTAATTACAGCTTTTATTTCCATGCTTGTGATGGGTCTATTAAGATTTTCTATGTCTTCCTGGTTCAGTTTTGGAAGGTTGTACTTTTCTAAGAATTTGTCCATTTCTTCCAACTTGTCCATTTTATTGCCATATAATTGGTGATAGTAGTGTCTTATGATCCTTTGTATTTCTGTGTTGTCTGTTGTGATCTCTCCCATTTCTTTTCTAATTTAAATGATTTGGTTTTTTTTCTTGTTGTTTTTTGATGACTCTGGCTATTGGTTTGTCAATTTTATTTACCCTCTCAAAGAGCCAACTTTTGGCTTTGTTGATTTTTGCTATGGTCTCTTTAGTTTCTTTTGCATTTATTTCTGCCCTGTACTAACCCTGGGGTTCTTCATTTCTTCCTTTTCTATTTGCTTTAGGTGTAGAGTTATGTTATTTAGTTGACTTTTTTCTTATTTCTTGAGGTATTCCTTAGTGCTATGAACCTCTGCCTAGCACCACTTTTACAGTGTTCCATAAGTTTTGGGTTGCTGTGTTTTCATTTTCATTCGTTTCTATGCACATTTTGATTTCTTTTTTGATTTCTTCTATGATTTGTTGGTTATTCAGCAGTGTGTTTTTCAGCCTCCATATGTTGGCATTTTTAATAGTTTTTTTTCCTGTAATTGAGATCAAATCTTACTGCATTGTGGTCAGAAAAGATGCTTGGAATGATTTCAGTTTTGTTTCTTTTTTTATTTTTTTTATTTACCAAGCCTAGATTTATGGAGCAGGATGTGATCTATCCTGGAAAATGTTCCGTGTGTGCTTGAGAAAAAGGTGAAATTCATTGTTTGGGGGTGAAATGTCTTATAGATATCAATTAGGTCCAACTGGTCTATTGTATCATATAAAGTTTGTCTTTCCTTGTTAATTTTCTGTTTAGTTGATCTATCCATAGGTGTGAGTGGGCTATTAAAGTCTTCTACTATTATTGTATTGCTGTTAATTTCCCCTTTCATACTTGCTAGTAATTGTCTTACATATTGTGATGCTCCTATGTTGGGTGCATATATTTATAATTGCTATATCTTCTTCTTGGATTGATCCTTTGATCACTATGTAATGTCCTTGTTTGTTTCTTTTCACAGCCTTTGTTTTAAAGTCTATTTTTATCCGATATGAGTATTGCTACTCCTGCTTTGTTTAGGTCTCTATTTTAGTGGAATATCTTTTTCAAGCATTTCACTTTCAGTCTGTATGTGTCCCTTGATTTGAGGTGGGTCTCTTGAAGACAACATATATAGGGGTCTTGCTTTTGCATCCATTCAGCCAGCCTTTGTCTTTTGGTTGGGACATTCAACCCATTTACATTTAAAATAATTATTGATAAGTGTGACCCCGTTGCCATTTTCTTTACGTTTGGGGTTCGAGTTTATATACCGTTACTGTGTTTCCTGTCTAGAGAAGATCCTTTAGCATTTGTTGGAGAGCTGGCTTGGTGATGGTGAATTCTCTGTTTTTCCTTGTCTGTAAAGCTTTTGATTTCTCCTTCGTATTTGAATGAAATCCTTGATGGGTATAGTAACCTTGGCTGTAGGATATTTTATATCATCACTTTAAGTATGTCTTGCCATTCCCTCCTGGCCTGAAGAGTTTCTGTGGAAAGATAAGCTGCTATTTTTATGGGAAACCGTTGTGTGTTATTTGTTGGTTTTCCCTTGTGCTTTTAATATTTGTTCTTTGTGTTTGATCTTTGTTAGTTTGATTAATGTTTGTCTTGGAGTATTTCGCCTTGGGTTTATCGTGTTAGGGACTCTCTGTGTTTCTTGGAATTGTGTGATTATTTCCTTCCCCATTTAAGGAAGTTTTCAACTATTATCTCCTTAAGTATTCTCTCATGGCCTTTCTTTTTGTCTTTTCTTCTGGGACTTCTATGATTCCAATATTGGGGCATTTAATATTGTCCCAGAGGTCTCAGAGATGGTCCTCATTTATTTTCAATCTTTTTTCTTTTTTCCTCTCTGAATCATTTATTTCTACAATTCTGTCTTCTAGGTCACTTATCAACTGTTTTCTGACTCAGTTATTCTACTGTTGGTTCCCTCCAGACTCTATCTGATCTCATCCATTGCATTATTCCTTGTATATTGACTCTTTTCTATTTCTTCAAGATCCTTATTAAGCCTTTCTTGCATCTTCTCGATCCTTGTCTCCAGGTTATTTATCTGTAACTCCAGTTTGTTTTCAAGATTTTAAATCATTTTCACTATCAATATTCGAAATTCTTTATCAAGTAGATTCCCTATATCTTACTCTCTCTCTCTCTTTTTTTTTTGGTGCACATTTATCCTGTTCCTTTACTTTCTGGACATTTATCTGCCTCTTTGTCTTGCTTATCTTGCTCTGTTAGTGGTGCCATTTCCGTCTTCTGACAGTGTGTGGATTTTTCTTTATTGTGTAGTTTCATCGCTGTGTGTGGCCTTGGAAGGGTAGCATGTCAAGGTTGCCTGATTTGGGAAACTTGTGTCGGTGTTCTGCGCGGTGGAGTTGGAATTCTTCTCTCTGTAGTGCAATGAAGTGTCCAGTAATGAATTATGAGATGTCATTGAGGTTGGAGTGGCTTTGGGCAGCCTTTATATGGAAGATCAAGTCTATTCTCCTGTGTTGCTGGAGAATTAGCTTGGTATGTCTTTCTCTAGAACTTGTTGACCCTTGGGTGGTGCCTGGTTTCAGTGAAGGTGTGGAGGCATTTGATGAGCTCTTGTCAATCAATGTTACCTAGAACAGCAGTTCTCTGGTGTTCTCAGGATTTGGACTTAAGCCTCTGCCTTTGGTTTTCAGTCTTATTCTTGCACTAGGCTCAAGACTTCTCCATCAGTCTCTTCCAATTCAGTTCCTTCTGTTTAAGCTTCTTCTGTCTGATGGTTTCTTCGGTGTCTATTTCCTGTCCTGACACAAGGGCGGTGGTAGACACTTTTTTAAGCTCACCTGTTCGGTAGTACTGTGGGGAGGGAGGTAAGCTGCAGACAAATATCAGTGGCATCAGTGGGGAGTGCTTGAAGTGTCTTGGATACACTGGGTTTGCCCCCGCTCACGGCGTGTTTGCTGTCCAAGCCTACACTGCACAGGCTTTAGGTTACTCTGCCAGGAAGCGTCTGAGACCGGCACTGGGCTGGAGGTACATCCCTGGTCTAAGTCGCTCAGGTTCTGGTTCTCAGATACTCCGCAAAGGTGCAGACTTGGTTGGGCCTGCTTTTTGTGCCCTTGCCCGGTCTGAGCAGCTCAGGTGACCAGGTGTTTGGCCAGCACAGTCGCTGTGACTTATTGCCTCCCCCGTCATTGTTGCTTGGTTTTCCGGGCGTACAATCGGTGCACCCTCTCAGGCGGATATCGACCGGCCAGAACCCAAGAAGTCTTGGTGAGCAAAGAAGCCTGCTTACAGCTTGATATTGGATGCCTCTCTGGGGCCGAGATTGCTTGCTTCCAGCTCTGGCTGCCCTTCCCTGCCTGTCTCAGCGTGGGATGGTGGATGAGCTGACCTCAGCTGGCTAGCTCTGTTCAGTCCTTTGTTCTATGAGTAGGTCTGGCATTGCCTTAGCTTGGGGCATTTTGCCTTTCACGGGGTAGCTATCCCTCAGTCTGCTTAGCTATCTTAAGTTAGCTCCTACAGATTGCCCTCAGGGCTTTCAGGACCAGTCCTTACTCTAAGGGACCCAGCCCGTGCCTACCTTCCCAGCCCCCGCTTGCTAGTTGTGTGTGTGGGCGGCTGCGCTGCTTCTCCCCTGGAGTTACTGTTGAGCATGTAGTCTGTAGATTTTAATTACTTATTTATTTTTCCTCCACGTGATGTTGACCTCTGAGGTTCCAAGGATTGCCACAGATTCACTAGTGAGTGTTTCCAGGTGTTTGGAAACTTCTCTGATTTTTAAGCCTCCCATCCCTTGATGTACCTCCATCCCTCCCTCTTTTGCCTCTCTTTTTAGCTTTTATGTTATTTCTTACCTCTTTTCCAAGACAATGGGCTGCTTTTCTGGGTGCCTGATGTCCTCTACCAGCATTCAGAAGTTGCTTTGTGGGATTTACTCAGCGTTCAAATGTCATTTCGATGAATTTGTGACGGAGAAAGTTGTCTCCCCATCATATTCCTCCTCCATCTTCCTGTTTCCTCCCTCACACTAATATTTAAAATTTATTCAATTCTAAGCTTTGTTTCTTTCAGAGTCTACAGTTCCCATATTTTTAAAAAATTCATTAAACCATCTTCTATTATAACACCTTAGTTGTTATTTGTTACTACTTTCTTTAAGTATATTTAGAGTGATTTGTAGAAGTAACTCTAGAGATATTGAGTGTCATTTTTCAGTCAACAAGTTGTCTTCAACTGTTTTTTGACACCATGGACTGTTACACAACAGGCCTCTCTATCTTTCATTATCTTCCAGAGTTTGTTCAAATGCATACCCATTGTATTTCTGATACAATCCAACCATCTCATCCTATATTATTCCCTTCTTCTCCTATCATCAATCTTAAAAAGCATCATAGACTTTTCCAGTGAAGGGACACTTTGCATCAGCTGGCCAAAACTGAAGTTTCAACTTCATCATTAGGCCTTCAAATGAATACTTAGGGTTGATTTCCTTTAGGATGAATTGGTTTAATCTCCTTGCAGTCCAAGGGACCGCTAAGAGTCTATTTCTTGGGGATTCAATATCACTGCAGATGGTGATTACAGCCATGAAATTAAAAGACACTTTCTCCTTGGAAGGAAAGTTACAACCAACCTAGATATCATATTAAAAAGCAGGGGCATTCCTTTGTCAACAAAGGTCCATCTAGGCAAGGCTGTGGTTTACTCAGTGGTCATGTATGAATGTGAGAGTTGCACTGTAAGAATAGCTGAGAGACGAAAAATTGATGCTTTCTAACTGTGGTGTTGGAGAAGACTCTTGAGCGTGCCTTGGACCGCAAGAAGATCCAACCAATCCATCCTAAAGGAGATGAGCCCTGGGTGTGCATTGGAATGTCTCATGGTGAAGCTGAAACTCCAATAGTTTAGACTGCTGATGCTAAGAGCTGACTCATTGGAAAAGACCCTGATGCTGGGTAAGGTTGAGGGCAGGAGGAGAAGGGGATGGCAGAGGATGAGATGTGTGGATGGCATTGCCTATCAATGGACATGATTTGGGGTGGTCTCTGGGAGTTAGTGTTGGACAGGTAGTCCTGGTGTGCTGCGGTTCGTGGGGTCAAAAAGAGTTGGACACGACTGAGTGACTGAACTGAACTGAAGTATCTTCTGCAGCAGCACAGTTGAAAGCCATAGAATGTCCTTCTCTCAGTCTTCTTTATATCCCAGCTCCCACATCTGCACATGACTACTGGATAAACAACAGGGGTTTGTGAAGTGGAGGCCTTTGTTACCAAGGTGAATGTCTCTTCCAAATACCATGTTGAGGTTTGCATAGAGTTTTCTCCAAGAAGAAATTGTCTTTTACTTTGATGACAGCCCTTCACTAAAGTGGAAAGAATGTGGTCCACTGGAGAAGGGAATGGCAAACCACTTCAGTATTCTTGCCTTGAGAACCCAATTGAAACCATGAAAACAAATAGAAAGGACCCTGAAAGATGAACCATCGGTAGCTGCCCACTATGCTTCTAGAGGTCAGTGGATAAATAACTCCAGAAATAATGAAGCAATAGAGTGAAAACAAAATCTACAAACAGTTGTGAACGGGACTGGTGATAGAAGCAGGGTTTGATGCTGTAAAGAGCAATAATGCAAAAGGAATGTTAGGTTCATGAATCAAGGCAAATTGGAAGTGGTCAAACAGGAGATGGCAAGAGTGAACACTGACATCCTAGGAATCAGTGAACTAAGATGGACTGGAATGGGAGAATTTAACTCACATGACCATTATATCTATTACTGTGGGCAGGAATTCCTTTGAAGAAATGGAGTAGCCATCATAGTCAACAAAAGAGTCCAAAATGCAGTACTTGGGAGCAATGTCAAAAACGGCAGAATGAACTCTGTTCTTTTCCAAGGCAAATGATTCAATATCATGGTAATCAAAATCTATGCTCTGATCAGTAACATTGAAGAAGCTGAAGTTGAAAGTTCTGTGAAGACCTACAAGACCTTCTAAAACTAACAAATAAGAAGATGTCCTTTTCAGTATAGGGGACTGGAAAGCAGAAGTAGGAAGTCAAGAAACACCTAGAGTACCAGGCAAATTGGCTGTGGACTACAGAATGAAACAGGGCAAAAGCAAATAGAGTTCTGCCAAGAGAACACACGGGTCAAGCAAACACTCTCTTCCAACGACACAAGAGAAGACTCTACACATGGACATCACCAGATGGTCGACACTGAAATCAGATTGATTATGTTTTTGCAGCCAAAATAAAGAAGCTCTATACAGTCAGCAAAAACAAGACAGGAAGCAGACTGTGGCTCAGATCCTGAACTCCTTATTGCCAAATTCAGACAGAAGTTGACGAAACTGGAGGAAACCACTAGACCATTCAAGTATGACCTAAATCAAATCCCTTATGACACTACACTGGAAGTGCAAATTAGATTTAAGGGACTAGACTTGATTGACAGAGTGCCTGATGAACTATGGATGAGGGTACCTGACAGTGTACAGGAGACAGGGATCATGACCATCCCCAGGTAAAGAAATGCAAAAAAAAAAAAAAGAATGGCTTTCTGAGGAGGCCTTATAAATAGCTGTGAAAACAAGGGAAACAAAAAGCAAAAGAGAAAAGGAAAGATATATCCATTTGAATTCAAATTTCTAAAGAAAATCAAGAAGAGAAAAGAAAGCCTTTCTCAGGAATCAGTGCAAAAAAAGAAGGGAAACAATATAATGGTAAAGACGGGAGATCTCTTCAAGAACATTGGAGATCCCAAGAGAACATCTCATGCAAAGAAGGGCTCAATAAAGCACAGAAACGGTAGGGAAATAACTGAAGCAGAAACTATTAAGAAGCGGTGGTAAGAATACACAGAACTTTACAAAAAAGTTCTTCACGACCCAGATAATCACAAAGGAGTGATCACTCATTTAGAGCCACACATTTTGGAATGTGAAGTCAAGTGGGTCTTAGGAAGCATCACTACGAACTAAGCTAGTGTAGATGTTGGAATTTCAGTTGAGCTTCTTCAAATCCTGAAAGATGATGCTTTAAAAGTGCTGCACTCAATATGACAGCTATATGGAAAATTCAGCAGTGGCCACAACACTGGAAAAGGGCAATATGTTTTCAATCCCAAAGAAAGGCAATGCCATAGAATGTGCAACCTACCGCACAATTTCCCTCATCTCACACACTAGTAATAGTAAAATAATGCTCTATATTCTCCAAGCCAAGCTTCAGCAATACGTGAACTGTGAACATCCAGATTTTCAACCTGGTTTTAAAAACAACAGAGGAACCAGAGATCAAATTGCCAACATCTGATGGATCATCAAAAAAGGAAGAGAGCTCCAGAAAAGCATCTATGTCTTCTTTACTGACTATGCCAAGCCCCTGACTGCGTGGATCAGTATAAAATGTGGAAAATTGGAAAGAGATGGGAATACCGGACCACCTGACCTGCCTCTTGAGAAACCTATATACAGGTCACGAAGCAACAGAACTGCATATGGAACAACAGACTGGTTCCAAATAGGAAAAGGAGTAGGTCAAGGATGTATAGTATCACTCTCCTTATTTAACTTATATGCAGAGGACATCATGAGAAGTGCTGGGCTGGTGTAAGCACAAGCTGGAATCAAGTTTTCTGGGTGAAATATCAATAACCTCAGATATGCCGATGATACCTTTCAGCAGAAAATGAAAAATAACTAAAGAATCGCATGATGACATTGAAAGAGGATAGGGAAAAATTCGCTTAAATCTCAACATTCAGAAAACAAAGATCATGGTATCCAGTCCCATTGCTTCATGGCAAATAGGTGGGGAAACAGTGGAAACCGTTACTCACTGTTTCTTAGGCTCCAAGATTGCTGCAGAAGGTGATTGCCGCCATAAAACTAAAAGACGCTTACTCCTTGGAAGGAAAGTTATGACCAGCCTAGTCAGCATATCAAAAAGCAGAGGCATTACTTTGCCAACAAAGGTCCATATGGTTTCTCCAGTGGGCATGTATGGATATGAGAGTTGTACTATAAAGAAATCTGAGTGCTGAAGAATTGATGCTTTTGAACTGTGGTGTAGGTGAAGACTCTTGAGAGTTCCTTGGACTGCAGGGAGATCTACCAGTCCATCCTAATGGAGATCAGTCCTGGGTGTTCATTGGAGTGATTGATGTTGAAGATGAAATTGCAATACTTTGGACACCTGATGCGATGAAGTGACTCACTGGGGAATTTCCTGAGGCTGTGAAATATTGAGGTCAGGAAGAGAAAGTGACGACAGAGGATGAGATAATTGGATAGCATCACCAACTCAATGGACATGAGTTTGCATAAACTCAAGGAGTTGGTAATGGACAAGGAGGCCTGGTGTGCTGTGGTTAATGGGTCACAAAGAGTCAGATATGACAGAGTGATTGAAGTGAGCATTACATATAATTTAAATAAACAGAGTGACAATATGCAGCCTTATCATAATCCTTTCCCTAATTGGAAGCAGTCTGTTGTTTTCCATCCGGTTCTCACTGGTGCTTCTTGATCTGCATACAGATTTCCTAGGAGGCAGGTCGGGCGATCTGCTGTTGCTATCACTTTCAGAATTTTCCACCGTTTGTTGTGATCCACACAGTCAAAACCTTTGTTATAAACAATGAAGTAGAAGAATATGTTTATTTGTTTGTTTGTTCCTGGAACTGTCGTGTTATTTTCATGATCCCACAGATTTTGGATATTTGATTTGTGGTTCCTCTTACTGATAACATAAACACTGGACATACTGATTTATACCTGGAGCCCTGAGGGAAAATCAGTGCCACTTGCTCATGGTCATATTTCCCACCAACACGAAGGTGACACAAGAAATTCAGCATCATTAACGTTTCTATGAAGTTCTGGGAAATGAGTTCTTTAAAAACAAACAAGCAAACAGGCAAGAAAACAAAACTGAAACCCTTGAAAACTGACTGGGTCATATACAGAGATTTCTGTCCCACTTCTCTGAGCTCTACTTTGTCTATCTACCTATTTCTCCATCTTTAGCTGTTAAAAGGAAATAAAGAAGGGAAATTCTGTAATTTGTTTAACAAAAAATGAGCTTCACTGAATTATAAGGTAGGTCAGGTTTCGAGGTTTACCTTTTCCTTTAATTTGTATCTGCCTTGCTGTGATCATGAGAGTCCAAAATATTTTAACCATTTCTCAATCACAATGGTATCTTTGGAATTTCAGAAAGATTCACTGGAGCAAAGAGCCTGTATAATTTATTTTGTGTTGAAAGAGATGCAAGAAAATCATGGATAATATTTTTATTCATTGTATACATCTAACAGTAGAGTAGGAAATGGCCACAGAAAGCAACTATCTTGTCTGGTAAATCCCATGAGCAGAGGAGCCTGGCGTTCTACATTCCATTTCATTGCAGAGTTGGACAAGACTGAACATACAAACAAACATGTAACTTAGAGTCAGATGCAATTGTGTTCTATATATTATCTCATAGGACTTTCGGTCACTCACACTGAAGTGCTTAACATTTCTCTAAATTATCTCTGTGACTTTATTAAAGTCCACTGGCTGCTTCTTTACCTTCAAAAAAAGAGAAAAAGAAGAAGAAATAAATGAAAATGTATCCTATGTGGAGAGTCTTATGCTTCTTTTTCTCCATCCAAGATTTGAAACTTCTTTCCTAGTATATGAAATAAAGACACTGTTTTGACTTGATAGAAATGGGTCTACTGGGACGTTTCTTTCCTATTTGGGAATGATAAGCTCTAATTTAAGTTTTCCCTTGTCTAGACCAGTAAGGAGCACAACGGAAAGATCTGGCACTGAAAGGAAATGATAATCTTGATACCCATATATATCTCTTCCTTTCTAGAAACAGGCTGCTTTAGACATGGAACAGGTCTGTCGTAGAACAAAAGAACCCCAAGAACTTTGCACCTCACATATGCGTGGCTTTGTGTGCTGTCTTTCCCATGCTGTCTTATCATTTTTAAAGTCATATGTGAAAGGGCTTATTAGTTCCATCGTATTACCCACTTCTTTCCATAGCAAGAGTGAGCATATTCCTCATATTCTTTCCCACGAGTTACATGACCTTTACCAAGCATTTATTAGGAAGGCTGAGACTCCCTTTTCTGATGGCGTTCTCAGTGTTTGTGAAGTTTTCCAGGCCTTTTTAGCATATTTGTCTATTTCACACTTTAATGAGATTGATAAGAGGTCATGAGGGTTGTTCAGTTGCCTTCATGAGCAACAGATAAGTACTTATGGAGGTACCTGATGCTCAGGGGAACATGGAGATGACGTTAGGATGAAGAAAGGATGGGTTCCACAGTGACATATCTGAAGACCTCAGTCACAGTGGGTTAGACTACTCATTGCTACAGTAAAAAAAAAAAGTGGATGGCAAGGAAGTTGTAAGCATTCATCTCATGAGCCTAAGGCAGAAGTTTGAATGTCCGATTTAGATTTGAGATCAAGCTGATTCATCCCCACTAGGCTGGGTATCGATGAGTGGATAGAGTCAATGAGAGCTAGCTGAGAGGAAAAAAAAAAAAAAAAATATATATATATATATATATATATATATTTTTTTTTTTTTACTGTAATACAAGTGAACTACTTTCGTGGTTACTGAATTCTCATCAGAGCTTCCTCCACACTACTATATCAGTCAGCCATCTCATGGACTCGTCCATATGATAATATACATGTTTCAGTGTTTCATGCTTCAATGCTATTTTTTCCTAGTATCCCACCCTCGCCATATCCCACATAGTCCCAAATTCTTTTCTTTAAATAAGTGTTACTTTTATTGTCTCGCTTATGGCATCGTTGTTACTTCTTTCTAAATTTCATATATAAGGTTTCATATACTGTGTTGGTGTTTCTCTTTCTGGCTTGCTTCCCTCTGTATAATAGGCTGCAGTTTCATCCACCTCATAGCACTGACTCAAACATGTCCCTTTTTTAATAGCTGAATATTCCATTGTGTATATGACAGCATCATCCTTAACCATTGATCTTCGAACTGGACATCAAGGTTGTTTCAATTTCCAGCTATAGTAAAGAGTGCTGCAATGAACATTGGAGTACATATGTTTCATTGAATTCTAGTTGTCTTGGTCTGTATGCACTGGGTCATATTGTAATTCTATTTTCATTTATTATTATTATTATTTTTTTTTTTGTAAGGAATCTCCACACTGTCCTCCATAGTGCCCACACTAATGTGCCTTCCCACCAACAACGTAAGAAGGTTCCCTTTCTCCGCTCCTTTTTCAGCATTGCTGGATTGTAGAGTTTTTTGATGGTAGTTTTTGATGGTAGTTTTTTGGCCAGTGTGAAATGGTACCTCACTGTAGTATTGATTTGAGTTTCTCTGATAATGAGTGGTGTGGAGCAGATTTTCAGGTGTTTGTTAGACATCTGTATGTCTCCTTCTGAGAAATCTCTTCAGATCTTCATCCCACTTTTTGATTGGATTGCTTGTGTTTCTGGTATTGAACTGCATGAGCTGCTTGCATATTTTGGAGACTAATTTGATGTCAGTTAATTTTTTTACTATTATTTTCTCCCATTTGGAAGGCTGCCATTTCACCTTGCTTATTGTTTCCTTCATTGTGTAAAACTTTTAAGTTTAATGATGTCCCATGTTTGTTTTTGTTTTTATTTCTGTCACTCAGGAGGGTCACAGAGAATGATACTGTGATTTGTGTTAGAGTCTGTTCTGCCTATGTTTTTCTCTGAGAGTTGCATAGTTTCTAGACCTATGTTTAATCCATTTTAAGTGCATTGTTGTATAGGGTGGTAGAATGTTTTTTAGCACCACTCTTTTACAGTTGTTGACAATTTTCCCCAGCAGTGCTTTTTAAAGTGGTTGTCTCTCCTCCATTATATATTTTTGCCTCATTTGTCAAAGATAAAGTGTCCATATGTGTGTGGATATATCTCTGGGCTTTCTATATGGTTCCATTGATCTGTATTTTTGTCTTGTGCAGGTACGTTTCTTTCTCGATGACTGTAGCTCTGTAGTATAACCTGAAGTCAGGCAGGTTGATCCCACTATATCCATTCTTCTTTTTCAAGATTGTTTTGGCTATTAAAGGTTGAAATTGTTTGTTCTTGTTCTGTGGAAACGACAACAACAACAGCAATAACACTGGTAGATAGCGGTGAACCTATTGTGTTTTGGCTAGTGTACTCATTTTCACATATTGATTCTTCTGATCTAAGAACCTGACATATTTCTCTGTCTGTTTCTATTATCTTTATTTCTGCAGTGTTTTAGGTTTCAATATATAGATTCAGGTCTTTTGTTTCTTTAGGTAAATTTATTCCTAAGTACTTTATACTTCTCTTTGCAATGGAGAATGGGATTTTTCCCATTAAAATTCTGAAGCATTATCAGTTAATAGGTCAGCGAGTTCTTTAACAGTTTCCTTTCCCTGAGAACCTGGGTATGAACAGTAGGCTTCTTTTGAACTTGAAAGCTTATTTTCAAGAGGCAATGATATATGTCTTTTCAAGGTTTGCTGTAACAGCATGCCATAAAACAGGTAGCTTCAGTAAATGTTTTCTTATACTTGCAGGATCTAGCCAGTAATCAAAGGGTTACCAGATTTGCTTTCTTCTGAGGCGTCTTTTGGATGGTGACACATCATCACATGGCTTTGTCTTCACATATAAATGTCTCTGTGTTTTTTGTGTCTGCACTCCTTTCCTGATAAAAACCTTGTCCTGTATATCAAAATATCTACCTAAAAACCCATTTTCAAAAAGGTTCAGAAAGAAATTACACATTGCTCATAATTTTGACTCTGTACAAAGTACAGTAAGTTCAGTTCAGTCTCTCAGTCATGTCCGACATTTTTGACCCCGTGAGTCACAGCATGCCAGGCCTCCCCGTTCATCACCAACTCCTGGAGTTCACTCAAACTCATGTCCATCGAGTCGGTGATGCCATTGGCTTCAAAATACACATTTTGAGAGGACAACATTATTCTACAATATTGATTTTCTTCTTTTCACTTGTTACTGCTCTATACTAATCTGTCTCTGAGTGTTCACCCCACTAATCAGATCTACCCAATTGAGAATGCAGATTCTTAAGAAAAAGGGGTTCTTTGGGATTAATACAATTATAAACAAGACTCAGAGTTTCTTGCCAACCTCCATATCCTCTCCATAAAGGCATTAAGTAAAGAAAAAATTTATTTTGTATAAGTATTAAACCAAACTGTGATGCACGTATACAAACTACAAAATTGATGTAAAGTTAAAATACTATATTTTATATATGTATACTAGCAAAATATAATATATGTATACTAGCAAATCAGTTCATTACAGTATTTTCAAAGTTATAAGTATTCTTCAAATAGACCTGATTACATTTGTCACAGTAATTTGGTCCTTAATTAGCTTGATAATCGGGGTAGCCATCAGGTTTTGCTAAATTTTTTTTATTATTATCATTATTTTAAATGTATTTATTTTAATTGGAGGCTGATTACTTTACAATATTATATTGGTTTTGCCATACACTGACATGAATTCGCCTCGGGTGTACATATGTTCCCCATCTTGATCCCACATCCACCTCGCTCCCGATCCCATCCCTCTGGTTCATCCCAGTGCACCAGCTAATTTGTTTTATACTGGAAAATGATAAACTTCTCATGTACACATGAGAGAAAGTGGTTTTGAAATGAGGCACTCTCTCATCCACCTAACTGAGACATAAGATGCAACTGCTAATAAATACCTATTATTAGACTGTTATTTCCAAAGATTGGGGTTTAAATACTAGAGGTTTTCATTGCAGAGCAATGCAAGATGTGTGGCTTATGCCTTTAATTACAGAAAACTCCTCAGCTTTCAACATAGCTCACTTAGAGGAAAGGTAAGTGAGGGTTGTGATTAGGTGTTGCAAATATCTTGCTGTCAGATCCTGTTATTGAGGTAAGGTCACGGTCAGGTAATACTGTTTCTGTAAACCTGTACTGAAGCAAATATCAATCCGTAACCTAAAAGGAAATATCCAAAAATGTCTTTCATCATCCAACATCCTGGTTAAGAGGAGGGTTTCCCTCCGAAGGCTGGTTATCCTGTCTGGGCGCAGGCTAGATCTCAACGTCTGGTCTTGGTTCTCCAATCAGTGCCCAGTCCCAGCTGAAGGGAAAGCTGTCTGTTCTCCGTTTCCTTCTCTTTCCAAGGTTCTCATACATTGTCCAGTCATTTTAATGAGTGAGTCAAGTGCCCGAAACACAGTTGGCCCTCGGTATTCTCATACTATCAAAAAGGGGGCTGGGTGTCATAGACTGTTACCCCTACGGTTTGCCATAACCATTAGGTCATGGAGGTGAGCATCAGCCATGTTGGCTACTTCTTCGAACCCTGGTGAAGGCCAGTGAATGGCTCCTTCAAGGGATCTGGACCTCTGAAATACATAGCCTTTTGCCTTTCCTGAAGTTCTGCCTTTCATTACCAGGCCCTAGGTTAGAATGCCTAGAAGGTCCTGAGCAATGGGAGCAATATATATTCTACTACACACCACTGAGAGTGTGACTGTGGTTGGAGTTGTATTTCTAACTTCTCTAATAATCTTGAGCTAAGATCTGCAGATCTATGTCCGTCCTGTCTCTATTAGAACATCTTCCTTGAAGAAATATTTGACCTATGATACAAGTTGGTAACTTGAACAATCGTGCTCGATTTTGAATAAGCTCAGATAACAAGTTTCAACTCAACTTTCCTAAATTCACATGTTTTAACTAAAACCATCAGGTGATTAAATTTCTGTTACCTTGTAACTGAAATATTTCATTTACCATCATGTTCTCAACGACCAAAACATTGCAAATGGTGGAACAATTTATTTGTTCAGTGCTAGAGGTACAGTTGACTTGTAATATTGCTTTAAGAAATTTTATTTTATAAAAATTATATAATCTCTTATTTTTTGTAATATATCAAAATGAATGACACTTATGTGTACATAAATCCCTGAATTTTTAGACTTCCTTCACATTTAGGTCATCAGAGAGCACCAAGTAGAATTCTTTTATTTTCTTTACTCCTTTTTCATAATTTAGTTTAAAAAATTAAGTGGACGATAATCATAATCGAATATTGGGATGGTTTTTGTAATATACACATACTAATGACCCATAATTATACAAGGAGAAGGTCAATTAGCATTAAAGAAAGCCAGTGCCAAAGAATGTTCACACTACCACACAATTGCAATCATCTTACACATTAGCAAAATAATGATCGAAATTCTCCAGATCAGGCTTCAACAGTAAATCAACCATGAATTTCCAAGTGTTCAAGTTTGATTTTTGAAAGGCAGAGGAACCAGAAATCAATTTATCAACAGCTTTTGGATCAGCAACACAGGAAGAGAGTTCCAGAAGAAAAAATTCTACTTCTGCATCGTTGACTACACCAAACTTTTTACTACGGGTCACAACAAACTATGGAAAATTCCTCAAGAGATGATAATACCAGAGCACCTGACCTGCCTCCTGAAAAATCTGTATGCAGATAAAGACGCAAGTTAGAACTGGAAATGGAAAGACAATCTGAATCCAAAGGGAAAGGAGTACGTCAAGGCTGTATACGGATATGTTGTTTATGTAAATTATATGCAGATTACATCATGAGAAATGCCAGGTTGCATAAATACACCCTGAAATCAAGATAGCCAGGTGAAATATCAATAATCTCTTATCTGAAGATGGAACCAAGTTTATGGTAGAAAGGGAAGATGAACTAAAGAGCCCCTTGATGAAAGTGAAAGTGGAGAGTGAAATAGATGGCATAAAACTCAAAATTCAGAAAACAATGATCATGGCCACCGGTCCCATCACTTCATGGCAAATAGAAGGTGAAACAATGGAAAGAATGAGAGGTTTTTTTTTTTTTTTTTGGCCAGGGGTGGGGTTTGGGGAGTGGAGGTGTATTCAAAATCACAGCAGATTGAGAATGCAGACATAACATTAAAAGATGCTTTCTCTTTGGAAGAAAAATATGACCAAACTAGACAGAATATCTAACATCGGAGAGATTACTTTCCAAAATATTTCTGTCTAGTCAAAGTTATGGCTTTGCCAGTAGTCATGTATGGATGGGAGATTTGGACTATACAGAAAGCCAAAGAATTGATGCTTTTGAATTGTGATGATGGAGAAGTGGCTTAAGAGTGTTTTGGATGGTAAGGAGATCCAAGGAGTTCATCCTAAAGGAAATCAGTCCAGAACATTCATTGGAAGACCTGATGTTGCAGCTAAGACCCAATATTTTGGCCACATGGTGGGAAGAACTGATTCATTTTTAAAAGACCTTAATGCTGGGAAAAGTTTAAGGTGGGAGGATAACAGTAGACAGAAGAGGAGAAGATTGGAGAGCATCACCGACTTAATGAACATGAGTTTGAATAAACTCGATGAGTTGGTGATGGTCAGGGAGGACTGACATGCTGCAGTGCATAGGGTCACAAAGATTTGTCAATGACTGAGCAACTGAGCTGCACTGAACTGAGCGTGGCTCGACCCATCAGAACAAGAACCAGTTTCCCTTAGTCAGTCGTTCCCATCAGGAAGCTCCCATAAACTCTTGACGTTATCCATCAGAAGTTAGAACGAATGAAAACCATAATCTCAGAAAGCTTGCCAAATTGATCACATGGGATACAGCCTTGTCTAACTCACTCAATGAAACTATGTGCCATGCTTGTAGGGGCACCCAAGATGGATGGGTGATGGTAGTGGTTTCTGACAAATAGTGGTCCTTGGAGAAGGGAATGGAAAACCTCGTCAGTATTCCTGCCTGAAGAACTCCATGAGCAGCATGTAAAGGCAAAATATAGCATACTGAAAGACAAACTCCAAGGTTGGTAGCTGCCCAATATGATATGGGAGATCAGTGCAGAGGAAACTCTAAAAAGAATGACGCGATGGAGCCAAAGCCAAAACAGTACCCAGTTGCAGTTGTGACTAGTGATGGAAGAACACCCCGATGCTGTAAAGAGCAAGATTGCATAGGAACATTTAAAGTTAGGTCCATGAATCAAGGAAAATAGGAAGGGGTGAAAACGGCAACGTCAAGAGTGAACATTGACATTTTAGGGATCAGTGAACTAAAATGGACAGGAATGGATGAATTTAACTCAGATTACCATTATGTCTACTACAGTGGGAAAGAAACCCTCAGAAGAAACGGAGTAGCCATTATAGTAAACAAAAGAGTCTGGAATGTAGTATTTGGTGGCAATCTGAAAACCGACAGAATGATCTCTGTTTCTTTCCAAGGGAATCCATTCAATAGCACAGTAATCCAAGTCTGCCCTGACCAGTCATGCTGAAGTAGCTGAATTAGAACGATTCTACGAAGACCTACAAGACTTTCTAGAAGTAACAGACAAGAAAAATGACTTTTCCATCACAGGGAAAGGAATGCAAAAGTAGGAAGTCAAGAGATACCAGGGGTAACAGGCAAATTTGGCCTTAGATTACAAAATGAAGTCTTCCAAATGTTAACAAAGATTTGCCAAGAGAACACACTGCTAATGGCAAGCACCCTCCTCTGGGAACATGAGATAATACTACAAATATACCTCATCATATGGTTAATACTGAAGTCACATTGACTTTTTCTTCACAGCCAAAGATGCAGAAGATCTGTAGAGCCAGCAAAGAAAGACTAGGAGTGGACAGTGGCTCAGGATATGAATTCCTTATTGCCAAAGCAAGAGTTAAATTGAAGAAAGTAGGGAAAACCACTAGATCATTCAGGTATGTCCTACATGAAATCCCTTATGATTACACGGTGAAACTGACAAATAGATTCAAGGGATTAGATCTGATACAAAGAATGCCTGATGAACTATTGAGAGAGGATTGTGACATTGTACAATAGGCAGTGATCAAGACCCTCCTCAAGAAAAATACGTAAAGGCAAACTGGTTTGCTGAAGATGCCTTACAAATAGATGAGAAAATAAGCTAAATCAAAGGAAAAAATTAAAGATATAACAATCTGAATGCAAAGATCCAAGGAATTGGAAGGAGTTATAAGAAAGCCTTCTTCAGTGATTAATGGTAAGAAATAGAGGAAAATAATGGAATGGGAAAGACTAGAGACCTCTTCAAGAAACTTAGAGATACCAAGGAAGCATTTCATGCAGAGATGTTCAACATAAAGGACAGAAATTGCATGGACCTCAATGAAGCGGAAGATAGTAAGAAGAGGTGACAAAGTTACACAGAAGAACTATATTAACAGAATCTTCATGACCCAGATAACCGCGATAATGTTATCACTCACCTATAGCCAGTCCTCTTGGAATGTGAAGTCAAGCCATCCTTATGAAACTTCACTATGAACAAAACTAGTGGAACTGATGAAATTCCAGTGCAGCTATTTCATAGCCTGAAAAAATGATCATCTCTAAGTGCTGTACTCAGTATGAAAGGAATTTGGAAAACTAAGCCGTGGCCACAGGACAGGAAACATTCAGTTTTTATTCCATTCCAAAGAAAGGCAATTCCACAAACTGTTCCCACTGGGAAATAGATGGGGAAAGAGTGGAAACAGTGTCAGACTTTATTTCTTGCGCTCGAAAATCACTGTGGATGCTGATTGCAGCCATGAAATTAACAGACACTTACTCCTGGGAAGGAAAGTTATGACCAACCTTGATAGTATATTAAAAAGCAGAGGCATTACTTTGCCATCAAAGGTTCGTCTAGTCAAGGCTATGGTTTTTACAGTGGTCATGTATGGATGTGAGAGTTGGACTGTGAAGAAAGCTGATCTCCAAAGAATTGAATCTTTTGAACTGTGGTGTTGGAGAAGACTCTTGTGAGTCCCTTGGACTGCAAGGAGATCCAACCAGTCCATTCTAAAGGAGATCAATCCTGGGTGTTCATTGGAAGGACTGATGCTAAAGCTGAAACTGCAATACTTTGGCCACCTCATGCGACGACTTGACTCACTGGAAAAGACACGGATACTGGGAGGGATTGGGGCAGGAGGAGACGAGGACAACAGAGAATGAGATGGCAGGATGGCATCACCGACTCGATGGACATGAGTTTGAATGAACTCCGGGAATTTGTGATGGACAGAGAGTATTGGCTTCCTGTGATTCATGGGGTCGCAAATGTCAGACACGACTGAGAGACTGAACTGAACTGATACTTTTACATTGGAGAAGAAAATGGCAGCCCACTCCAGTATTCTTGCCTGGAGAATTCCAGGGACGGCGGAGCCTGGTGGACTGCCTTCTATGGGGTCGCACAGACTCGGACACGACTGAAGCAACTTAGCAGCAGTAGCATACTTTTACATGCAAATACAGTGATACCAGTATTACTCCATGATACTTGTATTTTTTATTTCACTCTGTGAAAATCTGGGTTCTATTTTTCTTATGTGAAATGTGGAATTCTCTATTACTCATGTATGAAAATCTGCATGGTGGTTTTCTGGCATTTAATGTGGAATTCTGTATATTTCCCATATGGAAATCTTGACACTGGTTCTCTGAAGATATGGAGAATCAGTATGGATTTGGAATGATCTCTCTTGCACAAATGAAATTAGGGCCCCACTGTTTCTTCATCAAGTTTAGAGTTTGTTGTATTTCTCAAATATATATCTAAACAGAATGTTGTCCATGAAATGTGCAATGCTCCTTATTGACTCTATTCAATCCTAGGTGACAATTCTCCACTTTGGAAGTTGCACACCTTTATATTTCATATTGGAGATGAGAATGCAAGCTTCCCGTGGAGAAATATGGAAATCTCTAAATTTGATACGAAGAACTGGTTTTTCAGCTACAGAAACATTTTCGTTCCCTGTTTGCTATGTTTCCCTGTGCCTCTGAACATTTGTGTTTACATGCGTGGGTAGACATGGCTGTGTTTGTATGTGTTTCTGTATGTGGCTGTGTGTCCAACTACAGCTGAAGTAGAAATTAAGGTGCGAGATCACGAGACATGCAGCAAGCAGAAGGAGGCATGAGGTGTCCACAGAGTGGGGAAGACTGGCCCATGCATCTCTGAGGTACTCCTGTTCAGCACAGGAATGAGGAAAGGACAGCCAGTGACAATTCAGGAAAGTGGGTCCACAAATCTGGGTTTACCTCAAAAGACATAAAGAAACTCACAGTTTGTGCCACGTTGATGTGTGTATTTCTACCAAGAAGCAGATGGGACGCTTTGAGAACTCACCCAGTGTAAATTCAATGGTGTGGGTATTTTAAAGCATAGCCTTTGGACCCTTTAGTCTATGGGAAGTGGGGTATCCTGTGGAAATGGTGAGCATGGCTATAACAGGTTCCGAGACTTTAAAGAGGTCAAGGTCCTTCCGAAACGAACAGAGACTGGAAGGAGGAGGAACAGAAAGATAGCCTACTGCACTGGAGAATTTTTACACATTAGAGGAAGGCCCTGGCCTACTGCTGTTTCAGACCCGTCCATCAGGCAGCATACTCCCTCTCTGATGTGGTCAATGATAGCATCATGTGAGACAAATGACATGATCATGTAGACTCCTTCATCGTGAAACCACAGGCATCCTCGGATACAGTGTGTGAGCATGCAATCCATCCAGGTGCTTCTTGCATAACTGGCAGTGTAGAAATGTGAAGAAAGTACAGCTATGGGGTATATGATTTTTCCCCTTTGCTAGTGTGTGCCTGTGAGGGAGAAAAGATGGCCAAGTCGAAGGGTGTTCACCTATCTTTTCCTGAGAGAGCTCCAAATTTGCAGCTTGCTACTGAATGTTGATGGACAAGACCCAGAGGCAGACCTGTCTTTCAGTGATTGAGTGTCTCCTGCAAAGGCATGGGTCAGCAGTGGCCTGACACGGGAGAGGGTCTCTGGCTGCTACAAACCTGCGTCATGCAGTTTATGGCATATGCACTCTTGGAGGAGTTTGCCATTCAATCCACAATAAAGCCAGCTACCAGACATCCACAAATTGAAAAATAATTATTCCGAAGAAAGTCTCGTACTGTTAAGGAAGTTCTAGGAGCACTGCACACTTTCTCACCTGGGGGTCTGGCAAAGGGATTGAGAACCCCAGAGGAAATTTGACTTTGGAGGTCAGTGGGATTTGATTACAGAACTTCCACAGAACTGAAGCAGACTGATGGAGGGCACAAACAAAACTTTGTATGAACCAGGAGACAAGAATAAGGAAAAGTGTCCCCACAATAGACTGAGCCAGATTTGCCTGTGAGTGTCAAGGAGTCTCCAGCAGAGGCGTGGGCAAAGAGTGGACTGCAGCAGGATGAGGGGCACTGAATACAACAGTGCTTGCATAAGCCCTTTTGAAGAAGATCACAATTACTTTCATTACTCATACCGGAGTTTATCCTCAGTTCAAACAACAGGGCTGGAACACAACAACCCGCACCCCACCCCCCTGCCACTGCAAACAGAAAATCGGATTAAAGATTTACTGAACATGGCCCCACCTATATAAAAACGACTCAGGTTCACTCACAGTCTGTCCCTCCCATCAGAAAACTTCTATAAGCCTTTTATGCTTATATATTAGAGGGCAGACAGAATGGAAACCACAATCACAGAAAACTAACCAAACTGATGAAGTGGATCACAGTTTTGTCTAATGCAATGAAACTATGAGTCACGCTATGTAGGACCATCCAGGATGGATGGGTCATGATGGAGGGTTCTGACAAAACGTGGGCCAGTGGGGAAGTGAATTGCAAATAGCTTCAGTATTTTGCCTTGAAACACCACAAACAGTATGGAAAGGCAAACAGATGGGACACTGAAAGATGTACTCCCCAGGGTGGTAGGTGCCAATGTGCTTCTGGAAATCAGTGGAGAAGTAACTCCAAAAATAAAGAAGAGATGAAGTCAGAGCAAAAACAATACCCAGCTGTGGTAGTGACTGGTGATGGAAGTAAAGCCTCACTCTGTACAGAACAATAGTGCACAGGAACTTAGAAAGTTAGGTCCATGACTCAAGTAAACTTGGAATTCGTCAAACAGGATATATCAATGGTGAACATCAAACTTTCAGGAATCAGTGAATTAAAATTGACTGGAATGGGCAAATTTAATTGAGATGACCATCTTATCTACTACGGTGGGCAAGAATTCCTAGAGAAGAAATGGTGTAGCACTCATAGTCAACAAAAGTGTGTGAAATACAGTTCTTGTGTGCATTCTTAAGAATAGCAGAAAGATCTCTGCTGATTCTCAAGGCACACTATGCAACAGCACAATAATCCAAATATAGGTCCTGACCAGCAATGTTCAAGTAGAAATTGAGCTGAAGGTCAGTGAGAAGCTGAAGTTGAGTGGTTCTATTTTTACCAACAGGATCTTCTAGAATTAACAGACAAACACACACATAAAGGTATAATTTGCATCATAGGGGACTGGAATGCAAAAGGAGGACATCAAGAGATACCTAGATTCACAGATAATTTTGGCCTTTAGGTACAAATTGAACCAGGACAATGTCTAACACAGTTTTGCCAAGACAAAGCACTGTCATAGGAAACTTTTTTCCAACAACAAATGAGACGACTTTACACATGCACACAGTTCAGTTCAGTTCAGTCGCTCAGTCATGTCCGATTCTCCGCGACCCCATGAATCACAGCACGCCAGGCCTCCCTGTCCATCACCAACTCCCGGAGTTCACTCAAACTCATGTCCACAGAGTCAGTGATGTCATCAAGCCATCTCATTCTTGGTCGTCCCCTTCTCTTCCCGCCCCCAACCTTTCCCAGCATCAGAGTCTTTTAAGAAGATGGTTAATACCGAAATGAAACTAATTATATGCTTTACAGCTGAAGATGGAGAAGCTCGATGTAGCCACCCAAAACAAAACTATGATCTGACTGTGGCTGAGATCATCAGCTCATACTGAAACATTTAGACTTATTTCAACAAAAGTAGGAAAATCCCTAGATCATTCAGGTTGACCTAAGTAAAAGCCCTTTTGATTATCATTGGAAATCTAATAGAGTTCCTGGAGAACTAAGGGCAGAGGTTCGTGATATTATACACGAGCAGCAATGAAGACTATCCCCAAGACAAAGAATTGCACAAAGGCAAAACGGTTTTCTGAAGACACCTTACACTAGCTGAGAAGAAGAAAAAAAGAAAAAGGAGAGAGAGAGAAGTGGAAGTAAAACGAGAATGGCAAAGATATACCTATTTGAATGTAGAATTTTGAAGAATAGCTAGGGCAGATAAAACCTTCCTTATTGATCAATGCCAAGAAATAGAGGTTAAAAATATAATCAGATAGACTAGAGGTCGCTTCAAGAAGTTTAAAGATACCATGGGAAGATTTCATGCAAAAAAGTGCACAATAAAGGTCAGCAATATTAGGGACCTAACAGAAGCAGGAACTATTAAAATGTGTCAAGAATACAGAGAACTCTACAAAGAAACTCTTCATGACCAGTTAACCAAGACGGTGTCATCACTCAACTAGATCCATGTCACGATCTTCGTAGACCCGGACCTGGTGAATGGAGTTAACAGAAAAGGATGCAGGCGACAGAAGTCTCAAGTGAAACAAGGGTACTTTTTTTTTGCAGAAATACATGCTTATATATCGTCAGTAAAATTATTATTCTGCCACCAAAAATAATGAAATTCCACCAGTTACAACAAGATGTTTAATCCTTTGAGACACTGAAGGGCATCCAGGCAGGTGTCCTCTCCCATGATCCCAGTCGTGAGAACTGCGTTCAGATCTGCTCATCCCTGTTTTGCAGGAACTAAGAATGAACAGAGAGTCCTTGAGAAATGGTACACAAGGGAAGAAAACATATTGGATCCCTTAAAGTTGAACGTCCCCTGACTATTCTCCCTGTTTTATTTTTTCATAATTGGGGGTGACTGCATATGCTTCTGTGAAAAAGGCACTGACCAATTGAGTTTGCCTGTTTAGTCTGAATATTTTAGTTGAAAGGCATTAGTATACTACAAATATAATCACCATGATAATTACCAGCATTATGGCTCCAGATCCAATACGATGTGTAATGCTTTGATGTCATCCTCAAGTGAGTAGCCCAAATAATTGATCAGCTAGCTGTTCAGCTAAGGTTTCTAAATTTTTGGAAAAGGATGGACTCTTAGAGGAGATTTCAAAGATTTTCTTTTGGAACAATTGTACATTTAAGGAAGCATTTTTATGAATATCTTGTAAATGAAATTTGCTTTGTTCGCAGTTGTAAGCACTATTGTTGAACCAAACAGGAGTAACGCAAAACTGTGTAGAAATCCAATTACATATTAATAATCTTTGCATTTTTAAATCTATTAATTGTTCTCTGACCAATTGGATGCCTGCTTTTAATTCTTGTATTTTATCCTGAACGTCCTCATCCGGCTGAGGCTGGGTGACCCACACAGTATCAACATCTTTAGTACAAATTTGAATAAAGTTTTGGGTGTGAACTGAGTTTTGTAAAGCAATGCCTGCAACTCTGGCAGTGATGCAAATGGCTATTAGTCCCAAAATGCCAAGAATTAGCCACTCAATAAATCACTTAGGTCGTTGGAGTAATTTAGAGAGTAACCAGGAGGCAAGTTCTACCATGGGACCTTCTTCCCAGGGCCGTCGGAGATCTACTTGTCAACCACAGACTGTACCGAGAACAAAGAATCAAAAGGGATTCATTTTTTTAGAGAGAAATAGAGGAATTTAGACAAGTATACAATTTACAATCTATACAAGTTACAGAACATAAAGTTTTATTAAATTGTGAGTTCCCTACGGCTATAACAAAAGGAAGGGGGATGAAAGCTTGTATAAAATATGAATGATTATAACGGAAGGACGACTTACTATGACAACGATTGGTCCCTGTGAGATATCAAGTCCATGTTCCAAGTATTTAAGTACGTACATCAAGTTTCCAGATGTCCCATTGTTCAGGTCCAATTCATTTATTGAGGATGATTCGAGAGCGAGGAGTTGCCATTTTGCTGTCAAGCCAGGCAAAGAGTCCTATGACATGGAAGTTTTCCATTGAAATGTTGGTAATCTTCCATTCTACTTGAGTAACATAATCACACATTATATTATTAAGATCATCTGAGCAGTTAGATAGCCACATTCTATGGGTTCCCCAATCAACAATGGTGTAAATGGCCAGAAAAATTAATTTCCATGATTTAGCTTGATATCTACCCCAGTAAACAGGAATATATGTAGAGTCCTTATACGTAAACCCTTTACATTTCAACTTTTGTCCTTTTCCGAAAGTTTGGGTAGTATTCACATGGTTTTCATAAAAGGACAGGGCAGGAAACAGTCCAAGCAATGAAAGGACATTCTTTTTTGGAGGCAGGATGTAAGCCCACTTTTGTTGACTAACATTAATACAGAATTCTGCTGGGACCATGCATAAAGGAAGGATTTCATAGCCTAGAGAAATGCTTATTAGTCTTCTATCTTGAGAGAGGGCACCTCAAATCTCCAAGGAGAATGCATATGTACTGTGTCATTAGTGGATATGATTGGTTCTGTATCTATCCATTCTACAACTTGCAATAAAGGAGCCCTAGGTAAATAAGTCTAATCAGTTCAGTTCAGTTCAGTCGCTCAGTTGTGGCCGACTCTATGCGACCCCATAAACCACAGAACGCCAGGCCTCCCTGTCCATCACCAACTCCCGGAGTATAGTCAAACTCAGTCCACAGAGTCGGTGATGCCATCCAGCCAACTCATTCTCTGTTGTCCCCTTCTCCTGGCGCCCCCAACCTTTCCCAGCAACAGAGTCTTTTCCAATGAGTCAGCTCGTCACATGAGGTGGCCAAAGTATTGCAGTTACAGGTTTAGCATCAGTCCTTCCAGTGAACACTCAGGATTGATCTCCTTTAGAATGGACTGGTTTGATCTCCTTGCAGTCCAAGGGACTCACAAGAGTCTTCTCCAACACCACAGTTCAAAAGCATCAATTCCTTGGTGATAGCTTTCTTCACAGTCCAACTCTCACATCCATACATTACCACGGGAAAAACCATAGCCTTGAATAGACGGACTTTGGTTGGCAAAGTAATGTCTCTGTATTTTAATATACTATCTATGTTGGTCATAACTTTTCTTCCAAGGAGTAAGCGTCTTTTAATTTCATGGCTGAAGTCAGCATCTGCAATGATTTTGGAGCCCCAAAAAATAAAGTCTGACACTGTTTCCACTGTTTTTCCATCTATTTCCCATGAAGTGATGGGACCAGATGCCATGATCTTTGTTTCCTGAATGTTGAGCTTCAAGCCAACATTTTCACTCTCCTTTTTCACTTTCATCAAGAGGCTTTTTAGTTCCTCTTCATTTTCTGTCATAAGGGTGCTGTCATCTGCATATTAGAGGTTACTGATATTTCTCCCAGAAAACTTGATTCCAGCTTGTGCTTCTTCAGGCCAGCGTTCCTCATGATGTACTCTGAATATAAGTTAAATAAGCAAGGTGACAATATACAGCCTTGACATACTCCTTTTCCTATTTGGAACCAGTCTGTTGTTCCATGTACAGTTCTGACTGTTGCTTCCTGACCTACCTACAGGTTTCTCAAGAGGCAGGTCAGGTGATCTGGTATTCCCATCTCTTTCAGAATGTTCCACAGTTTATTGTGATCCACACAGTCAAAGGCTGTGGCATTGTCAATGAAGCAGAAATAGATGTTTTTCTGGAACTCTCTTGCTTTCTCCATTATCCAGCGGATGTTGGCAATTTGATTTCTTGTGCCTCTGCCTTTTCTAAAACCTGCCTGAACATCTGTGAGTTTACGGTTCACATATTGCTGAAGCCTGGCTTGGAGAATTTTGAACATGACTTTACTAGCGTGTGAGATGAGTGCAATTGTGCTGTATTTTGAGCATTCTTTGGCATTCCCTTTTTTGGGATTGGAATGGAGACTAACCTTTTCCAGCCCTGTGGCCACTGCTGAGTTTTCCAAAATTGCTGGCATATTTAGTGCAGCTCTTTCACAGAATCGTCTTTCAAGATTTGAACTAGCTCAAGTGGAATTCCATCACCTCCACTAGCTTTGTTCATAGTGATGTTTCCTAAGGCCCACTTGACTTCACATTCCAAGTTGTCTGGCTCTAGGTCAGTGATCATGTTTTCATTACTATCTTGGTCATGAAGATCTTTTTTGTACAGTTGTTCTGTGTATTCTTGCCACCTCTTCTTAATATCTTCTGCTTCTGTTCGGTCCGTACCATTTCTGTCCTTTATCGCGCCCATCTTTGCATGAAATATTCCCTTGGAATCTAATTTTCTTGAAGAGCTCTCTTGTTTTTCCTATTCTGTTGTTTTTCTCTATTTCTTTGCATTGATCACTGAGGAAGGCTTTCTTATCTCTCCTTGCTATTCTTTGGACGTCTGCATTCAGATGCTTATATCTTTCCTTTTCTCCTTTGTTTTTCGCTTCTCTTCTGTTCACAGCTTTTGTAAGGCTTCCTCACACAGCCATTTCGCTTTTTTCCATTTCTTTTCCATGAGGATGGTTTCGGTCCCTGTCTCCTGTACAATGTCACGAACCTCCGTCCAGAGTTCATCAGGCACTCTATCTATCAGATCTAGTCCCTTAAATCTATTTCTCACTTCCACTGTATAATCATACGGGATTTGATTTAGGTTATATCTGAATGGTCTAGTGGTTTTCCCTATTTTCTTCATTTTAAGTCTGAATTTGGCAATAAGGAGTTCATGATCTGAGCCACAGTCAGCTCCTGGTCTTGTTTTTGCTAAATGTATAGACCTTCTCCATATTTCGCTGCAGAGAATATAATCAATCTGATTTCGGTGTTGACCATCCGGTGATGGCCATGTCTAGAGTCTTGTGTTGTGTTGTTGGAAGAGGGCGTTTGCTATGACCAGTGCATTCTCTTGACAAAACTCTATTATCCTTTCCCTGCTTCATTCCGTTCTCCAAGGCCAAATTTGCCTGTTATTCCAGGTGTTTCTTGACTTCCTCCTTTTCCATTCCAGTCCCCTATGAGGAAAAGGACATCTTTTTCGGGTGTTAGTTGTAAAAGGTCTTGTAGGTCTTCATAGAACTGTTGAACTTCGGCTTCTTCAGCGTTACTGGTTGGGGCATGGGGATGGATTACTGTAATATTGAATGGTTTGCCTTGGAAACGAACAGAAATCATTCTGTCATTTTTAAGATTGCATCCAAGAACTGCATTTCAGACTCTTTTGTTGACTATGATGGCTACTCCATTTCTTCTAAGGGATTGCTGCTCACAGTGGTAAATATAATGGTCATCTGAGTTAAATTCACCCATTCCAGTCCTTTTTAGTTCACTGATTCCTAGATTGTCTATGTTCACTCTTGCCATCTCCTGTTTGACCAGTTCCAATTTGCCTTGATTCATGGGCCTAACATTCCAGATTCCTATGCAATACTGCTCTTTACAGCACCGGACCTTGCTTCTATCACCAGTCACATTCACAACTGGGTATTGGTTTTGCTTTTGCTCCACCTCTTCTTTCCTTCTAGAGTTATTTCTGCACTGATCTCACGTAATATACTGGGCACCTACCGACCTGGGGAATTCCTCATTCAGTATCGTATCTTTTTGCCATTTGATACTGTTCATGGGGCCTAATAAGTGTGATTAATCAAGTCAGCTTCAGCGGGCAAAGCCAAAGCAAGCAAAGCAAGCGTAGCGACAAAAATATTCTCAGAATTCCAGGGCATTTCCTGTTCAAAAGCTAGATTTTCAGCGTGATTATTAAGAGTTTTTATCTGTCTCCGAGTATGGAGATCATTAGGTCAATGACGTGAAGTGTGGCATTTCTTGGAAATTTTTAAAGCCGCCATTGCTTATACTGGAATGTCCTACTCCCGGGGATTTCACCTTTTCCTCTCTATCTTAGCTCCTTTGGAGTGGATCTTCTGAAGCGGGAGCCAAATAACTTCGTTGGTCCATCTGGGAAATACAATCATGTCCCTTTCTCGCTAATATTAATTTTCCACATCCGTTGTTTAGTCATCCGTCTTGATACAAAACAGGCAGAGGAAGAAAAATGTCCTTCAGTTCCTAGAAATGGTTTTCTGCTTTTGTCACAATATCTCCTTGTGGTAAGTTTAAAACATTTAAAACAAACAGCTGTATTAGTGATAGTTATACGATTAGAGAATGCATTGCATTGGATTCTAGATAGCATATTAAAAAGCATAGACATTACTTTGCCAACAAAGGTCCGTCAAATCAAAGCTGTGTTTTTTTCAGTGGCCATGTATGGGTGTGAGAGTTGGACTGTGAAGAAAGCTGATAGCTGAAGAATTGATGCCTTTGAACTGTGATGTTGGAGAAAAGGCTTGAGAGTCTTTTGGATGGCAAGGAGATCCAAGCAGTCCATCCTAAAGGAGGTCAGTCCTGGGTGTTCATTGGAAGGACTGATGCTGAAGCTGAAACTACAATATTTGGCCACCTCATGCGAAGAGTTGATTCACTGGAAAAGACTCTGATGCTGGGAGGGATTGTAGGCAGGAGGAGAAGGGGATGACAGAGAATGAGATGGCTGGATGGCATCACAAACTCAATGGACATGGGTTTGAGTGAACCAGTGTACCCCTTTACAACATCGAAGGCAGACTACTGGAGGCTTTTTAGTAGTTGTATTTTTTTCTGTGTGTTTTTTAGGACAATCGGTTTTTTTTTTTTTTTTCAATAGCGCTTATCCCCACAAACAAGACACTCTTCATTCCCCTTTTTAAAGGAAGTAAACATTGCGTCAGCTAACGTTTTCATTTTCTGAGTTTCTGACCCTAAGTTACAACAGGAGAATTCCTAATCTCACAAATGAGAGTGATGGTTCTCTGACATTCCTGATTTTCATTCTCCATATACAAACAGATTTTCAAATTGCATTTTGGCCTCCTTTTCGACAGCACCACAGGAGAGAACAACTCCCAGTCTATCTAAAGAATAAAATAAAATTTCCAATATAAGATGCCATAATGTTTAGAAGTTCTTTAGCAAACGGAGAGGGAGGGCTGTGCATAGTTACAGCCTTTTTCATTTGTTGTTATGTGAGAAAAATCAACGCCTTTGTATTGAGGCATTAGTTACCCTTGAGCATTACCATTTCTTAACATAGAATAGAGAAAAAGATCATCAGCCTCAGAGACTCGAGTTTGCAAATCCAGTAAATCAGAAAGCCTTTGTCGTAAAAGAGAATGAGTGGAGCGTCTGTTTTCATAAATATGAGTGCATTTTAGGAGCTTATCATTGTCATATATCTATCTATCTATATCTATATATATATATATAGTTGGCTTTAGTGTAAAAGAGAGCATCAGGAGTATCAACATCAGATTCATCTTGTCCTCGAATTGGGGGACCTTCGGTTTCTTGTCCATTACAAGAGGAGGAGGAGCGCTTGGGACAGCCAGAACAGGGATGTTGGGAACGTTTTGAAAGATTGTATGTTGCTCTAATTGGGCTTTCTGTAAAGTCTCATCATCTAGCTTATATTCATATAATGAGCACGAGTTTGTTGACGAATATGGAGGTTGCAGTTAGAATTGCCTTGAAATGAAACTGTCACGGCTTTAATGAGGGTCCAAAAGGGTCAGAAATTTGTTGGACTATTTACTCCCCATCTTGTGGCTCGTTCAACATTTCCTTTAACCCGGTTTCAAATTTCTAAATCCAAAACTGCCTTCACCAGGGAACCAGGGATTCTATTCAGCCACTGTTTGGAGATGAACCTTTATCTGTTGATGTGAAACCAAATGTCGTTGAACCTTAAATAAATGATGAAGTAAAGTAGAAAGGTGGTGGGGATTTCCAGCCGTTTCTCTCATAACCCCGCACTTACTGACCTCCCCAGGACTTAACAGTCAACTCCGACTGCTTGCCAAGTGTGTTCACCATGTCCCTGTTCGGGCACCAGTTGTCACGGTCAGCGTAGACTGGGATCTGGGGACTGGAGTTGATGAGAAGGAAGCAGGGGACCCAAGTGTTGAGTGAAACAGGGTACTTTATTTGAAGAAACACATGCATATATATCTTCAGTAAAATGATTACTCAGCCATTAAAAACAATGAAATTTCACCAGTTGCAACAAAATGGATAGTCCTTTCCATACAAAGTCACTGAAGAGAGTCACCGAAGGGAGTCACTGAAGGGAATCCAAGTAGGTGACTTTTCCCATGATCTCAGTCCTGAGAATTGTGTGCAGCTCTGATCATTCCTGTTTTGCAGGAACTGATTAGGAACAGAGAGTTCTTGAGAAACAGCACACAAAGAAGACAATATATTGGATCCCTTATAAGTGAATGCATCCTGACAGACCCAGACATCCTGGAATGCAAAATCAAGTAGGCCTTAGGAAACATCAGCAAGGAAAAGCTGTTGGAAGTAGTGAATATCCAGTTGAGTTATGTGCAATTCTAACAGATGATGCTGTGAAAATGCTGCAATTTGCAGGCAAACTTGGAAAACTCAGCAGTGGCCAAAAAACTGGAAAAGATCAGTTCATTGCAATCCCAAAAAAGCCAATGCCAAAGACTGTTTGAACTAATGCACAATAGCACTCATCTCACACAGTCAGAAAATAATGCCTGAATTCTCCAAGGAAGGTTTCAACAAATGAAGAATTTCCAGAGGTTCAAGCTGGATTAGGTAAGGCAGAGCAACCAGAGACTAAATTGCCAACACCCATTGTTTGATTGAAAAGCAAGATAGTTCCAGAAAAACATCTATTTTTGCTTTAATGACTATGCCAAAGTCTTTGACTTGTGGAACATGAAAAACTGGAACATTCTTCAAGAGATGGGAATCCTAGGCCACCTGAACTGCTTCCTGAGAAATCTGTATGCAGGTCAAGGAG
The DNA here is from genome assembly GCF_049115385.1 of Moschus berezovskii. Classification (NCBI taxonomy): domain Eukaryota; kingdom Metazoa; phylum Chordata; class Mammalia; order Artiodactyla; family Moschidae; genus Moschus; species Moschus berezovskii. The sequence goes on from NC_142489.1 coordinate 55,576,786, forward strand.
CAACAGTACCATGGACTTGGAAAAATAAACTGGTTCCAGAGTTGGGGAAAGTGGTACCTCAAGGCTCTATATTGTCACCAGTTTATTCAAACGCAGACTATATCATGTGAAATGCCAGGCAGGATGAAGCACAAGCTGGAATCAAGTTTGCTGGGAGAATTGTCAATAATCCCAGATATGCAGATGATACCACTCTCATGGCAGAAAGTGAAGAGAAAGTAAAAAGCCTCTTGATGAAAGCGAAAGAGCAGATTTGAATAGGTGGTTTAAAACTGACCATTCAATAAATGAAGATCATGGCATCTGGTCCCACCACTTTATGGCAAATAGATGGGGAAACAGTGGAAACAGTGAGAGGCTTTGTTTCCTTGGGCTCCAAAATCACTGTAGATGATGACTGCAGCGCTGAAATTAAAAAACACTTACTCCTTGGAAGAAAATCTGTGACAAATATAGACTTTATTGAAAATCCACAGAAAATATTTTGCTAACAAATGGCCATCTAGTCAAATCTATGGTGTTTCCAGGAGTCATGTATGGCTGTGAATTTTGGACCATAAAGCTGAACACTGGAAAAACTGATATTTTTGAACTATAGTATTTAAGAAGACTCATTAGAGTCCTGCACTGCATGGAGATTAAACCAGTCAATCCTAAAGGAAATTGGTCATGAATATTCAATGCAAGGACGGATGCTGAAACTGAAAACTCAATATTTTGTACTGTTTTGTGAACAACTGACACTGTAAAAGACTCTGATCCTGGGAAAGATTGAAGACAGGAGAACTGGATGACAGAGAATCAGATGGTTGGACGGCATCATAATTTTCCAAAGAATAGCAAGAGAGATATTGAATCATCGCTTGATGGGGACGTGTGTTTGAGCAAGCTCTGGGAGTTTTATATGACCAGTGAAGACTGGCATGCTGTAGTTCATGGGGTCACAACGTGTCAGATAAATGAGGGACGGAAGTGAAGTGAACTGATTTGTGGTGGGCTGTTTGCATGAAGTAACCCTGGGACAGCGGGAGTATTGATGCCCATGGCAGCAGTTCAGGCTTAGGGACTAGGGAATAGCCGTCCTGATGAAGACGTCCCATTGCTGATGCCCAAAATCCTGACATGAACTCTTTCCTTACTTTTTGTATTATCCTTGGTTGTGGATAGCAAAGGAACAATGTGGGTCTGTCTGCACATGAGTGATGGTTCTCATAATCTCCTTGGAGTAGAATATCTGATATTGCCATGGTAATCTTTAAGGAGATATGCACCATGAGACATTCATAGGTACCCTTGATTTGAAGTGGGCAACCATGGATGTTCCCAAATCCAACCTTTAGCCGCATTTGTGGTATGCCAACTTCTCAGGTTAGCAGGGATCTTGAACTATAGGCAGATCTACCACATTCTGATGAGGGAAGCTGAAAGAGAGTGTTGACATTTAACAAGTTAGTGAGGCCTGGCCTGGAATCAAGCCCTCTTGGAGCATTTGGGAGAGGAATTCTGCTTTTTGCACAATGGAGGCATGAGCTGTGGGTCCAGGGAAGGCAGACTCCTCAGGGTGCAATCCGTGTGGGAGCTATGGGTATGAGTTGGCAGAAATAAAGTGTAGTGGTGACAAAAAGGGAGGCCACTGGACCTTTTTGACCTCACATTCAGTGCCTTGTTTCAGCAGAGGTCCTTTGGATCTGCATGCACCTTCTTCATGATATTGTTTCAGACACAGGCATGTCACATTTTCTTTGCCCTTTTGGAGGCCCAGACATCAGATTGGTCTTTCCAAGCTACAGGGAGACAACCTTTAGGGGAAAAATGGAAACAGTTGCAAACAGCATATTACACAGTTGGGAGAAGCAGGATCACCTTGATCAGAAGGTCTTGGGCCTGATTGGACACTGGGTCTGCCTCAAGAGCCCAGCATTGACTAGAAATGGTTTTGAGAGGTGTAGGCTGAGATTGGTAGTTTCAAGTCAGTGCAGTCCCAATCCACTTGCTATTTCTTGTGTCATTCCTTGAGTGAAAACACTTGAAATGGAATCATGCCAAAATGATTGCCACTGTGAAACAGTCAATGTGATGAGAGAATATATGACATGAGCACCCATCAATCAGCTGTTCATCACGGGCACTTCAAGCCCACCGAACGTCTTTCCAAGTCAGTCCTTCTCACGAGTAAACCCCCAAATTTATAATCTTCCAGAAAAAAGTGTAGAGATAGAACAGGACACTAACTCGAATGACAAGTTAGTGAAAGAAAACAACCAGAATATATAGAGGTACTTACCAAAGTCCATTACCCTGGAAAACAAAGCTATGACAGTTTGCATATTATCATATGCAAATGTGAAAGTTTCCTTTTAGGGTTGTATGTATGTATGTGTGTGTGCCCACCAGCAGAAATGTGCATATGAGCTGTCAGGACTGGCCTGACTGAGAGAAGGAAAATGAATACGGAAAAAATGAATAAACTTATGTAAACTACATTAACTGTGGGGCAGCCAAAACACTCACGCCAGGGAATCAAGCCCAGGGATGTCATCGAGAAAGGATGACATGCTGCTGGACCCTGGATCACTAAGCAGAAAGTAACAGCAGGAAGAAAACATTCAGGGCCATACAGGGAGATGAAAAGGAGCAAGAAACAGAATGGGCAAGATTACCAGGCTCAGAGATGGGGTATGCACAGCCCCTACAAAGAGTTTTCTGTCCTTCTCCAGTACAGCAGTATTCTTTCTCCCGCAGGACCAGGCACATGAGCACATCTTGCCGTTTTTGTAAGGTTTTAGAGACTGACTGCACTATAGCATAAGCAGCTGCTACCTGCAGAGTATGCCGCTTTGAAACATCCTTCTTTAAGGTCTTGGCAGAACGCCTGAGTTATCAGGACTCTGCAAAGCATGGCTTAGGATGATCCTCTAGCTACTCGCAGCCCTGCAGCCCTGGGGTGACGGGGTAGGGTGGCATGTGTTCTCACCAGGAAGCAGGATGAGAACAGAACCACTTTGAAATGGCCTCTGTACAGGAAATGAACAGATTTCAATTTCCCTGACAATGATGAATCAGGTCCCTTAGGCGGATGCTGACCATAGCATCTCTTATTTATAGATGCTTTATCTGTAAATCTCTTTATATCGAGAGAATTTCATCTCTAAAAATGAAGTTCTCTGTATGTCATATTACCTATCCATTTGCCAAATTGACTACTAGAAATATGGAATTCCTATTTTTCACATAAGCAAATCAGTGTCAATATTCATATCTGAAATATTAATTCTCTACACTTCACGTATGAATATTGCTAAAGATTTTCCCTCATGACATATAGAATTATCTGTATTTCACAGCTGATATTCAGGATTTTTTTTTCCTACAAGTAATGTGGAGTTCTCTCTCTTGAACTTGGCTATCTGGTTGCGGATTTTCCTACATGAACAATGGCAGTCTCTGCATTTCACTTCTTTACCATGAGCTACCAGGGAACTTGACCAGTTGTAGGAAGACCTTCAGGGCCTTCTAGAATTAATAATGAAAAAAAAAAAAAGATGTCCATTTCATCATATGGTTCTGGAACGTAAAAACAGGAAGTCAAAGATACATGGAGTAACAGGCATATTTGGCTGTGGTGTTCAAAAAGAGGTGGGGCAAACAATAACAATGCTTTGGCAAATAGAAAGGGTAAAAATGGAAAGAGTGACAGTTTTCTAGGGCTCTAATATGACTGGAAACAGTGATTACAGCCATGAATATAAAAGACATCTTCTTCTGGGAAGAAATGTTAGGAGAAACCTAGACACAGGTACTGAAAAGAAGAGATATCTCTTTGCCAACAAAGATCCACATAGTCAGGACGATGGTTTTACTAGTACACATGTACGGATGTGCTAGTATCACTAGAAAGAAGGGTGAGTGCCAAAGAATTGAGGCATTGCAACTGTGGTGATGAACATGGCTCTTGAGAGAAACTTGGGCAGGAAGGAGACCAACCCCCTCAATTCTAAAAGAAACTAACCCTAAATATTCATTGGAAGGGCTGATGCTGATGCTGAAGTTCTAATACTTTGGCTACCTGGTATGAAGAAGTGATTCAGGGGAAAAAAACATGATGTTCTGCCTTGTCTTTAAAAAAAGCAAAAGAAAATCATTGGCTCAATGTGGGTAGATGGAAGGCAGGAGAAGTTTGGGGCGACAGAGGGTGAGATGGTTGGACAGCATCACTTGACTCAATGAACATGAGTCTCAGCAAAGTGTTGGAGGCAGTAAAGGATAGGGAGGCCTGCAGTGATACAGTCCACAGTGTTGCAAAGAGTTGGACATGACTGAGTGACTGAATGTCAACAACTTTATTTCACATATATCAATCAAGATGATATTTTTCAACGTGGAACTTGGAATTTTCTATATGTCCACAGAAAAATTAAATATTCCTACATGAAATAAGGAATTTTCTCTGTTTCATTAATGAAATCTGCATGCAGAACTTCCCTCTGAAACTATAAGAGTTTCAATATTTCATGCATCAAAATCAGAATAAAAATACACTGACAAGAAATATGGATTGGAAAAATGACATGAAATATTTTACATTTCAAATATGAAAATCTAGGGGTACATTTTCTAATATCAGAACACCTGACCTGCCTCTTGAGAAACCTGTATGCAGGTCAGGAAGCAACTGTTAGAACTGGACATGGAACCACAGACTGGTTCTAAATAGGAAAAGGAGTATGTCAAAGTTCTATATTGTCACCCTGCTTATTTAACTTATATGCAGAGTGCATCATGAGGAACGCTGGGCTGGAAGAAGCACAAGCTGCAATCAAGATTTCTGGGAGAAATATCAATAAACTCAGATATGCAGATGACACCAACATTATGGCAGAAAGTGAAGAGGAACTCAAAAGCCTCTTGATGAAAGTGAAAGAGGAGAGTGAAAAGGTTGGCTTGAAGCTCAATATTCAGAAAACAAAGATCATGGTATCTGGTCCCATCACTTCATGTGAAATAGATGGGAAAACAGTGGAATCAGTGTCAGACTTTATTTTGGGGGGCTCCAAAATCGCTGTAGATGCTGATTGCAGCCATGAAATTAAAAGACACTTACTCCTTGGAAGGAAATTTATGACCAACCTCGATAGCATATTAAAAAGCAGAGACATTACTTTGCCAACCAAAGTCCATCTAGTCAAGGCTATGTTTTTTCCAGTGTTTATGTATGGATGTGAGAGTTGGACTATGAAGAAAGCTGATCGCTGAAGAATGGATGCTTTTGAACTGTGGTGCTGGAGAAGACTCTTGTGAGTCCCTTGGACTGCAAGGAGATCCAACCAGTCCATTTTAAAGGAGATTAATCCTGAGTGTTCATTGTAGGGACTGATGCTAAAGCTGAAATTCCAATACTTTGGCCACCTCATGCGAAGTGTTGACTCACTGGAAAAGACTCTGATGCTGGGAAATATTAGGGGCAGGAGAAGAAAGGGACGACAGAGTGTGAGATGGCTGGATGGTATCATCGACTTGATGGACATGAGTTTGAGTGAACTCCGGGAGTTGGTGATGGACAGGGAGGCCTGGTGTGCTGTGATTCATGGGGTCACAAAGAGTCGGACACGACTGAGCAATTGAACTGAACTGATGGATGCACTTTCGATTTTATGTTTCATATATTGAAATCTAGCATTACATGAAAGACGAAATTCTCAGTAACACATATGAAACTCTACATGCAGATTTTATTACATGAAATATGAAATTCCATATTTCACATATGAAAATCTGGGGATATCTGTATATCATATGAAAGTATGCACACAGAACATTTGGCATGAAATATGAAAATATTGACATGCAATTATCTTAATGTATTTCAGTTCAGTTAGATTCAGTTCAGTCTCTCAGTCACGTCCGACTCTTTGCAACACATGAATCACAGCAGGCCAGGCTTCCCTGTCCATCACCACCTCCCAGAGTTCAATTACAAAATGTAATTATAATGTAATTTTCATATTTCTCATTTGAAAATCTATGTGTGGCTTTCATTCATGAATACAGAATGCTGCGGATTTCATATTTGAAAAACGACATTCATTTTGCTAAAGAAATACAGAAACTTCTATCTGATTTGAGAAAATATGATTTTCATTCTGAGCTATAAAATTGCCTATATTCCACCGTAAAGTTCTTCCAACATGAAATATGGAATTCAGTATATTTCTCTTTGAAAATATGAGGATTGATTTGCTCATATGAATACAGAGCCTCTGTTATTAATATTTGAAAACGTGTGTCAGAACTTTCACACATAAAACTGGAATTGTCTGTGATACAGAAATTAAGATCTGGGACAAGCAATCAAATATGGGATCAATTTATTTCTTGTTTCACTGTCTGGTCCCTGATTTCCCTATTGAAATTTACATTTCTCTGGATTGCTCTCATAAAAGTCCATGTGAAGATTTCACAACATGAAATACGTAATATTTTTTATTTTTATTTCACTAAATTTAATTAGAGCCTGATTACTTTATATTAAGAAAAATACATAAAGCAGTAAAAAAAATAAATATGTAATCAACTATGTTTCACACCTGAAAATCTGGGTGCCATATTTCTACATGAAAATATGTACATTACTATAGTAACAATTGGATTTCTAGATTTTGGATTTCCCACATGCACTATGAAAATCTGTATATTTCACATACGAAAAAGTGGATGTCATTTTCCCTGCATGAAATATGGAATCATCCCTATTTCTCATTTGAAAATTTGAGCGAAAGATTTCTCACATGGAATAAGGAATCTCTGTAATTCATTCAGGAAAATATGGGTGCAGATAGTCTCATGTGCATTTTGGAATCCTCTAAATCTCACATATAAAATCAAGGCACATACTTTCCTACATGAAATATGGTATTATTTATATTTCATATTTCACCATTTATGAAATATCTCTAGCTGATATATGGAATTCTCTATATCCCACAATTTGGATCTGCAAGCAGATTTACCTGCGTGCAATATGGAATACTCTATATTTCACATTTGAAATCTGTCCACACATTATCTACATGATATATAACATACTTTCCATATCACATACAAAAATATCTGCTGAAATTTTCCTAGATGAAGACTGACATTTATGTACATCACATATGAAAAACCATTTCCACATGAAATGTAGGATTCTGTACATTTCAGACACCAAAATCAGTTCAGGCATAGTCCTACATAAAATATGGAATTCTGTATATTTCACATCTGAAAAAAATAATGGTGACAATTTTACTCAATTAAATATCAAACTGTATATGTTACATATGAAAATCTTGATGCTGATTTTAGTATACAATACAGTGAATTTTCTGGCATTTCTCATTATAAGCATCCTGATGCTACTTTTCTTACCCGAAACGTGGATTTCTCTATATATCATATATGAAAATCTGGGTGGTAATTTTCTTAGATGAAACATGGCATTAATTATATTTCACATATGAAGAACTTGGCTTTGTTTCTCTCTCTTTTTTATACATGTTTTATCATATTCTTTTTTATTTTCATTTTTAATTTTAGTCAGTTCAGTTCAGTCGTTCAGTCATGTCCCACCCTGCAACCCGATGAATCACAGCACACCAGGCCTCACTGTCCATCACCAATTCCTGGAATTCACACAAACTCACGTCCATTGAGTCGATGATGCTATCGAGCCATCTCATTCTCTGTCGTCCCTGTCTCCTCCTGCCCCCAGTGACTCCCAGAATCAGTTTCTTTTCCAGTGAGTCAACTCATCGCATGAGGTGGCCAAAGTATTGCAGTTTCAGCTTTAGCCTCAGTCGTTCCAATGAACACCCAGGATTGATCTTCTTTAGAATGGACTGGTTGGATCTCCTTGCAGTATAAGGGACTCTCAAGAGTCTTCTCCAGCACCACAGTTCAAAAGCATCAATTCTTCGACCATCAGCTTTCTTCACAGTCCAACTCTCACATCCATACATGACCACTAGTTCCTTTTATATTACTGTATTGATTTTGCCATACAATGACATGAATCTGCCCTGTTTCTACATGTGTTCCCCATCTTGAACCCTCTCCTACATCCCTCCACAAGTCATCCCTCTCTGTCATCCCAGTGCACCACCCCCGAGCATCCTGTATCATGCTATTTTTCTTACCCAAAGTGTAGAGTTCCCTATATATCATATACGAAAATCTGGGTGGTGATTTTCTTAAATGAAATACGGAATTATCTATATTTCACATATGAAAACCTTGGCATTGGTTTTCTTAAGATACAGAGAATCGTTAGGGAATTGAAATCATCTCTATTTTACAGAGAAAATCTGGCCATCACTCTTTCTTCAAGATATATGGAATTCTTTGTATTTCTCAAACATATATCTAGAGAACCAATTTTCACCCTGAAATACGGAATTCTCTGTATTTCCTGTGTCAAAATCTTGGTTAATCCTCCTTCATGGAAGTAGGGCTTCTCTATATTTCACAGTTGAAGATCAGAAATGAGATTTTCCTGTAAGAAATATGGAAATCTCTATATTTCATAAGAACCACTGGGCCTTCAGCTACTGAAATACCTGCCTGCCCTATTTGCACTTTGACACTGTTTCTCATGAAAACAGCTTCCATGTAGGGTATGCTTGTGTTGATCAGAGATGGGCATCTGGCTCACTGTGGCCAGAGTACCCCTGAGGAAATGCCTTTAGACTCCATTTGAAGCGTCTGGAAGGTCAGCGTGTAGAAGCCAGGCCCTTGCAACCAACATACTACACATGGGTGATGACATAAGGATCTGCCTGTGTGCCTCACCTTCCCTTCTGGTAGTGTTGGCAAGTAATCAATTGGTGGGGAGTGACTGAAGCCAGTGGGCCCCTCTGTGCCAGCCAGTTGCTTTGATTCCAGGCCCACCTCTTTCGCAAACCTGAAACATGGCCAGGGCCACAAGGAGAGGAAGACCAGAAGAAGGCTGGAGTGCCCCTGAGAGCTTTAGTCTTCTTACTTGTGAGACTGGTTTTCAGGCCGCATGGGCCATGCGAACTGCTGGCTCGGTGGGGCCATCAGGGACGTTACAGGGAGCAGGGGCAGGGGACACCAGGCAAGGAGGGCACCCTCTTCAGGTTGGAGGTGATGGAGGAAGGCAAAACTTTGCAGGAAGGAGAGATGGCGGGGTTCCGGCAAGACCTCCAACCGCTGGTGGAAGACATCATGGAGGAGGTGAAGCTGGTGTCGGTTGTGGAGGAACAGGAGCTGCTGTCCTTTCAAGAGTGTGAGGAGAACCCAGAGGAGCAGGACCAGGAACACCCAAGACATGGAGCTCCGAGGAATTAGCCCACTCTGCCCCCACTTCGGGTGCTGGAAGCATTGGCTTTCCCACAGGTAGAGCTGAGCTGTGGGGGTGAAACTTACCGCAGGGCCTACTTTCCGCTCAGGTCTAAGAACGTTCAGAGGAAAAGGGTCGCTTGTCTGGGAGAAGTGGCATCATCCAGGGCATTCCTGGCTCCTTTGGCAAAGTCATATCCTTACTACCGCTTCTTAGGGTTAGTTGTTCAGGAGGAGAGAAGGAGCAGTAGCAAGAGGAGGAATGTGTGTGAGGGCACAGGGAAACACATGGGGTGGAGGGAAGTGGGGGCTGGGAGGAGTGGTGTGCTCCAAAGTCAAGTGCCAGCAAAGCCAGGCCAGATCTCCACTTGTGTGTGTCTGATCCATGACTCTGGGTGACTCCTTTCGGCCTGCATCTGAATGGAAGTGGTCCCCTGGAGCTGGAACTCTGTGTGACTAGAGACAGTGTGCCAGAACATCATTCTCAAAGCCTTATTATTGTAATTGTAGATTATCTGGGAAAGCAACAGAGACATTCGGAGTCCAATAACCCATCCTGGTCATTTAGAGCCCCTGTATTTGTTCCAGCTAGTGCAGTGTAAAAGTAGGACATTGTCCACTCACCAATGGTGGAGCAGAAAGGAGCCACTCTTTTCCTCCCTAGTTAGGGCCACACCACTCCAGACATATCCGAATGCCGTATGGTGAAGAGAGGGAGAAGGTGAGAGTCCTAGGGATCTCTTGCCAAGCACACTAACTCACACACACACACACACACGTGTGCACAAACAGAGGATATACGGGCCTGCAGACAAGGCATGCTACAGGGACTGCAGACACTGATGTTTTAAGCAGTGACATGCCACTACCCAGCACACACAGACCAGGCAGATCAGAAACCATAAGACACAGACCGTCCCTCAGTGGAAGTAGAGAAGGGACCTGGAGGACCATGGGGAACATAGAACTATGAGCATATTTGATGGTATGCCAGGGGATGGAGATGTCAATGGCGTGGTCTAGCAAGCAGGAATGCCCACATCCTTTGATGATGCCTGTTCCATCTACTTGCTTTTGTACTTGTACTGGCTCCTTGACCTAAAGCAGTTTATGAACCACCCCCCGATGTATTTCATGATCAGTGACCAAGATAAAGACTTCCTTATGGACATGTTTAATTTGAAGGTGAATGAGGAAGGCTGAAGACAGGTGGATGAGGGTGCTGGGCAGGGAAGGTGGGAGAAGGGGCGTATCATATTATCTGTGCATGTGCAGCGTGAGTGTTTGGAGAAGAGAAGCAGAACGCTTTGATGCCTTCCTGGCATGCAAGCCGAGGACCCTAGAAGCTTGCACCTTTTCCCTCCTCCAGGTCCTGGCATATGCAGGAACTAGTCCATCCCCAGTCCAACTGCAACCTGATATTTTCCTTTTGTGACAGACCTTACATCTGGAATGCAGTCATCATGAAGGAGTACTACCACGACATCACTGGTATGATGTAGCTCCCAGTCATTGTGGGTGGGTGGTGGAAAGAGTGGATGCTCCTCCTGTGTGAACCTTCCCTGTCCCACTTGTCCACTCCCAGGGTATAGGGTTTATCATTTCACTCCAGTCCACTTTTTCTGGGATTATGGATGGGGAGCTCCTAGCCTCAGTCTGGACACCAGCAGCCTTTACTTTCTCAACTGGTTGTCAAACCACAACTGACCAGGATTGATCAGGATTGCAGAGGTGGTATCCCTCTGGGCCTTCTGCAGAATTGGAGATGGATATTGGAGTTCTTGTCTACACATGAGAGGGTTTGGGGCCTCTTCAGACGTGTTCTGACCTTTTTTATGTTGCCAGCAGTATATCTCCGATGACTGTTGGTCGATCCCCTGCAGTACTACCCCTGGGAGGAAAGCCCTACCATAATGGTACCTGATAGGAAAAGAGGTTTAGAGGGAAACAGGAGGTGGTCCCTAAAATCCCAGACTTGTAGAGTCTGGGATACTCTCCTTTCCCAAATGGGGAAGTTAGGCTCATGCAGGATGGCTGCCAAGCCTGGATGCGGATCATGAAGGTAGATAGTGACAGTCCGAGTTGGGGGTCTTGGGGACTTCCTGTGTCCAAATCTCACTCAAAGCATCTGTAGGTATAACATGTGAATCCTAGGTGATCCTGATGCAGGCAGGGAGAATTAAGCACCTTTGTCGGAATCAGTATTCCCCAGGTCCTACCAACCTACGGCCTCCTGCCGCTCATTGAGTTTGAGATTACCTTGGCTCTTCTCTGCTACCCCTCCTCCTGGGAAAGCCTAGCTATCAGAAGCGGTTCCTCCCTGGTGTACCATTAAATTTTGTTTTGTTCTGTTTTAATTAAATTATTTAAGTGGAGGCTAATTATTTTACAATATTGCAGTGCTTATTTCCATACATTCACGTAAATCTGCCACGGGTGCACATGTGTCCCACATCCTGAACCCCACTCCCACCTTCCTACCCATTCCACCCACAAGCGTTGTCCCAGTGCACCGGTGCAGGGAACCCTGTCTCATGAATCAAACAGAGACTGGAAAGCTGTTTCACATATGGTAATATACATGTTTCAAAGTTATTCTCTCCCTCAGAATCCAAAAGTCTGTCCTTTACCTATGAGTCCCTTTTGCTGTCTCACACAGAGGGTCATTGTTATCACCTTTCTAAATTCCACCTATAGGCATTACTATACTGTAGTGAAAAGCAGAGACATTACTTTGCCAACCAAGGTCTGTCTAGTCAAGGCTATGGTTTTTCCCCTGGTCATGTATGGATGTGAGAGTTGGACTGTGAAGAAAGCTGATCGCCGAAGAATTGATGCTTTTGAACTGTGCTGCTGGAGAAGACTCTTGAGACTCCCTTGGGCTGCAAGGAAATCCAACCAGTCCATTCTAAAAGAGATCAATCCTGGGTATTCATTGGAAGGACTTATGCTAAAGCTGAAACTCCAATACTTTGGCCACCTCATGTGACGAGTTGACGCACTGGAAAAGAGTCTGATGCTGGGAGGGATTGGGGGTAGGAGGAGACGGGGACGACAGAGAATGAGATGGCTGGATGATATCACCAACTCGATGGACATGGGTTTGAGTGAACTCCGGGAGTTGGTGATGGATAGGGAGGCCTGGCGTGCTGTGGTTCATGGGGTCGCGGAGAGTCGAACACGACTGAGCGACTGAACTGAACTGACTGAACTGAACACATTCATGAGGGAATTAGGGCAAGTGCACTGGAGTGGTTTGCCATGCCATTCATCAGCGGATAGCTGGAGTCACTCCTTCAGTTCAGTTCAGTTCAGTTCAGTCGCTCAGTCGTGTCCGACTCTTCGCGACCCCATGAATCACAGCACGCCAGGCCTCCCTGTCCATCACCAACTCCCGGAGTTCACTCAAACTCATGTCCACGGAGTCGGTGATGCCATCCAGCCATCTCATTCTCCGTCGTCCCCTTCTCCACCCGCCCCCAACCTTTCCCAGCATCAGAGTCTTCTTCAGTGAGTCAACTCGTCGCATGAGGTGGCCAAAGTATTGCAGTAAAAGATAACCTCAAGATGGATGAAAGACCCAAATATAATCCCAGCCAGTTTAGAAGAAAGTATAAGTACCCTCTTTGACACAAATTATATCAACATATCTTTATTTTTTATCTTTGACCTACCTCCTATTTTAATGAAAATAAAACAAAAATCAACCAAACAAATGCAACCTAATTAAACTTAAATGGCTTGCACAGCAAAACGACAAATTAGACAGAAAATGATTCACACTATGGGAGAAAATATTTTGCAAAGGAAGGAAATTACAAGAGGTTAAATTCCAAAATATGAAGCATCTCATGTTGCCCAATAACAGAAAAACAAACAACGGAATTGAAAAGAAATGGACAGAAAACGAAATACACATTTCCCTCAAGAAGATATAGAGATGGCCAATATGTATGAGGAGATGCTCAAAATCACTAACTGTTAGAGACAAGAAAATAAAAACTTCAATGAGATATCAACTCTCATTGGCCCTAATGGCAAGTATCTAAAAATCTACCAAAAAAATAAATCCTAGACAAGGTGTGAAGAAAAGAGAATCCTTCTGTCCTCCTACTTGGTATATACGTTGAAGGAGTCACTATGGAGAACAATATGGTGGGTCCTTTAAAAAATAATAATGCAACTACCTTATGATCCACAATCCCACTACTGGTCATATACCTGAAGAAAATCTAAACTCCAAAAGATACATATCCCCAAACTGATGACGGCAATAATTACAATAGCTAGCACCTGGAAAAAACAAGTGTCCACCTACGGAGAAATATATAAAGACAATTTGGCACACAATCACCGAGGAATTGACGCATTTGAACTGTGGTTCTGGAGAAGACTCTTGAGAGTCCCTGGGACTGCAAGGAGATCCAACCACTCCATTCTAAAGGAGATCAATCCTGGGTGTTCATTGAAAGGGCTGATGCTAAAGCTGAAACTCTGATACTTTGGCCACCTCATGCGATGAGTTTACTCACTGGAAAAGAGTCTGAAGCTAGGAGGGATTGGGGGGTGGGAGGAGACGGGGACGACAGAGAATGAGATGGATGAATGGCATCACCAACTCGATGGACATGAGTTTGCGTGAACTCTGGGAGTTGGTGATGGACAGGGAGGCCTGTCATTCTGTGGTTCATGGAGTCGGAAAGAGTCAGACAGACTGAGAGACTGAACTGAACTGATATATTAGACTATCACTCAGTCTTTTATTTTTTATTTTATTCATTTATTTATTTTTATTGGAGGCTAATTACTTTACAATATTGGTTTTGCCATACATTGACATAAATCCTCCCTGGTGCACATGTGTTCCCTTTTTTGAACCCCCGCTCCCTCCTCTCCTTATCCTCCCTCCGGATCATCCCCATGCACCAGTCCCGAGCATCCTGTATCATGTGTCCAACCTGGACTGGTGATTCGTTTCACGTATGATAATATACATGTTTCAATGCTATTCTCCCAAAACATCCCACCCTCACCCTCTACCACAGAGTCCAGTCTTAAAGAGGAAAGAATTCAGGTCAATTGTAGAAATGTGTCTGGATTCAGAAAAGGTCATATCAGTTCAGTTCAGTTCAGTCTCTCAGTCGTGTCTGACTCTTTGCGACCCCAAGAACCACAGCACACCAGGCCTCCCTGTCCATCATCAACTCCTGGAATTTATGAAAACTCATCTCCATTGAGTCGGTGATGCCATCCAGCCATCTCATCATCTGTCATCCCCTTCTCCTCCTGCCTCCAACTTTCCTAGAATCAGGGTCTTTTCCAGTGATTCAACTCTTCGCATGAGGTAGCCCAAGTATTGGAGTTTCAGCTTCAACATCAGTCCTTCCAATGAATACCCAGACTGATCTCATTTACGATAGACAGGCTGGATCTCCTGGCAGTCCAAGGGACTCACAAGAGTCTTCTCAAACACCACAGTTCAAAAGTATCACTTCTTCTGTGCTCAGCTTTGTTCACAGTCCAACTCTCACAGGCATACATGACTACTGGAAAAACTATTGTCTTGACTAGATGGGCATTTGTTGGCAAAGTAATGTCTTTGTTTTTTTAATGTGTTATCTAGGTTGGTGATGGATTTCCTTCCAAGGAGTAAGTGTCTTTTAATTTCATGGCTACAATCACTATCTGCAGTGATTTTGGAGCCTCCCCCCCAAATAAAGTCTGACACTGTTTCTACATTTCCTCCATCTATTTGCTATGAAATGATGGGACCAGGTGTCATGATCTTTGTTTTCTGAATGTTGAGCTTTAAGCCAACATTTTCACCCTCCTCTTTCACTTTCACCAAGAGGCTTTTGAGTTCCTCTTCAATTTCTGCCATAAGGCTGGTGTCATCTGCATACCTGAGGTTATTGATATTTCTCCCAGAAATTTTGATACCAGGTTGGGCTTCTTCTGGCCAGCGTTTCTCATGATGCACTCTGCATATAAGTTAAATAATCAGGGTGAGAATATACAGCCTTGATGTACTCCTTTTCTTATTGGGTACTAGTCTGTTGTTCCATGCCCGGTTCTAACTGTTGCTTCCTGACCTGCATATAGGTTTCTCAAAAGGCAGGTCAGGTGGCCTGGTATTCCCATTTCTTTCAGAATTTTCCACAGTTTATAGTGATCCACATAGCCAAAGGCTTATTCAGAGTCAATAAGGCAGAAATAGACGTTTTTCTGGAACTCTCTGCTTTTTCAATGATCCATCAGACGTTGGTAATTTGATCTCTGCTTCCTCTGCCTTTTCTAAAACTAACTTGGACATCTGGATGGTCACGGTTAGCATATGGCTGAAGCCTGGCTTTCAGAATTTCATTACTAGCATGTGAGATGAGTGCAATTGTGTGGTAGTTTGAGCATTCTTTGGCATTGGAATGAAAACTGACTTTTTCCAGTCCTGTATCCATTGCAAAGTTGTCCATATTTTGTGACAGGTTGAGTGCAGCACTTTCACAGCATCATCTTTCAGGATTAGAAATAGCTCAATTGGAAATCCATCACTTCCACTAGCTTTGTTCGTTGTGATGCTTTCTAAGGACCAGTTTACTTCACATTCCAGGATGTCTGACTCCAGGTCAGTGATCACACCATCGTGATTATCTTGATTGTGAAGATTTTTTTTGTGTGTGTGCAATTTTTCTGTGTATTCTTGCCACCTCTTCTTAATATCTTCTGCTTCTCTTAGGTCCATACCATTTCTGTCCTTTATTGCGCCCATCTTGCATGAAATGTTCCCTTGGTATCTCTAATTTTCTTGAAGAGATCGCTTATCTTTCCCATTCTGTTGTTTTCCACCATTTCTTTACATTGATGGCTGAGGAAGGCTTTCTCATCTCTCCTTGCTATTCTTTGAAACTCTGCATTCAAATGGGAATATCTTTCCTTTTCTCCCTTAGACAGCCATTTTGCTTTTTTTCATTTCTTTTCCATGGGGATGGTCTTGATCCCTGTCTCCTATACAACGTCACGAACCTCCGTCCATATTTCATCCTGCAGTCTATCTATTAGATCTAGCCCCTTAAATCTATTTCTCATTTCTATTGTATAATCATAAAGAACTAAAATGCAAAAAGGAAAACAAATATTACAGATTAACACATATATGGACTCTAAGAAACTGATAGAGATGATCTTATTTGAGAAGCAATGATAGGGACACAGATATAGAGAAGTATGCGTGGAGGAAACGGTTTGTGGTGGAAGCTATTGGGAGATCGTAACTGACACACATGTGCTTATGATGCCTATATGCAACACAGGGAACTCTACCTAATGCACTGTGTTGACTTAAATTAGGAGGAAGTCTAAAATTGAAGGTTTAGATATATGGTTATGGTTCCATCACTAAGGCATTTCTGAGTCTTTTCTACGCCACAGAATGCAATATGCAAGCATTGTGGTTTAGAGTAGAAATTAGCAAAGTATTCTTAATCAGTTATACTCCAATAAAATTAACTGTTCAATGTATATTAATGATTTTACCAAAATAGTATAAGTCTTGATGGATCTCACGTCAATTTGGAAGTCAAAATAAGAAATCTAAATGTCAGTATCTTACTGAAAATTTCAATTGTCATCCAACTATATAATACACTTATTAAGAAAATAGTAAAATCAAGCTGAATGTGTTGTACATATATTAGTGTATATGTGCATGTTAAAAGACTAAAAGTTTTTTTTTTTTCCCCCCAAAGAAAATCTACTATAAAAGTGGTGGCAACAGAACTACTATCAGTAACCTGGATATAATCGATACAGGTTACCTTTGGGTCTATTTGTTATGTTTTATTTTTTTTATGTACTTAATTCTATTCAAAATCTTTCATACATATATTCTATGTCTCACAAAATATTTTGCTGGATACTTGAGAAAATCTGGACACAAACTTTTGTGCAATAATATAGTATTCTAATTTATATTTGAGAACTTGGCACAGATATTCCCAAATGAAATATGGAATGCTCAATATTAGGCATTTGAAACTCTACGCATAGATTTTCCTAAGAGAAATAGGGACTTTTATATATTTCACAAAGAAAAAAGGATTGCATAATTTTCTGTTGAAACCTTTGTTTCTCTATATACTCACATTGAAAATCAGAATGAATATTTTCTGAAATATAATATGAAATTTTATACATTTTATATATGGTAACCTGAAAAAGAAATTCAAACATGAAATATCAAGTTTCTATGTTTCATATATGCATACTAGAATGTTGGTTTAAATACATGATATATAGAATTCTCTAATGCCATATATTGAATTCTGGTCCTACCTATTCTGAAATGTGTATTTCATCTTTAATTCCATATATCATGTTTAAAACCTGTGCTCAAAATTTATGCCTGTAACGTAGAAAAATAAATATATATTCATTTATCAAATGAAAATAATCAAATTTCATGGAGGGAAATCTGTTCCGAGATTTTCATATGTGAAATTCAGAGATTTCCCAATTTCATAAAGGAAAATCCAAATCCAGATTTTGATATGTAAAGTAAAGAATTCAGTATTATGGGTAGGAAAATCTTTGACAAACTTACACATGTGAAATCAAGAGAAATTAATATTGTGTGTAAAAATTCTGCACACAGAATTTTACAGGAGAAATACAGATTTCCATATATTATGTGTATGTATATATTCATTTCCATATATTATGTTTAAAATAATAAGCTCTTGGTGTTTCATATGCTAAATACAGAGAATGGCATTTTGTTTTTAGAAATCTGTGCACATATTTTCCCTATGGAAAATATAGTATTTCATATTTTATTAAAAGTATTCACTGTGACATTGCCATTTAAAATATAGAATTCAACATTTCATCTGAGAGAATCTATGCCCAGATGTTCACATGTGAAATATAGGAAAGTCAATATTTCATATTGTGAAATATATAAAATTCCAAGTTTATGTGGAAAAATCTATACCTACATTCTTATGTGAAATATAGAGATTTCAGACATAAAATTCTCCTCTGTACAAATTTTCATTGAGATATAGAGAATCCCATATTTCATCCAGGAAAACCAGGATTTATTTTCATATGTCATATATAGAGAATTCCATATTTCATTTAGGATCATCTGCACTCTAATCTGCTAATGTTAAACATAGATTGTTCCACATTTTAGACAGAAAAATAGACAGCAATATTTTTCCTGTGTGAAATATAGCGGATTCCACATTTCATGTAGAAAATCTGCACTCAAATATTCAGATATGAAATACAGCAATTTCTACATTTCATTTTGGAACATCCGCATCCATTTCCAAATACACCATACAGAGGCTTTCATATACTTCACGTAGAAACACCATTGTCCAGATTTTCTTATCAATATATAAAGGATTTCATATTTCATGTTTGGAAATTCAAAACATTATCACATATAAAATTCTAGAATTTTCATATTTCACATACGAAAACTTTCTGTAGATTTTCATATACATTTAGGAAAATTACAAATATTGTATATGTAAATAGCCAGCCAGATTTGAATACACAGAACAGAAATATCCATATTTAGTCTATTAAGAACTGAACACAAATTCTCAATAAGACAAATAGAAATTTTCATAATACATCTCAGTAAAGTGCTCACGGATTTTCACATGTATGATCACTTGAAATGTATTGCACCCATACATCCCTTTATGAAATATAGAGAAACCCAAGTTTCTCTGAGAAAATCTGCATTCAACTTTTCAAATATGAAATGCAGAGAATTTCATATTCTCACACTTATACATGTGTAATATTGAGAAATCCATATTCACATGGAAAATATCACCTGGACGTTCATGCATGAACTATAGATAATTTCACATTTTCTGTTGGAAAATCTGCAGCTAGATATTCATATGTGAAATACAGAGAATTCCATACTTCAGTATGGAAATTCTGGGGCTACATTTTCAATGTTAAATACGTTGGAATCCCACTTTCATTTGAGAAAATGTGTGAATAGGTTTCCATATGTGATATGTACATAAATAGGGACCCATACGATCATATATGCATGTATCATATCATAATTCCACGCCCTATATCAGAAAAATGAGCCCAAAATTTCCTATGTGATGTGAAGGGAATTTTATGTTTCTGAACCAGAATTTGATAGGTGAAACACAGTAGAGAATTCCATTTTTCATGTAAACACTAGTAGATCTTAATATTCATAAGTGCTATCTAGAGAAATACATAAGGGTAATTGCCACTCAGATTACATACGTAAATGATATCTAGAGAATTCCATATGGAAAAATTACCACCCACAATTTGATATGCAAACCATAGAGAATTCCATATTTCATGTAGGAAAATCTGTGATAAGATGTTCATATGAAAAATATACCAAATCTATATTTTATATAGGGATATCTACTCCAAGTGTTGATATGTGGAATAAAGAGTACCATAAGTAGCCTATAGAAAAATCAACCCTCTGATGCTCATATGTGAAATAGAAAGACAGGCGTATTTCACTTCGGAATATCTTCATCCTAAATTGATACATGAAGCCTAGAGAATACTGCATGAAGCTAATCTGTGTCAAGAATTTCGTATGTGAAAAATTATGATTCCATATTGAATATAAGAATATTTTCAAATATGAGTTTGTATTTCAAGTTAATCTTAAAAATCCATGTTTGGATTTTATTTGCATAATATAGAGAAACCCATATTCACTTAAGAAAAAATATCTATCCCAGATTTTCCTATTTGAAATAATGAAATTTCCCAATTTCATGTAGGAGAATCAACATACAGATTTTCATAGGTAAACTAAAGAATTCAGTAAGTTCTGGAGGAAAATCTTTGATAAGATTTTCATATGTGAAATATAGAGAATTCAATTTTGAATGTACAAAATTCTGCACAGAGAATTTTAAAGGAGACATATAGATTCCATATGTCATGTTCGATAATAAGCTCTTGGATTATCATACGTTAAACACAAATAATTCTGTACTGCATGCTGGGAGCCAGCGAGGGAAATCCTACCCGTGGCAAAGGTCAATTGGGGAAGAGGCCTGACCGGCAAAGGCTAATCAGGACTCGAGGGACCCCCTGGACTTACCTGAGCATCTACCCCAAAGAAAACCGGAGTCTGACTACTTTACTATCTTATGCCTCTTACCAAGTCCCCTAATACTTACGGGGGCTTTCCCCCAACCACCTTTCTCTGAAAACATTAATTCAGAGCTGTAGTTTAAAAGTTCTCCTCGGCTTAATAGGAGTGTTCCAATCCAAGCCCCTCTGATAGCTTTCTAACTTGCATGACAAGTTTGTCCGGGCTCTTACAACTATGAGTGTGACTGTTTTTAGCATCCCAGCCATGCAAGGACAGAAAGCCTAATATTCTAAAATACAGAAATCTGTTGAAGAAGTTAAAATCATTAGAATAGTACTAAAAATGATTTTATTGTTGAAGCAATGCCTGCTGCAAAGTTTCCTCTATCTATTGTATCCTTGGAAATACATTAATCACATATAGAGAATATAAGTAATAGCCTTTGATTTAACCACATCAGATCTTAAGTTAATAAATTCCTTTCTTGTAGCTCACTACACCTGTACCTTATAGGAATGTAACCTTGTCATGTGTATAGCACCTGACTTTAGGAAAATCAACTTAAAAGAATATAAGCCTTTTTCTAGCTAACTAACCTTTGTTAGAAGAGAGGGCCATAAACTGTTAGCAGGCCCCCTGGCCAGAAGATGATGTAAACCACCTAAAACTTTTGTATATCACGAGACATACAAAAATCACGCGTGATTTTGGCGTGACTCTATACCTCTCTTTCTATTTTTTATGTGCACAACTTAGGGTATAAAAGCAGCACTGGAAAATAGAGTTTTGGGCCTTGCTCACTGAAGCTTGGTCTCCCCATGTCGTTCTTTCTCTTTTTCTGTCCTTTTCTCTCTTCTCCTTTTTCTGGTTGAGATCCTTGGATCGCTGGGCTCTCTGAGTTTACTTATCTGCCTGGGCTTCTAAGACCCACTCGAGGGGGTGCCCTGGTGGGGTACCTCCAGTGATTCGAGAGGGCACCTGCGGCCTATGTAAACAGAGCAAACCCCATGCTGGGGTTTTATTGGTTTCCAGCATAAGCCAAGGAATCATCAGCCCCTCTCTCTCTTTCTCTCTCTCTCTCTGACGCTGACGCCGTTCATCCCGAGGATACCCTGGGCCATATCAAGGCTGGTCCCCGATAACTGCATGTGGAAACTCTGCACAAACTTCCATGTGGAAAATATACAGTATTTCATATTGCAGCTAAATATCCTATTTAACATTTCTTCTGAGAAAATTCTGTCGAGATGCCCACAAGTGAAATGTAGGGAATTAAACATTTCATATATAGGTTAACTGGCTCCCATACAATCATCTATGTAATAAGGAAAACTCCAAATTTCATATACGAAAAAAGGTGGGAAAATGTTCAGATGTGAAAGTATAGAGAAATCACTTTTTTATATAGGATCATCTCTACCATTTCATAATTGAAAATAGAAAATTCCATGTTTTATGGGAATCTTATGGACGGAAAATCCTGAAAACTACAATCCAAGGTCACAAAGAGTCTAACACGAATGCAGCAACTGAGCATGAATAATTCATGTAGGCAAAGAAACTAGATTAGTTATTAAATTCAGAGAATTGCATATTTAATTAAGAAAATCTGTGTCCAGATATTCATACATGAAATATATCTAATTCAGTTCATGATATAGGAAAACCTTATAGCTTATAAGTGACCGATAGAGGGTTGCAAGTGTCATGCAGGGAAATTGCACACCTGGATTTAGCCACTTGCACATTTCTTGGAGAATTTACATCCATATTTGCTCATGTGAAATAGAATATGAAATTTTCTCTAAATGTATATTCCAGAGTCCAGATTTTTGTATGATAAATTGCATAATTCCATAATTCATGGGAGACAATTGACATGCAGATTTTCATATGTAAAATGGCGACTTCGGTAGTATATTTAGAATCTTTTAGAAGATTCACATATGCAGTCAATACACTCATTCAGCTGAAATTGACCCTGAAGTATGCAAAATTTCAGGGGTTATGGAAGAATATCTGGGCCCAGATTTTCCTATGGGCAATACAGAGAATTCTCTATTTCATGTAGGAAAATCAGTGATCATAGCTTACATTTGAAATATAGAGTATTCTGTTTATATGTGGGAAAACAGACCCCATATGGGAAAGAAAGAAAATTCCATACTTCATGTGGAGTAATCAGTGCTTCAATTTTTCTATGTAAGAAGAGAAAATTCCAAATTTCCTCATGGAAAATCAGTGCCCAAGGTTTAATATGTGAAGCATACAAAATTCCGTATTTCATGAAGGATATTGGTGATGAGATTTTCATGTTTCCTACAGTTATTTATTGTGATATATTGCATAAAATATATACTTAATAGTGGAAATATGTCCTTAGATGTTTAGATTTGAAATATTGAGAATCCCATATTTTTTGGATGATTACCTGGGCACAGATTTTCACATGTGGAAGAGAAAATTTCTTTGCAATCATAGAACTTTTGCCTAGAGTTTTGTCTAGAGTTTTATACACTAAATACAGGAAATTCCATATTTTATGCATTAAATTCTATCCATACATTCACACATGAAATATTTTAAATTCAGTAATTCATTTAAAAAACCTCCACACACGTTTTCATATACAAAATCTGGAAAGTGACATTTTTCATGTAAGAAAATCTCTGGTTTTCATACTTATATCATATTGAGAATTCCATACTTCATGTAGAAAAATCTACCATCTGATAAACCTATGTAAAATAAGGAGGATCCCATAACTCATGGAGAAATTTTGGTGTGTAGAATTGATATAAGAAGCAAAGTTAATTGCATAGTAAATTCAAGAGGAAAACCTGGACCCATATTTTCATGCATTAAATATAGATAGGAAATATTTAACATGAAAATAAGTCAAGATTTCATATGTAAAACAGATCATTCCATATGTTATACAGAAAATCTGGGTATGTTTTGAATTTATGAAATATAAAAAATTCCTAATTACATGGAGGAAATTCTGTACCTGCATTCTTTTATGAATTATAGAGAATTCATATGTAAAATTGTCCTGTGAAAATATTTTCATACAAATAATAAAAATACCACATTTCATCTAAGAAAAACAGTGCTTAGGTTTTTCCTATGTGAAATATAGGGAATTTCAAATGTCATTTAGGATGATCTGCACCCTAATCTGCTAATAGCAAATAGACAGTGTTTCATATTTTAGATAGACATTGATATTTTCACATGTGAAATTTAAAGGATTCCACATTTCATGGAGAAAACATCACCAAGATGTTCAGAAATGAAATATACAAATCCCAAATTTCATTTTGGAACATCTGCATGTCAAACTCCAAATGTAACATAAAGAGGCTTTCATGTCTTCACATAAGAAAAATGTTGCCCAGATTTTCATATACAAAATGTACAAACTCCATGGTTCATGTTTGGAAGTCTGAAGCTATTTTAACATATATAATGTTACAATTTTTTATATTTCATATACTAAAAACCGTAAGTAGATTTCATATAAATTCAGTAAAATGACAAATATTTTATATGGGATCCCAGTTTGCATATAAAAAACAGGGAAATTTACATATTTTACTCTATATATCATGCTAAAAAACCTGTGCCCAGGTTTACATATATTGAATGTAGGGAATTACATGTTTCATAAAGGAGAAGGTGTGTGCAGATTTTCGTAGGCAAAACATAGAGAACCCTACTGTTAAGATAATTTGTTTACAGGATTCCTGTGTTAAACACAGAGAATTCCATATTTCTTACAGGGAAATCAGAGTCCAGGCTTTCATATGAAGAGTAGAAAACTTTTCATATTTCATGTAAGATAAGATATGCCCAAATTTCTTATGTGAAATACACAGCATCCTATATTTCAGGTAGATGGTTGCCATCTGTATTTTCATAAAAGAAAAGGAGAGAATTCCATTTTTCCTGTAAAAACTGGAGCACATATATTCATATATGATATACAGAAAATCTGAAATTTCATGTAAGAAATTTGTGTCCAGAGTTTCAAATGTGAAATAGAGTTTATTCTGTTTCATATGAGAAAATATGCACTCAGGTTTCCATATTAACAATATAGGAAATTCCATATTTCATGCTTGAAAGACTAAGTGATTTCTTTATATTTAAAATATCAAATACTCCTATCTTACACATGAAAATTTGGGTTTAGGACTGCATATAAATTTTTTACTTTCCAAATATATTTATGAAAATGTACCCACATTTTCCTATGAATGATAACGCAATCCAGATTTCATCTATCAAAACTGTATCCTAATTTTCATATGTGAAATATACACCTCATATTTCATGTAAGAAAATCTTATGTGTAATATACAACTTTCAAAAGTCATGTCAAAAATCTTTATTCAGATGTCCATATATGAAACACAGATAATTCCATATATTAAATTGAAAAATTATACTCATATGCTCATATGTAAAATATACACAATTATATATTTTATGTAGTAAATTCTATCTGCAGAATTTCATATATATAATATAGATTGATCCATATTTCAACACACCTAGGATGAATACTCTTGAGAGTCCCTTATACTGCAAGGAGATCCAACCAGTCCATTCTAAAGGAGATCAATCCTGGATGTTCATTGGAGGGACTGATGCTAAAGCTGAAACTCCAATACTTTGGCCACCTCATGAGACGAGTTGACTCACTGGAAAAGACTCTGATGCTGGGAAAGGTTGGGGGCGGGAGGAGAAGGGGACGACGGAGAATGAGATGGCTGGATGGCATCACCGACTCTGTGGACATGAGTTTGAGTGTACTCCGGGAGTTGGTGATGGACAGGGAGGCCTGGCGTGCTGTGATTCATGGGGTCGCGGAGAGTCGGACACGACTGAGCGACTGAACTGAACTGAACTGAACTGAATGTCATTTTTCATGTCAGAAAATCAAGTCAGTTCTCATATGTTAATTACAGAGAACACAAGGTTCCCTGTTGGAACATCTATGTACAAATTTTCATATGTGAAATGTGGAGATTCGTATACTGCTGTAGAATAATCGTGCAAGTATTAAATATGTGTTCATAGAGAACTCCCTATTTCATAGAAGAGAACCAGCACATTTATTACCGTACAAAAATTTGGAGAAATAAATGACTCATGTATAAACATGCACACACAGAATCATACATGAACTAATAGAGAGACTTCTAATTATCACTTAGGAAAAGGTGTGTTCAGCTTTTCATGTGCAAAATAGATGACAAAACCTATTTCATGGGGGAAAATCTAAAGTTTTCATACATAATTTTTCCATCTTCATGTAGGAAAATCAGTGCAGAGTTCATTAAACATTTACAAAATTTCCGATTATCCTGTGAAATGTACGCACCCAGATTTTAAAATAAAAAATTGGAAAATTCCATGTTTCACTTCAAATTTTAATGTTTCAAATCACCATCAATGTTTTCACACAGGAACTATAAGGAATTCTTTATTTTCGTTTAGGAAAACATGTGTGCAGGTCTTCATGTCAGCAAGAAAGAGAAATCTATGTTTCATATAGAAATATCCTGGGGTTGATTTCCATATTATGTGAAACATAAAAACTTCCAAAACGTATTCACAAAAATCAAGACCAATATAGTTTCATATGGGAAATACAGAGATTTTATATTTCATGTAGAAAATTCCATATTTTAAGAAAAAATATTAGGACTTGATTTTATATTGGTAACATATAAAATTCTATATCTCATGTGTGAAAAGCTGGAAAAACAGTGGAAACAGTGTCAGACTTTATAATTTGGGGGCTCCAAAATCACTGCAGATGCTGATTGCAGCCATGAAATTAAAAGACGCTTGCTCCTTGGAAGGAAAGTTATGACCAACCTTGATAGTATATTAAAAAGCAGAGACATTACTCTGCCAACCAAGGTCTGTCCAGTAAAGTATATGATTTTTCCCGTGGTCATATATGTGAGAGTTGGACTGTGAAGAAAGCTGATCGCAGAAGAATGGATGCTTTTGAACTGTGGTGTTGGAGAAGACTCTTGAGAGTCCCTTATACTGCAAGGAGATCCAACCAGTCCATTCTAAAGGAGATCAATCCTGGGTGTTCATTGGAGGGACTAATGCTAAAGCTGAAACTGCAATACTTTGGCCACCTCATGCCATGAGTTGACTCACTGCAAAAGACTCTGATGCTGGGAAAGTTTGGGGTCGGGAGGAGACGGGGACGACAGAGAATGAGATGGCTGGATGGCATCACCGACTCTGTGGACATGAGTTTGAGTGTACTCCGGGAGTTGGTGATGGACAGGGAGGCCTGGTGTGCTGTGATTCATGGGCTCACGGAGAGTCGGACACGACTGAGCGACTGAATTGACTGACTGACTGACTGACATTTTCACATGTGAAATACAGAGATTTCACGTTAATTGAGAATATCTTCCCCCAGTTTTCAAATGTGAAGCATACAAAATTCAATATTTCATTCAAGCAACATCCCCCCTTTTTATTTTGTCCCAGTTCTTTTTTATTTCTTTTTTTCACTCCCTCTTCAATCAAGTCAAGCACCTCTTCCACCTCTGCTAATTATCCTGGCAGGTTCCTAACCAGGTGGGCAGGTTTGGAAGTGCTCACTATGGATAGCTGAGAAATGAACAACAGTGTTCTGTATTCTCACATCACCTTGGACAGATTCACAGTGCTATTCACTTTGGCATGATTCTATCCTCTGTGCTTTCTTTCCAGAAACCACAGACAAATAGCATAGGGCTTTGTGCTCAACTGACTTGGAAAAACCCCAACTCTGCTTGCACCTCTCAATATCATTATTTGTCAACGCCATGCTCTTATCACATATACGTCATATGCAATTGAGATATCACACAAATTTGGGGCCAGGTGGGTGACAATAAAGTCAAACAAACGTAACTGATTCTAAACATGATAACGAGTAAAATTAAGATACCTGAGATATGGAGAGGGTGAGGTGGATAGAAAATGAAGCAGTTGAGAAAAAGTAATGGTCTCAATCACAGGGGAGAGAATTTGTTGCTCTTCCAGGAAATCATGTCCAACTTTGTGACCCCATGGACTAGAGCCTGTCAGGCTTCCTTTCATTATCTCCCAGAATTTGTTCAGATTCATGTCTATAGAGTTGGTGAAGTTATCTAACTGTCCCAACATCTTCTGCCCACCTCTCCTTTGACCTTCAATATTTTCCACCATCTGAGCCTTTTCTAATGAGTCAGTTCTTTGTATTAGGTGGACAAAGGAAGAAAGAACACTAAAAAACAACTAACTTTTAAGAGGAAAGGTCTTGAAACAGTTTAAGATAGAGATGTAGTAAAAGTTTTTGACGAAATGGAAGACCCATTCATAATAAACACTGTATATAACTTGTGGGAACAGCCAGAACCATCTGCAAACTAAAAAAGGCCACATATGGATAAACTCACTGCAAACATGATTCTCAATGGTGAAAACCTGTAAATGTGACCCCTAATTCATGAATAAGACAAAAATACCCACTCTCAACACTGGTATTCAGCATAGGCTTTGGATTTCTCATTATATCAATCAGAATAGAAGAAATACAATTTCAAACAAACGGGAAAAGGAGTAAAACTGCCACTGTTTACACGTGCTATGCTACTATGCCTGGAGATCCAAAGATGCCACCAGAAAATTACTAGAGCTGATCAATAAGTTTAGGGGAGTTGCTAGATATAAAATTAATACACAGAAATCCCTTGTATTCCTACACACTCACAACAAAATATCAAAAATAGAATTGAAGGAAACAATCCCATTCACCATGGAAACAAGAAGATTAAAATTTCTGGTAATAAACCTACCGAGGAAGGGGAAAGACTGGTGTGCAGAAAATAATAAAGCATGGAAGAAACAAAGCAAAGCTGACACAAAGAGATGGACAGATATACCATTCACATGCACTGGAAGAAACAATATTGTGAAAATGGCTACACTATAAACAGCAGCTTAAAGTTTCAATGCAGTTGCTATCAAGATACCAATGGCATTTTTAACAGAACTAGAGCAAAATCTTTTTGCAACTACTATGGAAATGTGAAAGATCTTGAATAGCCATGCAAGCTTGAGAAAGAAAACAGAGCTGAAGGAATCAAGTTTCCTGACATAAGTCAATACTACAAAGCTACAGTAATCAGTACAGCATGAAATGGGCCCAAAGCAGAAATATAAGCCATTGGGATGGATAGAAACCCTGATCATCGCTTGCCCAAGTGGTCATCTAATCTCTGACAAATGAGACAGCAATATACAATGGAGACTACATAATCTCTTTTATAAGTGATGTTGGAAAATCTGGACAGCTAAAAGTAAAAGAATGAAATTAGGACACTGGCTTGTTGTGATGCCATGAAGTGTGGCATGCCAGGCTTCCCTGTCCCACACCATCTCCTGAAGGTTACCCAAGTTCATGTCCATTGCATCACTGATGCAACCCAATCATCTCATCCTTCGTGGCCTCGTCTCCTTTTGCGTTCAGTCTTTCCCAGCATCAGGGTCTTTTCCAATGAGTTGTCTCTTCACATAAGGTGGGCAAATTATTAGAGCATAAACTTCAGTAGCAATCCTTCCAATGGGTATTTCAGGGTAATTTTTTAAGATTGACTGATTTCTTCTCTCTGCTGTCCAAGAGACTCTCAAGAGTCTTCTCCAGCACCCTGGTTGAAAAGTATCAGTTCTTCAGTTGTTCTGCCTCCTTTATGGTCCCTCACACAACAGTATATGACTATGGGAAAGACCATAGCTTTGACTGTAATGGACATTTGCCAGCAAGGTGATTTCTTTCATTGTAACACTTTATCTAATTCTGACATACATTTTCTGTAAAGAAGCATCTATTTTCTAATTTCATGGCTGCAGACACTCTGCCTTGATGTCAGAGCCCAAGAAGGGGAAACCTGACATTGTTTTTTCCTTTTACCCCTTCTCTTTGCGATGAAGTGATGGGACCGGAGGTTGTGATATGAGTTTTTATACCATTGAGTTTTATGCCTGCTCTGGCGGGACAAATGGTAAAGCGTGTGCTTGCAAGGCGGGGGAGCAGAGTTAGACCGTGGGTTAGGAAAATTCCCTGGAGAAGAATATGACAACCCACTCCAATACTCTTGCCTTGCAAATTCCATGGACAGAAGAGCCTGTTAGGCTATAACCCATGGGCCTGTTATTCTATAATCTCAAAGAGTGGGACACGACTAAATTACTTCACTTTCACTTTGCACTCTTCAAAAGCTTTTGCTTACTTCACTCTGTACAATGGGGGGTTTTAAGATGGGGAACACATGTACACCTGGGGCAGATTCATGTCAATTTGCAAAAGAAATACAATAATATAAATAATTAGTCTCCAATTAAAATAAATAAATTTTTAAAAAGAAAATAAAGAAATTAGTAATAAAGTAAACCACCCTGTCACCACTGCCCAAAAAAAGAAGAAAAAAAAAAAGCTTTTGTACTCCTTCACCTTCATTAAGAGGTTCTTTAGTTCATCTTCTTTTTCTATCATTAGGAGAAGGCAATGGCAAGCCACTCAATTCTCTTGCTTGGAGACTCCCATGGATGGAGGAGCCTAGCGGGCTGCAGTCCGTGGGGTCGCTAAAGGTCGGACACGACTGAGCGACTTCACTTTCACTTTTCACTTTCACACATTGGAGAAGGAAATGGCAACCCACTCCAATGTTCTTGCCTGGAGAATTCCAGGGATGGGGGAGCCTGGTGGGCTTCCATCTATGGGGTCACACAAAGTCGGACACGACTGAAGTGACTTAGCAGTAGTAGCAGTAGCAGCAGAGTGATAGTCACACACATATTTGAGGTTGGTGACATTGTCCCCAGCAATCTTGATTCAGCTTGTAAGTTATCCAGCCTGGCATTTCTCATGCTTTGCTATGCATATAAGTTAAATGAATGAGGTGACAATCAACAGCCTTATCATACTCCTTTCTCAACCCCGAGCTAGTCAGTCATTGCATACTTGACCCTATTGCTTCGGGACCTGCCTACAGGTCTAGTATGAAGGAGACAGGTAAAATGTTCTGCTATTCCCATCTCTTTAAGAGTTTTCCACAATTTATATGTTGCCCAGACTATGATTTTACAGTGGTCAATGAAAAACAGGCAGAGATTTTCTGGAATTCATTTGGTATTTCTATGATCCAGTAATCGGTGATCATTTGATCTGTGGTTCCTCTGATGTTTCTAATCCCAGCTCAAACTTCTGTAAGTTCTCAGTTCATGTAATGTTGAAGACTAGGTTGAAGGAATTTGAGCATAACTTTACTAGCATGGGAGATGTGTGAAATTGAGTGGTGGTTTGAACTTCGTTTAGTACTGTCCTTCTTGGAAATTTGGATAAGGATTAACCTTTTCCAGTCCCATGATCACTGCTATGTTTTCCACATTTGCACCATTTTGATTGCAGCACATTGAGAGCATTTAAGATTTCAACAGTTCTGCTGGAAATCCATCACCTCCACTAGTTCTATGGTCAGAAATGCTTTGTAAGACTTGACTTTACATTTCAGAATGAGTGTCTGTGGGTGAATGCTCACACCTTGTGGTTATCTGGGTTATTATGGTCTTTTTTTTTTTCCCTACAGTTTTTCTTTGTATTCTTTCTATCCTGCCTTGATCTCTTCTGCTTCTTTAGTCCTTTATGTTTCTGTCCTTTATTGTGTCCATCTTTGGAGGAAATGATCTTTTGATATTTTCAATTTTCTTGAATAGATCACTGGTATTTCTCTATCTGCTTGCTTTCTTCTATTTATCTCCGTTGTTTATTGAAGATACCCTCTTGTCTCTTCAATTTCTCTGGAATTCTGCTTTTAGTTGGGCTATCTTTATATTTTTCAGTTATTTTTTGCTTCTTATCTTTCCACAGCTATATATAAACCCTCCTCAGAAAATCAATTTGTCTT
Source organism: Moschus berezovskii (assembly GCF_049115385.1). NCBI lineage: Eukaryota > Metazoa > Chordata > Mammalia > Artiodactyla > Moschidae > Moschus > Moschus berezovskii. The sequence continues at coordinate 55,608,229 of NC_142489.1, forward strand.
TGAGATTTTCTCTTTTTTTAGGACGGTTTTGTTCACTGCTCCCTGTGCAACATTTTGAAACTCCTTCTGTAGTTCTTGGGGAACTGTTTACTAGATTTAAGCCCTTAATACTGGTTGTGATTTCCGCTGCATTTTCCAGAGGCAATTTGATTTTTGTTGTACCTGGCTAGCCTAGCGGTTCCAACCCAATCAACTCATTCTTTATTTTAAACCTGAACTTTGTCATGAGAATCTGATGATCTGAGCCACAATCAACTCCAGGTCTTGTTTTTGCTGACTCTATACAGCTTCTCCATCTTGATTGCTGCCGAGAATAACCAAGCTGATAATCCTTACAGACCTTTTGGTGAGATTCATGTGTAAAGTCGGTTCCTGTGATGTAGTTAAAGAATGCTGGCTCTGACCAGTACATTCTCTGGGTGTAATTCTATTTGTCTTTGTCCTACTTCATTTTGTACTCCAAGGTCAAAGTTGCTCCAGTTTGGTCCAGGTATTTATTGACTTCATTCGTTTGAATTGTACTCCCCTATGGTGATGGGGATAGTCACGATAACGTGATCACTGACCTAGAGCCAGACATCTTGGAATGTGAAGTCAAGTGGGCCTTAGAAAGCATCACTACGAACAAAGCTAGTGGAGGTGATGGAATTCCAGTTGAGCTATTTCAAGTCTTGGAAGATGATGCTATGAAAGTGATGTACTCAATATGCCAGCAATTTTGGAAAACTCAGCATTGGCCACAGGACTGGAAGAGGTCAATCTTCATTCCAATCCCAAAGAAAGGCAATACCAAAGAATGCTCCAACTACCGCATAATTGCATTCATCTCACAAACTAGTAAAGTCATGCTCAAAATTCTCCAAGCCAGGCTTCAGCAGTATGTAAACCATGAACTCCCAGATGTTTAAGCAGGTTTTAGAAACGGCAGAGGCACCAGAGATCAGATTGCCAACATCCGCTGGATCATGGAGAAAGCAAGAGAGTTCCAGAAAACCATCTATTTCTGCTTCATTGACTATGCCAAAGCATTTGACTGTGTGGATCACAATAAACTGTGGAACATTCTGAAAGAGATGGGAATCCCAGACCACCTGACCTGCCTCTTGAGAAACCTGTATGCAGGTCAGGAAGCAACAGTTAGAAATGGACATGGAAAAACAGACTGGTTCCAAATAGGAAAAGGTGTATGTCAAGGTTGTATATTGTCACCTTGCTTATTTAACTTATATGCAGAGTACATCATGAGGAACGCTGGGCTGGAAGAAGCACAAGCTGGAATCAAGATTGCCGGGAGAAATATCAATAACCTCAGATATGCAGATGACACTACCCTTATGGAAGAAAATGAAGAGGAACTCAAAAGCCTCTTGATGAAAGTGAAAGGGGAGAGTGAAAAGGTTGGCTTGAAGCTCCACATTCAGAAAAAAAAGATCATGGCAACCGGTCCTAACATTTCATGGGAAATAGATGGAAAAACTGTGGAAACACTGTCAGACTTTATATTTTTGGGCTCCAAAATCACTGCAGATGCTGATTTCAGCCATGAAATTAAAAGACGCTTGCTCCTTGGAAGGAAAGTTATGACCAACCTTGATAGTATCTTAAAAAGCAGAGACATTACTTTGCCAACCAAGGTCTGTCTAGTCAAGGCAATGGTTTTTCCCGTGGTCATGTATGGATGTGAGAGTTGGACCGTGAAGAAAGCTGATCGCAGAAGAATCGATGCCTTTGAAATGTGGTGTTGGAGAAGACTCTTGACAGTCCCTTATACTGCAAGGAGATCCAACCAGTCCATTCTAGAGGAGATCAATCCTGGATGTTCATTGGAGGGACTGATGCTAAAGCTGAGCTGCAATACTTTGGCCACCTCATGTGACGAGTTGACTCACTGGAAAGGACTCTGATGCTGGGAAAGTTTGGGGGCGGGAGGAGAAGGGGACGACCGAGAATGAGATGGCTGGATGGCATCTCCGACTCTGTGGACATGAGTTTGAGTGTACTCCGGGAGTTGGTGATGGACAGGGAGGCCTGGCGTGCTGTGATTCATGGGGTCGCGGAGAGTCGGACACGACTGAGCGACTGAACTGAACTGAACTGAACTTATCTATGGTGATGGGGACATCTTTCATTCGGTCTTAGTTCTAAGAGTTCTTGCAGTCTTCATAGAACTGATCAATTTCAATTTCTTTGGATCATCTTTTGGGACCTACACTTGGATTACAGTCATGTTGAATCTTCTGCCTTGGAAACGAACTGAGATCATTCTGTCGCTTTTGAGGCTGCTCCCAAACACTTCATTTAAGACTCTTTGGTTGATTATGATTACTACTCCTTTACTCCTATGAGACTCTTGCCCACTGTAATAGACAAAATAGTCATCTGAATTAAATTCACCCATTACTCTCCATTTTAGTTCCATGAATCCTAGTTGATGTTTATTCTTGCTTTCTCCCATTTGACCCCATCCAATTTACCTTGATTTATGGGCCTATCTTTCTGTGTTCTTATGCATTATTGTTCTTTGCACATCAGATTTTACTTTCATCATCAGACATATCCATAACTGAGCTTCATTTCCTCTTTAATCTCACCACTTTATGTTTCCTACAGCCATTAGAAATCGCCCTCTCCTCTTCAACAGTAGCATTTTGGACAGCTTCTGCACCGGGAGAGACACCTTTCAGGGTAATATATTTTTGCCTTTTTATAGAGTTAATTCATGGCTGTATTTGAGTGTTTTGCCATTCATTTCTTCAGTGGATCACCTTTAGTCACTCCTTAACATCATGTAAGAAGATAAACTCAGACTGGATAAATACCTAAATATAAGGTCACTCACTCTAAATCTATATTATTAGAGGAAATCATAGGTAGAACACATTTTGACATAAAATGGAGAATGATTTTTTTTTTCTTTTTAAATCTAGCTCCTAAATCAATGAAGATAAAGTTAAGAATAACCAAGTAGGACTTAATTAAACTTAATAACTTTTACACAGCAACACCATAAGCAAGACAGAAAACAATTTTCATTGTGGGAGAAAACATTTGCAAATGAAGGAAATGGAAACAGATTAAACTCCAAAATAAGCAAATAGCACACGTGGCTGAATAGCAGAGAAACTAACAACCCCATTGGAAAAAAATGGACCTAGAGGAAATAGACGTTACTCCCAAGAAGACTAACAGGTTTTCAATATCATAAGAGAAGATGCTCAACATCACTATTAGAAAAAGGGAAACAAAACCTTCAATGAGATAGCACCTAACACTGGCCTGAGTGACCCTTATCAGCAACAACAACAGCAACAAAAATCTACAAATAAATAAATATTTCAGAGGGTGTGGAGAAAAGGTAACCCTCCCAAGTGGCTTGAATGGAAAGAATCCAGCAGTAATGAAGGAGACTTGGATTCAATCCCGTGGTTATGAAAATTCCCCTGGAGAAGGGAATTGCCCTGAATATTTTAATTCAGATTCTGAATTTAGGAACTCAGATTACTCAGAAGAAGCATTCTGGACTAGAGAATTCCAGTCTGTCACAAAGATTTGGACATGGCATTGTGACGTTCACTTTCGTTTTCTTTCCAGTCCTGCTAGAAGGAATATACATTGATACAGCCACTATGTATGCAGATCAGTATGAAAAGTCTTTAAAAATCTAGGAATGAAGAAACTACATGATCTAGCAATTCCACTGCTGGGATTGTTGGGATTTACCTAAAGAACACCATAATTACAAAAGATGCATAGCAACAGTATTGATGGCTCCAAGATTTACAACAGCAGAATTTTAAAGCAACAAAAATGTCCATTTACAAAGAAATGAATAAAGATAATTTGGTATATATATAAAATAGAACATTACCCAATCAAAAAAGGAATGAAATCGGGTCATTTGTAGAGAGGTGGACGGATTGAAAAAGAGTCCAATATAATGAAATAAAATAGAAAAAGGAAAACAAATATCACTTATTAACATATATATAAACTGTTAATAGATTATATATAACATATTTTATCACATATATTATAAATAACATAACTTTATATAACATAGACTGTTTATCTAACATAAAATTTTAATATATTTTATAATATATATATTTATATTTCATAGCGTATATATTATATATAACATAAATTTATATACATATATATATATGTATATGTATAAACTGTATCAATTCAGTTCAGGCGCTCAGTCATGTCCGACTCTTTGCGACACCATGAACCACAGCACACCAGACCTCCTTGTCCATCACCAGCTCCCGGAGTTCACCCAAACCCATGTGCATTGAGTTAATGATACCATCCAACCATCTTATACTCTGTCATCCCCTTCTCCTCCTGCCCTCAATCTTTCCCAGCATCAGAATCTTTTCAAATCAGCTAGCTCTTCATATCATGTGGCCAAAGTATTGGAGTTTCGGCTTCAACATCAGTCCTTCCAATGAACACCCAGGACTGATCTCCTTTAAGAAGGACTGGTTGGATCTCCTTGCAGTCCAAGGGACTCTCAAGTGTTTTCTCCAACACCACAGTTCAAAAGCATCAGTTCTTCTGCACTCAACTTTCTTTATAATCCAACTCTCACATCCATACATGATCACTGGAAAAACCATAGCCTTGATTAACGGATTTTTTCTTTTTAGCAAAGTAATGTCTCTGCTTTTTAATATGCTGTGTAGTTTAGTCATAACATCCTTCCAAGGAGTAAGTGTCTTTTAATTTCACGGCTGCAATCACCATCCGCAGTGATTTTGGAGCCTAGAAAATTAAAGTCAGCCACTATTTCCACTGTTTTCCCATCTATTTGCCTTGAAGTGATGGAACTGGATTCCTTGATCTTAGTTTTCTGAATGATGAGCTTTAAACTTTAAGTTGGCTTAAAAAGTGGATGACCATTATATCTACTACTGTGGGCAGGAATCCCTTAGATGAAATGGAGTAGCCATCATGGTCAACAAAAGAGTCCGAAATGCAGTACTTGAATGCAATCTTAAAAACGACAGAATGATTTCTGTATGTTTCCAAGGGAAACCATTCAGTATTACAGTAATCCAGGCCTATGCCCCAAACAGTAATGCTGAAGAAGCAGAAGTTAATTGGTTCTATGAAGACCTACAACACCTTTTAGAACTAACACCTAAAAAAGATGTCCTTTTCATTATAGGGGACTGGAATGCAAAAGTAGGAAGTCAAGAAACACCTGGAGTAACAGGCAAATTTGGCCTTAGAGCACGGAATGAAGCAGGGCAAAGGCTAATAAAGTTTTGCCAAGAGAGTGCACTGGTCACAGCAAACACCCTCTTCCAACAACACAACACAAGACTCTACACATGGACATCACCAGATGGTCAACACCGAAATCAGATTGATTATATTCTTTGCAATCAAAGATGGAGAAGCTGTATACAGTTAGCGAAAACAAGACCAGAAGCTGACTATGGCTCAGATCATGAACTCCGTATTGCCAAATTCAGACTTAAATTGAAGAAAGTAGGGAAAACCACTAGACCATTCAGATATGACCTCAATCAAATCCCTTATGATTATACAGTGGAAGTGAGAAATAGATTTAAGGGACTAGATCAGATTGATAGAGTGCCTAATGAACTCTGGACGGAGGTTCGTGACATTGTACAGGAGACAGGGACCAAGACCATCCCCATGGAAAAGAAATGCAAAAGAGCGAATTGGCTGTCTGAGGAGGCCTTACAAATAGCTGTGAAAAGAAGAGAGGCGAAAAGCAAAGGAGAAAAGGAAGGATATAAGCATCTGAATGCAGAGTTCCAAAGAATAGCAAGGAGAGATAAGAAAGCCTTCCTCAGTGATCAATGCAAAGAAATAGAGAAAAAACAGAATAGGAAAAACAAGAGACCTCTTCAAGAAAATTAGAGATTCCAAGGGAACATTTCATGCAAAGATGGGTTCGATTAAGGACAGAAATGGTATGGACCTAACGGAAGCAGAAGTTATTAAGAAGAGGTGTCAGGAATACACAGAAGAACTGTACAAAAAAGATCTTCATGACCAAGATACACACGATAACGTGATCACTGACCTAGAGCCAGACATCTTGGAATGTGAAGTCAAGTGGGCCTTAGAAAGCATCACTACGAACAAAGCTAGTGGAAGTGATGGAATTCTAGTTGAGCTATTTTAAGTCTTGAAAGATGATGCTGTTAAAGGGCTACACTCAATATGCCATCAGATATGGAAAACTCAGCACAGGACCGAGGCCACAGGACTGGAAGAGGTCAGTCTTCATTCCAATCCCAAAGAAAGGGAATGCCAAAGAATGCTCAAACTACCGCACAAGTGCACTCATCTCACACGCTAGTAAAGTCATGCTCAAAATTCTCCAAGCCAGGCTTCAGCAATATGTGAACCATGAACTCCCAGATGTTCAAGTAGGTTTTAGAAAAGGCAGAGGCACCAGAGATCAAATTGCCAACATCCGCTGGATCATGGAGAAAGCAAGAGAGTTCCAGAAAAATATCTATTTCTGCTTCATTGACTATGCCAACGCCTTTGACTGCGTGGATCACAATAAACTGTGGAACATTCTAAAAGAGATGGGAATCCCAGACCACCTGACGTGCCTCTTGAGAAATCTATATGCAGGTCAGGAAGCAACAGTTAGAACTGGACATGGAAAACAGTCTGGTTCCAAATAGGAAAAGGTGTACATCAAGGTTGTATATTGTCACCTTGCTTATTTAAATTATATGCAGAATACATCATGAGGAACGCTGGGTTGGAAGAAGCACAAGCTGGAATCAAGATTGCCGGGAGAAATATCGATAACCTCATATATGCAGATGACACTACCCTTATGGCAGAAAGTGAAGAGGAACTCAAAAGCCTCTTGATGAAAGTGAAACAGGAGAGTGAAAATGTTGGGTTGAAGCTCAACATTCAGAAAACAAAGATCATGGTATCTGGTCCCATCACTTCATGGGAAATAAATGGAAAAACAGTGGAATCAGTGTCAGACTTTATTGTCTTGGGCTCCAAAATCACTGCAGATGCTGATTGCAGCCATGAAATTAAAAGATGTTTGCTCCTTGGAAGGAAGTTATGACCAACCTTGATAGTATCTTAAAAAGCAGAGATATTACTTTGCCAACCAAGGTCCGTCTAGTCAAGGCAATGGTTTTTCCCGTGGTCATGTGTGGATGTGAGAGTTGGACTGTGTAGAAAGCTGATCGCCGAAAAATCGATGCCTTTGAACTGTGGTGTTGGAGAAGACTCTTGAGAGTCCCTTATACTGCAAGGAGATCCAACCAGTCCATTCTGAAGGAGATCAATCCTGGATGTTCATTCGAGGGAGTGATACTAAAGCTTAAACTGCAATACTTTGGCCACCTCATGCGACGAGTTGACTCACTGGAAAAGACTCTGATACTGGGCAAGTTTGGGGGCGGGAGGAGAAGGGGATGACAGAGAATGAGATGGCTGGATACATCACCGAATCTGTGGACATGAGTTTGAGTGTACTCCGGGAGTTGGTGATGGACAGGGAGGCCTGGCGTGCTGTGATTCATGGGATCGTGGAGAGTCGGACACGACTGAGTGACTGAATTGAACTGAACTGATACTGATTTTTTGCTGAGCATATCATTCGTTGTAAATGAAAGAAGCAGGTGTACAATACATGTACACACACACACATATATTATATTATACTATTATATCATATATAATATATATTAATGATATATATTATATATACTATTATACATTATTAGCATAATTGTTTATATATATTATAGTGCATATTGTATTGTAATGTGTGTACATATATATATATATATTTAAGCAACACTTATTTAGTGATATTTCATGTGTTAAGTCACTACACTCCTGTCTGACACTCTGCATCACACAGACTGTTTCCCATCATGTATTCTCAATCCACTGAATTCTCAAGGTGAGGAAACAGGACTTGGTTTTCACGCTTAGTTCCAGGAGATCTTCCCAACACTTTGATCGAACCTGCATCTCTTATGACTTCTGCACTAAAAGGCAGGATACTTACTCCTAGTGCAACCTAGACAGCCATATATATATAGCTAAACATATACTTGCATATGTATATGTGGAAAGTTTACGTATATTATCCTGCTGTATATAGGTAGCAGTATATATTCTAAAGGAGATCAATCCTGGGTGTTCATTGGAAGGACTGATGCTAAAACTGAAACTCCAATACTTTGGCCACCTCATGCGATGAGCTGACTCACTGGAAAAGAGTCTGATGTTAGAAGGGATTGGGGGTGGGAGGAGACGGGGACGACAGAGAATGAGATGGCAGGATGGCATCACTGACTCGATGGACATGAGTTTGAGGGAACTCCAGCAGTTGGTGATGGACAAAGAGACCTGGCATGCTGTGATTCATGGGGTCGAAAAGAGTTGGACACGACTGAGCGAATGAACAGAACTAAACTGATGGGTTTTGCAGAAGGTATACAATTTCCGGTATGTCCTTGCAATTGAGGACTTGCATCAAGAGAGTTGGATTGTGAAGAATGCTGATCGCCGAAGAATTGATGCTTTTGAATTGTGGTGTTGGAGAAGACACTTGAGAGCCCCTTGGACTGCTAGGAGATCCAACCAGTCCATTCTAAAGGAGATCAATCCTGGGTATTCATAGGAAGGACTGATGCTAAAGCTGAAACTCTAATATTTTGGTCACCTCATGCAACGAGTTTACTCACTGGAAAAGACTCTGATGCTGGGAGAGATTGGGGGCAGGAGGAAACGAGGGCGACAAAGAATGAGATGGCTGGATGGCCTCACCAACTCGATGGACATGAGTTTGAGTGAACTTCGGGAGTTGGTGATGAACACGGAGGCCTGGCATGCTGTGATTCATGTTGTCGCAAAGAGTTGGACACGAGTGAGCGACTGAATTGAACTGAACTGTACTGAAATGATCAAGTCCTTAGTTACTGCAGCTGCCACCAGTGTTGCCTGAAGGACTGATTCCAGACTGAAAGAATAGATACTAGCCCTACTTAAGGTGTTTATCAAAGGAATTATTTCAAGGAGCCCAGATTTTTGCATATTCGCATAAGAAAAAATATCTCAATCCATTCACTTGTGGTGTCCAGTGTTTCTTCATTAACCATAATATTTGGACATTCTCCATACCTGATCATTGTACCAAAACTTTTGTAAAACCTGGCTCCATCTATCCTTGTTCATAGCAGCCTTTTTGCAATACTTGAGAAGTTACTCCTCATGATGAAATCCTTCTTAGGATGAGAGTCCTGCTGAAGAAAACATAATTCTCCACTTTTAGGCTATGCATTTTTCCCAGTCAGTAGCACACAATCTCGGAGCACACACAAGCCACTCCAGCATTCTTGCCTAGAAGATCCCATGGATGGAGAAGCCTGGTAGGCCGCAGCCCATGGGGTCGCTAAGGGTCAGATACGAATGAACGACTTCCCTTTCACTTTTCACTTTCACACATTGGAGAAGGAAATGACAACCCACTCCAGTGTTCTTGCCTGGAGAATCCCAGGGACAGGGGAGCCTGGTCGGCTTCTGTCTATGGGGTCACACAGAGTCAGACACGACTGAAGTGACTTAGCAGCAGCAGAAGCACACATTCTAGTATTGCGATATAAGGGATTCTTGTGCAGCACCTCAGTTTTAACCTATGCTTACTAATTCCTACTTACTATAGTTCTGAAAGTCAAAGGTCTGCTATTACTTATTAAAACTTGAGGGGATTCATGGATTCATAAAATTGTGACATCATTTTATGAAAACATATCACATTTGTTTGCTTTATTTTAGGAACCCCTTCTTTACGTTTATGACAAATTAGTGAAGTGAAGGGACACCTAAGTGTAGAGTCTGAACTTATTCTGGCTAACTTCAGTTCAGTTCAGTTCAGTTCAGTCGCTCAGTTGTGTCCGACTCTCCACGACCCCATGAATCACAGCACGCCAGGCCTCCCTGTCCATCACCAACTCCCGGAGTACACTCAAACTCATGTCCACAGAGTTGGTGATGCCATCCAGCCATCTCATTCTCTGTCGTCCCCGTCTCCTCCCGCCCCCAAACTTTCCCAGCATCAGAGTCTTTTCCAGTGAGTCAACTCGTCGCATGAGGTGGCCAAATATTGCAGTTTCAGCTTTAGCATCAGTCCCTCCAATGAACATCCAGGATTGATCTCCTTTAGAATGGACTGGTTGGATCTCCTTGCAACTCTCAAGAGTCTCTCCAACACCACAGTTCAAAAGCATCGATTCTTCGGCAATCAGTCTTCTTCACAGTCCAACTCTCACATCCATACATGACCACGGGAAAAACCATTGCCTTGACTAGACGAACCTTGGTTAACTTAGTTCTGCATTTTTAGTTTGTTTGTTTGTTTTTGCTAAGTCTATACATACTAAAGCAGTCTTGGGTACATATTTTACTTGACATGTCCTGGATACTTTATTTGTCACTTTCACAAGTTGGCCAAGGACTGATTTTCTTTCTTCAGTGAAACAAACTGATTAAAATTTGGAGCATAATTAACTTACAATGTTGTGTTAATTTCTGCGGCCCAGCGAAATAAATCAATTATTAGTAAATATAGCAGAGCCTCCCTTTTGAGTGGTCCTCCCATCTCCATCTTGTACCTCCTCTCCTACCCCACAACCCACTCCACTAGATCTCTCCATAGCACTAGTTATCTACAACGTACTTGGTATTTTACATATGTCTGTGCAATTTGTCAATGCATTCCATTCTCTCCTTCCCACACTGTGTCCACAAGTCTGTTTTCTATGACTGCATCTCTTCCTACCCTTCAAATGGGTTCTTCAGTATCTGTTTTCTAAATTCCACTTATATATATATTAATATGCAATTTTGATCTTTCTGTTTTTTAATTCCTTCACTGTGTAATAGGCTCTAGATTCATCTGCAACCCTGCGAATAATCCAACTTTCTCCCTTTTTATGGGTGAGTAATTTTCCATCCTATATATGGACTATAGCTTTTTTATCCATTTTTCGTTTGATGGACACTGAGGTTGCTTCCCTTTATTGGCTACTCTAAATGGTTTTACAATGGTTACTGGCATACACATGTACTTTTTGTTTAAGGTTTCCTTTTAGTGTATGGAAAACAGTGTGATTATTGGGTTATAGGCAGGAGGTTTCTCCTTTCTCCACACCTTCTCCTTCATATATTCGTATACAATCATATAAATATATATATAGACGTATATATTTACTTCTTTATTTGGTTGCAACAAACTTCAATCACTGCATGTGGAGTCATATGAAATCTCAATTATTCACGTATGAAAACATTTCCCAGATTTGTAAACTTAAAATAGAGGATTTTCAGTGATTCAGAAATTAAGACCTGTGCTAAACAGTCAAACATTGAACAGCTATATTTCATGTATTTCCCTAATACCATAAAAAGTTCTCTGTATTTCTTAGATGAAAGCCTGCGTGAATATTTCCCTACATGAAACAGGGAATTAATATATTTTACACATGTAAAATCAAAGCCCTTATGATTATACAGTGGAAGTTGTAAACAGAATCCGGGGATTATATCTGATCGAGTGCCTGAAGACCTATGGGTGGAGATTTGTGGCATTGTACAGGAAGCAGTGATCAAGACCATCCCCATGAAAAAGAAATGCAAAAAGCAAAGTGACGTGGCCTTACAAAGAGCTGAGAAGAGGGGGCAAGCTAAACGAAAAGAAGAAAAGGAAAACTGTATACATTTGAATGCCGAGTCCCAAAGAATAGCAAAGAGAGATAAAACTTTCCTCGGTTATCAATGCCAATAAATAGAGGAAATAAAGAGAATGGGAAAGACTTCAGATCCCTCCTATAAATCAGAGATACCAAGGGAAAATTGCATTCAAAGAGGAGCACATTAAAGGACAGAAATGGTACAGATGTAACAGAAGCAGAAGCTATTTAGAAGAGGTGGCAAGAATACACAGATGAATGATACACAAAAGTTCTTCATGATCCAGTTAGCACAATGCTGTGATCACTCACCTAGAGTCAGAAATCATGGAATGTGAAGTCACGTGGGATTTAGGAAGCATAACTACAAGCAAAGCTCGTGGAAGTGATGGAATTCAGTTTAGATATTTCAAATTCTAAAAGATGATACTAGGAATGTGCTGCCATCCATATGCTAGTAAATTTGGAAGACTCAATTGTGGCCAGAGTACTGGAAAAGGTCAGTTGTCATTCCAACTGCAAAAAAGGCAATCCAAAGAATGTTCATGCTACGGCTTAGTTGTACATATTTCACACACTCGCAAAGTACTGCTCAAAATTCCCCAACCAGGCTTCAACAGAATGTGAACCATGAGCTTCCACATGTTCAACCTGGATTTAAAAAGGACAGACGAACCCGAGATCAAACTGCAAACACCTGTTGGGGAATGGAAAAAGCAAGAAAACACCAGGAAAGCACCTACTCCTATTTGACGATGCCAAAGATTTTGATTGGGTAGATTATAGCAAAATGGGAAATTCGACAAAAGATGGCACTACTAGACCATGTTATATAACTCCTGCGTAAACTGTATGTAGGTCTAGAAGCAACAGTTAGAACAGGACATGGAAGAACAGAATGGTTAGGAGTTGGGAAAGGAGCACGTTAAAGCTGTATATTGTCACCCTCTTTACTGAATTTACATGTAGAATTAGTCATACAAAAGGCCACGCTGGATGAAACAGTGTTTGCAATCAAGGTTTCTGGAGAAATATCAGTAACCTCAGATATGCAGATGACACGATTGACATGGCAGAACTTCAAAAGAACTAAAGAGTTTCTTGAGGAAAGTGAAAGAGAATGAAAAAGATGACTTAAAACACCACATCCAAAATGAGAATCATGGCATCTGGTCTCATTACTTCATGTCATAAAGATGGGGAAAGAATGGAAACAGTGAGAAACTTTACTGGGGAGGGGGCTCCAAAATCACTGCAGATGGTGATTCTGGTCAGGAAATCAAAATACACTTTCTCCTTAGAAGAAAGGTTATGACCAGGCTAGACAGCATATTATAAAGCAGACAAAGGTCGATCTAGTCAAATCTACGTACAGAGTCAAGTAGAAGTGAGAATTGGACTAGAAAGAAATTTGACCTCCAAAGAATCAATGCTATTGAAATGTGGTGTTGGAGAAAACTCTTCAGAGTCCCTTTGACTGCAAGGAGATCAAAGAAGTCAATTCTAAGGGAAATCAGTCCTGAATATTGATTGGAAGGACTGATTCTGAAACTGGAACTTGAATATGTTGGCCACCTGATGTGAAGGACTGACTCACTGGAAAAGGTCCTGATGCTGAGAAAGATTGAAAGCTGGAGGAGAGAGCGAAGACAGAAGATGAAATGCTCGTATGGAATCACTGACTCGATGGGCATGGGTTTGAGCAGGCTCTATGAGCTGCTGATGAACGGGGAAGCTTGGCAGGCTACAATCCATGGGGTCAAAAAGTGTTGGACAGGACTGAGTGACTTAGCAGAATTCACCGTACTTACTTAGGTTCTCAGGGAAAGGAAAGTGATAAAGAACACTCTTACCCATCAACTGATAATCCTCAAAGATTCCTAATGCTCCCTAAATGTTTTCACTGTTTCCTCAGAGATTCAGCTGGGATGAACATTCTATTAAATGGGTAAGATCTCCTAGGAAACAACGGAAGGGACATAATTTAGAGAAAGGGATAGAAGAAAGTAAGCACATCAGGAAGGCAGCATGACCTGGTCAACAACATACAGAACTCTCCTTTAATTCTTCCCACTGATTTCCTTCTAAATCCCGAGGATAAGACCTGACCAATCATGAGGACTGGTCGTTGCAAAGGGCAATGACCAAGGCATTGCTGCCTATTGATTTAGTGATGACACAAAGCAAGCACATCATGGTAATCACACCTCCGTTAACCAAGACAATAGGCGGCAGTAGCCTTTGGGGAGATTAGAGGATCACAAGGTCTCCCACGATGTGTTGGAGCCACCTGGGCCTTTCCCACAGAGAGTTTTCCAGGTGTGTTGAAGTCCCTTTTTAAAAGTTCTCATCTATGGCCCCCAGTCTTACTGCCAGTCCTCTGGATTTGTGAGAACCCCAAAAGACCACGATTCTAGTTTGCAAAGTGCGCAACTGATGAAAATAAATAAATAAATAATACCAGTCCAAACTGAAGGGCCTATGAATAATCACATGTTCCTTGGCTCTAAGAAGGGCCATTAGAGCAGCAAAACCACAGCTCCAGGCAAGTTCTTTGTTAACACCTGCAGCCCTTCAAGGCACATACCAGTTATTGATAAAGAGTGTAGATTGTAAGTCCTCTACCAACTTGAGAAATTGGGTCAACAAGACCTCTGAACCCCCCGTCTTAGCCAAGACTAAAGGAGAGATTGTGTGCACATCAGGCCAAGGTATGTTTAACTGGGAATATTTGGAGGGAACAGTTCAAGGTATAGGAGACTATAGAGAAGGCTTGCACCCAAATGAAGTCATACAGAAATCCTTTTCTACAGTTTCACAGAGAAAATGTTTATCTCCCAGATGACCCAGTTGATAGGATTCAAGTCACTAATAACATTCAACGTAGCCACATGTCAGTGCAGATTCCCACTATGTAACTTCAGAAGCTTCTGTACTGGCCTGTCTGCAGCCTCTGGTTTCCATTCCTAAATTATGTTCATTCAATCAGCAGAGAGTTTGAAATACAGACAATGGGTAGTCACCCCTGGACGATGAAGAAGACTGTAAGAACAAAGAATCTTTCCAGGGCAAGGGACAAAAGACACCACTGGCTGGTGATAAGATGGGGGAAGTTGGAGAGGAGAATTAAGAGCAGATTTCAGAGTTAGCATCTGGTCTTTTGGGTGGTGGCAGCTGTGCCAGACTTGGCTTCAGGCCTTTGGGAGATATTTACAAAGGTAATAAATTAATGTTGTCTCTGTCCTCAACGAGCTTTTATAATCTTAAAGCCTCAGCCTATGATACTATACCAAGTACAATGCCATAGCTTAGAAATGCAGGAGATAGTAATTTAGGGGAGGTTCTGGGAGACTTTCAGGGGATGTGTTCTATCAGACATTTTCTAACACTTAGTATAATTAATAAGGCTCGAGCCAGGACTCAATTTTATGCATATAGACTGTTCTCTTAGGCATATTTCAATTTTGAGACCCTATACCCTCATATCAGGGATTTCACTTTCTTGGTGAGTACTTCTCGACTCATAAAAATGGAAGATAGCAATAGCTTGGAAGTCACATCTTTGTATTAGAACTTTTCTATCAATTTTCCAACTCTACCAATTGTGCTGGGTAACTTCTTGCCACTTCTAAATATGGCCAACTTTAGAGTACCTCCTCCTCCTGTACCTGAGGCACTGCAATAAGTGTAAAAACAGACAACCTACAAAAGAACATTTACAGCTCATGAGTATTTGCTAATTTTCTCTTCAGTTGAAGTGTCCATAGGTGTGAGTGGGATATAAAAGCCCCCATTATAATTGTGCTACTGTTAATTTTCCCTTTTCTACTTGATTGCATTTACCTTACATATTGAGGGTTTGCTAAATAGCACAATGGTCTAGTTACACCTAATTGCTATATATAGGCATTACACTCATTAGTAATGGATACACCTTTCCTCAGGTGCACATGGAACAGCCTCCTGGAAAGATCAAATCCCAGTCCATAAACCTAGCATTGCTAAATTCAAACAAAAAAAAAAAAAAAAGAAAGAAATGAAAGTGAAAGAATTTTGAGCATCTATTCCAATCACAATGAAGTAAGAATAGGTGTCAAACACAGAAGAAAAATTAAATAAATCTCCAAGCATATGGAGGCTAAATAACAGACATCTGAATAAGCAACAGATCACAGAAAAAATCAAAAAGGAAATCAAATTTAAATTCAATCAAAGGAAAATAAAAACACATGTACACCTGGGGCAGATTCATGTTAAGGTATGGCAAAATCAATACAATAACATAAACTAATTAACTTCCGTAAAATAAATAAAATTACAAAAGGAAAATTAAAACACGACAACCCGAAACTTTGGGTTTCAGTAACAAGCAATGTTAAGATGGAGTTTCATAGCATATAAATCTGCCTCAAGGAAGAAGATGAACATCAAAGAAAGAGGCTACCTTTACATCTAAAGCAAACACAAAAAAAGAACACCAGTAGAATGAATAGAATCATAAAAATCAGAGCAGAAATAAGTGAAAAAGAAACAATAGTGACTATGGCAAAGCTCAATAAAATTAAAATCTGGTTCTTTTAGAACATAAATCAAAGACAAAGCATTAGCCAGAGTGATCAAGGAAAAAAGAAAAAAAAAAGAGGGGGTGCTGGGGTGGTGGAGAAGAATCCAAATAATAAATTTGCAGATGAAAATAGAGTAATCACAACAGAAAACACAGACATATCAAAGGTCATAAGAGATTATTGTGAGAAATTATATGTCACATAAATGGACAACGTTGAAGAAATGGAAAAAAAATTCTTAGAAAGAATACCTGTCCATAAATGGTCGAGCAAGTAGAAAATCTTATAGATGAAACAGAATCACGGAAATAAAACTTGTAATCAAGAATCTTTCAACGATCAAAAGACCAGGACCAGACGGTTTCACAGGTGAATCCTACTTTTTTTTTTTTTAATTTACCAAAAAATGGTTTATGGAAGAACAAAGCCTTAACCAACTCAAACTCTTCCAGAAAATTGCAGAGGCTGATAAGCTCCCCCAACTCATTCTCCGAGGCCACCATCACCCTAATACCGAAACCAGAAAAAGATGCAAGAAAGAAAGAAAACTACAGGCTAATGTCACTAAACATATTGGTAAACATAGGTGCAGAAATTTTCCTGCAACTTCTAGCAAACAGAATCCAAAAACATATAAAAAGGTCATACATCATTACCTTAGAAGCATGTGGGCATCATCCCAGGGATGCAAGGATTCCTTAATATTTGCAAATCAATCTGATACATCATATTAAACTGAAAGATTTAAAAAATTATAATTATCTCAATAGATGCAGAGAAAGTCTTTCACAAAAGTCAACACCTCCTTATGATCAGTTCAGTTCAGTCGTTCAGTCGTGTCCGACTCTCCGCGACCCCATGAATTACAGCACGCCAGGCCTCCCTGTCCATCACCAACTCCCGAAGTACACTCAAACTCATGTCCAAGAGTCGGTGATGCCATCCAGCCATTCCATTCTCCGTCGTCCCCTTCTCCTCCCGCCCCCAACTTTTCCCAGCATCAGACTCTTTTCCAGTGAGTCAAATCGTCGCATGAGGTGGCCAAAGTATTGCAGTTTCAGCTTTAGCATCAGTCCCTCCAATGAACATCCAGGATTGATCTCCTTTAGAATGGACTGGTTGGATAACTCTCCACAAAGCAAGTGCAAGAGGAACATATCTCAACACAATAAAAGCCATATATGAGAAACCCACGACAAACAGTATCTTCAATGGTGAAAAATTGAAAGGATTTCCTATAAAATCAAGAGCAAGCCAAGGGTGCTCACTCTCACCACAACAATTCAACATTGATTTCGAAGTCCTCTCACCACAACAATTCAACATTGATTTGGAAATCCTAGACACAACAGTCATAGAAGAAAATGAAATAAAAAGTAATCCAGGTTGGTTAAAAAAAAAAAAAAAAGTAACTCTCACTATTTGCAGACGACATGATCCTCTACATAGAAAGCCCTAAAGACACCACAAGAATATTACTAGAGCTAATTGATGAATATCAAAATGTTGCAGGTTATAAATTATTACCGAGAAGCCCCTTGCACTGCTATACATGAACAATGAGAAAATAGAAAGAGAATAAATCCTCTTCAGTATTGCAATGAAAAGAATAGCATACTTAGCGGTAAATTTACATAAAGAAACAAAAATACTTATACTCATATAAAGAAAACTATAAAACAATGATGAAAGAAAGATGAGACAGATAGAGAATTATACCAGGTTGATGGACTTGAAGAAATAATATAGTGAAAATGAGTACACAAACCGAAGCAATCTATAGGTTCAATGCAACTCTTATCAAGTAAGCAATAGTATTCTTCACAAAACTAGAACAAATATTTTCACAGTATTTACACTTTCACAGTAAATATAGAAACACAGGGAAACCTCTAAAAGCAGAAGCAATTCTGAGAAAGAAGAATGAAATGGAGTAATCAACCTCCCTGACTTCAGACTATACTACAAAATTACAGTTATCAAGACAGTAGCACAAAGACAGAGATCTAGATCAGTGGAACAAAATAGAAAGCCTAGACATAAATCCACACATCCATGGGCATCTTAATTTTGACAAAGGAGGAAATAATATACAATGGAGAAATAATAATCTCTTTAACAAGTGGTGCTGAGGGAAAAGGCGTCAACCAGTTGTAAAAGAAGGAAACCATAACCCTTTCTAACAACATATGCAAAACTAAACTCAAAATGGATTAAAGATCCATATATAAGACTAGAAACTATAAAACTCTTAGAGGAAAACGTAGGCAGGACACACTTTGACGTAAATCACAGCAAGATGCTCTCTGACCCACCTCCCAGAGAAACGGAAATAAAACTCAAACAAACATATGTGACCTAATTGAAGTTAAAAGCTTTTGTTCAATGAAGGAACCTAAAAGAAATGTGAAAAGGCACCCTTTGAAAGGGAGAAAATAACAGTAAATGAAGCCAAGCTCCTGAGAAGTGTTGAAGATAAAGAAAGATCATGGAAAAGTAGACCATTAGATGTCTGATTGACATAATAGTGTGGAAGAAGCTCTGATGAGAAATTGGCAATCCTTGTACATATCTTATTTGTTGTAGATATCAAGAAATCCATTTTTCTCCCACTGAGGTCTCATCAAGTCTCTCCCCTCATCACATACACTGCTTACAGGTGATGAACCAGCTTCCTCTGATATTTAAACCGCAAATTTCAACTTCTTCCTTACTTGATTGACAGGATTACTTATGACTTCGTTTGATATCCGCTTTTACTATAGTGATCAGTAGGAGACTATAAGCAATGTGAAAAAGCACCTATGAAACAGAGAAAATAACAGGAAACGAAGTCACTGACAAATAATTAATCCTTACACTACAAAAGCAGCTCATGAAGTTCAATGCCTAAATGACAAATGACTGAAAAAAGAAATGGGTCAATAAAGCATAAGTACATGTTTTTTTGAAACTATCTTGGTTTTTCCATGAAACAGGGGACACTGACAATTTGATCTCTGGTCCCTCTGCCTTTTCTAAAACCAGCTTAAACATCTGGGACTTCACGGTTCACGTATTGCTGAAGAGTGGCTTGGAATATTTTGAGCATGATTTTAGAGTGTGAGATGAGTGCAATTGCGCGGTTGTTTGAGCATTCTTTGCCATTGCCTTTCTTTGGGACTGGTATGAAAACAGACCTTTGCCAGTCCTGTGGCCACTGCTGAGTTTTCCAAATTTGCTGGCACATTGAGGGCAGCACTGTCACAGCATCCTTTTTCAGGATTTGAAACAGCTCAACTGGAATTCCATCATCTCCACTAGCTTTGTTCCTAGTGGTGCTTTCTAAGGCCCATTTGACTTTACAGTCCAAGATGTCTGGCTCTAGATGAGTGATCACACTATCATGATTATCTTGGTCGGGAAGATTTTTTTTTTTTGGACAGTTCTGTGTTCTTGCCACTTCTCCATTTCTCCTGCTTCTATTAAGAACCGATACCATACAATTTCTGTTCTTTATCGAGTCCATCTTTGCATGAAATGTTCCCTTGGTATCTCTAATTTTCTTGAAGATATCTCTAGTCTTTCCTATTCTGTTGTTTTTCTCTATTTCTTTGCATTGGTCGCTGAGCAAGGCTTTCTTATCTCTCCTTGCTATTCTTTGGAACTCTGCATTCAGATGCTTATATGTTTCCTTTTCTCCTTTGCTCTTCACTTCTCCTCTTTTCACAGCTATTTGTAAGGCCTCACCAGACAGTGATTTAGCTTTTCTGCATTTCTTTTCAGCGGGGATGATCTTGATCCCTCTCTTCTGTACAATGTCACGAACTTCCGTCTATAGTTCGTCAGGCTCTCTATCAATCAGATCTAGTCCCTTAAATCTATTTTTCACTTCGTCTGTATAATCATAAGGGATTTGACTTAGGTCATATCTGAATGGTCTAGTGGTTTTCCCTATTTTGTTCAATTTAAGTCTGAATTTGTCAACAAGGCATTCATGATCTGAGCCACAGTCAGCTCCTGGTCTTGTTTTTGCTAACTGTATAAAGCTTCTCCATCTTTTGCTACAAAGAATATAATCAATCTGATTTCAGTGTTCACCATCTGGTGATGTCCACGTGTAGAGTCTTCTCTTATGTTGTTGAAAGAGGGTTTTTGCTACGACCAGTGCGTTCTCTTGGGAAAACTGCACGACAGACCATGCAGAAGTGATGCCGGTTGTGCGATGGACCACGCAGAAGCATAACCAAAAGGAACTACCCCTCGCCCGAGCTCTGGGTTGTGGCTGAGAGGAGCAAATCCATGTCCAAGTGGTGGCGACTGCGCAGGCGCAGGAGGGCCAAAACGAGCTATTCCATGTTCAAGGTCAGGAGGTGCGGTAGTTAAGAGATACCCCTTGTCCAAGGTAAGGAGCAGTGGCTGTGCTTTGCTGGAGCGACTGTAAAGAGATACCCCACATCCAAGGTAAGAGAAACCGAAGTACGATGGTAGGTAATGCGAGAGGGCATCAGCAGGCAGACACACTGAAAATATAATCACAGAAAACCTGTCGATATGATCACAGAGACTACAGTCTTGTCTAACTCAGTGTGGTTCACTGCAGAAGGGAATGGCAAACCACTTCAGTATACTTGCCTTGAGAACCCCATGAACAGTATGAAAAGGCACAATGATAGGATACTGAATGAGGAATTCCCCAGGTTGGTAGGTGCCCAATATACTCCTGGAGATCAGTGGAGAAATAAATCCAGAAAGACTGAAGGGATGAAGCCAAAGCAAATACAAAGCCGTCTTGTGGATGTGACTAGTGATAGAAGCAAGATCCAGTGCTGTAAAGAGCAATGTTGCTTAGGTACCTGGAATGTTAGGTCCATGAATCATGGCAAATTGGAAGTGTTCAAACAGGAGATGGCAAGTGTGAACATCTACATTCTGGGAATCAGTGAACTCAAAAGGACTAAAATGGGTGAATTTAACTCAGATGACCATTATATCTACTACTGTGGGTTAGGAATCCCTTAAAAGAAATGAAGTAGCTATCATGGTCAACAAAAGAGTCTGAAATGCAATACTTGGATGCAATCTCATAAACGACAGAATGATCTCTGTTTCCAAGGCAAAGCATTTAATATTAGAGTAATACAAGCCTATGCCCCAACCAGTAACACTGAAAAAGCCAAACTTGAACGGTTCTATGAAGACCTACAAGACCTTTTAGAACACCCAAAAAAAAAGATGTCCTTTTCATTAGAGGTGACTGGAATGCAAAAGTAGGAAGTCAAGAAACACTTGGAGTAACAGGCAAATATGTCATTCAGGTACACTTAAACTCCTTGCTTTATTATTTTCCTATTCAGGGTCTTGTCAATGTTCCTTTTGCCAGAGGTGTCCTTCCCTTCTTTCCGAATGTCTCCTACTGCCGAATGTCTCCTACTGAAACCTCGTCATTACTTGAAGGCCTAGATCAGACTCATTTTAATCTTCAAAAGCTCCCAGTGACACCAAGAAGCTTCCACAAATATATCAGTATCTGTAGTCTGTCCAAAGTCTATGCATTAATATGAATTCTTCATATTCAATACCACCATTTTTGACTCTATCTTCTCTTTAGACTAAGGTTTAAATAGTATAAATTGTGCTTTAGCACATCTATATATATAGCTTATAAATTCCTAACACATTTAAACACAGAAACTTTCGGATGAATAGCCATAGATAGGGCCTTGCCATTGCCTTCTCCACAAGCATGACAGATAACTTTAATATTGCTCATCGTTAAGACATTCATCAAAGAGATTCACAGCTAGAATTTTATATCTCTAGAATAATATATAAAAGAAATTTGTCTGTCAAAACTGATCACGATCAGAAACAGTTGCACTAGAGCTACTGCTGCTAAGTCACTTTAGTCGTGTCCGACTCTGTGTGACCCCATAGATGGCAAACTACAAGGCAACTCCACCCCAGCGATTTTCCAGGCAAGAACACTGGAACATTTCCTTTTCCAATGTATAAAAGTGAAGAGCGAAATGGAACTCGCTCAGTCATGTCGACTCTTCACGACCGCATGGGTTACAGACTACCAGGCACCTCTGTCGATGGGATTTTCCAGGCAAGAGTACTGCAGTGGGTTGTCATTGCCTTCTCCGACTGCTGATGAGAACAATACAATGGAAATATGGAAAATGATGATACTGATAATAGTGGCTTGCACAGAGTATCAGGTTGCTTGGTGTAGTCCCTTGTCCAACCTTAGGGAAATGTGAGAATAACAGTAGCTTGAGAATGTACTACAATTTCATCAAGTGGAGAGTTCCTGAGGAAACCTCGTACTAATAACTTTCTGGACTTGAACAAACAACTTCCCTTATATGTCTATGTCTTCTAAATACTTAAGATATTTTCAGATTAGCAGCCGCCAAACTCTAAATTTTAACAATTTCTTCCTCAGATTATGTTGCATAGAGTAGATAAAATGTAAACTGTTTGAGATGGAACTATGGAATGAATGTGGGCCTGCAAAACTCTGTCTTGTAATTTTTATTTTTCTCATAATCTTCATAATCAAACCATTTCCTTGGAACTGTTAAGTTCTTTCATATTTAGGTATTTTCAATACCAACCACTTGGTTATTTTGCTCCTTAGCAGGCTTTCTTCCCATATGTAGTGATCCAAAGATCAGAAGTAGCCTCTATTTCAGGGGTACGGTAAGTAAAAAGACCAATTTTTAAAGAGAGATGAAGCGTGGCAAGTTGGAGAGACTGTGTCCAGACTATCTGTCTTTTACAGTTCCCCACCCAGGTCTCTTTCATTAGGCACCCTTCAAGATCTACAAGCCCTGGCCACTAATCTCTTTAAAAAGTTCCCTAGTCTGAAAATAATTTCCTTTGGTCACATGAAAGCCTCCTCGTGTGAGAGGAGAAGATCCCATTTCCATGGGTAAAACTTAAACAGTGAGTGACTTGGAAACAAATGGCTTAATTCAAAGTGAGAAAAAATTTTGAAAAATTTATATACAAAGTGGTTCATTTTGTTTTACACTTAATATTAGATTCTGTACTCCTTCTGATATATCTTTGTTCCCTCTTTCCATTTCTCCTTGAAATCCTCAGCAATAAGTCACTTGAAGAGCAATTATGGACTCTGATTTAAGGGATACTGATGAAAACATTCCCACTACAGAAGAGCAAATACCATTCACCAAGAAAAGGAAAGTGAAAGATATTTTTACTCTAACCACAATTTCTCTAAAGTAGAAATGCCCCTGTCTGTTGTTATTTAGTACTCCTGATGTAGAATTCTGAATTTTGTTTTGTTTGTTTGCTTTTATATGTTCTAATCCTTTTTTATTTGCAGTTTTATTTTCTCTCTTTTTTTTTTTTTACTTTAAAGTAGTGTATTGGTTTTGCTAGGTATTGACATGAATCTCCCATGTGTGTACATATGTTCCCCATCCTTAAACTCCCTCCTACCTCCCTTCCCATCCCATCCCTCTGGGTCACCTCAGTGCACCAGCCCTGAGCACCCAGTATCATGCATCGAACATGGACTGGAAATTTCTTTCACATGTGATAATTTACATGTTTCAATGTCATTCTCCCATATCATCTCTCCCTCGTCCTCTCCCACAGTGTCCTAAGACTGTTCTTTACATCTGTGTCTCTTTTGCTGTCTCACATACAGGGTTACCATTACCATTTTTCTAAAGTCCACAAATATGCATTAGTATACGCTATTGGTGTTTTTCTTTCTGGCTTCACTCTCTAAGTAAGGCTCTGGTTTCACCCACTCTTTAGAACTGATTTTAATGGCTGAGTAATATTCTACTACTGGAACAATAGACTGGTCCCAAATACGAAAAAGAGTGCATCAAGGCTATATATTGTCAGCCTGCTTATTTAAGTTCTTCAGAGTACATCATGAGAAACCCTGGTCGGAAAGCACAATCTTGGATCACGATTCCCGGTAGAAATATCAATAACCTCAGATATGCAGATGACATCACGCTTATGGCAAAAAGTGAAGAGGAATTAAAAAGCCTCTTGATGCAAGTGAAAGAGAAGAGTGAAAAAGTTGACTTAAAGCTCAACATTCAAATAACCAAGATCATGGCATCTGGTCCCATCACTTCATGGGAAATAGATGGGGAAAAAGTGGAAACAGTGTCAGACTTTATTTTTTTGGTTTCCAAAATCACTGTAGATGGTGATTGTAGCATGAAATTAAGACTCTTACTCCTTGAAAGGAAAGTGATGATCATCCTAGACAGCATATAAAGAAACAGAGACATTAATTTGACAACAAAGGTCCGTCCAGTCAAAGCTCTGGTTTTATCAGTGGTCAGGTATGGATGTGAGAGTTGAACTTGAAGAAAGCTGAACACCAAAGAATCGATGCTTTTGAACTGTGTAGTTGGAGAAGATTCTTGAGAGTCCCTTGGATTGCAAGGAGATGCAACCAGTCCATCCTAAAGGAGATCAGTTCTGAGTGTTTATTGAAAGGACTGATGCTGAATCTGGGTCAATATTTTGGGTATGTCCTGTGAAGAGTTGGCTCATTGCAAAACACCCTGATGCTAGGAGAGATTGGGGGTAGGAGGAGAAGGGGATGGCAGAGGATGAGATGGATGGATGGCATCACCGATTCGATGGACATGAGTTTGTGTAAACTCTGGGAGTTGGTGATGGACAGGGATGCCTGGCATGCTGAGACTCATGGGGTGCTAAGTCGGACACTACTGAGCGACTGAACTGAATTGAAGTGAATATTCCAGTGTGTATATTCATCACAGCTTTCTTATCCATTCGTCTTCAACGAATGAACATCTAGGTTGCTTGCATACCCTGTCTATGATAAACAGTGATGCAATGGAGATTGGGGTACACCTGTCTCTTTCAATTCTGGTTTCCTCGGTGTGTATGCCAGGCAGTGTAATCTGGGTCATATGGCAGTACTATTGCAGTTTTATCTTTTAAGGAATCGCCACACTGTTCTCCATAGTTGCTGTGCTAGCTTGCATTCCACCAATAGTGTAAGAGGCTTCCCTTTTCTCTGCAACCTCTCTAGAATTTATTGCTTGTAGACTTTTGGATAGAAGTCAATTTGACTGGTATGGAATGGTACCTTATTGTGGTTTTGATTTGCATCTCTGATAATGAGCATCATCATATGTTTGTTCGCCATCTGTTTGTCTTCTTTGGAGAAAAGTCAGCTCAGTTCTTTGGCCCAATTTCTGATTGGGTCATTTATTTTTCTGGAATTGAGCTGTAGGAGTTGCTTGTATATGTTTCAGATTAATTTGTTGTCCATTGTTTCGTCTGCCATTTGCCTTAATCATCATTTAAAAATATGCTTTTTCAAGAAGCTGATGATATTTTTTCGCTGATCTAGGGATGAATAGACAGAGTTGGCAGTTTTAACTTGCAAACAATATACTCCTTTCTTGGAGATAATTTTCTTTTTAAATCTAGAATTTATTAAGATTTATATGTTTAAGTTTTGTTTCTTATTTGTTTCATTATTTAGGCTGTATTTTTCAAACAGAGGCCTCTAATCCTGAACAGCGGTGAGTAAATCATAAACAGAAATAGTCATATGATTTGATTGTTTATTTCAACTGGAGAACATAACATATCAAAGAACATCAAACAGGTCAATATGAAATAGTCATCACATAAGAATGTATAAAACAAAGAAAAAAAAAATCTTCATTAGTAATTTAAAAGAATGTCTTATATACATTAACAGCAAAGAAAAATCAAGGGAAATAGAAAATTGGCATATGCACACAATGTGAGACCGAGATGAACAGAATAGAATGAAACATCAGTGTGTCAGGAAAATATCAGGATGCTGGTGGTTAGGAAACCACTGAAACATGTGGAGTTTAAAATCACACAAATGTTGGGCCATGTGGGTAGCAATAAAAACAGAAAAATGTGGCTGAATCTCAACATGATAAGGAGCCGATATAACATAAGTAGAATCTAGATAGGGTGAGGTGGGATAGAAAATGAAGTAGTAAAAAAAAAAAAAAAAGCTACACCTGTCAAGAACAGAAGGAGAACATTTGTTGTTATTTAGTCATTAAGTCAGCTCTGGCTCTTTGTCACCCCATGGACTTTAGCCTGCCAGATTTCCCTTCACTCTCTACCACAATTTGTTCAGATTTCTGTCCATAGAATCAGTGATGCTATCTAACCATCCCATCATTGGCTACCCACTTCTCCTTTACCTTCAATCATTCCCAGCGTCAGGACACTATCTAATGGGTCAGCTCTTTATATCATGTGGCCAAAGGAAGAAAAACAAACAAACACACAAACCGAAAGATACCTAAGTATTCCAAGAAGAGGTGTTGAATCTGTTTAGGATATAGATTCAGAAAAAGCTTTTGACAAAATTTAACACCTAGGTATGATTAAACCTGTAGAGGAGGAGGGAATAAAGGGAATCTTCTTTAACATAATAAAGGCCATTTATGGATAAACTCACCACAAATAGTGTTCTCTATAGTAAAATTCTGAAACCATGACCCCTAATTCATGAATAAAAGAAATATGCTTCTTATTCACCATGGTTACTCAACACAGTCTTGGGACACCTAGCTACTGCAATCAGAGAATAGGAAGAAGAAGGAAAAAAGTTTCAAATGAAAAGGAAAATAAGAGGTAAAACTGTCACTGTTTGCAGATGATATGATACTATGCACAGAGAATCCTACCATACAACCAGATAATTCATAGCAGTACTCCATGAATTCAGGGAAGTGTCTGGCTATAAAATTAACACACAGCAATCTCTAGCATTCCTATAAACTGAAATCAAAAACAAATTAAGAAAGGAATTCCAGTCACCATTGCAAGAAGAATAAAATTCCCGAAAGTAAACCTGGGAAAAGATTTGTGTGCTGAATTGAATAAGACATGGAAGAAATAAATCAAGGGTGACAAAATAAATGGATAAATATAACATACTCTTTGACTTGGAGAATCAATACTGTGAAAATCGCTGTGCGACAAAAAGCAGTTTACATATTCAAAGCAATTGCTTTGAAATTACCAATGACATTTTTCACAGAACTAGATAATTTTTTTTTTTACAACTTGTTGGGAAATGTAAAAGACCTTGAATAGCCATGTTATCATCAGAAAAATAGACAGAACTGGAGGAATCAGGTTTCCTGCTTTCAGTCTGTAATTCAAAGTTGTAGTCATCCACACAGCATGAAACTTGCAAAAAAAAAAAAAAAAGGAATACAGCCCAATGGAACATGGAACAGATAGAAGACCCTGAAATAATCTCTTATCCAAATGCTTACCTAATCTATGACAAAGGAGGCAACAATATACAATGGAGAGAATATATTATCCTTTATAGGTGCTGCTGGAAAATCTTGAGAGATAAAGATGAAAGTGCAATTAGGACGCTCCCTTTTGTTGTTTAGTGGGAAGTCATATCTGACTCCTTGTGATGTCATGGACTGCATCAGGCAAACCTCAATAGGCACTACCATCTCCCGGAGCTGTCCCAAGTTCATATCTATTGCATTGGCAGTGATGCCATCCAACACACTCATTCTTGTCACACCCTTCTCCTTCTACCTTCAGTACTTTTCATTATCAGGGTCTTTTCCAATGAGTTGGCTCTTTGCATTAGATAGACAAAGTATTAGAGCTTCAGCTTCACTAGCAGTTCATCCAACGGTTATTTTGGGCTGATTTCCTTGACGATTGACTAATTTGATCCCCTTGCTGCCCAAGGAACTCTCAAGAATCTTCTCCAATACCACAATTCAAAAGCATCAATTCTTCAGGATTCTGCCACTTTTGTGGTCCTGCTCAATCAACTCTATGTGAATACCGCAAAGACCACAGATTTGACTATACCAAAGTTTGTGAGCGAACTGGTATCTTTTCTTTTTCACACATGTCTCGATTTCTCACAGCTTTTCTGACAAGAAATATTTGTTTTCTAATTTGATGGCCAAAGTCACCATCTGGAGTGATTTTAGAACCCAAAAAGATAAAATACATCAATGACTTCCATTTTTCCCCTTCTATTTGCCATGGAGTGATAGGACCGGGTGCCATGATCTTAGTTTTCAGAATGTTTAGCTTTAAGCCAACTTTTTCACTCTCCTCATTCACTTTCATCAAGAGGCTCTTTTACTTCTTCTTCACTTTCTGTCAAAAGGGTGGTGTCATGTACATATCTGAGGTTAGCGAAATATGTCCCAGCAATCTTGCTTCCATCTTGTGCTTCCTCTAGCCCAGCATTTCATATGATGTACTCTGCCTATAAGTTAAATAAGTAGGGTGACAACATACAGCCTTGATGTACCCCGTTTCCTATTTGGAAGCAGACTGTTGTCCATGTCCGTTCTAACATGTTGCTTCCTGACCCTCATACAGATTTCTCAAGGGGAAGATCAGGTGGCCTCGTATTCCCATTCCCTTTGGAATTTTCCATAGTTTATTGTGATCCACGCAGTCAGAAGCTTTGGTATAGTCAATAAAGAAGAAATAGATGTTTCTATGGAAGTCTCTTTCTTTTTTGATGAACAAGCAGATATTAGCAATTTGATCTCTGGTTCCTCTACCTCTTCTAAAACCAGCTTGAACATCTAGAAGATCAAGGTTTACATATTACTGAAGCTTGGCTAAGAGAATTTTAAACATTTCTTTACTAGCGTGTGAGATGGGTCTATTTGCGTGGTAGTTTCTGCATTCTTTGACACTGCCTTTCTTTGGAATTGAAATGAATGTTGACCATTTCCATTCCTGTCACCACTGCTGAGTTTCCAAATTTGCTGAGAGTGATCAACGAAATTTAGTACTTCTATGACTTCTAAAATCCAGCAAATGGTGACCATTTCAACTCTTATTCCTCTGATGTGTCTGACCCAGCTTAAACATCTGGAGTTCCCCAGTTCATGGAATGATGAAGAGAA
Source organism: Moschus berezovskii (assembly GCF_049115385.1). Lineage (NCBI taxonomy): Eukaryota > Metazoa > Chordata > Mammalia > Artiodactyla > Moschidae > Moschus > Moschus berezovskii. Next base: position 55,637,458 of record NC_142489.1, read on the forward strand.
GCTTAGTGGATTTTGAGCATAACTTTACCTGCTTGGAAGACAAGTGAAGTTGTGCAGTGTTTTTTTATCATTCGTTAATACTGTCTTTCTTGCGGACTGGGGTAAGAATTTCCTTTTTCTAGTTCTGTGACCACTGCTAAGTTTTCCACATTTGCTGACATATTAAATGTTACACTTTCATAGCATCAATATTTGGAATTTTATGCAGCACTGACAGAATTCCATCACCTTCGTTAGCTTTGTTGACAGCAGTGCTTTGTAAGACCCACTTGACTTCACATTCAAGAATGGCTGGCTCTGTGGGATTCATCACAGTGTCCTAGTTATCTGGGGGCAGTAAGATCTTTTTGTCCTAAAATTCTTTGCATTCTTTCCATCTTGTCTTGATCTCTTTTCTTTCTTTTAGGCCTTTCAACTTTCTGTCCTTTACTGAGCCCACTTGTGGATGAAATGTTGCATTTATATAGTCAGATTTTTTAAGAGATTTTTTTAGTCTTTCCACTTCTATTGATTTCTTATATATCTTTGCATTGTGTACTGCAGGAGTGCTTTATATTTCCTTTCTCTTCTCTGGAAATCTGACCTTTGTTTGGGTACCTTTGCCTTTTCCACTTTCTTTCTGCTGCTCTTCTTTCCTCAGCTATTTGTACATCCTCCTCCATGCTTTTCTTTTTCTTTGGCATTGTTTCACTCACTGTTTGCTGTACAGTATTTTGCACCTCCTTCCCTAGTTTTTGAGGTGCTCTGTTTACTAGATATAAACCCTGGAATCTCTTTGCCACCTGCACTGCATATTCATAGAGGATTTGATTTTCTAGTCCGTGGCAGGCCTAGTAGTTGTGCACCTGACCTTCTGAATTTGGCAGATTGTTACTGATGATCTGATCCATAGTGGGCTCCAGATTTTTTTTTTCCCCTGACCTTATACACTTCTCCCTTTGATTATATAGTAAGGCTGATACCATTAGGAACCATTTGCTGATGTCCATGTGTAAAGCCATCTCTTGTGTGGTTGTCAAAGGATCTTTGCTTTGATCACTACATTTTCTTAACAGAGCTTGATTAGTCTTTGTTCTGCTTCATCTTTTATTCCAAGGCCAAACTTGCCTGCTATTCCAGGTATCTCTTGACTTTGTCCTTTTGCATTCCAATCCCTTATGATGATAAGGACATCTTTCACTTGCTGTTAATTCAAGGAGGTGTTCTTGGTCTTCACAGAACTGATGACTCTGAACTTCTTCAGGATCAGAATTCAGGGCAGAGACTATCATTACTGTGATTTTGAATGGTTTGCCTTGGAAATGAACTAAGGTCATTCTGTCATTTTTGAGGTTGCACCCAAGTAGTGTATAGTGAAGTGATTCTAAAATTATAGCAGACTGGGGAAGAAGAATCATAGGACAAATTAGAACATTGTCTTAGAGTATAAAAACTTGATTATTGCCTTAAAAATACCCAACGTGGAATCTGGGGAGAATAGAAGAATTTCGATGTGAGGAAGAAGACTCAGGGTGTGAGAGTTTAGCAAGATGAGGACAAAGAGCTTCTTTTTTATCCATTTCTGGAATCAATTTTAGGAGTATCTCTTTAAGAAGCTTGCTATGGCATTCAATAAGCAAAGTCCTTTGCATTGAAAATATGAAAGAATTTTTGTTGAAGTGTCCGCTGTTGAGTTTTCTGAGAGTTGGAGTGGTTTCACTCACCACAGTCAGTGATATGTATTGATTCCAAGGAACCAAGAATAAATTAATTAAGGGAAACAATTACCTGTCTTTAGTAGGAATCTTGTGTGAGTATTAGTGATTGTGGCAGAAGCATGTGTGAGCCCCCAGGAGAAAGGAGCAGTGAGAAGGTGAAATCAATTTACCGCGGGGGGGTGGGGGAGGTGGCGGGCATTAGCCACAGCATAGGAATCTGTGAATATGCATATATTTTTGAGAACCCATTTTGTTGTGGCATCCCTAAGGACTAGGTGAACAGATGCAATTTAAGCCAATTGGGTGAGACTGGAGTACTATTCTTAAAGAGAGAAGCCTGAGGGCAGGAAGAATGGAGCAAACCTCCAGGGACATTGCATTGTTTATAATGAGGGTGTTGCTACTCATAAATGACACTAATACTTTTCATTCTAAAGTTGCTGGCCACAGATGGCTCCACAAAATGCAAGAAGAGTGGATAGTGTGGATACTGGCATCACTGCCTGAAAGGTCTCATTTAAGGGTCTGTGCATGAATGAAAACACATCCTGTGGAAATTTGGAAAGGCTTTTAAAATGAGATGAGTTTTGTGGTTCAGCCACCAAATAATGTCCTTGGGGTGATTCTTTGATACCCCTCCCCCCCATAGATAGCAGCATTATTTGGCATTGACTCTCTTTGGGATTGGAATGAAAACTGACTTTTTACAGTCCTGTGGCCATGGCTGGGTTTTCCATATCTGCTGGCATACTGAATGTAGAACTTTCACAGCATCATCTTTCAGGATTTGAAATAGCCCAACTGGAATTCCATCGCATCCACTAGCTTTGATCATAGTGATGCTTACAGAGACCCACCTGACTTCAATTTCCAATATCTTTTTTGTACAGTTCTTCTGTGTATTCTTGCCACCTCTTCTTATTATCTTCTGCTTCTGATGGGTCTCTACCATTTCTGTCTTTTATTTAGTCCATCTTTGCATGAAATATTTCCTTGGATTCTCTAATTTGCTTGAAGAGATCTCTAGTCTTTCCCATTCTAATATTTACCTCTCCTTCTTTGAATTGATCGCTGAGGAAGGCAATCTTATTTCTCCCAGCAATTCCTTGCAACTCTGCATTCAAATGGGTATACATTTCCTTTTCACCTTTGCTTTTTACTTCCCGTCTTTTCAGAACTATTTGTAAACGCTCCCCACATGCATTTAAATTTTTGAAATTTCTTTATCTTGGGGATGGTGTTGATCTCTGTCCTGTACAATGTCACGAACCTACATTCATAGTTCATCAGGCTCTCTGCCTTCCAGAACTAGTCTATTAAATCTTGGCTTGGGTATCAGGATTCTACAAAGGATGGTTTTGGTTTATTCTCCCGCTGCACCTGGAAAAGACTCTGATGCTGGGAAAGATTGGGGGTGGGAGGAGAAGGGGACGACGGAGAATGAGATAGCTGGATGGCATCACTGATTCTGTGGACATGAGTTTGAGTGTACTCCTGGAGTTGGTGATAGACGGAGGCCTGGCGTGTTGTGATTCATGGGGTGGCGGAGAGTTGGACACGACTGAGAGACTGAACTGAACTAAACTGAAATGAATGGTGTTACGAAATGTTCTAATTTCACTCTTTTACCAGTTTTTCCAACACCACTTGTTAAAGCGATTGTCTTTTTTCCATTTTATATTCTTGCCTCATTTGTAAAAGATAAAGTGTCCATAGGTGCATAGATTTATCTCTGGGCTTTCTACTTTGTTTCATTGATCTATATTTCTGAGTTAATGCCAGTACCATACTGTCTTGATGATTGTGGCTTTGTAGTACAGCCTGAAATCTGGCATGTTGAGTCTTTCAGTTCCATTCTTCTCCAAGATCACTTTGGCTATTCGAGGTTTTTTGAATTTCCATGCAAATTGTGAGATTATTTGTTCTAACACTGTGAAAAATACCCTTGGTAGCTTGGTAGGGATTGCATGTAATGTATGGATTACTTTAGGTAATATACACATTTTCACAATATTTTTTTCTTCTAATCCACGAACACGGTATATATCTCCATCTATTAGTGTCCTATTTGATTTCTTTTACCAGTGTCTTATAGTTTTCTATATAGAAGTCTTCTGTTTCTTGAGGTAGGTATATCTCTGTATTTTATTATTTTCATTGCAACAGTGAATGGGATAGTTTCCTTATTTTATTTTTCTATTTTTTCATTATTAGTGTATAGGAATGCAAGGGATTACTCTGTGTTGATTTTAGATCTTACAACTTTACTGCATTCATTGATTAGTTTTCTGGTAGAGTCTTTAGAGTTTTCTGTGTAGAGGATCATGTCATTGGCGAACACTGAGAGTTTTATTTCTTTTTCTCCAGGTTGAATTCCTTTAATGTCTTTTTCTGCTCTGATTGCTGTGGCCAAAACTTCCAGAACTATGTTGAACAGTAGTGGTGAGAGTGGGCACCCTTGTGTGTGCTTTAGAAAAAGGAGAAATTCATTGTTTTGGGGTGAAATATCCTATAGATATCTATTAGGTCTAACTGTTCTATTGTATTTTAAAGTTTGTGTTTCCTTGATAATTTTCTGTTTAGATGATTTATTCATAGGGGTGAGTGGGGTATTAAAGTCTTCCACTATTATTGTGTTGTTGTTAATTTCCCCTTTTATACTTGTTAGTAACTGTCTTACATATTGCAGTGCTCTTATGTTGGGTGCATATATTTATAATTGTATCTTCTTCTTGGATTGATCCTTTGATCATTATGTAGTGTCCTTATTTGTCTCTTTTCACAGTCTTTATTTTAAAGTCTATTTTATCTGATATGAATATTGCTACTCCTGCTTTCTTTTGGTCTCTATTTGGGTGGAATAACTTTTTCCAGCACTTCACTTTCAGTCTGTATGTGTCCCTTATTTTGAGGTGTGTCTCTTGCAGACAACATATATAGGGGTCTTGCTTTTGTATCCATTCAGCCAGTATTTGTCTTTTGGTTGGGGCATTTAACCCAATTGCATTTAAGGTAATTATTGGTAAGTATGATACCGTTGCAATTTTCTTTATTGTTTTAGGTTCAAATTTATACACCCTTTCTATGCTTCCTATCTAGAGAAGATCTTTCAGCATTTGTTGGAGAGCTGGTTTGGTGATTCTGAATTCTCTCAGCCTTTGATTGTCTGTAAAGCTTTTGGTTTCTCCTTCATATTTGAATGAGATATGGGTATAGTAATCTTGGCTGTAGAGTTTTTATTTTTATTTTTTTCATCCCTTTCAGTATGTGAGAGTTAGACTGTGAAGAGGGCTGATCGCCGAAGAATCGATGCTTTTGAACTGTGGTATTGGAGAAGACTCTTGAGAGCCCCTTATACTGCAAGGAGATCCAAGCAGTCCATTCTAAAGAAAATCAATCCTGGATCTTCATTGGAGGGAGTGATGCTAAAGCTGAAACTGCAATACTTTGGCCTCCTCATGTGACGAGTTGACTCACTGGAAAAGACTCTGATGCTGGCAAAGGTTGAGGGCAGGAGGAGAAGGGGACGATGGAGAATGAGATGGCTGGATGGCATCACCGACTCTGCGGATATGAGTTTGAGTGTACTCCGGGAGTTGGTGATGGACGGGAAGGCCTGGCGTGCTGTGATTCATGGGGTCGCGGAGAGTCGGACACGACTGAGCGACTGATCTGATCTGATCTGATCTGATCAGTATGTCTTGCCATGGCTTCCTGGTCTTAAGAGTTTCTGCTGAAAGGTCCACTGTTATCCTTATGGGAATCGCCTTGTGTGTTTTTTGTTGGTGTTCCCTTACTCCTTTTAATATTTGTTCTTGTGTTTGATCTTTATTAATTTGATTAATGTTTGTATTGGAGTATTTCCCCTTGGATTTATCGTGTCAGGGACTCTCTGTGTTTCTTGGACTTGGGTGATAAATTCCTTCCCCATTTTAAGGAAGTTTTCAACTATTATCTCTTCAAATATTCGCTCATGTTCTTTCTTTGTGTCTTCTTCTTCTAGGACTTCTATGATTCGTATGTAGGGGCACTTGACATTGTCCCAGAGGTCTCTGAGATTGTCCTCAATTGTTTTAATTCATTTCTTTCCCGCTGTGTTTGATTTATTTCTACAATTCTATCTTCTAGCTCGCTTAACAACTGTCTTCTGCCTCCGTTATTCTACTGTTGGTTCCCTCCAGAGTGTTTCTGATCTCATCTATTGCATTATTCATTGTATATTGACTCTTTTTCATTTCCTCTAGATCCTTATTAAACCTTTCTTGCATCTTATCGATCCTTGTCTCCAGGTTGTTTATCTGTAACTGCAGTTTGTTTTCAAGATTTTGAATCATTTTCACTATCAGTATTGGAAATTCTATATCAGATAGATTCCCTATATCTTATTCTTTTGTTTTCTTTTTTGGTGGGCATTTATCCTGTTCCTTTACTTGCTGGGTATTTCCTTGCCTCTTCACCTTGCCTGTATTGCTGTGTTTGGGGTGGCCTTTCCATCTTCTGGCAGTCTGCGTAGTTTTCCTTATTGTGTAGTTTAATTGCTGTGTGTGGCTTTGGATGGGTGGTTGTCAAGGTTTCCTGGTTAGGGAAGCTTGTGCCGGGGTTCTGGTGGATGGAGCTGATTTCTTCTTTCTGGAGTGGAATGAAGGGTCCAGTAATGAGTTATGAGATGTCAGTGGATTTGGAGTGGCTTTGGGCAGCCTGTATATTGAAGCTCAGGTCTATTCTCCTGCGTTGCTGGATAATTTTCATGGTATGTCTTTCTCTGGAACTTTTTGGCCCTTGGGTGTTGCCTGGTTTCAGTGTAGGTATGGAGGCATTACGATACCAAACAAGGTCCGTTTAGTCAAGGCAATGGTTTTTCCCGTGGTCATGTATGGATGTGAAACTAGGACTGTGAAGAAAGCTGATCGCCGAAGAATCGATGCTTTTGAACTGTGGTGTTGTAGAAGACTCTTGAGTGTCCCTTATACTACAAGGAGATCCAACCAGTCCATTCTAAAGGAGATCAATCTTGGGTGTTCATCGGAAGGACTGATGCTAAAGCTGAAACTGCAATACTTTGGCCACCTCATGCGACGAGTTGACTCATTGGAAAAGACTCTGATGCTGGGAAACGTTGGGGGCGGGAGGAGAAGGGGACGACGGAGAATGAGATGGCTGGATGGCATCACCGACTCTGTGAACATGAGTTTGATTGAACTCCAGGAGTTGGTGATGGACAGGGAGGCCTGGCGTGCTGTGATTCATGGGGTCGCGGAGACTCGGACACAACTGAGTGACTGAACTGAACTGAACTGATGGAGGCATTTGATGAGCACCTATCAATTAATGTTCCCTGGAACAAGAGTTCTCTGGTGTTCTCAGGATTTATACTTAAGCCTCTGGCTCTGGTATTTTTGCAGTAGGCTCAAGACTTCTCCATCTGTCTCTTCCAACTCAGTTCCTTCTGTTTAAGCTTCTTCTGTTTGCTGGTCTCTTCAGTGTCTAATTCCCATCCTGACACAAGGGGCCTGTGGTAGACACTTTTTTAGGCTCACCCATCAGTCGTGCTGTCGGGTGGGAGGTAAGCTGCAGACAAATATCAACGGCATCTGTGGGGAGTGCTTGCAGTGTCTCAGCCACACTGGGTTTGCCCCCACTCATGGCATGTGTGCTGTCCCAGTCTACACTGCACAGGCTCTAGGTTTCTCTGCTGCAAACCGTCAAAGCCCGGTGCTGGGTTGGATGTATATCTCTGGTCTAAACCGCCCACGTTCCGGTACGGGTACTACACAAAGGCACAGACTTGGTTGGGCCTGCGTTTTATGCCCTTCCCCAGTCTGAGCAGCTCAGGTGAGCAGGTGTTTGACCAGCGGGGTCACTATGACTTATGGCCTCCCCAGTCCCGGCTGTTCGGTTTTCTGGGTGTACAACCAGCGCACCTTTTCAACGGATATCAACCGGCCAGAACCCAAGAAGTCTTGGTTAGCAACGAAGCCTGCATGCAGCTTGGTATTGGATGCCTCACTGGAACCGCGATTGTCCGCTTCTGTCTCTGGCTGTACTTCCCTGCCTGTCTCAGCGGGGAATGGTGGATGGGCTGACCGCAGCTAACTCTAGGCCGAGATGCCAGATTTCTGTCCTGAAGCTTGGTGTCCTTCTCCATCAGCCATGCCCGAAAGGCACGGGAAATAATGGACAGCAGATAGCAAATGGACAGAAAACACAAAAGGATCCTCCTGAACACAAAACGGCCATTTTTATGGATCCACGTAGTGGTCGTTGGTATCCCCACTTGATGCGTGAGTCGAGCAGCATTGATAGGGATTCTTTTTCATTAATGACATCAATAAACATATTGTACGAAGTCAGTATCCTCATAGATATATACACATCGAGATACGGATGTATTCTACTTGACTGTACGGCTGACATAAGCATGGCTTGCCATGCAATACCCCGAATCTGTGTCACCGTGAAATCCGTGGGGACGTTTCGCTGACAGTGATCCAGAAACCATCTTGGGACCTAGACAGGTATAGAGATCTGTGTCTGTCAAGATGGGAGAAGAGAACACAAGCGAGTTCACAGAGGTGAACTAGCGTCACGGTTCAGACGCGGGGCAGTGGACATGTCTTGACGATCCTGCCCAGGTCCTGGATCCCCTCTTGACCTTTTTAGGGTCGCTCAGTGCACCGAGTTCTAAGGGCACATAGTCCTCGATCTAAATCCAGGCTCCGAGCACTGCTCTTCCCGCTTGCCGCTCCATTCCAAATCCTCGTCTTGTCACGTGTGCATGCCATGACATCCCTGGCAGGTGGGATAAGGAGCAAGCACTGTGCCTGTGTGTGGGGAGAGCGTTTAGGGAAGGGACGCTCGGTTTCTTCCCTCCCCCAAGAATGAAGGCATCCTTCCTGTATCTGTCTACGCTGCCTGTGCCATCATCCACGTTCACGAACACCGAACGGCCACTGATGTGGATCCACGTAGAGATCGTCGATATCCCCACTGGATGCATTCATGGGGTTCACATAGCCTTGATTTAGTTTAGCTTTGATCGGGTACCCTATCCGGAGAGATCACGTGGGTGGGTCAGAAAGCTAAACCAGAACGGAACCAAACCCGAACCCCACAGCCACGTCGAGGGAGTGCTGGACCAGTGGCACTCGCCCCTCCTATGAGGTGACCCAGATGGTGAAGGAGCGTTTGTTCTCACGTATGGACGTGGAGGTTTGAAGGGTCACTTGCCAGTGACGCAGATGCCACGCGAGTGGCCGGAGATGTTTCTCCATAGGATCTCTTGGGATGTCTCAGGGTGCCGGGTGCAGGGACATCACGGGAGGTCTGATCCACCGAAAGTTCCGGCGTGCGGGGAAGGCACAGAACGTTTTCTTGCAGGGCCGAGCGAGGAGAATTCAGGGGTGCATTCCTCCAAGCCCCACACTTCTTGAAAGGGGTTCCACGTAGCATTCTGTAAGGCCAGGCGATGGAGGGATAGGGCACGTGGTTGCAAACGTCTGGCTGTAGGAATTCGTTGTCTTTGGCGACTGCTCACCACGTAGGTCAGGGATGGATACACACAAAGGTTGGTTTCTTTTGGACTATGAGCCCACCTCTGTTCGTGTGTGTGTGTGTGAGAGAGAGACAGACAGAGAGAGGTCTTTGTGGTTCTAAAGCAAGAAGCACTGAAAACTTTCTTTAACTCACATATTTCCCTTCATTTCAGTCATGATGGTCCCATGATTTGGAGGACGACATTGAGTGTTGCAGGGTAGATGATTTTAGAAGGCTGTGAAGGGGCTTCGCTGCCTGGTGGTCCAGTGGTTAAGAATCCACCTGCCGATGAGGCAAGGGACAGGTTGTTTTCGATCGATCCCTGATCCGGGAAGATGCCCCTGGGCTCCGGGCAGGTTCAAGACAAACCTACAGAACGGACCATGCCAGGCGTGAAGGCGAGGGCAGACGGGGGACTCTGGGCGAGGAGGACTGACACGGACTGGCACTGCAGTCTCTGTCTGTGTGGGTGGGTAGGTGGGTGGTGGCCAGCACGCTTCTCTGGGGCAGGATATTCCTAGGACCGTTGGGAGCAGGCGGTAGGAGCAAGGGAGCGAAGGTAACTCTCTGTCCTCTCTGCTCCATTTTGCCTCCGGAACCCTCATCTGCCCAAAGAGGGGCTTCATCCTATGGAAAGAAGAACTCACACGTGAGTGCACCTCCTTTCTGGTTCACTTGGAATCTGAAAGCGTGACGGTCAGATTCACACAACTCTCTGGATCTCTGTTTTCCTGAGATCCCGGCCTACGACTCAGTGGAAGAACACACGGAGCCGGATGAGATCTCCCTCTGCACGGCGGCTCCAGTGAGCGCACATGTCAATGGCGACGGCCTGTGGACATCGCACCGAGAGCCTCACCCCGGTGTTTCAGATGCCTGTGTCCACAGTGGGTGAACGGTTCTAAGTGCGGGAATCCCGAACCCTGCCACGACCTGTTCGATCTGCAGGGCCTCTGCAAAGAGAACGAACGTGCTGGGTCACATGACCGATCGATCCATTCTTCGGAGCCAGCCTGGTGCCTGAACTGTTTTACAGGCCACAGGCACACACTGCCTCTGGGGAGTTGTGTTCCTCCTCCTCCTCTCTGCCCCCACCCATCCCCCGACGTGCACGCTGCTCCCCCACCGCGCCTGGCCCCGGCCCATCCAGGTCTCCCCTACCCGTGGAAAAGCCCAGGAAAAAAGGGCCCCAGAACAACGCGAGCCAAGAAACAGCAGAAGTCCACTCGGATGCGGTGAGGAGACACCTGAGCATACCTGGGCCGACACCGCCACCGTGTGGGGTGGTGAGAGGCCAGCATGAGGAGCGCTCCAGAGGTCAGAGGAGGAGGAAGAGGAGCAGGAGGGAGAGAGGGAGGCGGGGGGTGGAGGTGGCTTGGGGGGGATGTCGGGGGCAGGCCGATGCTGTCTCAGGGCGCTGACGTGGGGGAAAACGTTCCCCTTCGGAAGGGCGCTTCGAAGAGAGAGTTCCGGTGGGCGGGACCTTGAGAGCACAAAGGGCTTCGTTGTGGAGGCTGATCTTAAAGCTGGCAGTGGGAACCATCCAGATGTAGGAAAGACACCAGGCCGAGAAGGCAAGACAGATTCTCTACAAAAGGGAGTCGGATGCCTTTCTGTCAAGGTTTTCCATAATCAGACTATCATGGAAATCCATCCATCCATCCATCCGTCGCTCCGTCCATGCAGCATCGTTTCGCTCCTTTTCTGTTCTCTACATTTTTAACGGCGAGTGAGTGAGAGAGTCTGTGAGGTTTGAAAGGATTTTTGAATGTCGCGGGACCATGGTACTTTTCAGTCGTGGATGAACATGAACGTGACGGCTTCTTTGGTCAGCTTCAGCTGTCAGGGTTATCCTGATCTCCCCCGTCAAGTGAGGCCTGTGTGTCGCTGTGTGCTGGAGGACACCGTGCTCTCCACATCTTGATCTTGGACTGAACAAAACCACCGTTGGGAGTGTGTTCCTTGGCTTCATTTCCTTTCCCTATGGCACTCACCTGACCGTCCTGTCCACTCTTTGGATCCTTTATCTCCCCCTCCCCCTCAAGGCAATCGGTCCTTTACTTTCTCCTCATTCTCACCCTAGTTTCTCTTCCCCCCTGCCCACCCAAGACAAGTCCCACTCATCTCAAATTGACGTCTAACTGACTGACAACGTTTTCTTTGGCCTGCCTGCCATCTTTCTTTCCCTTTTTTTTTCATGTTTATTTTTTGTTCCCCCATGAATGTTCAGCTGTACAGGCGACAGCTTAGTGTAGTGCATGACACGGCGATCCCCAGGATACCTCTATTTCGTGATGGCCCGTCACCGCTTGGTGTCCTAGCAAATGACCTTTGGTGTCATGACGTGCCCGTGACTCATTCGTCTCGTAAGTGGACGGTTGCGCCGCTTCGTCTGTCTCCCTCACCAGAGGCACTCACTCATTGTCTCCCCCACCCCACTCCCACCACCTTCCCTCCCCCGCCCCCACCCACGTTCCTCCTCTGGCCACCACCCGTGTGTTCCTTTGTGGTATCTGTGAGCCTGCTTCTGTTTTGCTCTATTCTGTCCACAGTGTATCGTTTGGTAGATTCTGCATGGAAACGACGGATCTGAGATATTTCATTTAGCATCATAGCCTCTGAAGGTCTCTCCAAGTTCCTGCAGACTGTGAGATTTCATTCCCTTCTGGTGGTTGAGTCCCATTCCTGTGTGGGACTGGGGGGGCGGTTGGGGTGGGGGTGTCTGCCTGCACGTGCGCACTGTGCGCGCACATGAATAGATACAGGTGTATGCACACAGACAGAGAGTTCGATCATTATATGTGTATGGATGTCTATACCACACCTATACCTACATAAACACACAGACGTATGTGTTTATGTTGGGTTGGGTCGAATGGGGAATCTTTGGTGGAGTGTTCCGAAGGATCACAGGATTCTTTTCCCTGTGCCGGATGAGGGACGGGCGTTCCCGGTGGACGTGCCCGCTCTTCTCGTTCTGTCCGCGGGACCCCTCGCCTGTCTTTCCCCTCTTCCTGCCCGTCGGGGAGGGTGAGGAAGGCAGGGTTTGGGTGCAGTCACTGGCCCTGACCTTCTGTCTCCTGTCCCCCCGTGCTGCCTCGGGGTGTCAGTTGGGGGCCCGTTGGTCTTCTTGACACAGCAGATGCTCTCGCTTCGCCTCCCCGGCGGTGGGGAAGGCTGTGCCTCTGCTGCGCTCGCGTGCCCCGATGGGTGTGTGTGCGTGCCTCGTTGTGCCCCTCGGTGGTGCCCCTTGAGCGCTCTAGGTTGTCCCTCAGGGGCCTGAGGCCGAGCGTTGGTGTCGTTTCCCTTAACCCGGTGTCCTCTTCGGGTCCCCGCCGCGGTGGCGAGTGTGTCCCGTGAGTTGGCTCTCTTTGGGGAGGGTAGTGACGGGAAGAGAGGGGGCGTCCCTGTTCTCTCTCGTCGTGGAGGCTGATGGAGGAGGGGCATTGCAGGGGGTGGGGCGTGGGCTCCGCTCCGGCCCTGACCGTGCACACGCCTCCCGTGTGGGTCGTCAGCTTGCCTGTACCGCAGAGCCCTCCCGCACAGCTGAGGGCTTTGGTGGCTCGTGGAGCGCCTCCCCGGGCCTGAAGGGGAGACGCTCGGATGAGGGGCGGTGCGCCCTCAGTGAGAAAGCCTTCTCTAGCTTTCCGAGAGGGAGCCTTGGGGTATCGGACCCCCCATCTGCTGCCAATCCCGAGTGTGCAGCGGGGCCACCGTGGCGACTGCCATAGCATGTGGGTGTGGAACCAACCCCGTGTGTGGGTGGCGGTGGGAAACCGTGCTGGTTTTCATGGTGGCCCGGCCGTGTTCCTGGTGATTTCTGGTCCCTGGGTGGCACCCGCTCCCCTGTCCTGTGGCCTCCGTCGTGTGTGCTTCCTGGGCACTCCCTGCCGCTGCTGGTCTTCCCTCCTCGTCCGGCGCTCGCCACCGCCTGCGCTCCCTTTCCTTGTCTGGGACGGAGCTGACCTCGCCTCACGTGGGTGTCATCCGTTGGCCGGTGGCGTCCCCGGGCGGAGCAGTGCCCTCGGATCCATGCGAAAGGGGTCGGGGAGCACTGGCGCACAAGCATGATGGGTTACGCGCCCGAGTCCCTTCCCTCTATCCCTGCCGGTGGGGAGTGGGGTGATGGCACGTGGGCGTCTGTGGAGCCCTTGCGCTGTCCCTTTCTCCTTCGGCAGTGCGGGTCGACCAGCCGTCCCGCCGCCCTCGGTCTCTCGGTGCTGCGCACGTCCGGTCGACCGGCCGCCTGCCGCCCTCGGCCTCGCTGTTCAAAGACCGTCAGGTCGACCAGCGGGCCCCACCACCCTGGGCCTAGCTGGGCAAGACTGGCAGGTCGCCCAGCCGGCCCTGCCACCCTCGGCCTCCCGGTGTAGCGCCCGTGAGGTCGACCAGCGGGCCGCACCGCACTTGGCCTCTTGGTGCTGCACCCGGCTGGTCGACCAGCCGCCCCGCCGCTCTCGGGCTAGCTGTGCAAAACCGGCAGGTGGAGCACCCGGCCCTCCCGCCCTCGGCCTCCCGTTGCAGCGCCTGTCCGGTAGACCAGCGGGCCCCATCGCACTCGGCCTTGCTGGCCAAGACCAGCAGGTCGATCAGCGGTCCGCACCGCCCTTGGCCTCTTAGTTCTGCACCCGGTCGGTCGACCAGCCGCCCCGCCGCCCTCGGGCTAGCTGTTCAAAGACCGGCAGGTCGACACGCGGGACCCACCGCCCTCGGCCTCTCGGTGCTGCGCCCAGCCGGTCGACCAGTCGCCCCGCGGCCCTCGGGCTAGCTGTTCAAAGACCGGCAGGTCGACACGCGGGACCCACCACCCTCGGCCTCTCGGTGCTGCGCCCAGCCGGTCGACCAGTCGCCCCGCCGCCCTCGGCCTAACTGTGCAAGCCTGTCAAGTCGCCCAGCCAGCCTCGGCGCCCTCGGCCTCCCTTTGCACCGCTCGTCCGGTTGACCAGCTGTCCCCACCGCACTCGGACACCCATTTCAGCGCCCGGCCGGTCGACCAGCAGGCCGCACCGCACTTGGCCTCTTGGTACTGCACCCGGCCGGTCGACCAGCCGCCCCTCCGCTCTCAGGCTAGCTGTGCAAGACCATCAGGTGGAGCACCCGCCCCACCGCCCTCGGCCTCCCGGTGCAGCGCCTGTCCGGTCGACCTGCGGGCCCCACCTCACTCGTTCTTGCTGGCCAAGACCGGCAGGTTGACCAGTGGGCCCCAACGCACTTAGCCTCTGGGTGCTGCACCCGCCGGTCAACCAGCCCCCCGCCGCCGCCCTCGGGCTAGCTGTGCAAGACCGGCAGGTGGAGCACCCGGCCCCGCCGCTCTCGGCTTCCCGGTGTAGCGCCCGTCCGGTCGACTAACGGGCCCCGCCGCCATCGTCCTCTCGGTGCTGCGCCCGGCCGGTCGACCAGTCGACCCGCCGCCCTCGGCCTAGCTATGTAAGTCCGGCAGGTCGCCCAGCCGGCCCCTCCGCCCTCGCCCTCCCTTTGCAGTGCCCGTCCGGTTGACCAGTGGGCCCCACCGCACTCAGACTCCCAGTTCAGCGGTGGGGCCCGCTGGTCGACCTGCTGGACTTTGCACAGCGAGGCCGAGGGCGGCGGGTTCTCACGTCGACTTGCCTTCTGTGGTCGTGTGTGCCTCAGCAGGCCCACCCACCAGATCCACCCACTCTATGACGTTTCCGTTTTCTTGTTCAGATGTGTCGAGTTTCTTCCTTGCGGTTATGTGTGTGATGAGTACATGCTTCTGCTTTTCGTTGCATGGCCACAATACAAGTGCGTATTGCCAACCTTGAGGCCTGTTTATTCGTGCCATTGTTGAAGGTTGCTTTTGCTGACAGCCGTCATGGCAGGTCACCCGAGGTGTTTCTCCTGGCACGCCCAAAGTGTGGTGACAGGGACGGGGATGATGGCGAGTTATTTCTTCGGGGCGGGTTCTCGTGCCGCATGACGTTGGCCTGCGGTCGCCCTCGGATGGGTGTGCATTCCGCTGCCCCCACCCGGGTAGGGCTTGAAGAATCCTTCCCATCGCCTCCCGTTCATACGTCCGTCGTACCTCACCCAGGGACGTTGTCCTGTCCTCTTCGTGACTGAGTGGAGAAACTGCGCCCTAGGAGGAGCCCCGTCTGGCAACCAACGCGTCGCCCCCGAAGCTCCTAGGCTGCGGCAGGCTCTCTGGACAGCGTGCTGGGTGTTGGGCGCCACCTGACGGTCGGTCGCTTTTTCAGATGGTCCTGCAGAAAAGGGGGCGGGGGGACCACGGATGGAGCAGGCCGGGCCAGCTAACTCTGGAATGCCCTGGGGCTGTGGAAGGAGGCTGTGTATGTGAGGGGCCCCTTGGGCCAGAGTTCAAGAAGGAGGGCGTGGCGGTGGGGGATGGGTAGCCACTTCGGCTTTTTGGTTTGTATTGGAAATGTCCTTTTGGAAAGTTGACTTCCATCTCTTTGGCCTCGTCCCTGGGCATGGGGGCGGGGGGAATCGTCCTTCTCCCGCCAAGGATTCCAAACAAAGCCATGACAGATCACGCGCATCCACTCGCTCCAGTCAGGTTCAGGGGCAGGATGCAAGGATCGAAATTCGCCTGGTTGACAGGATGTGGCGCACCGCTGCCCACCCCCCACGAGTTCAGGGGAGTGGTCTTGATCACAGAAGTGATTGAATGAGCTCAGAAAACACAAGCAAATGATGCGGAACACCCATGCATATACACGTTGTACTTTGCCTGATTGTGTCTCTCTGTCTCTGCCCGCTCACCCTCACACCCCCACACCCCACAGGCATACCGCACACAGCCCCCGCCCCCCCCCCACACACAACACACACGGCCCTGCACAGAGGCCACACGCCACCGCCCCCCCCACAGCCCACACACAAACTGCGTTGTGGTGTGAGTGGGGGGTATGGTGTTTACAGGTGGGCAGGTGGGAAAGTGCGCCCACGGGTGGGTGTTTGGGGCGGGCGTATGGCGGTGGCGGGGCTGGTGGGGCGGTGGCGGGGCTGGTGGGGCGGGGGCGGGATGGGTGGGAGCGTGGCGGGCCCTGGCATGAAGGGCGGGGGTCCGGTCGGGTCGGGTCGGGTTGGGTCGGGTGGGGGTGGAGACAGAGACACAGCCAGGGAATGGACAACGCCCTAATACACACACACACACACACACACACAGACACGGCCCCACACACCACACACGCGGCACCTGCGTGTGCCACAGACACGACACACACAGCCACACCTTGTGTGGCCCTTTCCTTCTCTTTCTCCTTCCTCTCCTCATCATCCCTCTGCCCTCCCTCCCCTCCCTCCAACTTCACCGGACAGGGTGCCCTTCAGATGAGTCTGCCTGTTGTGAATACACCCTCCCTTGACCTGAAGATTTCTATCTACATTCTGACCTGTCGCGCCTGTAACCTGGGGCGGGCGGGCGTGCGTGGGGTGGTCACACATCCTTGGTATACGCTAGGCATATAGCTTTCTCTGTGGAAGGTGAAAGGAAGCCTTCCTTCCGTCCCTCGCTGCAACTAAAAGCAACAGTGTTTGCCACTTGGGGCATACCTTCCACAGTCTCTACTGATTGACACGCCACCCACTTCGCCGAGCAAATCCTAGGAGCCTTCCACAAAGCTCTTGCAAAATTCTTCAGAACTGTCAGTCTTCCCGTCACCCGCCATCATCGGGCGAGGTGTAGAGAACCGATGGCAAAACTGGAGGTATGGCTTCTTTCATGGGGTTGGATGAACTGAGGAGGAGGATGCTCAACTGGATGCTTGACTTTTGTCGAAAAGAGGATTGGGGGCCGGACGGTCCACTCAGGAGGTCGGGTTGAACATGGACACGTAAACTGTACATCGAAACAATGAACAAGCGCCTTCCTATGCCAGCCCAGGAAAACAGACTTATGACCTTGCATGAACCTCCTCTAAAGGAAAAGAATCTGAAAACCTGAAACGAACACGACTTTGCAAACCCAATTTAGACTTCATTTCTGCCATAACGGTGGTTTCATGTGCATATCTGAGGTGATCGATATTTCTCCCGGCAACCTTGATTCCCGCTTGTGATTGCTCTAGCCCCGCGTATCTCATGATGTGTACTCAGCATATAAGTTAAATAAGCAGGGTGACAATATACAGCCCTGATGGACTCCATTCCCTGTTTTGAACCAGCCTGTTGTGTTCCATGCCTAGTTCTAACTGTGACTTCCTGACCTGCAGAACTACAGATGTCTCCTTTATTTTTTTTTTTTTTTCATTCCCTAACCTGAGTGAAAAGCGAGAGAGACCGAGAGAAGATGGGGGCAGACGGGTAGGAAAAACGAAGTACAATCATAAAAGGACCTACCGTTCAAATCTGTTGCGCTCCAGATACAGAGAGGAAACAAACGACAGGAAGGACACAGCGTTTCACATGTGGGTTTTGACAGATGGACACATCTGTCCCTCGGTCACTGCATACCACACCCCTGTCAGCAGAATGGAATCGTTTCTCTTTTTCTCTCTACCTGGTCCTTTCAGACTTCAGAAATTCAGGGAGGATTCTTTTTTTCTTTCTTCCACATTTTTCAAAAGAATTTATTAAGAAACGGGGTGGGGGTGGGGGGAGATTTAAAGTGCACAATCTAAGGAATGAAAGAGTTTACCAAATAGCTTCTTCAGGCCAGTGGCAACTGAGAAACATTTGCTGGGCCGACACCCAGCGGCACAGAGGCCCCGATGCCATTTTCAATCCCATTTACATTGGCTGCTAACACAACCAGCTCGAAACTTCCTCCGAAGAGAA
Organism: Moschus berezovskii; assembly: GCF_049115385.1. Classification (NCBI taxonomy): domain Eukaryota; kingdom Metazoa; phylum Chordata; class Mammalia; order Artiodactyla; family Moschidae; genus Moschus; species Moschus berezovskii. The sequence continues at coordinate 55,655,445 of NC_142489.1, forward strand.
GTCAGATGGCCTTCCGAAACCCCTCCCCAAACTGCCTTTACGGCCCTTCCCTGCCTGGTCCCAGATTCATCACCTAGGCTTTTGGTGAGGTCAGCCAGGCCCTGCTGAGCCTTCTCCAATCTTTCAGTCACTCTACATCTATTTCTGTTGGGCTGGCTTGATCTGCTGCCTTTGGTCAAGTTCCTGTTAGGATCTGGAGTTGCCCTTCCCTCCAAGGAACAGAGAACATTCACGATCATGCAAGACACACGGCGAGGTTTATATCCAGCTAGCTGGGGTCCAAGCGTCTTCCCGACGCAGCGGTTTCAACAAGGACCCAGAGCACTCTAAGCCAAGGGTTTATATAGCATTTGTAAACCAAAGTAGTTTCAAAGCATCCACACATAGTCATCTTCTTCAGTTCAGTTCTGTCGCTCAGTCATGTACGATTCTCCGCGACCCCATGAATCACAGAGCGCCAGGCCTCCCTGTCCATCACCAACTCCCGGAGTTCACTCAAACTCATGTCCACAGAGTCGGTGATGCCATCCAGCCATCTCATTCTCTGTCGTCCCCTTCTCCTCCCGCCCCCAACCTTTACCAGCATCAGAGTCTTTTCCAGTGAGTCAGCTCGTCGCATGAGCTGGCCAAAATATTGCCGTTTCAGCTTTAACATCAGTCCTTCCGATGAACACTCAGGACTGATCTCCTTTAGAATGGACTGCTTGGATCTCCTTGCAGCCCAAGGGACTCTCAAGAGTTTTCTCCAACAACACAGTTCAAAAGCATCCATTCTTTGGCGATCAGCTTTCTTCACAGTCCAACTCTCACATCCATACATGACAACGGGAAAAACCATAGCCTAGGTCGGTAGGTGTCCAGTATGCTACTGGAGATCAGTGGAGAAATAACTCTAGAAGGAATAAAGGGATAGAACAAAAGCAAAACCAATACCCAGTTGTGGGTGTGACCGTTGATAGAAGCAAGGTCCGGTGCTGTAAAGAGCAAGATTGCATAGGAACCTGGAATGTTAGGTCCATGAATCAAGGCAAATTGGAAGTGGTCAAACAGGAGATGGCAAGAGTGAACATAGACATTCTAGGAATCATTGAATTAAAGTGGACTGGAATGGGTGAATTTAACTCAGATACCATTATATCTACTCCTGTGGGCAGGGATCCCTTAGAAGAAGTGGAGTAGCCATCATGGTCAACGAGAGAGTCCGAAATGCAGGCCTTGGATGCAACTTAAAAGCGACAGCATGATTTATGTTGGTTTCCAAGGCAAACCATTCGATATTACAGCAATCCAGGCCTATGCCCCAACCAGTAACGCAGAAGAAGCCAAAGTCGAACGGCTCTATAAAGACCTACAAGACCTTTTGGAACGAACACCCAAAAAAGATGTCCTTTTCATTCTAGGGGACTGGAAGGCAAAAGTAGGAAGTCAAGAAACACCTGGAGTAACAGGCAAATGTGGCCTGCAGCAGGGCAAAGGCTAAGAGAGTTCTCTCAAGAGAACGCACTGGTCATAGGAAACACCCTCTTCCAACAACACAAGAGAAGACTCTACACGTGGACATCACCAGATGGTCAACACCGAAATCAGATTGATTATATTCTTTGCAGCCCAAATGGAGAAGTTGTATACAGTTAGCAAAAACAAGAGCAGGAGCTGACTGTGGCTCAGATCATGAACTCCTTATTGCCAAATTCAGACTTCAATTGAAGAAAGTAGGGAAAACCACTAGAACATTCAGATATGACCTAGATCAAATCCCTTATGATTATACAGTGGAAGTGAGAAATAGACGTAAGGGACTAAATCTGAGAGATAGAGTGCCTGATGAACCCTGGACGGAGGTCCGTGACGTTGTACAGGAGACAGGGACCAAGACCATCCCTGTGTAAAAGAGATGCAAAAAAGCAACATGGCTGTCTGAGGAGGCCTTACAAATAGCTGTGAAAAGAAGAGAAGCGGAAAGCAAAGGAGAAAAGGAAAGATATAAGCATCTGAATGCAGAGTTCCGAAGAATAGCAAGGAGAGTTAAGAAAGCCTTCCTCAGTGATCAACATAAAGAAATCGAGGAGAACAACAGAATAGGAAAAACAAGAGATCTCTTCAAGAAAATGAGAGATTCCAAGGGAACATTTCATGCAAAGATGGGCTCGATAAAGGCCAGAAATGGTATGGACCTAACAGAAGCAGAAGATATTAAGAAGACGTGGCAAGAATACACAGAAGAACTGTTCAAAAATGATCTTCACGACCAAGATAGTCACAGTAAAGTGATCACTGACCTAGAGCCAGACATCTTGGAATGGGAAGTCAAGTGGGCCTTAGAAAGCATCACTACGAACAAAGCTAGTGGAGGTGATGGAATTCCAGTTGAGCTATTTCAAATCTTGAAAGAGGATGCTGTGAAAGTGCTGCCCTCCATATGCCAGCAAATCTGGAAAACTCAGCAGTGGCCACAGGACTGGAAAAGGTCAGTCTTCATTCCAATCCCAAAGAAAGACAATGCCAAAGAATGCTCAAACGACCGCACAGTTGCACTCATCTCACACGCTACTAAAGGCATGTTCAAAATTCTCCAAGCCAGGCCTCATCAATATGCGAACCGTAAACTCCCAGATGTTCAAGCAGGTTTTAGGAAAAGCAGAGGCACCAGAGATCAAATTGCCAGCATCCGCTGGATCATAGAGAAAGCCAGAGAATTCCAGAAAACCATCTATTTCGGCTTTATTGACTATGACAAAGCCTTTGACCGTGTGGATCACCATATACTGTGGAACATTCTGAAGGAGATGGGAATCCCAGACCACCTGACCTGCCTCTTGAGAAACCTGTATGCAGGTCAGGAAGCAACAGTCAGAACTGGACATGGAACAACAGACTGGTTCCAAATAGGAAAAGGAGTACGTCAAGGCTGTATACAGTCACCTTGCTTATTTAACTTACATGCAGAGTACATCATGAGGAACGCTGGGCTGGAAGAAGCACAAGCTGGAATCAAGATTGCTGGGAGAAATATCAATCACCTCAGATATGCAGATGACACCACCCTTGTGGCAGAAAGTGAAGAGGAACTCAAAAGCCTCTTAATGAAAGTGAAAGAGGAGAGTGAAAAGGTTGGCTTGAAGCTTGAAGCTCAACATTCAGCAGACAAAGATCATGGCATCTGGTCCCATCACTTCATGGGAAATAGATGGAAACACAGTGGGAACAGTGTCAGACTTTATTTTCTTGGGCTCCGAAATCACTGCAGATGCTGATCGCAGCCATGAAATCAAAAGTAACCTTTTTACATACAGTAGTTTTCCACACTCTACACACAGCTGTATATCTCTGGTTTGCGTTACCTCCCGGTGGTTTAACGAGATAAGCGCACCCTGGCCCTTTGACCTATTTGCCTGATCTCTGTGTCACAACCGCCCACATTCTGGTGTTTAAGATTCACTTGTTTTTCAGGTTGCTGTCTTCCTAGGACTCGTCACTCATCTTTAGCCAACAAACAATTCCAGGGATCTTTACACAGGCTTACTCAAAAACAATTCTGGTAATCTTTATTTAAAACAACCTTATCTCACATGGAGTCACTTTCGTTCTACCAGCAGCAAGCGTCAAGCAAAGTACAGAAGCAAAAATGCATTGCCGGAGCATTGAGTTCTACATGAAGTTCTACATTCCCTCTTTTTATAAGCCTTCATCTGAACTTGATCCTTCTCCTGTTGGGAACAACTTCTTGAGCAGTGTCTCTGGGCGCTCCTTGCCCCCGTTAGTCCAAGGCTACTTTCTCCCACAGACAGAACTCTGCACCCCGTCCAGTCCAACCTCCCACTTAACTTCCAGGTGGCTCTAGTTCTCAGCGAACCCATCGGGATGGTGGTTGAGTCGCTAAGTTGTATCTTGACTCTTGAGGCCTCATGGACTCTAGCCCACCAGGCTCCTCTGTCCATGGGATTCTCCGGGCAAGAACACTGCAGTGGGTTGCCGTTGCCTTCTCCAGATCAGGGAGGATTCTTGTCTCCTTGGCGACAGTGATTTCCCCATGTTCCTTAGGGGCCCAGAGGATGTTTCTGGGAAACGGGGATACACGGTTCTGGGATCGGAGAGTCCTGTGCTAGCTACTACGTGTGTCTGTTCCTTTACGTGTGGTTCCTCACCCGAAAGGGGGACTGGGTCCTGACGTTTTCCAACTTGCCTCCGATCCCTGGGGACAACCCTCCCTGGGGGGAACGTGTCTCACATTCTCTTGCCCTGCGGATGGAAGCTAGAGGACTTGGGGAACATTTCTGACAGAGCTTCCCTGGTGGCTCCCACCGTCAAGAGTCTGCCTGCGATGCAGGAGACCCGGGTCCCATCCCCGGGCCAGGACGGTCTGCTAGAGAAGGACATGGCAACCCTCTCCAGGACCCGGCCCGGACGTCTAGCAATCTCCTGGACTGACTCCCCCTCCACCGTCTGGTTTCCAATCCGCTCCAGGGATGAACCTGTGTGTTTCCTTGGTTCCCCTACAAGTGCCTCTGAGAAGAAAATAAGTACCTGATTGCTTGCACCCCAGGCGTGCTTTCCCGAACCCGTCCCTCGACATCACAGCCTCCTGAGAGGCGATACGACAGATAACTGTTTCACTGAACGGAGGATCTGTGCTCAGAAACTCTTTCCACGACATGGAGGCCCGTACTAACTAATCTATTTGGTCCCTCCCTCCCTCCTTGCCTCGTCCCTTCCTTCTTTCCTTCTGGGTGCGTCTCGCCCTTCCTTTCCTGTTTTCTTCTTTTTCTCTCACGTCCAGGCATGCACACACACACACACACACACACACACACACACGCGCGCGCACGCGCGCGGGCTCAAGACGTCTCTCACGTACGCACGTACATGCACGCACTCACACACACAGTCACCAGCTCAGCGTTTAATGGGTTCCAGGCAAGTGTCAGAGGAGGGAACTGCTGGGGTCCGGAGTAGGCCGCTGTCCCCACCCCACGTGAAACTCCGTGCCCTATGGAGTGTTTTGGATTCAAGTGACTTTAAGAACCGGCCAGCGCCAGAGGAACGCTCTGCCCCTTCTTCCTTTTCTGTCCCTCTGAAGGCAGGCAGAAATGAAAACCTCCTCCCACGGAGGGGAAAGATGTCAAGTGATGATGGCTGCTTTGACCCACGTCCGTGACCGTCAAAGGCATGAGCGGGGTGTCCTGGGTTCCAAAAAGGAGGCGACTCCTTTGGCCTGACACAAGGCGACTTTGTCCCTCAACCTCCCTCCCCACCCACCAGCCCCCTTCCTCCGCGCAGTGCAGTGCCAAAGCAGGCAGCCTCAAGGTGGAGAAATGGAGACGTGGGGGTGATGGGGGTGGGTGGGGCATATCACCATTCAATACAGAGAAGCTCGAGGCAAAGTCGAAGGCTCTGACTTGACTGGAATGCTTTCTGCATTTGAATGAAGCTATCCGACGAGGCCCTGCAGAGGGGAGGGGCCCACAGACAATAGCCACAGCCTGCCAGCCTGCCAGCCTGCAGGCCGGCCTGCCAGGCTAAGGAGGCCCTCTGGCAGCGGCGGGGCCACGGCCCCGACTCCTGCAACTCGATCCCTTCAAGAAAATTTCTGGGGTGACTCCTGTCCAGGAAATCATGCAAATTGGCCTGTTTCTGAAAAAGGCCTGAGTCACAGCTCTGGCAGATTCTCTGCATCTCTTGACACCTGGATTGACCTGCACCCTCCCATCCTATCAGATCCTTTGGTCACGCTTGAAGAGGTCTTTGGCCTAGGCCAGAAAAAAAGCCCCAAGGTAAACAAATACGTTTTGTCTGTTTTTGGGAGCGGGGCGAAAACGATGCATGGCCATGGGTTGGAGAGAAACCTGCTCCTCTAACACACGCCTGAAGGCAGGAAGTTCTCAGTGGCACAGAACCTGCCTTCACTTCTCAGGGGGACTGGGAGGGTCCCCTCACCTCACGCGCCCCAACCCCTAGCCCAAGCTCCAGACACACACACACACACACACACACACACAAACACACACACCGCCCGCGCCACCACGACAGACCCCCCCGCTGTCCGCCCCCTCCATTCCCCACCCCAGTCGTCCCAACTTCACACCCCCCTACCCGCAACCCCGGCCACCGAGGGGGTCACGGGGAGAGGGATGGCTGTCTCAGCCCCGGTTCTGAGATGTCACTTGTGAAACCTCTCTAGGCCGAGATGCCAGATTTCTGTCCTGAAGCTTGGTGTCCTTCTCCATCAGCCATGCCCGAAAGGCACGGGAAATAATGGACAGCAGATAGCAAATGGACAGAAAACACAAAAGGATCCTCCTGAACACAAAACGGCCATTTTTATGGATCCACGTAGTGGTCGTTGGTATCCCCACTTGATGCGTGAGTCGAGCAGCATTGATAGGGATTCTTTTTCATGAATGACATCAATAAACATATTGTACGAAGTCAGTATCCTCATAGATATATACACATCGAGATACGGATGTATTCTACTTGACTGTACGGCTGACATAAGCATGGCTTGCCATGCAATACCCCGAATCTGTGTCACCGTGAAATCCGTGGGGACGTTTCGCTGACAGTGATCCAGAAACCATCTTGGGACCTAGACAGGTATAGAGATCTGTGTCTGTCAAGATGGGAGAAGAGAACACAAGCGAGTTCACAGAGGTGAACTAGCGTCACGGTTCAGACGCGGGGCAGTGGACATGTCTTGACGATCCTGCCCAGGTCCTGGATCCCCTCTTGACCTTTTTAGGGTCGCTCAGTGCACCGAGTTCTAAGGGCACATAGTCCTCGATCTAAATCCAGGCTCCGAGCACTGCTCTTCCCGCTTGCCGCTCCATTCCAAATCCTCGTCTTGTCACGTGTGCATGCCATGACATCCCTGGCAGGTGGGATAAGGAGCAAGCACTGTGCCTGTGTGTGGGGAGAGCGTTTAGGGAAGGGACGCTCGGTTTCTTCCCTCCCCCAAGAATGAAGGCATCCTTCCTGTATCTGTCTATGCTGCCTGTGCCGTCATCCACGTTCACGAACACCGAACGGCCACTGATGTGGATCCACGTAGAGATCGTCGATATCCCCACTGGATGCATTCATGGGGTTCACATAGCCTTGATTTAGTTTAGCTTTGATCGGGTACCCTATCCGGAGAGATCACGTGGGTGGGTCAGAAAGCTAAACCAGAACGGAACCAAACCCGAACCCCACAGCCACGTCGAGGGAGTGCTGGACCAGTGGCACTCGCCCCTCCTATGAGGTGACCCAGATGGTGAAGGAGCGTTTGTTCTCACGTATGGACGTGGAGGTTTGAAGGGTCACTTGCCAGTGACGCAGATGCCACGCGAGTGGCCGGAGATGTTTCTCCATAGGATCTCTCGGGATGTCTCAGGGTGCCGGGTGCAGGGGCACCCCGGGAGGTCTGATCCACCGAAAGTTCCGGCGTGCGGGGAAGGCACAGAACGTTTACTTGCAGGGCCGAGTGAGGAGAATTCAGGGGTGCATTCCTCCAAGCCCCACACTTCTTGAAAGGGGTTCCACGTAGCATTCTGTAAGGCCAAGCGGTGGAGGGATAGGGCACGTGGTTGCAAACGTCTGGCTGTAGGAATTCGTTGTCTTTGGCGACTGCTCACCGCGTAGGTCAGGGATGGATACACACAAAGGTTGGTTTCTTTTGGACTATGAGCCCACCTCTGTTCGTGTGTGTGTGTGTGAGACAGAGACAGAGAGAGAGAGGCCTTTGTGGTTCTAAAGCAAGAAGCACTGAAGACTTTCTTTAACTCACATATTTCCCTTCATTTCAGTCATGATGGTCCCATGATTTGGAGGACGACATTGAGTGTTGCAGGGTAGATGATTTTAGAAGGTCGTGAAGGGGCTTCGCTGCCTGGTGGTCCAGTGGTTAAGAATCCACCTGCTGATGAGGCAAGGGACAGGGTGTTTTCGATCGATCCCTGATCCGGGAAGATGCCCCTGGGCTCCGGGCAGGTTCAAGACAAACCTACAGAACAGACCATGCCAGGCGTGAAGGCGAGGGCAGACAGGGGACTCTGGGGGAGGAGGACTGACACGGACTGGCACTGCCGTCTCTGTCTGTGTGGGTGGGTAGGTGGGTGGTGGCCAGCACGCTCCTCTGGGGCAGGATGTTCCTAGGAACGTTGGGAACAGGCGGTAGGAGCAAGGGAGCGAAGGGAACTCTCTGTCTTCTCTGCTCCATTTTGCCCCCGGAACCCTCATCTGCCCAAAGAGGGGCTTCATCCTATGGAAAGACGAACCCCACGTGAGTGCACCTCCTTTCTGGTTCACTTGGAATCTGAAAGCGTGACAGTCAGATTCACACAACTCTCTGGATCTCTGTTCTTCCTGAGATCCCGGCCTACGACTCAGTGGAAGAACACACGGAGCCGGATGAGATCTCCCTCTGCACGGCGGCTCCAGTGAGCGCACATGTCAATGGTGATGGCCTGTGGACATCGCACCGAGAGCCTCACCCCGGTGTTTCAGATGCCTGTGTCCACAGTGAGTGAACGGTTCTAAGTGCGGGAAGTCCAAACCCTGCCACCGCCTGTTCGATCTGCAGGGCCTCTGCAGAGAGAACGAACGTGCTGGGTCTCATGACTGATCGATCCCCTCTTCGGAGCCAGCCTGGTGCCTGATCTGTTTTACAGGCCACAGGCACACACTGCCTCTGGGGAGTTGTGTTCCTCCTCCCCCTCTCTGCCCCCACCCATCCCCCCACGTGCAAGCTGCTCCCCGACCCCGCCTGGCCCCGGCCCATCCAGGTCTCCCCTACCCGTGGAAAAGCCCAGGAAAAAAGGACCCCAGAACGACGCAGCCGAGAAACAGCAGAAGTCCACTCGGATGCGGTGAGGAGACACCTGAGCATACCTAGGCCAACACCGCCACCGTGTGGGGTGGTGAGATGCCAGTGCGAGGAGCGCTCCAGAGTTCAGAGGAGGAGGAAGAGGAGCAGGAGGGAGAGAGGGAGGCGGGGGGTGGGGTTGGGTTGGGGTGGATGTGGGGGGCAGGCCGATGCTGTCTCAGGGCGCTGACGTGGGGGAAAACGTTCCCCTTCGGAAGGGCGCTCCGAAGAGAGAGTTGCGGCGGGCGGGACCTTGAGAGCACAAAGGGCTTCATTGTGAGGCTGATTTAAAGCTGGGAGTGGGAAACATCCAGACGTAGGAAAGACACCAGGCCGAGAAGGCAAGACAGATTCTCTACAAAAGGGAGTCGGATGCCTTTCTGTCAAGGTTTTCCATAATCAGACTATCATGGAAATCCATCCATCCATCCATCCGTCGCTCCGTCCATCCAGCATCGTTCCGCTCCTTTTCTGTTCTCTACATTTTTAACGGCGAGTGAGTGAGAGAGTCTGTGAGGTTTGAAAGGATTTTTGAATGTCGCAGGACCATGGTACTTTTCAGTCGTGGATGAACATGAACGTGACGGCTTCTTTGGTCAGCTTCAGCTGTCAGGGTTATCCTGATCTCCCCCGTCAAGTGAGGCCTGTGTGTCGCTGTGTGCTGGAGGACACCGTGCTCTCCACATCTTGATCTTGGACTGAACAAAACCACCGTTGGGAGTGTGTTCCTTGGCTTCATTTCCTTTCCCTATGGCACTCACCTGACCGTCCTGTCCACTCTTTGGATCCTTTATCTCCCCCTCCCCCTCAAGGCAATCGGTCCTTTACTTTCTCCTCATTCTCACCCTAGTTTCTCTTCCCCCCTGCCCCCCCAAGACAAGTACCACTCGTCTCAAATTGACGTCTAAGTGACTGACAAAGTTTTCTTTGGCCTGCCTGCCTGCCTTCTTTCTTTCCCTTTTTTTTTCATGTTTATTTTTTGTTCCCCCATGAATGTTCAGCTGTACAGGCGACTACTTAGTGTAGTGCATGACACGGCGATCCCCAGGATACCTCTATTTCGTGATGGCCCGTCACCGCTTGCTGTCCCAGCAAATGACCTTTGCTGTCATGATGTGCCCGTGACTCATTTGTCTCCTAAGTGGACGGTTGCGCCGCTTCGTCTGTCTTCCTCACCAGTGGCACTGACTCATTCTCTCCCCCACCCCACTCCCGCCACGTCCCCCCCCCCGCCTCCACCCACGTTCCTCCTCTGGCCACCACCCGTGTGTTCCTTTGTGGTATCTGTGAGCCTGCTTCTGTTTTGTTCTGTTCTGTCCACAGTGTATCTTTTGGTAGATTCTGCATGGAAACGACGGATCTGAGGTATTTCATTTAGCATCATAGCCTCTGAAGGTCTCTCCAAATTCCTGCAGACTGTGAGATTTCATTCCCTTCTGGTGGTTGAGTCCCATTCCTGTATGGGGCTGGGGTGGGGTGGGAGTGTGGGTGTCTGCCTATGCGTGCGCACTGTGCGCGCACATGCATAGATACATGTGTATGCACACAGACAGAGAGTTCGATCATTATGTGTGTATGGATGTCTACCTAGGTATAGGTGTGGATCCCACACATACAGACGTATGTGTTTATGTTGGTTTGGGTCGAATGGGGAATCTTTGGTGGAGTGTTCCGAAGTTTCACAGGACTCTTTTCTCTGTGTGAGGGGCCAGGTGATGAGAGCTGATATCTCTGAGTCCACCCACATATGAGAGTGTGTATTCATGCCTGTGTCTATCCGTATACGTATGTGTATATATGCCTGTGTATATGGATATACACCCAAGCGTACACGCCCACTATAAACGCCTAGGCATACATGTGCACACACAGACACATGCGTGTACGTGAGCATGCCCTTCTTTCGTATTTGTTTATACGCATATGTGCACGCATATATAGACGTGAATATGCGTGCGTATACATATGTACACGCGTATATGCACATGTGTATGCATTCTCTCTCTCTCTCGCTCTCTCTTTCGCTCTCTCTCTCTCTCTCTCGCTCTGACTTTTAAGGTTCCAGAGCAGTTCTACGACTTGACTTTCCTGCCTGCCCGGTGGTTTTGTTTCCTATCGTTTCTGTTCGACTTCCAAAAGGTATTTATTCATTTAATTGGCTGTTGTCATGGAACCCGGGGTTTATTTAGTGGATCCCTATGGACTCAGTCCTCCTCACCACCACGCCCCTCCCCTCCCCTCCCCCCCAACCCCCGCAGCTCTGTCACGCTCGACCCGCCTTTCCGGTGTTTGTGGCCAGCTAGTTTGTAATCCATGTTCTCTTGACCTCAAGTGCACTTTCTCCACCCACCCGCTCTTGCTTGTGTTTGTCGTCTTTGGACGTTGTCAGGGTCTCTACCTAGGTTGAGTTTTGTTTTTCTCTTGTTGGGTGACCGAGTGTCTCCTCCCTTTCCTTTCTTGCTCCTGGGCTTGCGTATCTGTGTCTGTGTCTGCTCTGGAAAGTCTTGCTTTGGTCTCTGAGGAGCGCTTGCCTGGTTTCGCTTTACCGGTCAGTTCGGTCCCTCCCTCCCTCTTTCGGGGGAGGGGGACCGGGGCAGCCCGGGATGTCACTGGTGTCCCTCTCTCTGCCGACCCCGCCCCGAGACCCCGCCGCCGGCGTTTTCGTGGAATGTCTCCCCAGCACCCTGGTATCGCGTGGGGGAGCGCGTCTCCTTCGGGGCAGCCTCCTAGGAGATATTTCCCAGCTCGTCTCCCTTCTTCTGCGGCGGGGGTCGCGTCGCGTCGCGTCGCTCGGCGGCAGATGCTTCGGGGCCAAGCTCGGGCGTTTGGGCGGCCGGCGCTGTGGCGTCCTCGGCGGCCGGAGACAGTGACCCGTCGTCGGGACGTACGAGCCGGTTGTCGGGAGCCACCTGGCGTCTGCTTTTATATTGTCCCTCCCCTCCGGAGCTTCGGCGCGGCCTTCAGGAGGATTGTGACTCAGACCCCGAGCTCGAGGCAGAGCTCTCAGAGGCCGGCTACGCTGGCGGCGACAGTCCCCGTGGCGCCGAGGCCTAGGGACGTCCTGATGTCACCCGAGATTGGTTCTCTAGGCTTCTGAGGAGGGTGACTTGTCGCTGCGCTGTGGATCCGGGCTCTGGGGCGGCCTGACTGGGTCGACCAGCATCTCCCCGTGTCCCTCTGGCCGCGGAGACGGAACGGCTGGACCCTACCTGGGCCGGGCCCCCGCGGTGGGCAGGGAGAGGTTCTTCCCTGCCCGGAGCGCCTGCACTAGGACTCGGCGGTCCGGCCTCCTCCTGGGCCACCCTCAGGAGCGTTCGCTTCGCCCTCGCCCCGCTCCGGAGGTGGGGAACCGCCCGCCGGAGGGGTGAGAGGTGACCCTGAGAGGCCGGCCGGAGCGGGCGCGTGTGCGGTCCACCTCTCCACCCGCACCCTCACCCGAGGCGTCTCCCGGCACACATGCTTTTTCTTTGTCAAAGTCCCGATAGGTCCGCAGACGTGGATGGACCGGACCCTACTTCCGCCGGTGGCCGGGGAGGGCACGCTCGACCCTTCAGCGTGCCCTCATGGGTCTCGGTCGTCTGACGCGACTTTTTCTCACCCCTCCCCAACTCCCTGAATCCCGGTCAGGAGGTGGGGACCTGCTCCAGCCGTCCTGGGTGCCGTGTCTAGGACGGTCTGGGCCCCGGGCGCGGTCCCTGGTCGGGGCCCGCTCGTCTCGTTGGGGGCGCCTTGCCAACGGTTCTTTTGTCTTTTTTTATTATTTATTTAAAAAAGAATTTTATTAAAAAAGCACAAATGCAAAGAAATGAACAGAGGAAAATTTATGCGTCGAACCTGGACTGGTCACTTATGATAATATACATGCTACAATTCCATTCTCTCCAATCATTCCACCTTCACCCTCTCCCACAGAGTCCCAAAGACTGTTCTAAATGCCTATGTCTCTTTTGCAGTCTCTTATACAGGGTTCAGGTTACCATTTTTCTAAATTCCATATATATGCGTTAATATACGGTATTGATGTTCTTCTTTCTGGCTTACTTCACTCTGTATAATTGGCTCCAATTTCATCCACCTCATTAAAACTGATTCAAATGCATTCTTTTTGATGGCTGAGTAATACTCCATTGTGTATATGTACCAAAGCTTTCTTATCCATTCATCTGCAGATGGACTTCTAGGTTGCTTCCATGTCCTGGCTATTATAAACAGTGCTGCAATGAACATTGGAGTACATGTGTCTCTTTCAATTCTGGTTTCCTCGGTGTGTATGCCCAGGAGTGCAATCGCTGGATCATATGGCAGTTCTATTTCCAGTTTTCTGAGGAATCTCCACACTGTTCTCCATAGTGGCTGTACTAGTTTGCATTCCCACCAACAGTGTAAGAGGGTTCCCTTCTCTCCACACCCTCTCCAGCACTTATTGCATGTAGACATTTGGATAGCAGCCATTCTGACTGGTGTGAAATGGTATCTCATTGTGGTTTTGATTTGCATTTCTCTGATGATGAGGGATGTTGAGCATTTTTTCATGTGTTTATTAGCCATCTTTATGTCTTCTTTGGAGAAATGTCTGTTTAGTTCTTTGGCCCATTTTTTGATTGGGTCACTTAGTTTTCTGGAATTAAGCTGCAGGAACTGCTTGTATAATTTGAAGATTAATCCTTTATCAGTTGCTTCATTTGTTATTATTGTCTCCCATTCTGAAGGTTGTCTTCTCATCTTGCTTAGAGTTTCCTTTGCTGTGCAGAAGCTTTTGATTTTAATTAGGTCCAATTTGTTTATTTTTGCTTTTATTTCCAATATTCTGGGAGGTGGGTCTTGGAGGATCCTGCTGTGATTTATGTCGGAGAATGTTTTGCCTACGTTCTCCTCTAGGAGTTTTATAGTTTCTGGTCTTACTTTTAGATCTTTAATCCATTTTGAGTTTATTTTGGTGTATGGTGTTAGGAAGTGTTTTAGTTTCATTCTTTTACAAGTGGCTGAACAGTTTTCCCAGCACCACTTGTTAAAGAGACTGTCTTTTCTCCATTTTATATTCTTGCCTCCTTTGTCGAAGATAAGGTGTCCATAGGAGCATGGGTTTATCTCTGGGCTTTCTATTTTGTTCCATTGATCTATATTTCTGTCTTTATGCCAGTACCATACTGTCTTGATGACTGTGGCTTTGTAATAGAGCCTGAAGTCCGGCAGGTTAATTCCCCCAGTTCCATTCTTCTTCCTCAAGATTGCTTTGGCTATTCGAGGTTTTTTGTATTTCCATACAAATCGTGAGATTATTTGTTCTAGTTCTGTGAAAAATATTGTTGGTAGCTTGATAGGGATTGCATTGAATGTATAAATTACTTTGGGTAGTATACTCATTTTTACAATATTTATTCTTCCAATCCACGAACACGGTATATTTCTCCATCTATTCATGTCCTTTTTGATTACTTTCACTAGTGTTTTATAGTTTTCTATGTACAAGTCTTTTGTTTCCTTAGGTAGATATATTCCTAAGTATTTAATTGTTTTCATTGCAACAGTGAATGGAATAGTTTCCTTAATTTCTCTTTCTATTTTCTCATTATTAGTGTATAGGAATGCAAGGGATTTCTGTGTGTTGATTTTATATCCTGCAACTTTGCTGTAATCATTGATTAGCTTTAGTAGTTTTCTGGTAGAGTCTTTAGTGTTTTCTGTGTAGAGGATAATGTCATCAGCGAACAGTGAAAGCTTTACTTCTACTTTTCCAATTTGTATTCCTTTTGTGTCTTTTTCTGCTCTGATTGCTGTGGCCAAAACTTGTCTACAAGAGACCCACCTCAAAACGAGGGACGCATACAGACTGAAAGTGAAGGGCTGGAAAAAGATAGTCCATGCAAATAGAGACCAAAAGAAAGCAGGAGTAGCAATACTCATATCAGATAAAATAGACTTTAAAACAAAGGCTGTGAAATGAGACAAAGAAGGAAACTACATAATGATCAAAGGATCAATCCAAGAAGAACATATAACAATTATAAATATTTATGCACCTAACATAGGAGCACCACAATATGTAAGAAAATTACTAACAAGTATGAAAGGGGAAATTAACAATAACACAATAATAGTGGGAGATTTTAACACCCCACTTACATCTATGGATAGATCAACTAAACAGAAAATTAACAAGGAAACACAATCTTTAAATGATATAATAGAAGAGTTAGACCTAATAGATATCTATAGGACATTTCACCCCAAAACAATGAATTTCACCTTTTTCTCAAGCGCACATGGAACCTTTTCCAGGATAGATCACATCCTGGGACATAAATCTAGCCTTGGTAAATTCAAAAAAATTGAAATCATTCCAAGCATCTTTTCTGACCACAATGCAGTAAGATTAGATCTCAATTACAGGAGAATAACTGTTAAAAGTGCCAACATATGGAGACTGAACAACACGCTGCTGAATAATGAACTAATCATAGAAGAAATCAAAAGAGACATTAAAATATGCATAGAAATGAATGAAAATGAAAACACAACAACCCAAAACCTCTGGGACACTGTAAAAGCAGTGCTAAGGGGGAAGTTCATAACAATACAGGTATACCTCAAGAAACAAGAAAAAAGTCAACTAAATAACCTAACTCTACATCTAAAGCAACTAGAAAAGGAAGAAATGAAGAACCCCAGGGTCAGTAGAAGGAAAGAAATCATAAAAATTAGGGCAGAGATAAATGCAAAAGAAACAAAAGAGACCATAGCAAAAATCAACAAAGCCAAAAGCTGGTTCTTTGAGAAGGTGAATAAAATTGACAAACCACTAGCCAGACTCATCAAGAAACAAAGGGAGAAGAACCAAATCAATAAAATTAGAAATGAAAATGGAGAGATCACAACTGACAACACAGAAATACAAAGGATTATTAGAGAATACTATCAGCAATTATATGGCAATAAAATGAATAACCTGGAAGAAATGGACAAATTCCTAGAAAAGTACAACTTTCCAAAACTGAACCAGGAAGAAATAGAAAATCTGAACAAACCCATCACAAGCACAGAAATTGAAACTGTAATCAAAAATCTCCCAGCAAACAAAAGCCCAGGTCCAGACGGCTTCACAGCTGAATTCTACCAAAAATTTAGAGAAGAGCCAACACCTATTCTACTCAAACTCTTCCAGAAAATAGCTGAGGAAGGGAAACTTCCAAACTCATTCTATGAGGCCACCATCACCCTAATCCCAAAACCTGGTAAAGACCCCACAAAAAAAGAAAACTATAGGCCAATATCACTGATGAACATAGATTCAAAAATCCTTAACAAAATTCTAGCAATCAGAATCCAACAACACATTAAGAAGATCATACATCATGACCAAGTGGGCTTTATCCCAGGAATGCAAGGATTCTTCAATATACGCAAATCAATCAACGTAATACACCACATTAACAAACTGAAAAATAAAAATCATATGATTATCTCAATAGATGCAGAGAAAGCCTTTGACAAAATTCAACATCCATTTTTGATAAAAACTCTCCAGAAAGTGGGAATTGAAGGGACATACCTCAACATAATAAAAGCTATATATGACAAACCCACAGCAAACATTATCCTCAATGGTGAAAAACTGAAAGCATTTCCCCTAAAGTCAGGAACAAGACAAGGGTGCCCACTCTCACCACTACTATTCAACATAGTTCTGGAAGTTTTGGTTCTTTTGTCTTTTTGCCCATCGAAGCCAAATCCCCGTTCAGAGACATGGACGGACCGGTAGACCTACCCGTGTGGGTGAAGCAGGGAGGGAGTCTCCCCGGCCAGCTCTCTCTCCTTGGGCGTCGGTGCCCCCAATTTGCCACCATGCGCCCCCTCCCCGAACCCCCCTACCCCGGTCGACCAGATGTCCCCCAGCCCAGAGCACCGGGTCTGGTGTTGATGGGATAGTGCTGGGGAAAGGTGGCCGGGTCAAGGTTCCA
Organism: Moschus berezovskii; assembly: GCF_049115385.1. Taxonomy (NCBI): domain Eukaryota; kingdom Metazoa; phylum Chordata; class Mammalia; order Artiodactyla; family Moschidae; genus Moschus; species Moschus berezovskii. Next base: position 55,672,245 of record NC_142489.1, read on the forward strand.
GGGCCCCTCCCTGCGGGTCGTAGGTAGGCTCCACTGTCGCCTGCTGTCACTTTGTCGCCCTTAATGGGCCTTTTTTACCATCAAGTTAGTACTGACAGGCTCGTCTCTGTTTGGTGTCTGCCACTGAGGACTTTGGGTCTCTGGATGCACGCGGGTCTCTGGGCCCTTTGGGCCGCCGTCTTGCCCCCGATTCGGCCCTTGCCGCTGGAGCTGCCCGTCTGGGCCTGTGCGCCGGCTCCTAGGTGGCGTGCCTGGCTGATCCAACGGGGTGGTGCCACCTCCGATCTCTGGGCGACCCGAGGGCGGCGGGGTGAGGTGGCGTTGGTCTTCTACCCTGTGCGCTTCCCCGCTGCGGGCTCCTGGTGGTGGCTGGGACGACCCCTGCCCCGTAGGCTCCGTGCCGCGTGTCAGGCGTTCTCCTCCTGGGGGGGTTGTTGGCCGCTCTCGCCTGAGGCGAGGTGGGGAAGGGAAGGTGTCCACTGAGGCTGAAAGCGGGCCCCTCTGGTGACGGTCCTCATCGTGCCTGCCCCCGCTCCGCCTTGGTTCACCTGAGATCGATGTGGTGTGGTCGTGCTCTCCCGGGCCGAGCCTTAGCCGTGCCAGACGAGGGACGTGCGTTCCCGGTGGACGTGCCCGCTCTTCTCGGTCTGTCCGCGGGACCTCTCCCCTGTCTTTCCCCTCTTCCTGCCCGTCGGGGAGGGTGAGGAAGGCAGGGTTTGGGTGCAGTCACTGGCCCTGACCTGTCTCCTGTCCCCCCCTGCTGCCTCGGGGTGTCAGTCGGGGGCCCGTTGGTCTTCTTGACACAGCAGATGCTCTCGCTTCGCCTCCCCGGCGGTGGGGAAGGCTGTGCCTCTGCCGCGCTCACGTGCCCCGATGGGTGTGTGTGCGTGCCTCGTTGTGCCCCTCGGTGGTGCCCCTGGAGCGCTCTAGGTTGTCCCTCAGGGGCCTGAGGCCGAGCGTTGGTGTCGTTTCCCTAAACCCGGTGTCCTCCTCGGGTCCCCGCCGCGGTAGCAAGTGTGTCCCGTGAGTTGGCTCTCTTTGGCGGGGGTCGAGACGGGAAGAGAGGGGGCGTCCCTGTTCTCTCTCGTCGTGGAGGCTGACGGAGGAGCGGCATTGCAGGGGGCGGGGCGTGGGCTCCGCTCCGGCCCTGACCGTGCACACGCCTCCCGTGTGGGTCCTCAGCTTGCTTGTACCGCAGAGCCCTCCCTCCCAGCTGAGGGCTTTGGTGGCTCATGGAGCGCCTCCCCGGGCCTGAAAGGGAGACGCTCGGATGAGGGGCGGTGCGCCCTCAGTGAGAAAGCCTTCTCTAGCTTTCCGAGAGGGAGCCTTGGGGTATCGGACCCCCCATCTTCTGCCCCTCCCGAGTGTGCAGTGGGGCCACCGTGGCGACTGCCAGAGCACGTGGGTGCAGAACCGCCCCGTGTGTGGGTGGCGGTTGGATCCCGTGCTGGTTTTCCTGGTGGCCCGGCCGCGTTCCCGGTGATTTCTGGTCCCTGGGTGGCACCCGCGCCCCTATCCTGCGGCCTCCGCCGTGTGTGCTTGCTGGGACCTCCCCGCCACTGCCGGTCTTCCCTCCTCGTCCGGCGCTCGCCACCGCCTGCGCTCCCTTTCCTTGTCTGGGACGGAGCCGACCTTGCCTCACGTGGGTGTCGTCCGTCGGCCGGTGGCGTCCGCGGGCGGAGCAGTGCCCTCGGATCCATGTGAAAGGGGGGCGGGGAGCCCTGGCGCCCAAGCATGCAGGGTTGCGCTCGCGAGTCCCTTCCCTCTGTCCCTGCTGGTGGGGAGAGGGCGGATGGCACGTGGGCGTCTGTGGAGCCCTTGCGCTATCCCTTTCTCCTTCGGCGGTGCGGGTCGACCAGCCGTCCCGCCGCACTCGGTCTCTCGGTGCTGCGCACGTCCGGTCGACCAGCTGCTCCGCCACCGTCGGCCTCACTGTTGAAAGATCGGCAGGTCGACCAGCGGGCCCCACCGCCCTGGGCCTAGCTGGGCAAGACCAGCAGGTCGCCCAGCCGGCCCTGCCGCCCTTGGCCTCCCGGTGTAGCACCCGTCAGGTCGACCAGTGGGCCGCACCGCACTTGGCCTCTTGGTGCTGCACCTGGCCGGTCGACCAGCCGCCCCGCCGCTCTCGGGCTAGCTGTGCAAAACCGGCAGGTGGAGCACCCGGCCCTCCCGCCCTCGGCCTCCCGTTGCAGCGCCTGTCCGGTAGACCAGCGGGCCCCACCGCACTCGGCCTTGCTGGGCAAGACCGGCAGGTCGACCAGCGGGCCGCACCGCACTTGGCCTCTTGGTGCTCCACCCGGCCCATCAACCAACCGCCCCGCCGCCCTCGGGCTAGCTGTGCAAAGACCGGCAGGTCGACCAGCGGGCCCCATCGCCCTCAACCTCTCGGTGCTGCGTCCGTCCGGTCGACCAGTTGCCCCACCGCCCTCGGCCTAGCTGTGCAAGCCCGGCAAGTCTCCCAGCCGGCCCTGGCGCCTTCGTCCTCCCTTTGCATCGCCCGTCCGGTCGAACAGCGGTCCCCACCACACTCGGACTCCCGGTTCAGCACCCGGCCGGTCGATTAGCCGCACCGCCGCACTGAGCCTAGCTGTGCAAGACCGGCATGTCGCCTAGCCGGCCTCGGTGCCCTCGGCCTCCCTTTGCACCGCCCGTCCGGTTGACCAGCTGTCCCCACGCACTCTGACTTCCAGTTCAGCGCCCGGCCGGTCGACCAGTGGGCCTCACCGCACTTGGCCTCCTGGTACTGCACCCGGCTGGTCGATCAGCCGCCGCGCTGCTCTCGGGCTAGCTGTGCAAGACCGGCTGGTGGAGCACCCGGCCACGCCTCCCTCGGCCTCCCGGTGCAGCGTCTGTCCGGTCGACCAGCGGGCCCCACCGCACTCGTTCTTGCTGGGCAAGACCGGCAGGTCGACCAGAGGGCCCCAACGCACTTAGCCTCTTTGTGCTGCACACGTCGGTCGACCAGCTGCCCTGCCGCCCTCGGGCTAGCTGTGCAAGACCGGCAGGTGGAGCACCTGGCCCCGCCGCGCTCGGCTTCCCGGTGTAGCGCCCGTCCGGTCGACTAACGGGCCCCACCGCCATCGGCCTCTCGGTGCTGCGCCCGGCCAGTAGACCAGTCGCACCGCCACCCTCGGCCTCACTGTGCAAAGACCGGCAGGTCGACCAGCGGGCCCCACCACCCTCGGATTCTCGGTGCTGTGCCCGGCCGGACGACCAGTCACCCCGCCGCCCTCGGCCTAGCTATGCAAGTCCGGCAGGTCGCCCAACCGGACCCTCCACACTCGCCCTCCCTTTGCAGCACCCGTCCGGTCGACCAGTGGGCCCCACCGCACTCAGACTCCCAGTTCAGCGATGGGGCCCGCTGGTCAACCTGCCGGACTTTGCGCAGTGAGGCCGAGGGAGGCGGAGTCTCACGTCGACTTGCCTTCTGTGGTCGTGTGTGCCTCAGCGGGCCCACCCACCTGATCCACCCACTCTTTGACGTTTCTGTTTTCTTGTTCAGATGTGTCGAGTTTCTTCCTTGAGGTTATGTGTGTGACAAGTACATGCTTCTGCTTTTCATTGCATGGCCACAATACGAGTGCGTATTGCCAACCTTGAGGCCTGTTTATTCGTGCCACTGTTGAAGGGTGCTTTTGCTGACAGCCGTAGTCGCGGATCACCCGAGGTGTTTCTCCTGGCAAGCCCAAAGTGTGGTGACACGGACAGGGATGATGGTGAGTTATTTCTTCGGGGTGGGTTCTCGTGCCGCTTGATGTTGGCCTGCGGTCGCCCTTGGATGGGTGTGCATTCCGCTGCCCCCACCCGGGTAGGGCTTGAAGAATCCTTCCCATCCCCTCCCGTTCATACGTCCGTCGTACCTCACCCAGGGACGTTGTCCTGTCCTCGTCGGGACTGAGCGGAGAAACTGCGCCCTAGGAGGTGCTCCGTCTGGCAAAGAACGCGTCGCCCCCAAGGATCCTAGGCTGTGGCCGGCTCTCTGGACAGCGTGGTGGGTGTCGGGCCCCACCTGCCGGTCGGTCGCTTTTTCAGATAGTCCTGCGGTGGAAGGGACGGGGGGACTTCGGATGGAGCAGGCCCGGCCGGCTAACTCTGGAATGCCCTGGGACTGTGGAAGGAGGCTGTGTGTGAGGGGCCCGTTGGGCCAGAGGTCAAGAGGGAGGGCGTGGCGGTGGGGGATGGGTAGCCACTTCGGCTTTATGGTTTGGATTGGAAATGTCGTTTTGGAAAGTTGACTTCCATCTCTTTGGCCTCGTCCGTGGGCATAGAGGGGTTGATCGTTCTTCTCCCGCCAAGGATTCCAAACAAAGCCACGACAGATCACGCGCATCCACTCGCTCCAGTCAGGTTCAGGGGCAGGATGCAAGGATCGAAGGTCGCCTGGTTGACAGGATGTGGCGCGCCGCTGCCCACCCCCCACGATATCAGGGGAGTGGTCTTGATCAAGCAGGTGATTGAATGAGCTCAGAAAACACAAGCAAATGATGCAGAACACCCATGCATATACACGTTGTCCTTTGCCTGACTGTGTCTCTCTGTCTCTGCCCGCTCCCCCTCACACCCCCACACACCACAGGAATACCGCACACAACCCCCGCCCCCCCACACACACAACACACACGGCCCTGCACGCTGGCCACACACCACCGCCCCCCCCCACCGCCCACACACAAACTGCATTGTGGTGTGAGTGGGAGGTATGTTGTTTACAGGTGGGCGGGTGGGAATGTGCACGCACGGGTGGGTGTTTGGGGCGGGCATGTGGTGGTGGCTGGGCTGGTGGGGCGGGGGCGGGACGGGTGGGGGCGTGGCGTGGCGTGGCGTGGATGGCGGGGCTCCGGTCGGGTCGGGTCGGGTCGGGTCGGGTTGGGTCGGGTGGGGGCGGAGACAGAGACACAGCCAGGGAATGGACAACGCCTTCCTACACACACAGACACACACACACACACACACACACACACACACGGCCCCACACACCACCCACGCGGCACCTGCGTGTGCCACAGACACGACACACACAGACACACCGTGTGTGGCCCTTTCCCTCTCTTTCTCCTTCGCATCCTCATCATCCCTCTGCCCTCCCTCCACTCCGTCCACCTTCACCGGACAGGGTGCCTTTCAGATGAGTCTGCCTGTTGTGAATACACCCTCCCTTGACCTGAAGATTTCTATCTACATTCTGACCTGTCGCGCCTGTAACCTGGGGCGGGCGTGCGTGCGTGGAGTGCTCAGACATCCTTGGTATACGCTAGGCATATAGCTTTCTCTGTGGAAGGTGAAAGGAAGCCTTCCTTCCGTCCCTCGTTGCAAGGAAGCAAACCGACCACAACTAAAAGCAACGGTGTTTGCCACTTGGGGCATACCTTCCACAGTCTCTACTGATTGACACGCCACCCACTTCACCGGGAAAATCCTAGGAGCCTTCCACAAAGCTCTTGCAAAATTTTTCAGAACTGTCAGTCTACCCGTCACCCGCCATCATCGGGCGAGGTGTAGAGAACCGATGGCAAAACTGGAGGAATGGCTTCTTCCATGGGGTTGGATGAACTGAGGAGGAGGATGCTCAAGTGGATGCTTGACATTTGTCGAAAAGAGGATTGGGGGTGGGACCGTCCACTCAGGAGTTCGGGTTGAACATGGACACGTAAACTGTATATCGAAACAAACAACAAGCGCCTTCCTATGCCAGCCCAGGAAAACAGACTTATGACCTTGCATGAACCTCCTCTAAAGGAAAAGAATCTGAAAACCTGAAACGAACACGACTTTGCAAACCCACTCTAGACTTCACTTCTGCCATAACGGTTGTGTCATGTGCATATCTGAGGTGATCGATATTTCTCCCGGCAACCTTGATTCCCGCTTGTGATTGCTCTAGCCCTGCGTATCTCATGATGTGTACTCGGCATATAAGTTAAATAAGCAGGGTGACCATATACAGCCCCGATGGACTCCTTTCCCTGTTTGGAAACAGCCTGTTGTATTCCATGACTAGTTCTCACTGTGACTTCTTAACCTGCAGAACTACAGAGGTCTCCTTTTTTTTTTTTTTTTTAATTCCCTAACCTGAGTGAAAAGCGAGAGAGACCGAGAGAAGATGGAGAGGCAGGCGGGTAGGAAAAACGAAATACAATCATAAAAGGACCTACCGTTCAAATCTGTTGCGCTCCAGATACAGAGAGGAAACAAACGACAGGAAGGACACAGCGTTTCACATGTGGGTTTTGACAGATGGACACATCTGTCCCTCGGTCACTGCATACCACACCTGTGTCAGCAGAATGGAATCATTTCTCTTTTTCTCTCTACCTGGTCTTTTCAGACTTCAGAAACTCTCAGGGAGGATTCTTTTTTTATTTCTTCCACATTTTTCAAAAGAATTTATTAAGAAACGGGGTGAGGGGGAAGATTTAAAATGCACAATCAAAGGAATGAAAGAGTTTACCGGATAGCTTCTTCAGGCCCGTGGCAACTGAGAAACATTTGCTGGGCCGACACCAAGCGGCACATAGGCACTGATATCATTTTCAATCCTATTTCTATTGGCTGCTAACCCAACCAGCTCGAAACTTCCTCCGAAGAGAAGTCAGATGGCCTTCCGAAACCCCTCCCCAAACTCCCTTTACGGCCCTTCCCTGCCTGGTCCCAGATTCCTCACCCAGGCTTTGGGTGAGGACAGCCAGACCCTGCTGAGCCTTCTCCACTCTTTCAGTCACTCTACATTTATTTCTGTTGGGCTGGCTTGATCTGCTACCTTTGGTCAAGTTCCTGTTAGGGTCCGGAGTCGCCCTTCCCTCCAAGGAACAGAGGACACTCACGATAATGCAAGACACACGGCGAGGTTTATTTTCAGGTAGCTGGGGTCCAAGCATCTGCCCGACGCAGCGGGTTTCAACAAGGACCCCGAGCACTCTAAACCAAGGGTTTGAATAGCATTTTTAAACCATAGTAGTTTCAAAGCATCCACACATAGTCATCTTTTTCAGTTCAGTTCAGTCGCTCAGTCATGTACGACTCTCCGCGACCCCATGAATCACAGCACGCCACGCCTCCCTGTCCATCACCAACTCCCGGAGTTCACTCAAACTCATGTCCAAAGAGTCGGTGATGCCATCCAGCCATCTCATTCTCTGTCGTTCCCTTCTCCTCCCGCTCCAAACCTTTGACAGCATCAGAGTCTTTTCCAGTGAGTCAGCTCGTCGCATGAGCTGGCCAAAATATTGCCGTTTCAGCTTTAGCATCAGTCCTTCCGATGAACACTCAGGACTGATCTCCTTTAGAATGGACTGCTTGGATCTCCTTGCAGTCCAAGGGACTCTCAAGAGTCTTCTCCAACACCACAGTTCAAAAGCATCCATTCTACGGTGATCAGTTTTCTTCACAGTCCAACTCTCACATCCATACATGACCACGGGAAAAACCATAGCCTAGGTCGGTAGGTGCCCAGTATGCTACTGGAGATCAGTGAGGAAATAACTCTAGAAGGAATAAAGGGATGGAGCAAAAGCAAAACCAATACCCCGTTGTGGATGTGACCGTTGATAGAAGCAAGGTCCGGTGCTGTAAAGAGCAAGATTGCATAGGAACCTGGAATGTTAGGTCCATGAATCAAGGCAAATTGGAAGTGGTCAAACAGGAGATGGCAAGAGTGAACATAGACATTCTAGGAATCATTGAATTAAAGTGGACTGGAATGGGTGAATTTAACTCAGATGACCATTATATCTACTCCTGTGGGCAGGGATCCTTTAGAAGAAGTGGAGTAGCCATCATGGTCAACGAGAGAGTCCGAAATGCAGGCCTTGGATGCAATCTTAAAAGCGACAGCATGATTTCTGTTCGTTTCCTAGGCAAACCATTCTATATTACAGCAATCCACGCCTATGTCCCAACCAGTAAGGCTGAAGAAGCCGAAGTCGAAAGGTTCTATGAAGACCTAAAAGACCTTTTAGAACGAAAACCCAAAAAAGATGTCCTTTTCATTCTAGGGGACTGGAAGGCAAAAGTAGGAAGTCAAGAAACACCTGGAGTAACAGGCAAATGTGGCCTTGGAGCACGGCAAATGCTAATAGAGTGTTCTCAAGAGAACGCACTGGTCATAGGAAACACCCTCTTCCATCAACACAAGAGAAGACTCTACAGGTGGACATCACCAGATGGTCAACACCGAAATCAGATTGATTATATTCTTTGCAGCCCAAGATGGAGAAGTTGTATACAGTTAGCAAAAACAAGAGCAGGAGCTGACTGTGGCTCAGATCATGAACTCCTTATTGCCAAATTCAGACTTCAATTGAAGAAAGTAGGGAAAACCACTAGAACATTCAGATATGACCTAGATCAAATCCCTTATGATTATACAGTGGAAGTGAGAAATAGACGTAAGGGACTAGATCTGAGAGATAGAGTGCCTGATGAACTCTGGACGGAGGTTCGTGACGTTGTACAGGAGACAGGGACCAAGACCATCCCCATGTAAAAGAGATGCAAAAAAGCAACATGGCTGTCTGAGGAGGCCTTACAAATAGCTGTGAAAAGAAGAGAAGCGGAAAGCAAAGGAGAAAAGGAAAGATATAAGCATATGAATGCAGAGTTCCAAAGAATAGCAAGGAGAGATAAGAAAGCCTTCCTCAGTGATCAACATAAAGAAATCGAGGAGAACAACAGAATAGGAAAAACAAGAGATCTCTTCAAGAAAAGGAGAGATTCCAAGGGAACATTTCATGCAAAGATGGGCTCGATAAAGGCCAGAAATGGTATGGACCTAACAGAAGAAGAAGATATTAAGAAGAGGTGGCAAGAATACACAGAAGAAATGTACAAAAATGATCTTCACGACCAAGATAGTCACAGTAAAGTGATCACTGACCTAGAGCCAGACATCTTGGAATGGGAAGTCAAGTGGGACTTAGAAAGCATCACTACGAACAAAGCTAGTGGAGGTGATGGAATTCCAGTTGAGCTACTTCAAATCTTGAAAGAGGATGCTGTGAAAGTGCTGCCCTCCATATGCCAGCAAATTTGGAAAACTCAGCAGTGGCCACAGGACTGGAAAAGGTCAGTCTTCATTCCAATCCCAAAGAAAGACAATGCCAAAGAATGCTCAAACGACCGCACAGTTGCACTCATCTTACACGCTAGTAAAGGCATGCTCAAAATTCTCCAAGCCAGGCTTCATCAATATGCGAACCGTGAACTCCCAGATGTTCAAGCAGGCTTTAGGAAAGGGAGAGGCACCAGAGATCAAATTGCCAGCATCCGCTGAATCATGGAGAAAGCAAGAGAGTTCCAGAAAACCATCTATTTCGGCTTCATTGACTATGCCAAAGCCTTTGACCGTGTGAATCACCATAAACTGTGGAACATTCTGAAAGAGATGGGAATCCCAGACCACCTGACCTGCCTCTTGAGAAACCTGTATGCAGGTCAGGAAGTAGCAGTCAGAACTGGACATGGAACAACAGACTGGTTCCAAATAGGAAAAGGAGTACGTCAAGGCTGTATACTGTCACCTTGTTTATTTAACTTATATGCAGAGTACATCATGAGGAACGCTGGGCTGGAAGAAGCACAAGCTGGAATCAAGATTGCTGGGAGAAATATCAATCACCTCAGATATGCAGATGACACCACCCTTGTGGCAGAAAGTGAAGAGGAACTCAAAAGCCTCTTGATGAAAGTGAAAGAGGAGAGTGGAAAGGTAGGCTTGAAGCTTGAAGCTCAACATTCAGGAGACAAAGATCATGGCATCTGGTCCCATCACTTCGTGGGAAATAGATGGAAACACAGTGGGAACAGTGTCAGACTTTATTTTCTTGTGATCCGAAATCACTGCAGATGCTGAACGCAGCCATGAAATCAAAAGTAATCTTTTTACATACAGTAATTTTCCACACTCTACACACAGCTGTATAACTCTGGTTTGTGTTATCTCCCTGTGGTTTAATGAGATAAGCCCACCCTGGCCCTTTGACCTATGTGCCTGATCTCTGTGTCACAACCGCCCGCATTCTGGCGTTTAAGATTCACTTGTTTTTCAGGTTGTTGTCTTCCTAGGACTCCTCACTCATCCTTACCCAACAAACAATTCCGGGGATCTTTACACAGCCTTACTCAAAAACAATTCTAGGAATCTTTACTTAAAACAACCTTATCTCACATGGAGTCACTTTCGTTCTACCAGCAGCAAGCGTCAAGCAAAGTACAGAAGCAAAAATGCATTGCCGGAGCGTTGAGTTCTACATGAGGTTCTACATTCCCTCTTTTTCTAAGCCTACATCTGAACTTGATCCTTCTCCTGTTGGGAACAACTTCTTGAGCAGTGTCTCTGGGCGCTCCCTGCCCCTGTTAGTCCAAGGCTACTTTCTCCCCCAGACAGAACTCTGCACCCCCGTCCAGTCCAACCTCCCACTTAACTTCCAGGTGGCTCTAGTTCTCAGCGAACCCATCGGGATGGTGTTTGAGTCGCTAAGTTGTGTCTTGACTCTTGAGGCCTCATGGACTCTAGCCCACCAGGCTCCTCTGTCCATGGGATTCTCCGGGCAAGAACACTGCAGTGGGTTGCCGTTGCCTTCTCCAGGTCAGGGAGGTTTCTTGTCTCCTTGGCGACAGTGATTTCCCCACGTTCCTTAGGGGCCGAGAGGATGTTTCTGGGAAACGGGGATACACGCTTCTGGGATCGGAGAGTCCTGTGCTAGCTACTACGTGTGTCTGTTCCTTTGCGTGTGGTTCCTCACCCGAAAGGGGGACTGGGTCCTGACGTTTTCCAACTTGCCTACGATCCCTGGGGACAACCCTCTCTGGGGGGAACGTGTCTCACGTTCTCTTGCCCTGCGGATGGAAGCTAGAGGACTTGGGGAACATTTCTGACAGAGCTTCCCTGGTGGCTCACACCGTCAAGAGTCTGCCTGCGATGCACTAGACCCGGGTCCTATCCCGGGGCCACGATGGTCTGCTAGAGAAGGACATGGCAACCCGCTCCAGGACCCGGCCCGGACGTCTAGCAATCTCCTGGACTGACTCCCCTCCACCGACTGGTTTCCGATCCGCTCCAGGGATGAACCTGTGTGTTTCCTTGGTTCCCCTACAAGTGCCTCTGAGGAGAATATAAGAACCTGATTGCTTGCACCCCAGGCCTGCTTTCGCGAACCCGTCCCTCAACATCACAGCCTCCTGAGAGGAGATACGACAGATAACTGTTTCACTGAACGGAGGATCTGTGCTCAGAAAGTCTTTCCACGACATGGAGGCCCGTACTAACTAACCTAATTGGTCCCTCCCTCACTCCTTGCCTCATCCCTTCCTTTTTTCCTTCTGGGTGGGTCTCCCCCTTCCTTTCCTTTTTCTTCTTTTTCTCTCACGTCCAGGCATGCACACACACACACACACACACGCGTGTGCGCTCGCTGTCTCTCACGTACACACGTACATGCACGCACTCACACACACAGTCACCAGCTCAGCGTTTAATGGGTTCCAGGCAAGTGTCAGAGGAGGGAACTGCTGGGGCCGGAGTAGGCCGCCGTCCCCACCCCACCCCACGTGAACCTCCGTGCCCTATGGAGTGTTTTGGATTCAAGTGACTTTAAGAACCGGCCAGCGCCAGAGGAACGCTCTGCCCCTCCTTCCTTTTCTGTCCCTCTGAAGGCAGGCAGAAATGAAAACCTCCTCCCACGGAGGGGAAAGATGTCAAGCGATGATGGCCGCTTCAAGCCACGTCCGTGATCCTCAAAGGCATGAGCGGGGTGTCCAGGGTTCCGAAAAGGAGGCGACTCCTTTCGCCTGACACAAGGCGACTTTGTCCCTCAACCTCCCTCCCCACCCCCCAACCCCCTTCCCCCGCGCCGTGCTGTGCCGAAGCGGGCAGCCTCAAAGTGGAGAAATGGAGACGTGGGGGTGATGGGGGTGGGTGGGGCGTATCACCATTCAATACAGAGAAGCTCGAGGCAAAGTCGAAGGCTCTGACTTGACTGGAATGCTTTCTGCATTTGAATGAAGCTATCCGAGGAGGCCCTGCAAAGGGGAGGGGCCCACAGACAATAGCTCCTACCTGCCTGCCTGCATGCCTGCCAGCCAGCCTGCCAGCATGCAGGCCGGCCTGCCAGGCTAAGGAGGCCCTCTGGCGGCGGCGGGGCCACGGCCCCAACTCCTGCAACTCGATCCCTTCCAGAAAATTTCTGGGGTGACTCCTGTCCAGGAAATCATGCAAATTGGCCTGTTTCTGAAAAAGGCCTGAGTCACAGCTCTGGCAGATTCTCTGCATCTCTTGACACCTGGATTGACCTGCACCCTCCCATCCTGTCAGATCCTTTGGACACGCTTGAAGAGGTCTTTGGCCTCGGCCAGAAAAAAAGCCCCAAGATAAACAAATACGTTTCGTCTGTTTTTGGGAGCGGGGCGAAAACGATGCATGGCCGTGGGTTGGAGAGAAACCTGCTCCTCTAACACACGCCTGAAGGCAGGAAGTTCTCAGTGGCACAGAACCTGCCTGCACTTCTCAGGGGGACTGGGAGGGTCCCCTCGCCTCGCGCGCCCCCATCCCCTAGCCCCAACTCCACACACACACACACACACACACACACACACTGCCCCCGCCACCACGGCAGACACCCCCGCTGTCCGCCCCCCACGCTCCCACCCCCCAGTCGTCCCAACCTCACACCCCCCCACCCCCAACCCCGGCCACCAAGGGGGGCCGGGGGAGAGGGATGGCTGTCTCAGCCCCGATTCTGAGGTGTCACTTGTGAAACCGCTCTTAGCTCTGTTTAGTCCTTTGTTCTGTGAGTGGGTCTGGTGGTGTCTTATCTTGGGACTTTTCGCCTTTTTGTGGGCTAGCTATCCCACAGTCTGCTTAGCTATCTTAAGTTAGCACCCTCAGATTGCACTAGAGGCATTCATGCCCTGTCCTTACTCTAAGGGATGCAGCCCGCCCCTCCCTGCCCAGTCCCTGCTTGCTGGTGGTGTGTGCGGGCGGCTGCACTTCGTCTCTGCTGGGAGTTACCACTGGACACGTAGTCTGTAGGTTTTAATTATTTATTTATTGTTCCTCCCAGTTATGTGGCCCTCTGAGGTTCCAAGAGTTGTCACAGATTCGCCAGTGAGTGTTTCCAAGTGCTTGGGAACTTCTAGCCTCCCTTCTCGGGATGGACCTCCATCCCGCCCTGTTTTACCTCTCTTTTTATCTTTTGTATTATTTCCTACCTCTTTTCGAAGACAATGACCTGCTTTTCTGGTTGCCTGATGTCCTCTGCCAGCATTCAGAAGTTGTTTTGTTGGATTCCCTCAGCGTTCAATTTTTCTTTTGATGAATTTCTGAGGGAGACAGTTGTCACCCCGTCCTATTCCTTCTCCATCTTCCCATCTTCCTATCTGCTCCCTCACAGTAATATTTAAAATTCATTCAATCCTAAGATTTATTTCTTTCAGACCCTACAGTTCCCATATTTGTTTACAAAAAATGCATTGCACCATCTGCTATTATACCACCTTAGTTGTTATTTGTTACTACTTTCATTAAGTGTTTAATCATAGAGTGATTTGAAGAAGTAACACTAGAGACATTGAGTGTCATTTTTCAGTCAACAAGTTGTCTTCAACTCTTTTGTGACGCCATGGACTGCTGCACAACAGGCCTCTCTATATTTCAGTATCTCCCACAGTTTGTGCCAATGCATGTCCATTGTTTTTCTGATACCGTCCAACCATCTTATCCTCCATTACTCCCTTCCTCTCCTGTCATCAAACTTTAAAAGCATCATGAATTTTCCAGTGAATTGACACTTTGCGTCAGCTGGCCAAATCTGAACTTTCAACTTCATCATTAGTCCTTCGAATGAATACTTATGTTTGATTTCATTTAGGATGAATTGGCTAAATCTCCTTGCAGTCCAAGGTCCCCCTAAGAGTCTTTAACTTTTCGGGATTCAAAATCACTGCAGATACTGATGGCAGCTATGAAATTAAAAGACGCTTTCTCCTTGGAAGGAAAGTTATGACAAACCTAGATAGCATATTAAAAAGCAGGGACATTCCTTTGCCATCAAAGGTCCATCTAGTCAAGGCTATGATTTATTCAGTGGTCATATATGAATGTGAGAGTTGGACTGTAAGGAAAGCTTAGTGCTGAAAAATTGATGCTTTTGAACTATGGTGATGGAAAAGACTCTTGAGAGACCGTTGGACTGCAAGGAGATCCAACCAGTCCATCATAAGGAGATGAGCCCTGGGTATTCATTGGAATATGTCATGGTGAAGTTGAAACTCCAATAGTTTGACACCTGATGTGAAGAGATGACTCATTGGAAAATACCCTAATGTTGGGTAAGATTGAGGGCAGGAGGAGAAGGGGATGACAGAGGATGACATGTTTGGATGGCATTGCCGATCAGTGGACATGAGTTTGGGTGGTCTCTGGGAGTTGGCATAGTCAATGAAGCAGAAATAGATGTTTTTCTGGAACTCTCTTGCTTTCTCCATGATCCAGCGGATGTTGGCAATTTGACCTCTGGTGCCTCTGGCTTTTCTAAAACCTGCTTGAACATCTGGGAGTTCACGGTTCACATAATGCTGAAGCCTGGCTTGGAGAATTCTGAATATGACATTACTCGCGTGTGAGATGAGTGCATTGTGCGGTAGTTTGAGCATTCTTTGGCATTGCTTTTCTTTGGGATTGGAATGAAGACTGAACTTTTCCAGTCCTGTGGCCACTGCTGAGTTTTCCAAGTTTGCTGGAATACGGAGTGCAGCACTTTCACAGCATCATCTTTCAAGATTTGAAATAGCTCAACTGGAATTCCATCAACTCCACTAGCTTTGTTCATAGTGATGCTTTCTAAGACCCATTTGACTTCACATTCGAAGATGTCTGGCTCTAGGTCAGTGATCACGTTATGGTGATTATCTTGGTCGTGAAGACCCTTTTTATACAGTTCTTCTGTGTACTCTTGCCATCTCTTCTTAATATCTTCTGCTTCTGTTAGGTCCATACCATTTCTGTCCTTTATCGAGCCCATCTTTGCATGAAATGTTCCCTTGGAATCTCTAATTTTCTTGAAGAGATCTCTTGTTTTTCGTATTCTGTTGTTTTCCTCTATGATTTTGCATTTATCACAGAGGAAGGATTTCTTATCTCTCCTAGCAATTCTTTGGAATTCTGCATTCAAAGGCTTATATCTTTCCTTTTCTCCTTTGCTTTTCACTTCTCTTCTTTTCACACCTATTTGTAATGCCTCCTCAGACAGCCATTTTGCTTAATTACATGTCTTTTCTTGGGGATGGTCTTGGTCCCTGACTCCTGTACAATGTCACGAATCTCTGTCCAGAGTTCATCAGGCACTCGATCTATCAGACTGAGTCCCTTAAATCTATTTCTCACTTCCACTGTATAATCATAAGGGATTTGATTTAGGTCATATGTGAATGGTCTACTCGTTTTCCCTACTTTCTTCAATTTCAGTCTGAATTTGGCAATAAGGAGTTTAGGACCTGAGACACAGTCAGATCCCGGTCTTGTTTTTCCTAACTGTATAGAACTTCTCCATATTTGGCTGCAAAGAATATAATCAATCTGATTTCGGTGTTGACCATCTGGTGATGTCCATGTGTAGCGTCTTCTCTTGTGTTGTCGGAAGAGGGTGTTTGCTATGACCAGTGTGTTCTCTTGACAAAACTGTATTAGCCTTTGTCCTGCTTCATTCCGTGCTCCAAGGCCAAATTTGCCTGTTACTCCAGGTGTTTCTTGACTTCCTACTTTTGCATTTCAATCCCCTGTAATGGAAAGGACATCTTTTTTGGATGTTAGTTCTACAAGGTCTTGTAGGTCTTCATAGAACCATTCAATTTCGGCTTCTTCAGCGTTACTGGTTGGAGCTTAGGCCTGGATTACTGTAATATTGAATGGTTTTCTTGGAAACGAACAGAAATCATTCTGTCATTTTTAAGATTGCATCCAAGTACTGCATTTCGGACTCTTTTGTTGACCATGATGGCTAGTCCATTTCTTCTAAAGAATTCCTGACCTCTGAAGTAGATATGATGGTCATCTGAATTAAATTCACCCATTCCAGTCCATTTTAGTTCACTGGTTCCTAGAATGTTTATGTTCACTCTTGCCATCTCCTGTTTGACCACTTCCAATTTGCCTTGATTCATGGTCCTAACATTCCAGGTTCCTATGCAATATTGCTCTTTACAGCACCGGACCTTGCTTCTATCACAGGTAACATCCACAAATGAGTATTGCTTTTGCTTTTTCTCCATCGCTTTATTCCTTCTAGAGTTATTTCTCCACTGATATCCAGAACCATACTGGGCACCTACCGACCTGGGGAATTCCTCATTCAGTATCCTATCATTTTTCCCTTTGATACTCTTCATTGGACTCTCAAGGCAAGCATACTGAAGTGATTTGCCATTCCCTTTTCCACTGGACGACATTCGGCTGTGTGGATTACAATAAACTGTGGAAAGTTCTAAGAGACGGGAATACCAGACCACCTTACGTGCCTCTTGAGAAACCTGTATGCAAGTCAAGAAGCAACAGTCAGATTTTTACATGGAACAACAGACCGGTTTCAAATAGGAAAAGGAGAACGTCAAGGCTGCATATTGTCACCTTGCTCATTTAACTTATATGCCGAGTACATCATGAGGAACAATGGGCTGGAAGTAGGACAAGCTGGAATCAAAATTGCTGGGAGAAATATCAGTAACCTCAGATATGCAGATGACACTAACCATATGGCAGAAAGTGAAGAGGAACTAAAAAGCCTCTTGATGAAAATGAAGGAGGAGAGTGAAAAGGTTGGCTTGAAGCTCGAGGTTAAGGAAACAAAGATCATGACATCTGGTCCCATCACTTCATGGGAAATAGATGGAAAAACTGTGGAAACAGTGTCAGACTTTATTTTTTGGGCTCCAAAATCACTGCAGATGCTGATTGCAGCCATGAAATTTAAAGACGCTTACTCCTTGGAAGGAAAGTTATGACCAACCTTGATGGTATATTAAAAAGTAGAGACATTACTTTGCCAACCAAGTTCCGTCTAGTCAAGGCTATGGTTTTTCCCGTGGTCATGTATGGATGTGAGAGTTGGACTGTGAAGAAAGCCGATCACCAAAGAATTGATGCTTTTGAACTTCGGTGTTGAAGAAGAGTCTTGACAGTCCCTTAGACTGCAAGGAGATCCCACCAGTCCATTCTAAAGGAGATCAATCCTGAGTGCTCATTGCAAGGACTGATGCTAAAGCTGAAACTGCAATACTTTAGCCACCTCATGCGACGAGTTGACTCACTGGAAAAGACTCTGATGCTGGGAAAGGTTAGGGGCGGGAGGAGAAGGGGACGACGGAGAATGAGATGGCTGGATGGCATCACCGACTCTGTGGACATGAGTTTGAGTGAACTCCGGGATTTGGTGATGAACAGGGAGACCTGGTGTAATATGATTCATGGGGTCACAAGGAGTCAGACCCGACTAAGTGACTGAACTGAACTGAAGAGTCTTCGGCAGCAGCACAGTTGAAAGCCATCATTTCTCCTTTTCTCAGTTTTCTTTATATTCCAGCTCTCACATCTGCACATGACTACTGGGTGAAAAACAGGGGCGTGTGAAGTGGAGGCCTTTGTTACCAAGGTGAATGTCTCTGCTAAATACAATGTCTAGATTTGCAATAGAGTTTTCTCCAAGAAGAAATTTTCTTTTACCTGATGACAACTCTTCACCTGATTGGAAGAATATGGTCCACTGTCATAGGCAATGGCAAAGCACTTCGGTATTTTGCTTTGATTACCCCATGATATCCATGAAAACAGAAAGATAGGACACTGAAAGATTTCGGTAGGTGCCCAATATGCTTCTAGAGAGCAGAGGAGAAATAACTCCAGAAATAATGAAGCAATTGATCCAGAGCAAAATCAGTAACCAGTTTTGAATGGGACTGGTGATGGAAGCAGGGTTTGATGCTATTAAGAACAATACTGCATAGAAACGTGGAATTTTAGGTCCATGAATCAAGGCAAATTGGAAATGTCAAACAGGAGATGACAAGAGTGAACATTGACATTCTAGGAATCGGTGAACTAAGATGGAATGGGAGAATCTGTTACTGTGGGCAGGAATCCCTTGGAAGAAATGGAGTAGCCATCATAGTCAACAAAAGAGTCCAAAATGCAATACTTGGGTGCAATCTCAAAAATGACAGAATGATCTCTGTTCTTTTCCAAGGCAAATGATTTACTGTCATAATAATCCAAATCTTTGCGCTTATCAGTAACACTGAAGACGCTGAAGTTTAAAATTCTATGAAGACCTACAAGACCTTCTAAAACTAACATCCAAAAACGATGTCGTCTTCATTATAGGGGACTGGAAAGCAGAAGTAGGAATTAAAGAAACACATGGAGTACCAGGCAAATTGGCCTTGGAATACAGAATGAAGCAGGGCAACGGCTAATTGAGTTCTGCCAAGAGAACGCACGGGTCAAGTAAACACCCTCTTCCAACAACACAAGAGAAGACTCTACACATGGACATCACCAGATGGTCGACACTGAAATCAGATTGATTATGTTCTTGGCAGCCAAAATAGAGAAGCTCTATACATTTAGCAAAAAGAAGACAGGAAGATGACTGTGGTTCAGATCCTGAACTCCATATTGCCAAATTCACACAGAAGTTGAAGAAAATGGAGAAAACCACTATATCATTCAGGTATGACCTAAATCTAATCCCTTATGACTATACACTGTAAGGGCAAAATACATTTAAGGGACTAGATTTGATTGACAGAGTGCCTGATGAGCTATGGATGTAGGTACCTGACATTGTACAGGAGACAGGGATCATGACCATCCCCAGGTAAAGAAAGGCAAAAAATGAATGGCTATCTGAGGAGGCCTTACAAATAGCTTTGAAAACAAGGTAGACAAAAAGCAAAAGAGAAAAGAAAAGATATATACATTTGAATGCAGATTTCAAAAGAAAAGCAAGGAGAGAAAAAAAAAGCCTTCCTCAGGGATCAGTGCAAAAAAAGAAGGGAAACAATAGAATACGAAAGACGAGAGATCACTTCAAGAACATTGGAGATCCCACGAGAACATTTCATGCAAAGATGGACTTAAAAAAGCACAGGAAAAAAAAAAAAAGCACAGAAACGGTAGGGTTCTAACTGAAACAGAAAATATAAAGAAGAGGTGGTAAGAATACACAGAAGAACTGTAGAAAAAAGATCTTCACGACCCAGATAATCACGATGGTGTGATCACTCACCTAGAGCCAGAATTCTTGGAATGTGAAGTCAGGTGGGCCTTAGGAATCATCACTACGAATGAAGCTAGTGTAGGTGTTTGGATGTCAGTTTTCAAATCCTGAAAGATGATGCTTTAAAAGTGCTGCACTCAATAGGCCAGCTAATTTGGAAAATTCAGCAGTGGCCACGGGAGTGGAAAAGAGCAATATTAATTTCAATCCCAAAGAAAGGCAATGCCATAGAATGTGCAAACTACCGCACAATTGCACTCATCTCAAATGCTAGTAAAATAATGCTCTATATTCTCGAAGCTAAGCTTCAGCAATACGTGAACTGTGAACTTCCAGATGTTCAAGCTGGTTTTAAAAATGGCAGAGGAACCGGAGATCAAATTGCCAACATCCAGAAGAGAGCTCCAGAAAAGCATCTCTGTCTTCTTTACTGACTATGCCAAAGCCTTTGACTGGGTGGATCAGTATAAATGGCGGAAAATTTGAAAGAGATGGGAATACCGGACCACCTGACCTGCCTCTTGAGAAACCTATATGCAGATCATGAAACAACAGTTAGAACTGGTCATGGAACAACAGACTGATTCAAAATAGGAAAAGGAGTAAGTCAAGGCTGTATATTATCACCTTGCTTATTTAACTTATATGCAGAGTACATCATGAGAAGTGCTGTGCTGGAGGAAGCACAAGCTGGAATCAAGGTTTCTGGGAGAAATATCAATAAAGTCAGATATGCCAACGACACTGCCCTTTCGGCAAAAAGTGAAAAATAACTAAAGAACCTCTTGATGACAGTGAAAGAGGATAGTGAAAAAGTTCGCTTAAAGCTCAACATTCAGAAAACTAAGATCATGGTATCTGGTCCCATCGCTCTATGACAAATAGGTGGGGAAATAGTGAAAACCATCGCTGACTATTTCTTAGGCTCCAATGGTGATTGCAGCCATAAAATTAAAAGAAACTTACTACTTCAAAGGAAAGTTATAACCAGCCTAGTCAGCATATTAAAAAGCAGAGGCATTACTTTGCCAACAAAGGTCCGTCTAGTAAAGACTATGGTTTCTCCAGTGGGCATGCATGGATGTGAGAGTTGGACTTTAAAGAAATCTGAGAACTGAAGAATTGATGCTTTTGAACTGTAGGGGAGGCGAAGACTCTTGGGAGTCCCTTGGACTGCAGGGAGGTCCAACCAGTCCATCCTAATGGAGATCAGTCCTGGGTGTTCACTGGAGTGATTGATGTTGAAGATGAAATTGCAATACTTTGGCCACCTGATGTGATTAAGTGACTCTCTGGGGAATTTCCTGTTGCTACGAAATATTGAGGGCAGGAAGAGAAAGGGATGACAGAGGATGAGATGATTGGATAGCATCACCAACTCAATGGACATGAGTTTGTGTAAACCCAAGGAGTTGGTAATGGACAAGGAGGCCTGGCGTGCTGCGGTTAATGGGTCGCAAAGAGTCGGATATGAGTGAGCGACTGAAGTGAACAATACATAGAATTTAAATAAGCAGCCTTGTCATAATCCTTTCTCTAATTGGAAGCAGTCTGTTGTTTTCCATCCAGTCCTAACTGGTGCTTCTTAGTCTGCATACAGATATTTTAGGAGGCAGGTCAGGTGATCTGGTGTTCCTATCACTTTAAGAATTTTCCAGCATTTGTTGTGATCCACACAGTCAAAACCTTTGTTATAAACAACGAAGTAGAAGAATATGTTTATTTGTTTGTTTGTTCCTGGAGCTCTCTTGTTATTTTCATGATCCTACCGATTTAGGATATTTGATTTCTGGCTTCTCTTACGGAGAACTTAAGCCCTGGACATACTGATTTATACCTTGAGCCCTGAGGGAAAACCAGTGCCACTTGCTCTTGGTCATGGTTCCCGCCAACACCAAGGTGACACAAGACCTTCAGTTTCTATGAAGTTCTGGGAAATGAGTTCTTTAAAATCAAACAAGCAAACAGGCAAGCAAACAAAGGTGAAACCCTTGAAAACTGTCTGGGTCATATACAGAGATTTCTGTCCGACTTCTCTGAGCTCTACTCCATCTATTTACCTATTTCTCCATCTTTACCTGTTATAAGGACATAAAGAAGGGAACTTTTGTTGGTATATGTTTAACAAAAATTGAGCTTCACTAAATTCTAAGGTAGGTCAGGTTTCGAGGTTTACCTTTTCCTTTAATTTGTATCAGCCTTGCTGTGATCATGAGCGTCCACAATATTTTAACCATTTCTCATTCCCAACTGCATCTTTGGAATTTCGGAAAGATTCACTCGAGCAAAGAGCCTGTATAATTTATTTCGTCTTGAAAGAGATGCAAGAAAATTCATGGGTAATATTTTCATTCATTCCATACATCTAACAGTGGAGTAGGAAATGGCCACAGGAAGCAACTATCTTGCCTGGTAAATCCCATGAGCAGAGGAACCTGGTGTTCTCCATTTCATTTGGTTGCAAAGAGTTGGACAAGACTGAATATTTATACACAAACATGTATCTTAGTGTGAGATGCAATTGTATTTATTTATTATCTCATAGGACTTTGTGTCGCTCACACTGAAGGGCTTAACATTTTTCTAAATTATCTCTGTGACTGTATTAAAGTTCACTGCCTCTCTTTTACCTTCAAAGAAAGAAGAAAGATGACCAAGAAGGAAACAAAAACATATCCTATGAGGAGAGTCTTATGCTTCTTCTTTACCATCCAAGAATTGAAACTTCTTTCCTAGTATACGAAATAAAGACACTGTTTTGACTTTAGAGAATCTGGTCCACTGGGATGTTTCATTTCCTATTTTGGAATGATAAACTCTAATTTAAGTTTTACTTGTCTGGACTAGTAAGGATCACAATGGAAAGATATGGAACTGAGAGGAAATGATAATCTTGATACCAACATATACCTCTTCCTTTCTAGGAGCAGCCTGCTTTATGCATTTAACAGGTCTGTCATAGAGCAAAAAAACCCAAGAACTTTCACCCCACATATATGTGGCTTTGTGTCTGTCTTTCCCATGCTGTCTCATCATTTTTTATGTCACATGTGAAAGGACTTTTTAATTCCATCGTATTACCCACTTCTTTCCATAGCAAGAGTGAGCATATTCTTTATATTCTTTCCGACAAGTAACATGACCTTTACCAAGAATTTATCAGGAAGACTGGGACTCCCTTTTCTGAAGGCGTTCTCAGTATTAGGGAAGTTTTCCAGGTCTTTTTAGCATATTTGTCTATTTCACACTTTAATGAGATTGATAAGAGGTCATGAGGGTTGTTCAGTTGCCTTCATGAGCAACAGCTAAGAAATACTTATGGAGGTACCTGATGCTCAGGGGAACATGGAGATGATGTTAGGAAGAAGAAAGGATGGGCTCCACAGTGACATACTTGAAGGCCTCAGTCACAGTGGGTTAGACTATTCATTGCTACAGTAAAAGAAAAGTGGATGACGATTAAGTCATAAGCATTCTTGTCATGAACCTAAGGTAGAAGTTGGAATGTCCGGTTTAGATTTGAGATCAAGCTGGTTCATCCCCGCTAGGCTGGGTATTGACGAGTGGATAGAGTTAATGAGAGCTAACAGGGAGAAAAAGAGACTTTTTCTTTTCCTGTAATACAAGTGAACTTCTTTCATGGTTACTGAATTCTCATCAGAGCTTCCTCCACACTATTATATCAGTCACCTATCTCATGGACTCATCCTTCTCGGTTGTCCCGCAGCACCAGTTTTGAATGCCTTGCTTCATTCAATGACCTTCAACTGGTTGTCTGTTCTCCATACGATAATATACATGTTTCAGTGTTTCATGTTTCAATGTTATTCTTTCCTGGCATCCCACCCTCGCCTTCTCCCACAGAGTCCCAAATTCTTTTCTTTATATATGTATCACTTTCATTGTCTCGCTTATAGCATCGTTGTTACGTCTTTCTAAATTTCATATATAAGGTTTCGTGTACTGCGTTGGTGTTTCTCATTCTGGCTTGCTTCCCTCTGTATAGTAGGTTCCAGTTTCATCCACCTCATAACACTGACTCAAACGTGTCCCTTTTTTAATAGATGAATATTCCATTGTGTATATAGACAACATCATCCTTAACCATTCATCTTCGAACCGGACATCAAGGTTGTTTCAAAAGTCCAAGCTATTGTCAATAGTGCTCCAATGAACATTGGAGTACATATGTCTCATTGAATTCTAGTTTTCTTGGTGTGTATGCCCAGAAGTGGGATCACTGGGTCTCATGGTAATTCTATTTCATTTTTTTTCTTTTTTGTAAGAAACCTCCACACTGTCCTCCATAGTGCCTTCCCACCAACAATGTAAGAAGGTTCCCTTTCTCTGCTCCCTCTCCAGCATTGCTGGCTTGTAGAGTTTTTTGATGGTAGTTTTTGATGGTAGCTTT
Organism: Moschus berezovskii; assembly: GCF_049115385.1. NCBI lineage: Eukaryota > Metazoa > Chordata > Mammalia > Artiodactyla > Moschidae > Moschus > Moschus berezovskii. Next base: position 55,695,918 of record NC_142489.1, read on the forward strand.
AGACCCGTGTGAAACGGTACCTCACTGGAGCAGTGATTTGCGTTTCTCTGATAATGAGTGATGTTGAGCAGATTTTCCTGTGTTTGTTAGACATCTGTATGTCTCCTTTGGAGAAATCTCTTTAATTCTTTGTTCCACTTTTTGATGGATTGCTTATTTTTCTGGTATTGAACTGCATGAGCTGCTTGTGTATTTTGGAGATTACTTTGTTTTCAGTTACTTTCTTTACTCTTATTTTCTCCCATTGGTAAGGCTGCCTTTTCACCTTGCATATTGTTTCCTTCATTGTGTAAAACTTTCAAGCTTAATGAGGTCCCATGTTTGTTTTAGTTTTTATTTCCATCACTCAGGTGGGCCACAGAGAATCATGCTGTGATTTGTGTTACAGTCTGTTTTACCTACGTTTTCCTCTGAGAGTTATATAGTTTCTAGACTTACATTTATATCTTTAATCGGTTTTAAGTGAATTGTTCTATAGGGTGGTAGAATGTGTTTTAGCACATTCTTTTTACAGTTGTTGACCATTTTCTCCAGCACTGCTTTTTAAAGTGGTTTCTCTCCTCCATTATATATTTCTGCCTCCTTTGTCAAAGATAAAGTGTCCATATGTGTGTGGATATATCTCTGAGCTTTCTATATTGTTCCATTAATCTATATTTTTGTCTTGTGCCAGTACCTTACTTTCTTGATGACTGTAGCTTTGTAGTATGACCTGAAGTCAGGCAGGTTGATCCCACTATTTCCATTCTTTTTTTTCAAGATTGCTTTAACTTTTAGAGGTTGAAATTGTTTGTTCTTGTTCTGTGGAAACAACAACATTCATTTTCACATATTGATTCTTCTGATCTAAGAAGCTGACATATTTCTCGGTCTGTTTCTATTATCTTTATTTCTGCAGTGTTTTAGTTTTCTATATATAAATACAGGTCTTTTGTTTCTTTAGGTAAATTTATTCCTAAGTATTTTGTACTTTTCTTTGCAATGGAGAATGGGGTTTTTCCCATTTAAATGCTGAGAACATTATCAGTTTATGGGTCAGAGAGTTCTTTAACATTTTCCTTTCTGTGAGAACCTGGGTATGAACTGTAGGCTTCTTTTGAACTTTAAAGCTTATTTTCAAGAGGTAGTGGTGCATGTCTTTTCAAGGTTTGCTGTAACAGCATGCCATATAGCAGGTAGCTTCAGTAAAGATTTTCTCATACTTCCAGGGATCTAGCCAGTAATCAAAGGGTTACAAGATTTTCTTTTTTCTGAGGCCTCTTTTGGATGGCAAAACATCTTCACATGGCTTTGTCTCCACATATTAATGTCTCTGTGTTTTCTGTGTCTGCTCTCCTTTCCTTGTGAAAACCCAGTCCTGTATATCAAAATATCTACCTAAAAACCCTATTGGCAAAAAGTTCAGAAAGCAATTATATATTGCTCACAATTTTGACTCTGTACAAGGTACAGGGAGTTCAGTTCAGTCGTTCAGTCATGTCCGACTATCTGTGACCCCATGAATCACAGCACGCCAGGCCTCCCTGTCCATCACCAACTCCCAGAGTTCACTCAAACTCATGTCCATCGAGTCGGTGATGCCATCGTCTTCAAAGTACACATTTTGAGAGGACAAAATTATTCTACAATATTGATTTTCTTCTTTTCACTTGTTACTGTGGAATATTAATCTGTCTCTGAGTGTTCCCCCCGCTAATCAGATCTACCCAATTCAGAAAGCAGATTGTCAAGAATAATGCGGTTTTGGGGACTAATTCAACTGTGAACAAGATTCAGAGTTTCTTGCCAACCTCCATATCCTAAACATAAAGACATTAGGGAAAGAAAAATATTTATTTTGTATAAGTATTAAAGCAAACTGTGATGCACATATACGAACTACAAAATTGTTGTAAAGTCAAAAAATATATATATATATATTTATATATATATATATATATATATTTATATATATATATTATATATATATAATATATGTCTACTTGGCAATCAGTTCATTACAATATTTTCAAAGTTATAAGTATTCTTCCAATAGACCTGATGACATCTGTCACAGCAATCTGGTCCTTAATTAACTTGATCATTGGGGTAGCCATCAGTGTTTGCTAATTTGTTTTTATTACTATTATTATTTTAAATGTATTTATTTGAATTGGAGGCTGATTACTTTCCAATGTAGTGGTTTTGCCATACATTGACATGAATCCACCCCGCGTGTACATATGTTGCCCATCTAGACCCCCCTCCAACTCCCTCCGCATCCCGTACCTCTAGTTCATCCCAGTGCACCAGTTAATTTGTTTTATACTGGAAAAGGTTAAACTTCTCATGTACACATGATAGAATGTGGTTTTGAAATGAGGCACTCTCTCATCCAGAGAAGTGAGACATAGATGTTACTGCTAAAAATATCCAATATTATTAGGCTAAGATATTTTCAAAGATTGACGTTTACATACTAGAGGTTTTCATTGCACAATAATGCAAGATACGTGGCTTATTCCTTTAATTACACCAAACTCCTCAATCCCAACTTACTTAGAGGAAAGGTAAGTGAGGGTTGTGATAAGGTGTTGCAAATATCTTGCTGTCAGGTTCTCTTACTTCTGTTATTGAGGTAAGGTCACAGTCAAGTAATACTGTCTCTGTAAACCTGTACTGAAGAAAATATCAATCCGTATTCTGAAAGGAAATATCCTAAAACGACTTTCGTCATTCAACATTCTGGTTAGAAGGAGGGTTTCCCTCTGAAGGGTGGTTATCCTGTCTGGGCGTAGGCTAGATCTGAACGTCTGGTCTTGGTTCTCCCATCAGTGCCCAGTCCCAGCTGAAGGGGAAGCTGTCTGTTCTCTGTGTCCTTCTATTTCCAAGGTTCACATACTTTGTCCAGTCATTTTAATGAGGGAGTCAAGTGCCCGAAACACAGTTGGTCCTCGGTCTCCTCATACTATCCAAAAGGGGGCTGGGTTGTCATAGACTGTTACCCCTACAGTTTGCCACAGCCATTAGGTCATGGAGGGGAGAATCGGATGCGTGGCTACCTCTTCGAACCCTGGTGGAGGCCAGTGAATGGCTCCATCAAGGGAACTGTGCCTCTGCAATGCATAGTCTTTTGCCTGTCCAGAAACTCTGCCTTTCACTACCCAGCCCTAGGGTAGAAGGCCTAGAGGGCCCTGAGAATGGGAGCAACGTATATTTTACTGCACTCCATTGAACGTGTGACTGTGGCTGCAGTTGTACTTCCAACTTCATTAATAATCTTGAGCTAAGATCTGCAGATTTATGTCCGTCCTGTCTCTATTAGACACCTTTCTTGGAGAAATATTTGACCTACGATACAAGTTGGTAACTTGAACAATCATGGTCCATTTTGAACAGGCTCTGATAACCACTTTTAACTCACTTTTTAAAAATTCAGATATTTTTACAAACACCATCACGTGATTAAAGTTTCTGTCACATTGTAACTGAAATATTTTATTTACCGTCATGTTCTCAAGGACCAAAATATTGCAAATGGTGGAGCCATTTATTTCGTCACTGCTTGAGGTACAGTTGACTTGTAATATTGCATTAAGCAATCTTGTTTTATAAAAATTATACAATCTTATCTTAGTTTTTTTCTACTATGTCAAAATGAAGGACACTTATGTGTACATGAATCCCTGAATTTTTAGACTTCCTTCACATTTAGGTCGTCAGAGAACACCAAGCAGAATTCTTTTTTCTTCCTTACTCCTTTTTCATAATTTAGTTTAAAAACTAAGTGGACAATAAACATAATTGAATATTGGGATTTTTTTTAATATACACATATTAATGACCCATAATTATACAAGGAGGTCAGTTTTCATTTCAATCTTAAAGAAAGCCAGTGCCAAAGAATTTTCACACTACCACACAAATGCAATCGTCTTACACACTAGCACAATAATGATGGAAATTCTCCAAACCAGGCTTCAACAGTACGTAAACCATGAACTTCCAGGTGTTCAAGCTTGATTTTTAAAAGACAGAGGATCCAGATATCAAATTGTCAATAGCCTTTGGATCAGCAACACAGGAAGAGAATTCCAGAAGAAAAAAGTCTACTTCTGCATCGTTGACTACACCAAAGCCTTTGACTCTATGTCACAACAAACTATGGAAAATTTATCGAGAGATGATAATACCAGACAACCTGCCCTGCCTCCTGAAAAATCTGTATGCTGGTCAAGTCGCAACAGTTAGAACTGGAAATGGAACAGCAATCTGAATCCAATGGGAAAGGAGTATGTCAAGGCTGTATGCTGACATGCTGCTTATTTAAATTATGTGCAGATTACATCATGTGAAAGGCCTGGTTGAATAAGCACACACTGGAATCAAGATAGACAGGTGAAATATCAATAATCTCTTATCTGGTGATGGCACCATATTTATGGCAGAAAGGGAAGATGAACAAAAGAGCCCCTTGATGAAAGTGAAAGTGGAGATTTAAATAGATGACATAAAAATCAAAATTCAGAAAACAATGATGATGTCAACCGGTCCCATCTCTTCATGGCAAATAGAAGGGGAAACAATGGAAAGAATGTGAGACTTTTTTTTTTTTTCCCAGGGGTGCGGTTTGGGGAATGGAACTGTAATCAAAATCACAGCAGATTGGGAATGCCGCCATAAAAATAAAAGATGCTTTCTCTTCGTAAGAAAAATATGACCAAACTAGACAGCATATCAAACATCAGAGAGATTACTTTCCAAAACATTTCTGTCTAGTCAAAGTTATGATTTTTCCAGTAATCATGTGTGGATGGGAGATTTGGACTATACAGAAAGCTGAGCACCAAAGAATTGATACTTTTGAACTATGATGTTGGAGAAGAGGCTTGAGAGTCTTTTGGAGGGCAAGGAGATCAAAGCAGTACATCCTAAAGAAAATCAGTCCGGAATATTCATTGGAAGGACTGGTGCTGAAGCTGAAACTCCAACACTTTGGTCACGGGGTGTAAAGAACTGACTCATTGGAAAAGACCCTGATGCTCAGAAAAATTCAAGGTGGGAGGATAACAGTAGACAGAAGATGGGATGATTGGAGAGCATCACTGATTTAATGAACATGAGTTTGTGTAAACTCGATGAGTTAGTGATGGACAGGGCGGACTGGCATGTTGCAGTGCATAAGGCCACAAAGATTTGTCAATGACTGAGCCACTGAACTGAGCGTGGCCCTACCCATCAGGACAAGAACCAGTTTCCCTTAGTCAGTCTTCCCCATCAGGAAGCTTCCACAACCTCTTGACCTTATCCATCAGAAGGCAGAACGAATGAAAACCATAATCTCAGAAAGCTAACCAAACTGATCACATGGGACACAGCCTTGTCTAACTCACTCAGTGAAACTATGTGTCATGCTTGTAGGGCCACCCATGATGGACGGGTGATGGTAATGGGCTCTGACGAATAGTGGTTCTTGGAGAAGAGAATGGAAAACCTCGTCAGTATTCCTGCCTGAAGAACCTCATGAGCAGCATGTAAAGGCAAAATATAGCATACTGAAAGACAAATTCCAAGGTTGATAGCTGCCCAATATGATATAGGAGATCAGTGCAGAAGAAACTCCAAAAAGAATGAAGCGATGGAGCCAAAGCAAAAACAAATTCCCACTTGCAGATGTGACTAGTGATGGAAGAACACCCCGATGCTGTATAGAGCAAGATTGCATAGGAACTTTAAAGGTTAGGTCCATGAATCAAGGCAAATAGGAAGGAGTCAAAACGGCAATGTCAAGAGTGAATGAACATTGACATTTTAGGAATCAGTGAACTAAAATGGATGGGAATGGATGAATTTAACTCAGATGACCATTATGTCTACTACAGTGGGAAAGAATCCCTCAGAAGAAATGGAGTAGCCATCATAGTCAAAAAAAAGAGTCTGGAATGTAGTATTTGGTGACAATCTGAAAAATGACAGAATGATCTCTGTTTCTTTCTAAGGGAACCCATTCAATAGCACAGTAATCCAAGTCTGTGCCCTGACCAGTAATGCTAAAATAGCTATAATGGAACAATTATATGAAGACCTACAAGAATTTGTAGAACTAACAGACAGGAAAGATGACCTTTCCATCACAGGAGAATGGAATGCAAAAGTAGGAAGTCAAGAGATATCTGGGGGTAAAAGGCAAATTTGGCCTTGGAGTACAAAATGAAGTCTTCCAAAGGCTAACAGAGATTTGCGAAGAGAACACACTGCTCATAGCAACATCCTCTTCTGGGAACACGAGAGGATACTACAAATGTTCCTCATTATATGGTTAAAACTGAAATCAGATTGACTTTTCCTTCACAGCCAAAGATGCAGGAGATCTGTAGAGTAGGCAAAGCAAGACTGGGAGTGGACAGTGCCTCAGATCTTGAACTCCTTATTGCCAAAGCAAGAGTTAATTTGAAGAACGTAGGGAAAACCACTAGAACATTCAGGTATGTCTTACATCAAATCCCTTATGATGACACGGTGAAAGTGACAAATAGATTCAAGGGATCAGATCTGATACAAAGAATGCCTGATGAACTACTGACAGAGGATTGTGACATTGTACAATAGGCAGTGATCAAAACCCTCCTCAAAAAAAAAAAAAAATACAAAAAGGCAAAATGGTTTGCTGTAGATGCCTTACAAATAGATGAGAAAAGAAAAGAAGGTAAAACAAAGGAGAAAATTAAAGATATAACAATCTGAATGCAAAGGTTCAAGGAATAAGAAGGAGTGATAAGAAAGCCTTCTTCAGTGATCAGTGGAAAGAAATAGAGGAAAATAATGGAATGGGAAAGACTAGAGACCTCGTCAAGAAAATTAGAGATACCAAGGAATCATTTCATGAAAAGATGCTCAAAATAAAGGAAATAAATTGCATGGACCTCAATGAAGCAGAAGATATTAAGAAGATGTGGCAAGGTTCAGAAAAACTATTTTAACAGGATCTTCATGAGTCAGTAACCTGGATGATGTGATCACTCACCTAGAGCCAGTCCTCTTGTAATGTGAAGTCAAGCCATCTTTATGAAATTTCACTATGAACAAAACTAGTAGAACTGAGGGAATTCCAGTTCAGCTATGTCGTAGCCTGAAAAATGATTGTCTCAAAGTGCTGCACTCAGTATGCAAGGAATTTGGAAAACGAAGCAGTGGCCACAGGACTGGAAACTTTCAGTTTTTATTTCATTCCAAAGCAAGGCAATGCCATAAACTGTTCACACTAACACGCAATGGTCTTAACTCAAATAGTAGCAAAGTAATAGTAAAAATTACCCAGGACAGGCTTGAACAGTACGTGAGCCATGAACTTCAAAGAGGATTTAGAACAGGCAAAGGAAACAGAGATTGCCAAAATCCGAGGTTCCATCAAAAGATCAAGAGGTCTCCAGGGGAAAAGCAAAAAAAAACAAAAAAAAAACACGTGTATGTCTGCTTCATTGTTTATACCAAAGCCTTTGGTATAAAGGCTTTGTCAGTTCAGTTCAGTTCAGTCGCTCAGTAGTGTCCTACTCTCCGCGACCCCTTGAATCACATCACGCCAGGCCTCCCTGTCCATCATCAACACCCAGAGTTCACTCAATCTCATGACCACAGAGTATGCCATCCAGGCATCTCATTCTCTGTCGTTCCCTTCTCCTCCCGCCCCCAACCGTTCCCATCATCAAAGTCTTTTCCAGTGAATCAACTCGTCGCATGTGGTGGCCAATGTATTGCAGTTTCAGCTTTAGCATCATTCCTTCCAATGAACACCCAGGATTGATCTCCTTTAGAATGCACTGGTTGGATCTCCTTGCAGTCCAAGGGACTCTCAAGAGTCTTCTCCAACACCACAGTTCAAAAGCATCAATTCTTCAGCTATCAGCTTTCTTCCGAGTCCAACTCCAACTCTCATATCCATACATGACCACGGGAAAAACCAGGACCTTTGTTGGCAAAGTAATGTCTCTTTTTAATGTACTATCAAGCTTGGTCCTAAATTTGCTTCCAAGGAGTAAGCGTCTTTTAATTTCCTGGCTGTAATCAACATCTGCAGTGATTTTGGAGCCCCCAAAAATAAAGTCTGACACTGTTTCCACTGTTTTTCCATCTGTTTCCCCTGAAGTGATGGGACCAGATGCCATGATCTTTGCTTTCTGAATATTCAGCTTTAAGCCAACCTTTTCATTTTCCTCTCTCACTTTCATCAAGAGGTTTTTGAATTCCTCTTCACTTTCTGCCATAAGTGGATCACAGTAAATTGTGGAAAATTCTTAAAGGGATGGGAGTACCAGACTACTTGACCTGCCTCCTGAGAAATCTGTATCCAGGTCAAGAAGCAACAGTTAGAACTGGACATGGACAACAGGGTTCTTTCAAATCAGGAAAGAATTATGCCAATGCTGCATATTTTCACCCTGCCTAGTTACCTTCTAGGTGATGTGCAAGATGTTAAATTCCAGACTGCATGAGACAAAGTTTGAATCAAGGTTTCTGGGAGAAATATCAATAACCTCAGAAAGGTAGATGACACCACATTTGCGGCAAAAGTGAAGAACAACTAAAGAGCCTCTTGGTGAAAGAGAAAGGGGAGTTCAGTGTTCACTTAAAACTCAACATTCAGAAAACGAAGATAACTACAACTGGTTCCATCTCTGCTTGGGAAACTGATGGAGCAACAATGGAAACACAGAGAGACTTTATTTTGTTGTGGGGCTCCAAAATGACTGCAGATGGTGACTGCAGCCATGAAATTAAAAGATACTTGCTCCTTGGAAGGAACGATATGACCTGCCAAGTCAACATATTGAAAAGCAGAGACATTGCTTTGTGAGCAAATATCCTCTTAATCAAAGCTATGATTTTTTTTTTTTTTGTAGTCATGTATGGATGTGAGATTTGGACTCTAAAGACAACTGAGTGCAGTAGAATTGTTGCTTTAAAACTGTGTTATTGGTGAAGACTCTTTAGTGTCTCTTGGACAGCAAGGAGGTTAAAGGAAATCAGTACTGAATATTCATTGGAAGGACTTATTCTGATGCTTAAACTCCAATTTTGTCCACCTAATGCAAATAATTGTCTCATCGGAAAGACCCTGGGAAACACTGAATCCAGGAGGAGAAGAGGATGACAGAGGATAAGATGGTTGAATGGCATCACCGACTCGATGGACATGAGTTTGAGAATGCTCCAGGATTTGCTGTTGGACAGTGAAGTGTCGTAATTTGCAGTCCCTGGGATCACAAAGAGTTGGACCTGACCGAGAGACTGAACTTAATTTAACTCAAGTATAGCATTACCTATACTTTTACATGCAAATATAGTGATAGTATTACTCCATGATAATTGTGTTTTTTATTTCACTCTATGAAAATCTGGATTCTATCTTTCTTACGTGATATATGGAATTCTCTATTACTCATGTATGAAAATCTACATGTGGTTTTCTGGCATTTAATTTGGAGTTCTGTATATTTCTCATATGAAAATCTTGGCACTAGTTTCTGAAGATATCGAGATCCAGTATGGATTTGGAATAATCTCTCTTGCACAAATGAAAATCAGGGCCCACTGTTTCTTCATCAAGTTTAGAGTTTGTCATATTTCTCAAATTATATCGAAACAGAATTTCTTCTATGAAATGTTAAATGCTCTGTATTGACTGCATTCAATCATAGGTGTTAATTCTCCACTTTGGAAGTTGGACTCCTCTGTATTTCATATTGGAGATCAGAATGGAAACTTCCCTTGGAGAAATATGGAGTTCTCTAAATTTGATATGAAGCACTGGTTCTTCAGCTACAGAAACACCTATGGTCCCTGTTTGTTATGTTTCCCTGTGCCTTTGAACATTTTTGTGTACATGCGTGGGTAGACATTGCGGTGTTTGTGTGTGTTTCTGTATGTGGTTGTGTGTCCAACCACATCCAACGTAGAGATGAAGGTGAGAAATCACGAGACATGCAGCAAGCAGAAGGAGGCACGAGGCGTCCACATACTGGGGAAGACTGGCCCATGCATCTCTGAGGTGCTCCTGTTCAGCACAGGAATGAGGAAAGGTGGGTCAATAAATCTGGGTTTACCTCAAGAGACATAAAGAAGCTCACAGTTTGTGCCACGTTGATGTGTGCATTTCTACCAGGAAGCAGATGGGGAAGTTTTGAGAAGTCAGCCAGTGTAAATTCTATGGTGTGGGTATTTTAAAGCATAGCCTTTGAACCCTTTAGTCTATGGGAAGTGGGGTATCCTGTGGAAATGGTGGGCATGGCTATAACAGGATCCATGACAGTGAAGAGGTCAAGGTCCTTCCGAAATGAACAGAGGCTAGAAGGAGGAGGAACAGAAAGATAGCCTACTGCACTGGAGAATTTTTACACGTTAGAGGAAGGCCCTGGCCTACTGCTGCCTCAGACCAGTCCATCAGGCAGCAAACTCCCTCGCTGATGCGGCCAATAATAGCATCGTGTGAAACAAATGACATGATCAGGTAGGCTCCTTCATTGTGAAACCACAGGCATCCTAGCATACTGTGTGCGAGCATGCAATCCATCCAGGTGCTCATGCATAACTGGCGGTGTAGAAAGGTGAAGAAAGTGCAGCCGTGGGGTATATGATCTCTCCCCTTTGCCAGTGTGTGCCTGTGAGGGAGCAAAGATAGCCAAGTAGAAGGGTGTTCACTTATCTTTTCCTGAGAGAGCTCCAAAATTGCAGCTTGCTACTGAATGATGATGGACAAGAGAAGGTCAGGTCCCACCAAAAAGATGTACACCATGTCCAGTGAGGAAGGAGACATCCCAAGAAGACTGTAGGAGGGGTGACTTTGTGTTTAGAATCAATACCTTCCAGCCACACTCAGAGGGCTCATAGAAAACATTTTGTGCACAAATACGCAGAGACTTCCAGACACAGAGTCAGACCTGTCTTTCAGTGATTGAGTGTCTCCTGCAGAGGCATGGGTCAGCAGTAGCCTGACAGGGGAGAGGGTCTCTGGCTGCTACAGACTTGGGTCATGCAGTTTATGGCATATGCCCTCTTGGAGGAGTTTTCCATTCAATCCACAATAAAGCCAGCTAGAAGACATCCACAAATTGAAAAATTAATATGCCGAAGAAATTCTCGTACTGTTAAGGAAGTTCTAGGAGCACTGCACAATTCCTCACCTGGGGGTCTGGCAAAGGGATTGAGAACCCCACAGGAAATTTGACTTTGGAGGACTTGATTACAGAACTTCCACAGAACTGAAGCAGTTGGAAGGCACAAACAAAATCTTGTGTGCACCAGTAGCCAAGCATAAGGAGCAGTGTCCCCACAACAGCCTGAGCCAGATTTGCCTGTAAGTGTGGGCCAAGAGTGGGCTGCAGGAGGATGAGGGGCACTGAATACAACAGTGCTTGCACAAGCCCTTTTGAAGAAGATCACAAGTACAGTTCTCATACCAAAGTTTGTCCTCAGTTCAAACAGCAAGGCTGGACAAAGCCCTCCCCACCCCTCCCCGCAACAGAAAATCGGATTAAAGCTTTACTGAACATGGCCCCACCTATCTAAACAAGACTCAGGTTCACTCACAGTCTGTCCCTCCCATCAGAAAGCTTCTATAAGCCTTTTATGCTTATCCATTAGAGGGCAGACGTAATGGAAACCACAACCACAGAAAACTGATCAAACTGATGCAGTGGACCACAGTCTTGTCTAATGCAATGAAACTATGAGTCAGACTCTGTAGGGCCATCAGGGATGGATGGGTCATGATGGAGGGTTCTGAGAAAACGTGGGTCAATGGAGAAGTGAATGGCACAGCTTCAGTATTTTGCCTTGAAACACCATGAATAGTATGAAAAGGCAAAGAGAATGGACACTGAAAGATGAACTCCCTGGGTTGGTAGGTGTCCTAATATGCTTCTGGAAATCAGTGGAGAAGTAACTCCAAAAGTAATGAAGAGATGAAACCAGAGCAAAAAACAAAAAACAAACCAAAAACACCCAGCTGTGGTAGTGACTGGCAATAGCACAATAATCCAAATCTATGTCCTGACCAGCAATGTTGAAGTAGAAATTGAGCTGAAGGTCGGTGAGAAGCTGAAATTGAGTGGTTCTATGTATACCAATAGGATCTTCTAGAACTAACACACACACACACACACGCACCCATAAAGATATCATTTGCATCATTGGGGACTGGAATGCAAAAGTAGGACATCAAGAGATAGCTAGAGTCATAGACAAGTTTGGCCGTTGGCTACAAAATGAACCAGGGCAATCTCTAACACTGTTCTGCCAAGACAAGGGACAGTCATAGGAAACTTTCCAACAACACATGAGACGACTCTACACATGCACACAAGAAGACGGTTAATACCAAAATCAAACTGATTATATGCTTTACAGCTGAAGATGGAGAAGCTTAATGTAGCCATCCAAAACAAACCGGGAGCTGACTGTGGCTCAGATCATCAGCTCATACTGAAACATTCAGACTGATTTCAACAAAAGTAGGGAAAATCCCTAGATCATTCTGGTGTGATCTAAATAAAAGCCCTTTTGATTATAATTGGAAATCTAAGAGAGTTCTTGTAGAACTAAGGGCAGTGGTTCGTGACATTGTACAGGAGCAGACTATCCCAAAGACAAAGAAAGGCACAAGGGCAAAATGGTTTTCGAAGACACCTTACACTAGCTGAGAAGAAGAAAAAAAGAAAAAGGAGAGAGAGAAGTGGAAGTGAAATGCGAATGGGAAAGATATACCTATTTGAATGTAGAATATTGAAGAATAAGTAGGGCAGAAAAGAAAACGTTCCTCATTGATCAATGCCAAGAAATAGAGGTTAACAATAGAATCAGATAGACTAGAGATCACTTCAAGAAAATTAAATATATCATGGGAATATTTCATATAAAGAAATGCACCACAAAGGTCAGAAATATTGGGGACCTAACAGAAACAGCAACAATTAAAGGTGTCAAGAATACACAGAAGAAATCGACAAAGATACTCTTCATGACCAGATAATCATGATGGTGTCATCACTCAACTAAACCCACATCACGGTCTTCGTAAACCCGGATCTGGTGACTGGAGTTGACAAGAAGAAGGATGCAGGGGACAGAAGACTCTAGTGAAACTAGAGTGCTTTTTTTTTCTTTGGCAGAAACGCATGTTTATATATCTATAATAAAATTACTATTCTGCCATTAAAAATAATGAAATTCCACCAGTTACAACAAAATGGATAATCCTTTACGTTCAAGGTCACTGAAGGGAGACACTGAAGGGAATCCAAGCAGGTGTCCTCTCCCATGATCCCAGTACTGAGGACTGCGTGCAGCTCTGCTCGTCCCTGTTTTGCAGAGAATGAACTGAGAATGAACAGAGTCCTTGAGAAATGCTACACCAAGGAAGAAAACCTATTGGATCCCTTAAAGTTGAACGTCCCCTGGCGATTCTCCCTGTTTTATTTTTTCATAATTGGGGTGACTGCATATACTTCTGTGAAAAAGGCACTGACCAATTGAGTCTGTTTAGTTTGAACATTTTAGTTGAAAGGCATCTGTATACTACGGATACTAATGCCCATGATAATTATCAGCTTTATAGCTCCAGATCCAATACGAAGTGTAATGCTTTGAAATCATCCTCAAGTGACTAACCCAGATAATTGATCAGCTAGCTGATCAGCTAAGGTTTCCAAATTTTTGGAAGAGGATAGACTCTTAGAGAAGATTTCAAAGAGTTTCTCTTGCAACAATTGTATATTTAAGGAGCATTATTATGTGTATCTTGGAAATGAAACTTGATTTGTTCCCAGTTGTAAACACTATTGTTGAACCAAACAGGAGTAATGCAAAACTGTTCAATCACATTTTAATAATACTTGCTTTTTGAAATGTATTAATTGTTCTCTGACCCACTGGATGCCTGTTTTTAATTCTTGTGTTTTATCCTGAACGTCCTCATCCATCTGAGCCTGGGTGGCCCACATAGTATCAGCATCTTTAGTCCAAATTTGAATAAAGTTTTGGGTTTGAATTGAGGTTTGTAAAGCAATGCCTGCAACTGCAGCAGTGATGCAAATGGCTATTAATCCCAAAATGCCAAGAATTAGCCATCCAATGAATCGCTTAGATCATTGGAGTAATTTAAAGAGTAACCAGGAGGCAAGTCCTACCATCGGACCTTCTTCCCAGGGTATTTGGAGATCTACTTGGTAACCAGAGACTACACCGAGATTGAAGACTCAAAGGGGATTCATTTATTTTAAAGGAATTTAGACAAGTATACAATTTGCAATCTATACAAATGACAGAACATAAAGTCTTATTAAACTGTGAGTTCCCTATGGCTATAACAAAAGGAAGGGGGATGGAAGCTTGTATAAAATATGAATGATTATAACGGAAGGAAGAGTTACTATGACAACGACTGGTCCCTGTGGCATATCCAGTCCAAGTTCCAAGTTTTTAAGTACGTGCATCATGTTTCCAAATGTCCTGTTGTTCAGGTCCAATTCATATATTGAGGATGATTCGAGGGCGAGGAGTTGCCCTTTCACTGTCAATCCAGCCAAAGAGTCCTTTGTCATGGAAGTTTTCCATTGAACTATTGGTAATCTTCCATTCTTCTTGAGTAGCATATCACACATTGTATTATTAAGATCATCTGAGCAGTTAGATGATTGGGTTCCCCAATCAACAATGGTGTAATTGGCCAAAAACATTAATTTCCCTGATTTAGCTTGACATCTATCCCAGTAAACAGGAATATATGTAAAGTCCTTATACGTAAACCCCTTACATTTCAACTTTTGTCCTTGTCCGAAAGATTTGGTAGTATTGACATGGTTTTCATAAAGGGACAGGGTAGTAAACAGTCTAAGCAATGTACTGAAATTCTTTTTTGGAGGCAGGATGAAAGTCCACTTTTGTTGACTAACATTAATACATAATTCTCCTGGGTCCATGCACAAAGGAAGGATTTCATAGCCTAGAGAAATGTTTATTAGTCTTCCATCTTCCTCAGGAAGAGAGGAGCCGGCCCCTCCAATCTCCAAGGAGGAGGCGTATGTACTCTGTCATTAGTGGATATGACAGGTCCTATATCTGTCCATTCTACAACTAAAATAACTGGGGCTTAGGTATATAAGCCCTATAAGTGTGATTATTCAAGTCAGCCTGAGAGGGGAAAGCAAAAGCAAGGAAAGCAATTGTAGTCACAAAAATATTCTCAGAATCCCAGGTCATTTCCTGTTGAGAACCCAGATTTTCAGGTTGATTAATAAGAGTTTTTATCTGTCTCCAAGTAGGGAGATGATGAGGTCGATGACGTCGAGTGTGGCATTTCTTAGAAAGTTTAAAAGCTGGCATGGCTTGTACTGAAATCTCCTCGTCCCAGGGATTTCACCTTTTTCTCTCTATCTTAGCTTCCTTGGGTGAATCTTCTGAAGAGGGAACCAAATGACTTCGTTGGATCCATCTGGAGAAATACAAGCGTGTCCCTTTCCTGGTAATATTAATTTTCCACATCCGCTCTTTAGTCACCCGTCTTGATACAAAATAGGAAGAGGAAGAGAAGTGTCCTTCAGTTTCAGGAAACGGTTTTCTGCTTTTGTCAAAATATCTCCTTGCGATAAGTTTAAAAAATTTAAAACAAACAAAGCTGCATTAACGATAATTTTAAGATTAGAGAATATATCGCATTGGAATCTAGATAGCGTATTAAAAAGCATGGACATTACTTTGCCAACCAAGGTCCCTCAAATCAAGGCTATGGTTTTTCCAGTGGTCATGTATGGATGTGAGAGTTGGACTGTGAAGAAAGCTTGTAGCCATAGAATTTATGCTTTTGAACTGTGGTGGTGAAGACTCTTGAGAGTCTCTTGAATGCACGGAGACACAACCAGTCCATTCTTTTTTTTTTTTTTTTTTAATTTTATTTATTTATTTTTTTTTTTTTGCATTACAATAGTTTAATATGAACAATCAGAACTAATTAACAGTATAACAATATTTTACAACTGAAATAATTAAAATAAACTATAAAATTACTACATAAAACAGGTCTGATCTAGCTTATTTACTTTCTATAATCTCTTCAGTGCTGCAAAACCATTTATTTCTTTTTTTTTCATGTTTTAATAAACACTTCGTCTTTTTGTATTGCTTTTTTTTTCATCACAATAATAGAAATATAACATATATCACTGTAAAACACATTTCCACATAAATGCTGATAAGCACAAAATATTTTTCATCATTTACATTTTAACTGTTATAATATATGGCAGAATTAAAGCTGCATCCATCATGTGTCTAACTCACCTTGCTGTAATGAATTTTTAAATGTAATGGTTTCTGTCGCAAAGTAAAATCGTACATAATGTCTAGTGACACAGTACGCTGGTGGATGGGTGGATTTGGAAAATGGAAATGCAACTTCATTTTTAATTAGATTTATAAACTTCACCACCTCCACCTCCAGCCAGCTTCCCAACCCTCCCTCCCACCACCATTATTTATTTATTTATTTATTTATTTAAAATGAGGCTTTTAATTAATGTTTGACAGAGCTGATTCAGGTTGAATAGACTAAATTTCTTTAAACAAACTTACTTATACTCCAGAGTCCTTTAAAAACTTAATAGCATTTATACATTGAAGATATTTGATTTTCTTGTAACTAGCACTTCAAATGCAACAAGCATTTGAAGCAACAAGCATTTGCCCCAACAAGTAAAACTTTCTACAGTTCATAACTTTTATAAATAAAATAAATTAAATGTACAGTGAATAAGTTCTCTGAAATATTTCAATATTTCTGCAGGTTTAGTAACATCGTAAAATACATTTCAACTAAAATTCACAAATCTAAAAACCTGTTAGGCATTTTTAGGCGTTTTAAGTTGGAAATGAAGACCAATGTTACATCGTAATATGCCAATTACAAATAGTACTTTAAATAGCAAATACTACAGTTTGTCCCAAACTTTAAAAACTATTCATGAACTCAACACTGAACTATTGATGGCTATGAGAATTGTTTCCTAGCCTTTTTGAAAATTTCAACCCATTTACGTTTAAGGTAATTATTGATAAGTACGATCCCGTAGCCATTTTCTTTATTACTTTGGGTTCAAGTTTATACCCTCTTTCTGTGTTTCCTGTCTAGAGAAGATCCTTTAGCATTTGTTGGAGAGCTGGTTTGGTGATGCTGAATTCCCTCAGCTTTTGCTTGTCTGTAAAGCTTTTGATTTCTCCTTCATATTTGAATGAGATCCTTGCTGGGTATAATAATCTGGGCTGTAGGGTATTTTCTTTCATCACTTTAAGTATGTCTTGCCACTCCCTTCTGGCCTGAAGAGTTTCTGTTGAAAGATCAGCTGTTATCCTTATGGGAATCCCCTTATGTGTTATTTGCTGCTTTTCCCTTGCTGCTTTTAATATTTGTTCTTTGTGTTTGATCTTTGTTAATTTGATTAATATGTGTCTTGGAGTATTTCGCCTTGGGTTTATCCTGTTGGGGACTCTCTGGGTTTCTTGGACTTGGTTGATTATTTCTTTCCCTATTTTAGTGAAGTTTTCAACTATTATCTTCTCAAGTATTCTCTCATGGTCTTTCTTTTTGTCTTCTTCTTCTGGGACTCCTATGATTTGAATGTTGGAGCGTTTAACATTGTCCCAGAGGTCTCTAATATTGTCCTCATTTCTTTTAATTCGTTTTTCTTTTTTCCTCTCTGTTTCATTTATTTCTACAATTTTATCTTCTAGTTCGCTAATCCTGTCTTCTGCCTCTGTTATTCTACTGTTTGTTCCCTCCAGAGTGTTTCTGATCTCATCTATTGCATTATTCATTGTATATTGACTCTTTTTTATTTCTTCTAAGTCCTTATTAAATCTTTCTTCCATCTCCTCAATCCTTTTCTCCAGGTTATTTATCTGTAACTCCATTTTGCTTTCAAGATTTTGAATCATTTTCACCATCAAAATTTGAAATTCTTTATCAGGTAGATTCCCTATATCTTCTTCTTTTGTTTGTGTTGGTGGGCAATTATCTTGTTCCTTTACTTGCTGGGTATTTCTCTGCCTCTTCATCTTGCTTATATTGCTTTGCTTGGGGTGGCCTTTCCCTCTTCTTGCAGTTTGTGGAGTTCTCTTTATTATGTAGTTTCTTCGCTGTGTGTGGGGTTGGACGGGTGACTTGTCCGGGTTCCCTGGTTAGGGAGGCATGTGTCAGTGTTTTGGTGGGTGGAGCTTGATTTCTTCTCTTTCCTTTAGAAGACAATGGCTGCTTTTCTGGGAGCCTGATGTCCTCTGCCAGTATTCAGATGTTGTTTTGTGGACTTTACTCTGCATTCAAATGTTCTTTTGATGAATTTGTGGGGAAGAAAGTGGTCTCGCCGTCTTATCCCTCCGCCATCTTGTTCCTTCCTCCCCAGAACACTCGATTCTTATATTCCACTTGATCGTGGAGTACCTCTTCCCAGCTGCTCCAGCAAGGCGCAGCCGCTGTACCTTACCTTGGACGAGGGGTATCTCCTCAAGGCCGCCTCTCCTGCTTTGAATGTGGATCAGCTCCTCTTGGCCCTCCGGTGCCCAAGCAGCCACCGCCTCCTGGACGTGGTACAGCTCCTCTCGGCCACCGCCCTAACCCTGGGTGCGGGGCAGCTCCTCTCAGCCACGATTCTGCACGTGGTCGGTTGCGCCGGGAGCCGGGCGTCTCTCGCGTCTGCGCCGCCGGGAGCCGGGCGTCTCTCGCGTCTGCGCCGCCGGGAGCCGGGCGTCTCTCGCGTCTGCGCCGCCGGGAGCCGGGCGTCTCTCGCGTCTGCGCCGCCGGGAGCCGGGCGTCTCTCGCGTCTGCGCCGCCGGGAGCCGGGCGTCTCTCGCGTCTGCGCTGCCGGGAGCCGGGCGTCTCTCGCGTCTTATGAATGCTTTTCAAATAATCATTGCTTGTGGTCCTCCTTTCAAGGAGTGCCTCGCCTTTCACTTTAATCCACAACCAGTCCATTCTAAAGGAGATCAGTCCTGGGTGTTCATTGGAAGGACTGATGCTGAAGCAGAAACTCCAATACATTGGCCACCTCATGTGAAGGGTTGACTCACCTGAAAAGACCCTGATCCTGGGAGGGATTGTGGGCAGGAGGAGAAGAGGACAGCAGAGAATGAGATGGCTGGATGGCATCACCGACTTGATGGACATGGGTGGAGTGAACTCAGGTAGTTGGAGATAGACAGGGAGGCCTGACGCGTTGTGATTCATGGGGTCACAAAGAATCGGAAACAACTGAGCCAGTGACTGAAATGAACTGAACTGAACTGAACTGAAAGTCTGCTCTGGATAAGGAACACAAAAATGACCCTGTGTATTCCCCCTCTATATTTACTTTTTTAATTTGTGCTTGTGGAGAGTTTAGGGAGCACAGGAAGATGGCAGAGGAATAGGACAGGGCGACAACTTTCTCCCCCACAAAATCAGCAAAAGAACATTAGAACACTGATTAAATCCCATAAAACAACTTCTGAATACCGGCAGAGGACAACAGGCACCCAGAAAAGGAGCCCGTAATCTTCGAAAGGAGGTAGGAAATAGTATAAAAGATAAAAAGAGAGTCAAAAGAGGGAGGGACGGAGCTCCATCCTAGGAAGGGAGGCTTAAAGAAAGAAAGGAAAAGAAAAAAAAAGAAATAAGGTTCCAAACACCTGGAAACACTGGTGTGTCTGTGGAAAGCCTTGGAACTTCAGAGGGTCACATAACTGGGAGAAAAATGCATACATACATAAATATTTAATTAATAATGAAATAAATAATTAAAACCCACAGACTAAGTGCCCAGAGGAAACTCTCAGCAGAGAAGCGGCACAGATGCCCGCACCACCCTCCAGCAGGCGGGGTATGGGTAAGGAGGCAGGGCGGCCTGCCTACCCATCACAAGCATGGAATTAGAGGCTGTAATCAGAAATCTTCCAGCAAACAAAAGCCCAGGGCCAGACGGCTCCACAGCTGAATTCTACCAAAAATTTAGAGAAGAGCTAACACTTATTCTACTCAAACTCTTCCAGAAAATTGCTGAGGAAGGGAAACTTCCAAACTCATTCTATAAGGCCACCATCACCCTAAAACCCAAAACCTGGTAAAGATCCCACTAAAAAGAAAACTACAGGCCAATATCACTGATGAACATAGATGCAAAAATCCTTAACAAAATTCTAGCAATCAGAATCCAACAGCTCATTAAGAAGATCATACATTATGATCAAGTGGCTTTATCCCAGGCATGCAAGCATTCTTCAATATCCGCAAATCAATCAACGTAATACACCACATTAACAAACTGAAAAATAAAAATCATATGATTATCTCAGTAGATGCAGAGAAAGTCTTCGACAAAATTCAACATCCATTTATGATAAAAACCTTCCAGAAAGTGGGAATAGAAGGGACATAGACCAACATAATAAAAGCTATATATAACAAACCCACAGAAAACATTATCCTCAACGGTGAAAAACTGAAAGCATTTCCCTTAAAGTCAGGAACAAGACGAGGGTGCAAACTCTCACCACTACTATTCAACATAGTTCTGGAAGTTTTGGCCACAGCAATCAGAGCAGAAAAAGACATAAAAGGAATACAAATTGGAAAAGAAGAAGTAAAGCTTTCACTGTTCGCTGATGACATGATCCTCTACACAGAAAACCCTAAAGACTCTACCAGAAAACTACTAGAGCTAATCAATGAATACAGTAAAGTTGCAGGATATTAAATCAACACACAGAAATCCCTTGCATTCCTATACACTAATAATGAGAAAATAGAAAGGGACATTAAAGAAACTATTCCATTCACTGTTGCAATGAAAAGAATTAAATACTTAGGAATATATCTACCTAAGGAAACAAAAGACTTGTACATAGAAAACTACAAAACACTAGTGAAAGTAATCAAAGAGGACACTAATAGATGGAGAAATATACCGTGTTCGTGGATTGGAAGAATAAATATTGTGAAAATGAGTATACTACCCAAAGTAATTTATACATTCAATGCAATCCCTATCAAGCTACCAACGATATTTTTCACAGAATTAGAACAAATAATCTCACAGTTTGTATGGAAATACAAAAAACCTCGAATAGCCAAAGCAATCTTGAAGAAGAAAAATGGAACTGGAGGAATTAACCTGCCAGACTTCAGGCTCTACTACAAAGCCACAGTCATCAAGACAGTATGGTACTGGCATAAAGACAGAAATATAGATCAATGGAACAAAATAGAAAGCCCAGAGATAAACCCACGCACCTATGGACACCTTATATTTGACAAAGGAGGCAAGAATATAAAATGGACAAAAGACAGTCTCTTTAACAAGTGGTGCTGGGAAAACTGGTCAGCCACTTGTAAAAGAATGAAATTAGAACACTTCCTAACACCATACACAAAAATAAACTCAAAATGGATTAGAGAGCTAAATGAAGGCCAGATACTATAAAACTCCTAGAGGAGAACGTAGGCAAAACACTCTCTGACATAAATCACAGCAGTATCCTCCATGACTGACCTCCCAGAATATTGGAAATAAAAGCAAAAGTAAACAAATGGGACCTAATTAAAATCAAAAGCTTCTGCACAGCAAAAGAAACTCTAAGCAAGGTGAAAAGACAGCCTTCAGAATGGGAGAAAATAATAGCAAATGAAGCAACTGATAAAGGATTAATCTCCAAATTATACAAGCAGCTCCTGCAGCTCAATTCCAGAAAACTAAGTGACCCAATCCAAAAATGGGCCAAAGAACTAAACAGACATTTCTCCAAAGAAGACATTAAGATGGCTAACAAACACATGAAAAAATGCTCAACATCCCTCATAATCAGAGAAATGCAAATCAAAACCACAATGAGATACCATTTCACACTAGTCAGAATGGCTGCTATCCAAAAGTCTACATGCAATAAATGCTTGAGAGGGTGTGGAGAGAAAGGAACCCTCTTACACTGTTGGTGGGAATGGAAACTAGTACAGCCACTTTGGAGAACAGTGTGGAGATTCCTCAAAAAACTGGAAATAGAACTGCCTATGATCCAGCAATTGCACTCCTGGGCATACACACCGAGGAAACCAGAATTGAAAGAGACACATGTACGCCAATGTTCATTGCAGCACTGTTTATAATAGCCAGGGCATGGAAGCAACCTAGATGTCCATCTGCAGATGAATGGATAAGAAAGCTTTGGTACACATACAGAATGGAGTATTTTTCAGCCATCAAGAAAAATGCATTTGAATCAGTTTTAATGAGGTGGATGAAATTGGAGCCAATTATACAGAGTGAAGTAAGCCAGAAAGAAAAACATCAATATAGTATACTGACGCATATATATGGAATTTAGAAAGATGGAAACCTGAAACCTGTGTACGAGACTGCAAAAGAGACATAGACATATAGAACAGTCTTTGGGACTCTGTGGGAGAGGGTGAAGGTGGGATGATTGGGGAGAATGGCATTGTAGCATGTATATTAGCATATGTGACCAGTCCAGGTTCGACGCATGATGCAGGATGCCTGGGGCTGGTGCACGGGAATGACATGGGGGGAGGATATGGGGAGGAGGGAGGTGGGAGGGGGGTTCGGGAGGGAGAGCACATGTACACCCGGTGCGGATTCATGTCAATGTATCGAAAAACCAACCAATATATTAATGAAAGGTAATTTGCCTCCAATAAAATAAATTAAAATTAAAAAAAAAAAAAAGAACTAGGTGTTCTCACTATAGGAAAACAAGTTAACAGGTGGGTTACACCATGTCGTATAGTCTCACCTTGAAGAGGTGTGACCCATATTAAAAAGGAATTTGTGTCGATTGAGACATATAAGAAGGAAGAGCGAAAAATTTCAGGACAATGCATTACACCCACTTGACATAGTTCGTTAGGATGTAATCTTTGAGCATTAATGCCTTGCGCAATAGATCGAAGATGTAAGGGCCTTCAAGTAGGGCAACTAATAATAATTTCTTTAGCATGGCAGTATGGAATTTTCCAAATTTGGTGGAATGAACCAGCATTATTGCGAAATAGATCATGTGGCTCTTCAGGAGCAGCAAAACGACAAGCTTATCAGCTTGTTCGTTGCCATGAGCCACAGGGCCAGAAAACAAGAATGTGTTTGGATATGGGTAATATGAGTAGACGAAGTGCAGTTCTTAATAAGAGACTGTAGTTCGATAAAATGTTGAATAATAGACTGATTAGAATTTATGATTGAAGTTTCGATAGATTGTAATACAAATATTGAATATAAAAAATCATAAGCTATATTAATATGGTAAGGATATAGGTGAATAACCTGAATGAGAGCATATAATTCATTTTATTGAGAAGAGTGAGATTTAGCATAAAGAAAGTTTCACTCTTCGAGAGATCAGAATGAGGCTTTAACATTTTTAGTCCCATCTATATAGAAAACTGGACAATCATAAGGGATTTGATTTAGGTCATATGTGAATGGTCTAGAGGTTTTCCCTACTTACTTCAACTTAAGTCTGAATTTGGCAATAAGGAATTCATAATCTGAGCCACAGGCAGCTCCTGGTCTTGTTTTCTCTAACTCTATAGAGCTTCTCCATCTTTGGCTGCCAAAAATATAATCAATCTGATTTCGGTGTTGACCATCTGGTGTTGTCCACGTGTAGAGTCTTCCCTTGTGTTGGAACTGGAAGAGGCTCTTTGCTATGACCAGTGCGTTCTCTTGACAAAACTCTATTAGCCTTTGCCCTGCTTCATTCCGTGTTCCAAGGCCAAATTTGCCTGTTACTCCAGGTGTTTCTTGACTTCCTCCTTTTGCATTCCAGTCCCCTATAATGAAAAGGACATCTTTTTTGGATGTTAGTTCTAAAAAGTCTTGTAGGTCTTCATAGAACCGTTCAACTTCGGCTCCTTCAGCGTTACTGGTTGGGGCATAGGTCTGGATTACTGTAATATTGCCTTGGAAACGAATAGAAATCATTCTGTCATTTTTAAGATTGCATTCAAGTACTGTGTTTCGGACTCTTTTGTTGACCATGATGGCTCCTCCATTTCTTCTAAGGGATTCCTGCCCACAGTAGTAGATATGATGGTCATCTGAGTTAAGTTCACCCATTCCAGTCCATTTTAATTCAATGATTCCTAGAATGTCTATGTTCACTCTTGCCATCTCCTGTTGACCACTTCCAATTTGCCTTGATTCGTGGACCTAACATTCCAGGTTCCTATGCAATATTGCTCTTTACAGCACCGGACCTTGCTTCTATCAACGTTCACATCCACAAATTGGTATTGGTTTTGCTTCTGCTCCATCCCTTCTTTCTTCTAGAGTTATTTCTCCACTGATATCCAGTAGCATACTGGGCACCTACCGACCTGGGGAATTCCTCATTCAGTATCCTATCAATTTGCCCTTTGATACCGTTCATGGGGTTCTCAAGGCAAGTACACTGAAGTGGTTTGCCATTCCCTTCTCCAGTAGACCACATTCAGCTGTGGTCCATGTGATCAGATCGACTAGTTTCCCGTGATTATGATTTCAGTGTTTCTGCCCTATGATGCCCCCTCGCAATACCTACCGTCTTATCTGGATTTCTCTTACCTTGGGCGTGGGATATCTCTTCACAGCTGCTCCAAGAAAGTGCAGCCGCTGCAGCTTAACTTGGATGAGGGGTATTTCCTCAATTATTCCCCTCCTGACCTTGAAGGTAGAGTAGCTCCTCTTGGCCCTCCTGCGCCCGCGCAGCCATGGCCTATTGGAGGTGGGGTAGCTCCTCTCGGCCACTGGCCCTGGCCTCAGTCTTGGGGTACCTCCTCACGGCCGCGCCTCTTTGCGTGGTCGGTTGCGCCGGGGATGACGTCTCTCGTGTCTGCATTGCTGGAGACGCTGATTATACAGTGGAAGTGAGAAATAGATTTAAGGGACTCGATCTGATAGAGAGAGTGCCTGATGAACTCTGGACGGGGGTTCATGACACTGTACAGGAGACAGGGACCAAGACCACCCCCATGGAAAAGAAATGCAAAAAGTAAAATGGGTGTCTGAGGAGGCATTACAAATAGCTGTGAAAAGAAGACAAGTGAAAAGCAAAGGAGAAAAGGAAAGATATAAACATCTGAATGCAGAGTTCCAAAGAATAGGAAGGAGAGATAAGAAAGCCTTCCTCAGTGATCAATGCAAAGAAATAGAGGAAAACTACAGAATGCGAAAGACAAGAGATCTCTTCAAGAAAATTAGAGATACCAAGGGAACATTTCATGCAAAGATGGGCTCGATAAAGGACAGAAATGGTAGGGACATAACAGAAGCAGACGATATTAAGAAGAGGTGGCAAAAATACAAAGAAGAAATGTACAAAAAAGATCTTCACGACCAAAATATTCACGATAATGTCATCATTGACCTAAAGCCAGACATCTTGGAATGTGAAGTCAAGTGGGCCTTAGAAAGCATCACTACGAACAAAGCTAGTGGAGGTGATGGAATTACAGTTGAGCTATTCCAAATCTTGAAAGATGATGCTGAGAAAGTGCTGCACTCAATATGCCAGCATATTTGGAAAACTCAGCAGTGGTCACAGGACTGGAAAAAGTCACTCTTTATTCCAGTCCCAAAGAAAGGCAATGCCAATGAGTGCTCAAACGACCGCACCAATTGCACTCATCTCACACGCTAGTAAAGTCATGCTCAATATTCTCCAAGCCAGGCTTCAGCATTGTGTGAACCGTGAACTCCCAGATGTTCAAGCAGGTTTTAGAAAACGTAGAAGCACCAGAGAACAGATTGTCAACATCCCCGGATCATGGAGAAAGCAAGAGAGTTCCAGAAGAGCATCGATTTCTGCTTCATTGATTATGCCAAAGCCTCTGACTCTGTGGATCACAATAAACTGTGGAACATTCTGAAAGAGATGGGAATACCAAACCACCTGACCTGCCTCTTGAGAAACCTGTATGCAGGTCAGGAAGGAACAGTCAGAACTGTACATGGAACAACAGACTGGTTGCAAGTAGGAAAAGGACTACGTCAAGGCTGTATATTGTTGCCTTGCTTATTTAACTTATATGCAGTGCACATCATGAGGAACGCTGGGCTGGAAGAAGCACAAGCTGGAATCAAGATTGCTGGGAGAAATATCAATAACCTCAGATATGCAGATGACACTACCCTTATGGCAGAAAGTGAAGAGGAGCGAAAAAGCCTCTTGATGAAAGTGAAAGAGGAGAGTGAAAAGGTTGGCTTGCAGCTCAACATTCAGAAAACAAATATTATGTCATCTGGTCCCATCACTTCATGGGAAATAAATGGAAAAACAGTGGAAACACTGTCAGACTTTATTTTTTTGGGCTCCAAAATCACTGCAGATGCTCACTGCAGCCGTGAAAATAAAAGACGCTTACTCCTTGGAAAGAAAGTTATGACCAACCTTGATAGCCTATTAAAATGCAGAGACATTACTTTGCCAACCAAGGTCCGTCTAGTCAAGGCTATGGTTTTTCCTGTGGTCATGTACGGACGGAGGGTTGGACTGTGCAGAAAGCGGATCGCCAAAGAATTGATGCTTTTAAACAGTGGTGCTAGAGAAGTCTCTTGAGAGTCCGCTAGATTGCAAGGAGACCCAATCAGTCCATTCTGAAGGAGATCAAACCTGGGTGTTCATTGGAAGGACTGATGCTAAAGTTGAAACTCCAATACTTTGGCCACCTCATGCGACGGGTTGACTCACTGGAAAAGACTCTGATGCTAGGAAATGTTGGCGGCGGGAGGAGAAGGGGACGACCAAGAATGAGATGGTTGGATGGCATCACCGACTCTGTGGACATGAGTTTGAGGGAACTCCTGGAGTTGGTGATGGACAGGGAGGCCAGATGTACTATGATCCAAGGGGTCGCGGAGAGTCGGACACGACTGAGCGACTGAACTGATCTGATATAAAAAAACATCAGCTTGAGGTGTAGGTTGTGATGTGACAATGCGACAGATAATATATTCAGTACTTTTGAACAAATTGCAAAGTGTGTTAAAGGATAATGAAATGAAAATTTCCAGAATATTTTCAAAAGGCTATTTGGAAGATAGTAGAAGTTTGCAAACCACTCTCAAATTGAGATTTACTAATAGGTACTACATTGAAAGCACTGATGCTAAAGCTGAAACTGCAACACTTTGGCCACCTCAAGCGACGAGTTGACTCACTGGAAAAGACTCTGATGCTGGGAAAGGTTGGGGGCGGGAGGAGAAGGGGACGACAGAGCGTGAGATACCTGGATGGCATCGCCGACTCTGTGGACATGAGTTTGAGTGAACTCCAGGAGTTGGTGATGGACAGGGAGGCCTGGCGTGCTGTGATTCATGGGGTCGCGGAAAATCGGACACGACTGAGCGACTGAACTCAACTGAACTGAATTACAATTTTATAAGAACAAGAGCCAATTAGAGCTCCAGTTCTATTTTTCCCACTGATAATTACTTTAGCAATCAAATCAAGAGAGGGTGTAAGTGATCTTGTCCCTGTAAAAAAGGGTATATATCTATTCTATCAGGCGTTCTTCCTGGCCAAGAAGTCCTGTCGGGGACTGGAGAGAGGGAAGGGTAAATAACTCTAAAGGTATCTCAAGTCTGATAGGAGAAAGAATTTGCTTTTGCAGTTTCTTTTGCATTATGCAGAATTCTTCTCGTGCCTCTTGGGAGAGTGAACGAGGGCTATTTTGATCAGAAACTCCTTTTAAAGTGTTAAATAAGTCAGTTGATACTCTGCAATACCCAAAGTAGGTCTACTCCAGGTTATATGCCTAAAATTTTTGAAAATCAGTCAAGGTTGATAATTTATCAACACGAATCTGTGCAAGATGAGGAGTGATACATTGTCTAATAGCATTAAATCACAAGTAATTGTAAGGTGCAGAGGATTGAATCTATTCAGGGGCAAAGATTAATCGAAACTCTTTTAAGTGTTGTTGAGCTACATCAAACATCTGCTGAGTTTCTAAAATAGAAGGAGCTGAAAACAATATATCATCCGTATAGTGAACAATAGCATAGTTATGAAATTGCTTTCGCACAGGTTCAAGAGCTTTGGCTACACAACATTGAAACATGGCGCAAGAATTTATCATTCCTTGAGGCAATGCAGTCCATTGATACTATTTGTGAGGCCTGATATAATTAGGATAAGGGAGAAAGTAAATATTTCTCGGTCTAACGGGTGTAAAGGTATAGTAAAAAATCAATCCTGCAAGCCTATGATAATAATATGCCAGTTTTGAGGAATAGTGGCAGGTGATGGAATTCATGGTTGCACTGCACAGATAGGTTTCATGGATGCATTAATCTTTCAAAAGTCAGTTAAAAGACGCCATTTGTTAGATTTCTTCTTTATCGATAAAATGGGAGTATTCCAAGGAGAACAAGATTCCTCAATATGCTTTAATTTCAATTGTGTATCCTCTATTGTAGTTCCTTCAGTTCAGTTCAGTTAAGTTGCTCAGTCGTGTCTGAATATTTGCCACCCTATGAATCACAGCGTGCCAGGCATCCCTGTCCAACACCAACTCCCGGCGTTCACTCAAACTCATGTCCACAAAGTCGGTGATGCCATCCAGCCACCTCATTCTCTGTCATCCCCTTCTCCTCCCACCCCCAATCCCTCCCAACATTAGAGTCTTTTCCAGTGAGTCAATTCTTCTCCTGAGGTGTCCAAAGTATTAGAGTTTCAGCTTTAGCATCAGTCCTTCCAATGAACACTCAGCACTGATCTCCTTCAGATTGGACTGTTTGGATCTCTTTTCAGGCCAAGGGACTCTCAAGAGTTTTTTCCAACACCACAGTTCAAAAACATAAATTCTTTGGCGCTCAGCTTTCTTCACAGTCCAACTTTTGTAAGGGGCCACTGCTCTGTCCAAATAGGCTCGTCATATTTCAAAGTTATTTTAATAATTATATTGTTTATTAAATGAGCAGTGGCCCGTAGGAAAAATATGGAATATATACTTGATATTGTCATTGCATAAGTAAATCTCTTCTTATTAAATTAAGGGGAGCATCGATCATATAAGGTTTTAAAGTTGCAGGTTGGCTTTCTGGTCACTCACGTGGATATATTTGGACATTTTAGTAAGCCTCCTGTACTTTAGTTTGAGATACTCCTGCAATTTAACAAGAATTTATTTGTAAATGCCCAGGTTTGGGCAATAAATGTTTTGTAATAATAGTAATACCGGATTCAGTATCAAGAACACCAGAAAATCTTTTGCAATTAATTTTATTAATTATATTTGGTCGTGCTTGTTCAGATACTATTGATGTTCATAAGAATTGTTTTTAATCTGATTTACCTAATTTACCTGTCTGTATATCATTCAGTTCAGTTCAATTCAGTCGCTCAGTCATGTCCAACTCTTTGCGACCCCATGAAGTGCAGCACGCCAGGCCTCCCTGTTCATCACCAACTCCCGTAGTCCACTCACCATGTCCATCGAGTCAGTGATGTCATCCAACTGTCTCATCCTCTGTCATCCCTGTCTCCTCCTGCCCTTAATCTTTACCATCATCAGGATCTTTTCAAATGAGTCAGCCCTTCGCATCAGGTAGCTGAAATACTTGAGTTTCAGCTTAAACATCATTCCTTCCAATCAATAACCAGGACTGATCTCCTTTAGGATTGACTTGTTGGATCTCCTTGAGGTCCAAGGGACGCTCAAGTCTTCACCAACACCACAGTTCAAAAGCATAAATTCTTTTCGTTGTTATATATATATATCCATATATCATTGTGAAAGTAAAGTCGCTCAGTCGTGTCCGACCCTTAGCGACCCCATAGATGGCAGCCAACCAGAATACTGGACTGAGGTGCCATCGCCTTCTCCCCATATGTCACATATATATATAGTTCAGTTCCGTTCAGTCGCTCAATCATGACCGACTCTTTGAGACCCCATGAGTCACAGAACGCCAGGCGATCCACCATCTTATTCTCTGTCGTTCCCACCCCCAATCCTTCCCAGCATCAGAGTCTTTTCCAGAGAGTCAACTCTTCGCTTGAGGTGGCCATAGTATTGGAGTTTTAGCTTTAGCATCAGTCCTTCCAATGAACACCCAGGATTGATCTCCTTCAGGATGGAATGGTTGGCTCTCCTTGCAGTCCAAAGGACTCTCAAGAGTCTTCTCCAGCACCACTGTTCAAAAGCATAAATTCTTCGGCGATCAGCTTTCTTCACATTCCAACTCTCATGGAAAAACCATAGCCTTGACTAGATGGACCTTTGTTGGCAATGTAATGTCTCTGCTTTTTAATATACTATCCAAGTTGGTCCTAACTTTCCTTCCAAGAAGTAAGCGTCTTTAAATTTCATGGCTGCAATCAGCATCCGCAGTGGTTTTTGTTGATACTTCTGATGCTCTATTTGACTATATTGTTGGCTTTAGTGTCAAAGAGAGCATCAGAAGTATCAACATCAGATTCATCTTGTCCTCAGATCGGGGGATCTTTGGCTTCACTTCCATTAGAAGAGGTGGACTAGCGCTAGGGACAACCGGAACAGGGACGGTGGGAAAGTTTTGAAACATTGTATGTTGCTCTAATTGGGCTTTTTGTAGAGACTCATCATCTAATTTATATTCGTATAACATGAGCATTCGCTTGATGAGGAATATGGGGGTTGCAGATAGGATTGCCTTGAAATTAAAAGATCAAGGATTTAATGAGGGCCCACAAGGGTCAGAAATTTGTTGCGATATTTACTCCCCATCCTGTGGCTCGTTCAATATATTCTTTAACCTGCTTTCAAATTTCTAAATCCAAACATCAGGGAACCAGGGATTCTATTCAGCCACTGTTTGGAGATGAGCCTGTATCTGCTGATGCGAAACCAAAAGTCATTGAACCTTACATAAATGATGAAGTAAAATAGAAAGGAGGTGGGACTTTCCAGCCATTTCTCTCATAACCCTGCATTTACCGACCTGCATAGGTCCTAACAGTCATTCAGTCTGCTTGCCAAGGGTGCTTACCAGGTCCCTGTTTGGGCGCCAGCTGTCACAGTCGGCGTAGACTGGGACCTAGGTACTGGAGTTGATGAGAAGAATGTCGGGGACCCAAGTGTTGAGTGAAACAAGGGTACTTTATTTGAAGAAACACATGCTTATATATCTTCAGTAAAATGATTACTCAGTCATGAAAAAGAATGAAATTCCACCAATTGCAACATAATAGAGTCTTTTCAGTCTAAAGTCACTGAAGAGAGTCACTGAAGGGAGTCAATGAAGGGAATCCAAGCAGGTGTCTTTTCCCATGATCTCAGACCTGAGAACTGCGTGCAGCTCTAATCGTTCCTGTTTTGCAGGAACTGATAATGAACAGAGAGTCCTTGAGATACAGCACACAAAGAAGACAACATATTGGATCCCTTAAAATCGAATGCATCCTGACAGACCCAGACATTCTGGAATGCAAAATCACGTAAGCATAAGGAAACATCAGTAAGAACAAAGTTGTTGGAAGAGATGAATATCCAGTTGAGTTATGTATAATTCTAACCGATGACTCTGTGAAAATGCTGCACTCAATATGCAGGCAAATTTGGAAAACTCAGCAGTGGCCAAAGAACTGGAAAAGATCAGTTCACTCCAATCTCATTAAAAGGCAATGCGAAAGACTGTTTGAAATACTGCACAATTGCACTCATCTCACACATAGCAAAAAGTAATGCCAGGGATTCTCCAAGAAGTGTCAACAAATGAAGAATTTCCAGAGGTTCAAACTGGATTAGGAAAGGCAGAGCAACCAAAGACTAAACTGACAACACCCATTGTGTGATTGAAAAAGCAAGACAGTTCCAAAAAACATCTATTTTTTCTTTAATGACTATACCAAGGAAAAGACTCTGATGCTGGGAGGGATTTGGGGCAGGAGGAGGCAGGGAAGACAGAAAATGAGCTGGCTGGATGGCATCACCAACTCGATGGACATGAGTTTGAGTGAACTCCGGGAGTTGGTGATGAACAGGGAGGAATAGCGTGCTGTGATTCATGGGGTTGCAAAGAGTCGGACACTTCTGAGTGACTGAACTGAACTGAACCGAACTGAACTGAAAGTCTGACTTGTAGAACATGAAAAACTGGAACATTCCTCAAGAGATGGGAATCCCAGGCCACCTGACCTGCTTCCACAGAAATCTGTATGCAAGTCAATGTGCAACAGTACCATGAACTTGGAAAAATGGACTGGTTGCAGAAGGGGAAAGTGGTACCTCAAGGCTCTATAATGACACCAATTTATTCAAACGCAGACTACATCATGTGAAATGCCAGGCTGGATGAAGCACAAGCTGGAATCAAGTTTTCTGGGAGAAATGTCAATACTCACAGATATGCAGATGATACTCATCTCATGGCAGAAAGTGAAGAGAAAGTACAAAGCCTCTTGATGAAAGTGAAAGAGAGGAGTTGAAAAGGTGGCTTAAAACTGAATGTTCAAAAAAATGAAGATCATGGCATCTGGTCCCACCACTTTATGGAAAATAGATGGGGAAACACTGGAAACTGTGACAGGCTTTGCTTTTTGGGCTCCAAAATCACTGTAGATGCTGACTGCAGCGGTGAAATTAAAAGACACTTGCTCCTTGGAAGAAAGTCTGTGACAAATATAGACATTATTGAAAAACCACAGAAAATATTTTGCTGAAAAATATCCATCTAGTCAAAGCTATGGTGTTTGCAGGAGTCATGTATGGCTGTGAATTTTGGACCATAAAGCTGAGCACTGGAAGAACTGACATTTTTTAACTATGGTATTGAGAAGACTCGCGAGTCCTGCATTGCATGGAGATTAAACCAATCAATCCTAAAGGAAATTGGTCATGAGTATTCATTGCAAGGGAGTATACTGAAGCTGAAAATTCAATATTTTGAACACTTGATGTGAACAACTGACACTGTAAAAAACCCTGATACTGGGAAAAATTAAAGACAGGAGAAGTGGATGAGAGAGAATCAGATGCTTGTATGGCATCATAATTTTCCAAAGAATAGAACGAGAGATATTGAATCACCACTTGATGGGCATGTGTTTGAGCAAACTCTGGGAGTTTTAGATGAGCAGTGAAGACTGGCTTGCTGTAGTCCATGGGGTCACAAAGAGTCAGATAAATGAGGGATGGAAGTGAAGTGACTGATGTGTGGTGGGCTGTTTGCATGAAATGACCTTGGGATAGTGAGAGACATTGATGCCCATGGTAAGAGTTAAGAGCCTGCTGTTTTTCAGGCTTAGAGGCTAGGAAATAGCCTTCCAGATGAAGACGTGCCATTGCTCATGCCCAAAATCCTGACATGAATTCTTTCCTTTCTTTTTTTATCATCCTTAGTTGTGGAGAGCAAAAGGACAATGTGGTCTGTCTGCAGGTGACGGATGGTTCTCACAATCTCCCTGAAGAAAAATATCTGATTTTGTCATGGTAATCTTTAAGGAGATATGCACCATGGGACTCTCGCATGTACACTTGGTTTGAGGTGGGCATCTTGGATGTCCACCAGCCCAACCTTTAGCTGCATTAGTGGCACACCAATTTCATAGGCTAGCAGGGATCCTGAGCTACAGGTAGATCTAACACAGTCTGATGAGGGAAGCAGAAAGAGAACTTTGGCATTTAGCAAGTTAGTGAGTCCTTGCCTGGAATCAAGCCCTGTTGGTACATTTGAGAGAGGAATGCTGCTTTCTGCACAATGGAGGCATGAGTTATGGACCCAGGGCTGGCAGGTTTCTCAGAGTGTAATCCGTGTGGGGGCTATGTGTATGAGTGAACAGAAATAAAGTGTAGTGCTGACAAAAAGGAAGGCCACTGGACCTTTTTGACCTCACGTTCAGTGCCTTGTTTCAGCAGAGGCCCTTTGGATCTGCATGCACCTTCTTCATGATATTGTTTCAGACACAGGCCTGTCACATATTCTTTGCCCTTTTGGAGGTCCAGACATCAGTTTGGCTTTTTCCTGCTACAGGGAGACAACTTTTGGGGGGAAAATGGAAACTGTTGCAAACAGCCTATTACACAGTTGGGAGGAGCAGGATCACCTTGATCAGGTCTTGAGCCTGATTGGGCACTGGGGCTGCCACAAGATTCCAGCATTGAAAAGGAATGGTTTTGAGAGGTGTAGGCTGAGATAGGTACCTCCAAGTCAGTGCACTCCAAATTCATTTGCTATTTCTGGTGTGATTCCTGGACGGAAAGCACATGGAATGGAATCATGCCAAAGTGATTGGCACTGTGAAACAGTCAATGCGATGAGAGAATACAGGACATGAGCACCCACCAATCAGCTGTTCACCACAAGCACTTCCAGCCCACCGAATGTCTTTTCAAGTCAGGCCTTCTCATGAGTAAATCCCAAAATTTGTAATCTTCCAGAATAAAGGGCAGAGGTAGATGAGGATACTAATTTGAATGACAAGTTAATGAAAGAAAACCAGAGAAAATGAGAGGTACGTACCAAAATCCATTATCCTGGAAAACAAAGCTATGACAATATGTGAAAACTTCCCTTTAGAGTTGTGTGTAAGTATGTGTGTGTGCCCACAAACATAAATGTGCATATGAGCTGTCAGAACTGGCCTGGCTGCTAGAAGGAGAATGAATACCGAAAAAATGAACAAATTTGTGAAAACTACAATAACTATGGGGCAGCCAAAGCCCTGTCTCCAGGAAATCAAGCCAAAGCCCTGTCTCCAGGAAATCAAAGCCCTGTCTCCAGGGATGTCACCGAGAAAGGATGCTGTAAGTGGAGATATGCTGCTGCGCCCTGGATCCCTAGGCAGAAAGGAGCGGCAGGAAGAAAACATTCAGGGCTATACTGGGAGATGAAAAAAAGCAAGAAACAGAATAGGCCAGATTACCAGGCTCAGAGATGGGGTATGCACAGCCCCTACAAAGAGTTTTCTGTCCTTCTCAAGTGTAGCAGTATTCTTTCTCCCACAGGGCCAGACACATGTGCACATCTTGCCGTTTTTGTAAGGTTTGTGAGACTGCCGGCACTATAGCATAAGCAGCTGTTACCTGCAGAGTATGCCAGTTTGAAACATCCTTCTTTAAAGTCTTTGCAGAATGCCTGAGTTATCAGGACTCTGCAAAGCATGGCTTAGGATGATCCTCTAGCTACTCACAGCCCCAGAGCCCTGGGGTGATGGGGTAGGCTGGCATGTGTTCTCACCAGGAGGCAGGATGAGAATAGAACCACTTTGAAATGGCCTCTGTACAGGAAATCCGCGGACTTCAATTTCTCTGGCACTGAGGAGTCAGGTCTCTTAGGGGGATACTTAACATAGCATCTTTTATTTCAAGATGCTTTATCTGTAAAACTCTTTATATAGAGAGTATTTCATCTCTAAATATGGAATTCTCTGTATGTCAGATCACCTATCTAGATGCCAAATTGACTACTAGAAATATGGAATTCCTATATTTTACATAGGCAAATCAATGTCAATATTCATATCTGAAATATTAATTTTCTACAATTCATGTATGAATATTTGCTGAAGATTTTACGTCATGACATATAGAATTATCTGTATTTCACAGCTGATGTTCAGGATGGTTATTTTTCCTACAAGGAATGTGGAGTTCTCTTTCTGGAACATGACCATCTGGTTGTGGATTTTCCTACATGAACAATGGCAGTCTCTGCATTTCACTTGTTTACCATCTAAGCTACCAGGAAACTTGAGCAGTTGTAGGAAGAACTTCAGGGATTTCTAGAATTAATGCCGAAAAAAGATGTCCATTTCATCATAGGGTTCTGGAATGTAAAAGCATGAAGTTAAGATATACATGGAGTGACAGGCATGTTTGGCCGTGTTGTTCAAAATGGTGTTCATAGCTTCACTGACTTAGACAAGACTCTGTCCAAGTGATCACTTTGGTAAGTTTTCTGCAATTGTGGCTTCTATTTGGTCTGTCCCCTGATGGATAAGGATGAGAGGCTTTTCGGAGTTTCCTCATAATATTTCAGTTAAGAAAACATATAACAACATACCTGGGATTTGCATTTTTTTTTGAATACTTCTCTATTGATACAAAATGAAGAGAGAACACAATTGGAAGTCCCATATTTGTATTAGATTTTTTCTAATTTTTTAAACTGTACCAATGTTGCTGAATGACTTCCTGCCACTAAATGTAGCCTATTTTTTAGTAACTCCTCCTGCCATACCAGACACACTCAAATAAATGGAAAGGAAGATAAAATGCAAAAGAACAGAGAAGCCAACTTCTGAAGAGTGTTGCAAATAAAGAAAAGCCATGGGAAAATGAGTCATAAATTGGTTGACCGACATAGGAGTGTGGGGGAATCTCTGGAGAGAAATCAGCAAAACTTGTAAACAAATCATTTGTCATCATCTAGTTCAGTCTCTCAGTCGTGTTTGACTCTTTGTGACCCCAAGGATTGCAACATGCCAGGCTTCTCTGCCTATCAGCAACTCCCAGAGATTTCTGAAACTCATGTCCATTGAGTCCATGATGCCATCCAACCATCTCATCCTGTGTTCTCCTCTTCCCCTTCTGCCTTCAATCTTTCCCAGTGTCAGGGTCTTCTCCAATGATTCATATCTTCACAATAGGAAGCCAAAGGATTGGAATTTCAGCTTCAACTTCAGTCCTTCCAATGAACATTCAGGACTGATTTCATTTAGGATGCACAGTTTGGATATCATTGATATCCAAGAGACTCTCAAGAGTATTCTGCAACCCCACAATTCAAAAGCATCAATTCTTCAGCGCTCAGCTTTTCTTGTAGTCCAGCACTCACACCTATAATGTCTACTGTCACTTGTCATAGATATCAGTAAGTTCCTGTTTATAACATCTGATTCTCATTATCCCTCCCTTCCTAATATATATTGCCTGGTCAACACCGAAATCAGATTGATTATATTCTTTGCAACCAAAGATGGAGAAGTTGTATACAGTTAGCAAAAACAAGACCAGGAGCTAACTGTGGCTCAGATCATGCACTCCTTATGGACAAATTCAGACTTAAACTGAAGAAAGTAGGGAAAACCACTAGACCATTCAGATATGACCGAAATGAAAATCCCTTATGATTATGGAAGTGAAAAATAGATTTAAGGAACTAGATCTGATAGATAGAGTGCATGGTGAACTCTTGACCGAGGTTCATGACATTGTACAGGAGACAGGGACGAAGACCATCCCCATGGAAAAGAAATGCAAAAAAAGCGAAATGGCTCTCTGAGGAGACCTTACAAATAGCTGTGAAAGGAACAGAAGCAAAAAGCAAAGGAGTAAAGGAAAGATATAAGCATCTGAATGCGGAGTTCCAAAGAAAAGCAAGGAGAGATAAGAAAGCTTTCCTCAGTGATCAGTGCAAAGAAATAGAGGAAAACAACAGAATAGGAAAAACAAGAGATCTCTTAAAGAAAATTAGAGATTCCAATGGAACATTTCATGCAAAGATGGGCTCGATAAAGGACAGAAATGGTATGGACCTAACAGAAGCAGAAGATATTAAGAAGAGGTGGTAAGAATACACAGAAGAACTATACAAAAAAGATCTTCATGACCAAGAAAGTCACGATAACGTGCTCACTGACCTAGAGCCATACATCTTGGAATGTGAAGTCAAGTGGGCCTTAGAACACATCACTACAAACAAAGCTAGTGGAGGTGATGGAATACCAGTTAAGCTATTTCAAATCTTGAAAGATGATGCTGTGAAAGTGCTGTAATTAGTATGCCAGCATATTTGGAAAATTCAGCAGTAGCCACCGGACTGGAGAAAGTCAGGCTTCATTCCAATGCCAAAGAAACGCAATGCCAAAAAATGCTCAAACTACCACACAATCGCACTCATCTCACATGCTATTAAAGTCATGCTCAAAATTCTCGAAGCCAGGCTTCAGCAAAATGTGAACAATGAACTCCCAGATGTTCAAGCAGTTTTATAAAAGGCAGCAGCAACAGAGATCAAATTGCCATCATCCGCTGGATCATGGAGAAAGCAAGAAAGTTCCAGAAAAGCATTTATTTCTGCTTCATTGACTATGCCAAAGCCTTTGACTCTGTGGATCACAATAAACTGTGGAACATTCTGAAAGTGATGGGAATACCAGACCACCTGACCTGCTTCTTGAGAAACCTGTATGCAGGTCTGGAAGCAACAGTGAGAACTGTACATGGAGTAAGAGACTGGTTTCAAATAGGAAAAGGAGTGCGTCAAGGCTGTATATTGTCACCTTGCTTATTTAACGTATATGCAGAGTACATCATGAGGAAACCTGGGCTGGAAGAAGCACAAGCTGAAATCAAGATTGCCGGGAGAAATGTCAATAACCTAGATATGCAGATGACACCACCCTTATGGCAGAAAGTAAAGAGGAACTCAAAAGCCTCTTGATGAAAGTGAAAGAGGAGAGTGAAATGGTTGGCTAGAAGCTCAATATTCAGAAAACAAATATCATGGCATCTGGTCCCATCACTTCATGGGAAATAAAGGAAAAGCAGTGGAAGCAGTGTCAGACTTAATGTTTTTGGGCTCCGAAATCACTGCAGATGCTGATTGCAGCCATGAAATTAAAAGACGCTTACTGCTTGGAAGGAAAGTTATGACCAACCTTGATAGTATATTTGAAAGCAGAGACATTACTTTGCCAAAAAAGATCTGTCTAGTCAAGGCTATGGTTTTTCCTGTGGTCATGTATGGATGTGAGAGTTGGACTGTGAAGAAAGCTGATCATCGAAGAATTGATGGTTTTGAGCTGTGGTGTTGGGGAAGACTCTTGAGAGTCCGTTGGAATGCAAGGAGCTCCAACCAGTCCATTCTAAAGGAGATCAGTCCTGCATATTCACTGGAAGGATTGATGCAAAAGTTGAAACTGCAATACTTTGGTCACCTCATGCTACGCATTGACTCCCTGGAAAAGACTGATGCTAGGAAAGGTTGGGGGTGGGAGGAGAAGGGGACGACAGAGAATGAGATGGCTGGATGGCATCACCGACTCTGTGGACATGAGTTTGAGTAAACTCCGGGAGTTGGTGATGGACAGGGAGGCCAGATGTTCTGTGATTCATGGGGTCGCGGAGAGTCGGACACGACTGAGCGACTGAACTCAACTGAACCGATTAAGATCCTGCTTGATTTCAAATTTAAATGACACATTTCAACATCTTCCTTAGTCGCATGACAAGATTACTTATGACCTTGTTATCCATGTCCATTTGTTTTAGTCTCGCAGTCAGTCTGTCCCATTGCCTCTGACACCAGGAAATATAGGAATATGAGGGCCATCCTTTCATCTTCTTCATGTCATATCCATCTTCTCCTCAGCCTCCAGATACCTTCATCATTGATTCTTATATGTTACTCATTGAGACAATTGTGACCAAATTTAATGTGTACACCCGGGGTGGATTCATGTCAATGCATGGCAAAACCAAACAATATAGTGTTGTAAAATAATTAGCCTCCAATAAAAAGGAAAAGTTAAAAAAAAAACATATTAATGTATAAAAAAAGAAAATATGTTAAAGTATTAATTCTGATTAATATATTAAAAGTATTAGTTCTCACTAATGCTTGAGAAAACGGGACTCTAAGCCTTCCTGATACATTCTCTGGCAAGGTCTAGAGGCTCAGAGGAATAGAATATTATAGAGATTCACCTTCTTATATGGAATGCATTGTGGAATCCAGTTGAATCTAAAACCTCTTTAAGTTTTGACATAAAAGTTGGCATGACAGCATGCCAAAGACAAAAAGCAGAATCACATACACTTGGGAAAATAGTTCTAGTTGTTCTCTAGTGATATGACAGACCTGTTCATGCCTGTTGTTAAGGAGCTTGGTCCTAGATAAGGAAGAGATATATAAGGGATTCAATGTTGACATTTCCTCTCAGTTGCAAAGATTCATTGCTCTAGAAAAGGGAAAATTTGTTAGAAGTTATTACTCCCAAATCAACGAAGCGATATCCCAGTTTACCAGATTCCATATAGCCAAGGCAAGATAGAAATCCGTATTTCTGCTAATAGGAAAGAAATTCCACATCATCAGTGGAGAAAAGGAAGCAAACCCGTTCCCACATGGGAGGAAGTTTTTCTTTGCTTTGTTTTTAAGAAACAGTTAAGTTTTCAAGAAACTTGTATAAACTTTCACAGAGATAATTTAGAGAAAAATGCTTGGTCCTTCAGTGTGAAACACATGAAGACCTGTAAAAAAGAAAGAAAAATTGTATCTGAACATAAGTTAGATGTGTAAGTGTGTGTCTC
Organism: Moschus berezovskii; assembly: GCF_049115385.1. Taxonomy (NCBI): domain Eukaryota; kingdom Metazoa; phylum Chordata; class Mammalia; order Artiodactyla; family Moschidae; genus Moschus; species Moschus berezovskii. The sequence goes on from NC_142489.1 coordinate 55,736,200, forward strand.
TCTCCAGTCCAACTCCTTGCAATCCAATGAGTGTAGCTCACCTGGGCTACAATTCTGTCAATGGGATTTTCCAAGCACGAAACCTAGAGTGGGTTGTCATTCTCTACTCCATTAAGTTAGATGTATAAAGCTGAAGAAAAACAATACCCAAGTATTTTATTGCATCTTTTTCAAGATAAAGCAAGCTGCATAAGCTCTCTGCTCCAGAGAGTCTCTCTGAAATTCCAAAGTTGCACTTGTGAAAGGGGCAGGTTTACAAACTTATGGACTGGGATGAGTAAAGGCATAGAAAAGTCAAATTAAACAAAAAAGGGAAATGTTTAACAATCTGGATTATTTCACAATTCCTTGAGTCCTTTTTTTTTTCCCCTAAGCCCCAAAACAGAATAAATTCCATCCTTTACTGCTTCACCACATCATGCAGGAGAAAAAGGTAAAAAAGAAGGAGTAGAGTGCCGAGAAGTGGGTCATAAATCTGTGCATCTGAATCAGTAACTTTATTACATTTTCATTTTTTTCTAGAAATCATCTCCAAGAACTTCCTTCTAACTCTAATAATGCTGCAGATCTTGTGTTGCCTTGGTGATGGCAGTAAAGTGGCGAATGAGATAGTGTCCCTGATTATCCCTCAGGGCTCCGAAGAATCGATGTTTTTGAACTGTGGTGTTGGAGAAGACTCTTGAGAGTCCCTTATACTGCAAGGAGTTCCAACCAGTCCATTCTAAAGGAGATCAATCCTGGATGTTCATTGGAGGAACTGATGCTAAAGCTGAAACTGTAATACTTTGGCCACCTCATGCGACGAGTGGACTCACTGGAAAAGACTCTGATGCTGGGAAAGGTTGGGGGCGGGAGGAGAAGGGGACGACGGAGAATGAGATGGCTGGATGGCATCACCGACTCTGTGGACATGAGTTTGAATGTACTCCGGGAGTTGGTGATGGACAGGGAGGCCTGGCTTGCTGTGATTCATGTCCGATTCGCGGAGAGTCGGACAAGACTGAGCGACTCAACTGAACTGAACTGAACTGAATCCAGTGTTAATCTTTGTTTTAGGAGATTCTAAAGATCAGGTATTAGCATGTTCCAAATGGGCACAGAAAGCATACGCATGCAGAACCAGTTGGAGATTAAGAACTTTAATCACTTATTCCTCCTGGACATGGTGTTCAAGATCAATACGTACTAGACCAGTATTAGTCTTTGTATCTATCACTAAAGTATGAAGTACAGGTTTATGCTGGTTTAAAGAGGGGATGGGTGTACATAGGAGCATAAGTGACCATGAGGTAGTCATGCAGGGGCTGGTTGGTGACATTCAATGAATGTAAAGATGAGGACAATGAATCCATATTGTAGCATGCTGCTAGAACTATGCAAAACTATGGCTGCTGGTGCTGGATTTCAAAGATGTCTTCAACATGTTCCCCACTAGGTCCTTTTACCTATTCCACATTTTATACTATCCCTCTAAGAAATGTTCAGGGAGGAGAAAATACCACTAGATTGCTGCCATGAAGCTAGAGCTAATGTATGTGCTGAAGTATGGACTTGGCCAAGCAGCAGTCTCCTCCATTCGTACTACTAATTTTAGGCAAACTGAAAATACAACATTACAAGACTAAAGCAGATAGGGCCCTGGAAAGTGTGCTTATTAACATTTTAACTGCACAGAAGAGACATCAGAACATAATCCTCCTCCACTTAAGCATTTCTGATGAGTTTCACACCTAAATGATAAGATGTTTCTAATCATGTCTGACATCGCTGCTCACTGCACATGTCCACACATGACCAGTCATTCAAGCTCCCTTAAGCTCCATGTTTTATTCTTCCCCTGTTCTGTGCCTTATCAGGGTCCTTCATTTTGCCTGAATTGCCCTTCACTTCTTTCACAATTTCTCCTACCAAATGCTGATTTTTTTAATGCCTTCTTCAGGTGTAATTTCATCTTCAGAACCTTTCTGAAACATTTATAAGCTTCCCCAAATATATCAGCATCTATAGTGTGACTACTCTCTCTCTCTCTCTCTCTCTCTCTCTATATATATATATATATATATATATATATATATATATATATATAAAACACACATTCATTACAATCATTATCCACTATCTCTTCTATTAAGACAGAGACTTAAAATAATGTGAATAGTACTTTATTTCACTTATTCATGTCACTTTTACATTCCTGACATAGGCATATATAGATTGTTTTTTTCTGATGAATAGCCACAGGTAGGGTGAGAAGCCTGAAAAATACATTGTATACTGCTCATCTATGACATATTCATCAAAGAAATCTACACTAGACATTTAGAGCCTTAACATAATGTCAACGTCCAGATGTTCAATCTGAATTTAGAAAAGGCAGAGGAACCAGGGATAAACTGCCAGCATCTGCTAGGTCATAGCAAAAGCAAGAGAATTCCAGAAAAAAAAAAAATCTACTTTTGGTTTCCTGATGACATCAAAGCCTTTGACTATGTAGATGAAAAAAATCTGTGGAAAATTCTTCAAGAAATGGTAATGCCAGATCCCCTTCCTTGCTTCCTGAGAAGTCTGTATGTAGGTCAAGAAGTAAAATTTAGAACCAGACGTGGAACAACAGACGGATCAAAACCTGCAAAAGGGATATGACAAGAAATATTGTCACTTTGCTTATTTAACATATATGCACAGTACATCATGCAAAGTGCCAGGCTAAATAAAGCACAAGCTGGAATAAAGATTACCTGAAGAATTATCAATAACCTCAGACATTCAGATGATACCTCCGTTATGGCAGAAACTGAGGAGGAACTATAGAGCCTCTTGATGAAAGTGAAAGAGTAAAGTGAAAAAGCCGGTTTATAACTCCACTTGCAAGAAATGAAGATCATAGCATCCAGTACAATCACTTCATGGCAAATAGATGGGAAAAAATGGAAACAGTGACAGACTTTATTTCCTTGGGCTACAAAATCACAACAGACACTGTAGCCGTGAAATTAAGACACTTCCTCCTTGAGAGAAAAGTTATAACCAACCTAAATATCATATTAGAAAGCCGAGACAATTTTTGCTGATAAAAATCCATCTGCTTAAAGCTATGATTTTCCCAGTAGTCAGGTATGGATGTAAGAGTTTGATTATAATAAAAACTGAGCACAAAACAATTAATATTTTTGAACTGTTCTGTTAGAAAATACTCTTGAGAGTCCCTTGAACAAAAGGAGATCCTACTAGTCAATCATTAAAAAAAAAAAAAAAATTAGTCCTGAATATTCTTTGGAAGGACTGATGCTGAAGTTGAAACTTCATTATTTGGCCACCTGATGTGAAGAAATGACTCTTTACAAAATACTATGATGCTGAAAATAAAATGAAGGCAGGAGAATATGACAAAAGATGAGATGGTTGGATGGCATCATTGACTCTGTGGCTCTCAGTATGAGTAGGATCTGACCATTGTTGGTGTGGTAGGGAAGTTTGGCATGCTACAGTCCATTGGGTCACAAAGAGTCAGACACGGTTCACTGACTGAACTGAATGAAAAAATAAACAAAAAACAATAACGGTGCCTAATCTGAATGTGATTAGTGACAGTTATACTACAGCTACTGATACTGATGCTGAGGAAAACACAGAAGAATTAAGGATAATGATGTCAATGATAACAATTGCTTATACACAATGTCAGTTTGCTTCGTGTACTTCGTTGTCCATTCTTATGGAAATGTAATCCTAACAATAGCTTCAGAATTTGCTGCAATTTATTCAGGTCAATATTGTCTGAGGAAGCCTCATACTAAAACTTGCTGGACTTTAACAAGCAACTTCATTTATATGGCTGTTTCTTCACCTGTATACATAAGATATTGGATCAGTTTAGCAGTTGTTCACCTCTAAGCTTTAACCTTTTCTTCCTCAGATGACATTGTATACAACAGACAAAATTTAAACTATTCGAGTTGATTTATGGAATGAATGTGGGCCTGCAAAACTTTGATTTCTAATTTTTTTTTTCCTACAATCTTTATAATCAAGACATCTTCCTATAATTTCTAAATTATTTTATGTTTGGCTATTTTCAACAGCAAACATTTGACTATTTTGCTCCTTAGAAACCTTCCAGCTCATAAGTATTTAGCTTTGTGCAGCTCCCATTGTAACAGGGTATGCAGTTTAGAGAAGGTTGATTTTACAGCCTGGATTAGTAGAAGTCGTCATCAAAGAACCATTCAATAGAATTGCGCCAAGGATCTTGAACTTTGAGTATGGTGGTTAGTCAGTGGAGTCCTCATTGTCATTGACCTGTACAGTTCAGACACAAAAAGTTATCTGCTTGCAATGTTGGAGACCCTGGTTCAATCCCTGGTCAGGAAGATCACCTGAAGAAAGAAATTGCTACCCACACCAGTGTTCTTGCCTGGGAAATTCCAGGGACAGAGGAATCTGGGGTGGGGGGGGTGAGGGGCGGTACAGTCCTTGGGGTCACAAAAATCAGACACGTCTAAGCCACTAACACTTTCCCACTCTGTTAGTACTTTGGTATGGGTGGCTTACTGGAAAAGTATAGTGGTCCAGAGATCAGAGGTAGACTCTGACTCATGCAATAAATAGGAAGATCAATGGCGAAAAAGAAAAAGAAAGAAAAAGAGAACTCACCCAATGTGGCTTGCTTGGAAAACTGTACCAGACAATTCCTCTTTAATATTATAGCAAAAACGTTCCTTTAAAAATTAGGCAACATTCAACTTTACAAATCCTGGCCACTAATACATGTAAAAGACTTCTTATTCTGGAAAACTGCCTTTGGTTACATGAAAGTCGCCTCATCTGAGAGGAGAAAATCCCATTTCCATTGGTAAAATTTTGACAGGGATAACATGGAAGGAAATGACTGAATAAAAAGTGAGATAAAGTGTAATATAAATTGGTTTCCAGTTGAGATTTTACTTGCTTTTCCACTGCTTTATCTTGCTTCTCTCATTACATGTCTCCTGAAAATCTTCACCATTAAGTTCCATCAACAGCAACCACGGACACTGATTTAAGGGATTCTTATGGAAAATGTTCCCACCACAGAATAGAAAATGCATACCATTCACCAAAATAGGAAAGGGAAAAACATTCATGCTCTAGCATCAATTTCTCTTAATGAGACATGTTGGTCATTCTGCCATTTACTATCCCTGATGGAGACCTCTGAAATGTCTCTGTTTTCCTTTTTTAGGTTCCTTGTCCACATAAGTCATTGAAAAATATGTTTTCCTTAGAAGATGATGACTTTTTTTTTTTTAGCTGATCTTGGGAAGGACACCCATTGTTAATGATTTTAATTTGTAAATTATATCTACTTTTTCAGAGGGTTAGGATCTTAACAATCTTGCTTCCATCCAGAATTTCTCAAGATGAATATGTTTAATAAACGTGTTTTTTATTGATCCCATAAGTCCTTATTCAGACTTTTTTTTTTTTTCTAAATACAGACCTCTACTCCTAAAGCAAGGCGAGTAAAATCAAAATGAAAAATAGAAATGGGCTCTGAGTGATTATTCCAATTGGAGTCCACAGCCTATCAAACAAATTGAACAGTTCAACTAAAATAGTAATCTTATAACAATCTGTAAAGTGAGAAGAAAATTTCATGAGTAATTTAAAATCATATCTCAAAGGCCATTAACAACAACAACAAAAAAATCACGGGGAGCAGAAGAATGGCAGATTCACAGGTAGCGAGACCAAGAAGAACAGAACAAAGACTGAAAGTTCAGTGTGACTGAATAAAAGGAACAGTGGGAAGATTGATAATTACTAGCTTATTGTGAACAATGTCAGATTCCTGATCTCTGAAGAAACAGGTTTCGTTTCGGGTACAGGGATCAGACTTGATCATCCATGAGCTTGTGTGTAGCAGAATTTTATCCAAGAATGAAATGAGACAGAGAAAGCTTCTGACATAGACATCAGAAGGGGGACAGAGAGTGCCCACTGACTAGTCTAAGAGAGCTATATACTATTTCATTTCGTCATTAAAATAAATCCACAGAATTACTCAAGGTTGTAAAAAAGTTAACCAGGCCATCCATAATTTGCATTTTAAGGTAACAGGATTAGAATCTACCAGACCCACTATCATAGTATACATTTTAATATCGTTTAGTCAGAATGTTTTCTGTTCTCAAGCAGGATACAGTGTTGTTTAAGGAATAATGATAATAAAAATAAAGAGATTGTCCTTTCCTACTCCTTGAGAATGCCAGGCGTCTATTTCCTCTTCAAGAACTTCAAACTCTTTCCCCTCCTCAGGGCCTCTGGACTTATTATACTCCTAGTCGATCTGATCACATGGACCACGGCCGAATTTGGTCCACTGGAGAAGGGAATGGCAAACAACTTCAGTTCCTGCCTTGAGAACCCCATGAACAGTTTGAAAGGCACAATGATAGGATACTGGATGCGGAATTCCCCAGGTCGGTAGGTGCCCAGTAAGCTACTGGAGATCAGTGGAGAAATAACTCCAAAAGAAATGAAGGGATGGAGCCAAAGAAAAACCAATACCCAAATGTGGATGTGACTAGAGATAGAAGCAAGGTCTGATGCTGTAAAGAGCAATATTGCATAGGAACCTGGAATGTTAGGTCCATGAAACAAGGCAAACTGAAAGTGGTCAAACAGGAGATGGCAAGAGTGAACGTAGACATTCTAGGAATCAGTGAACAAGAATAGACAGTAATGGGTGAATTTAATTCAGCTGACCATTATATCTACTACTGTGGGCAGGAATCCCTTAGAAGAAATGGAGGAGTCATCATGGTCAACAAGACAGTCTGAAATGCAGGACTTGGATAAAATCTTAAAAATGACAGAATGATTACTGTTCGTTTCCAAGGCAAACCAATGAATATTACAGTAATCCAGACCTATGCCCCAACCAGTAACACTGAAGAAGCCGAAGTTGAACAATTCTATGAAGACATACAAGATTTTTTGGAACTAACACGCAAAAAAAGATGTCCTTTTCATTATAGGGGACTGGAATGCAAAATTAGGAAGTCAAGCAACACCTGGAGTAACAGGCAACATTGGCCTTGGAGCACGGAATGAAGCAGGGCAAAGGCTAATAGAATTTTGCCAAGAGAGGGCACTGGTCATAACAAACACCCTCTCCAACAACACAAGAGAAGACTCTACACATGCACATCACCAGATGGTCAACACTGAAATCCGATTGATTATATTCTTTGCAGCCAAAGATGGAGAAGCTGTATACAGTTAGCAAAAACAAGAGCAGGAGATGCCTGTGGCTCAGATTATGAACTCCTTATTACCAAATTCAGACTGAAATTGAATAAAGTAGGGAAAACCACTAGATCATTCAGATATGACCAAAATCAAATTCCTTAGGATTATACAGTGGAAGTGAGAAATAGATTTAAGGGACTATATCTTATAGATAGATTGCCTCATAAATTATGGATGAAAATTCGTGACATTGTACAGGAGAGAGGGACCAAGACCATCCCCATGGAAAAGAAATGCAAAAGGCAAAATGACTGTCTGAGGAGGCCTTACGTATAGCTGTGAAAACAAGAGAAGTGAAAACAAAGGAGAAAAGGAAAGATATCAACATTTGAATGCAGAGTTCCAAAGAATAGCAAGGAGAGATATGAAAACATTTCTCAGCAATCAATGCAAAGAAATAGAGGTAAACAACAGACTAGGAAAAACAGGAGATCTCTTCAAGAAAATTAGAGTTTCCAAGGGAATATTTCATGCAAAGATGGGCTCGATAAAGGACAGAAATTGTATGGACCTAACAGAAACAGAAGATATTATGAAGAGGTGGCAAGAATACACGGAAGAACTCTACAAAAAAGATCTTCATGACCAAGATAATCACGATGGCGTGATCACTCACCTAGAGCCAGACATCTTGGAATGTGAAGTCAATTTGGTCTTAGAAAGCATCACTACGAACAAAGCTAGTGAAGATGATGGAATTCCAGTTGAGCTATTTCAAATTCTGGAAGATGATGCTGAGAAAGTGCTGCACTCAATATGCCAGCAAATTTGGAAAACTAAGCACTGGCCACCAGATGGAAATGGTCAGTCTTCATTCCAATCACAAAGAATGGAAATGCCAAAGAATGACCGCACAATTGCACTCATCTCATACGCTAGTAAAGTCATGCTCAAAATTCTCCAAGCCAGGCTTCAGCAATATGTGAACCGTGAACTCACAGATGTCCAAGCAGATTTTAGAAAAGGCAGAGACACCAGAGTTCAAATTGCCACATCAGCTGGATCATGGAGAAAGCAAGAGAGTTCCAGAAAAGAATCTATTTCTGCTTCATTAACTATGCCATAACTTTTTACCGTGTGGATCACAATAAACTGTGGAAAACTCTGAAAAAGATGGGAATACCAGACCACCTGACCTGCCTCTTCAGAAACCTATATGCAGGTCAGGAAGAAACAGAACTGTACATGACACAACAGACTGGTTCAAAATTGGAAAAGGAGTATGTCAAGGTTCTATAGTCACGCTGCTTATTTAACGTATATGCAGAGTACATCATGAGGAACGCTGGGCTGGAAGAAGCACAAGCTGGAATCAAGATTTCCGGGAGAAATATCAATAACCTCAGATGTGCAGATGGCACCACCCTTATGGCAGAAAGTTAAGAGGAACTCAAAAGCCTCTTGAAGAAAGTGAAAGAAGAGAGTGAAAAGTTGGCTTGAAGCTCAACATTCAGAAAACAAAGATCATGGCATCTGGTTAAATCACTTCATGGGAAATAGATGGGGAAACAGTGGAAAGCGTGTTAGACATTAGTTTTGGGGGCTCAAAAATCACTGAGGATGCTAATTGCAGCCATGAAATTAAAAAAAAAACGCCTATTCCTTAGAAGGAAATTTATGACCAACCTAGATAGTATATTAAAAAGCAGAGACATTGCTTTGCCTACAAAGGTCCGTCTAGTCAAGGCTAAGGTTTTTCCGGTGGTCACGTATGCATGTTAAAGTTGGTCTGTGAAGATGGCTGATCGCTGAAAAATTAATGCTTTTGAATTGTGGTGCTGGAGAAGACTCTTGAGAGTCCCTTGGGCTGCAAGAAGAACCAACCAGTCCATTTTAAAGGAGGTCAATCCTGGGTTTCATTGGAAGGACTGATGCTGAAGCTGAAACTCCAATACTTTGGCCACCTCATGTGATAAGTTGACTCACTGGAAAAGACTCTGACGTTGGGAAGAATTGGGGGTGGGAGGAGAAGGGGACGAAAAAGAATGAGATGGCTGATGGAATCACCAACTAGATGGACTTGAATTTGACTGAATTCTGGAAGTTGGTGATGGACAGGCAGGCCTGGCATGCTGTGATTCATGGGGTCACAAAGAGTCGGACACTACTGAGCGACTGAACTGAAACGAAATGAATTGATGAATTGATTCTCTTTTTATCCTCTTTTCTTTTTTAGGAGAATTACTTTGTCAAGGAAAAGTGGTGTCCTTTTCATTCCATAACTACTTCCTGAAGTGATGGGGCTTCATCCCTAAATTTATCAGCATTTCTTCTAACCCTCATATTGAGTCTGTGGTCCAGAGGTGCCAAGTAATATTTGGGAGAGGCTGCGGCAATTGTAGCAGACTGTACATTTGTGACTTAAAAACTTTCACACAGTTAGAAACAAACCCTGTTATAAAGTTAGAGATGAAATATAAAATAGTCATTAAACCAAATTAAAGCCCAATCAAAATCAAGAGTTACATTATGTCCATAGTTACATGAGTCCGTTTTAGGACTTATAGGTATCTTCAGATCAAGAATTATCACATAGGATTTTTGTGTTGAAGTCATTCACAGAGTTGAAAAAGGGCCTTTCCTTGAATTGAAGAATCCCAACATGGGAGGCTGCCTTCAACTGATGAGGAGGTGGAAAAGCTGAAACCTGAGTCACATAGTTAATTCTATAGCTTGAGGATCTATGCTAATATCTGTGCATAAAATTGGTGTGTCATTGAGAAAATCCATTTTTTTTTTTTTTTTTTTTTTTTGCAGAGGGGTGGGGAGTCTGAGCCTCCGTTAAAGGTACGGGTAAATTTTCAACTAATGGTTCTCTGTTTCCTGAGTTAGCTTATGTAGATGCCTCTTAATGATATCATTACACTTTTTCTACCTTTCCTGAAGATGGGAGTTGGGTTAGTGATATTCTATTCATATAACTTTTCACACTCCTGCAGTTACAAAAGTTTTGAAAATGGAGCCACTGTTGCTCTGAATTGTAGAGTTTAAGATTCCACTTACATCATGAGAAGTCAGTACAGTAAGATTTTGTCCATTCCTTAAACTCAGGCTGTAATGGATACTGCTTTTGACATGAAAAGAGGTCTTTGAGCATGGTATACACAGGGTCTTTGAGGTTGGTAACAACAGGAACAGCATTTGCGCTCGACCCATACTTTTCCCATCAGCCCACATCCTAGCATTTACATTATTGTCCATATTAAAAAAAGGGTTCCGTATTATGAAAACAGGGGCCTGGACCTTGTTCAGCATATTCCTCCCCAAAGGGATAAGAGAGGCTCTGGCATTATTAGGAACCCATGAGGAAATAAAAGACAATCCGAGTTGCAGCTTAATGGATGAATGAAATAACAGCGTTTGGCTCATCCTGACAGCTCCATTATAACAGTGGATGGGAGGAAATTGGACCAGAGGCTTCAGTGAGTACAGAGAAACTTGCGGTGGCTTCCAAAAGGAATCAACAGATTAGCCCCCGCACAGTGCTTAATACATGGTGTTCTTAAGATACTATTAAGATGAGGGCTTTTGTGTTCTCCCAATCCTCTTGAGAGTTTGATGACTGGGGCCTATATCTCAGAGGTCAGTCTCTCTCTAGTGTGGTCTTTTGCAGACAAGACAGAGAGCCAGAGGTGTCTTGGATGCCTGAAGGGAATCCCTCTGGAGATGACCATCCCTTTTCACCTGTGTCTCTCTGATTATTTTTCTCAGGCTGTTTCAGAGCAGTTCTAACAGACATTGTTGGGGCTTCAGTCTTTTGCTGAATTTTTTATCTCTGTTTCCTCCCCATATTCTTTACAATGATATAGCATCTGAAATGTTTGCAACAGTTGTTCAAGGTTTCAGTCCAGTTCAGTAGCTCCGTTGTAACTCTTTGCCACCCCATGTATCACATCACACCAGGCCTCCCTGTCCATCACCAACTCCTGGAGTTCACTCAAACTCATGCCCATCGAGTCGGTGATCACATCAAGCCATCTCATTCTCTGTGGCCTCTTCTCTTCCTGTCCCCAATCCCTCCCAGAACAAGAGTCTTTTACAGTGAGTCAATTCTTCACATGAGGTGGGCAAAGTATTGGAGTTTCAGCTTTAGCATCAGTCCTTGCAATGATCACCCAGGACTGATCTCCTTTAGAATGCACTGTTTCGATCACCTTGTAGTCCAAGGGACTCTCAAGAGTCTTTTCCAACCGCACAGTTCAAAAGCATCAATTCTTTGGCTATCAGCTTTCTTCACAGTCCAACTCTCACATCCATACCTGACCACTGGAAACACCATAGCATTGACTAGACAGACATTGTTTGGCATAGTAATGTCTCTGTTTTTTAATATGCCTTCTAGGTTGGTCATAACTTTCTAAGGATTAATTTTGTACAATTACTTGTTTTCGTAAATTATGGAAGACATCTGGAGCCAAATGAGAGAGAAATCTATTTTTAGATTAATTTATCTTTCTGTATTATTAAGGTGAATGTCTGTAAAATTATGGAGAGATTCCCGTAGTCTATATAGGAATGTACTAGAATTTCCTTGTCTCCCTATTCTATGTCAGCCAACTTAGCATAGTTTAAAATCAGTGGGGGGCGGGTGGTGGTGAGGGGTGTGATCCTAAGATGACAGAGGAATAGGACGGGGAGACCAACTTCTCTCCCACAAATCCATTCAAAGAACATTTGAACACTGAGCAAATTGCACAAAAAAATTTCTTTACTCTGGCAGAGGACAAAAGACACCCAGAAACAGAGTCAATTTTCTTCAAAGGAGGTAGAACAGAATATAAAAGATTAAAGGAGAAAAAAAGAGTTAGTGATGGAGATCCATCCCAGAAGGGGAGTCTTAAAGTGGAGCAGTATCCAAATACCAGAAACCCTTTCTCCGGCAGATCTGTGTGGTGATTTGGAATCTCAGAGGGCAACGAACCTCGGAGGAAAAACACATACATACATATATAAATACAAAAAACCCACAGATTATGTGGCTAACAACAACACTCAGCAGAGAAGTACACCCAGACACTCGCATCTACCACCAGGGAAAAGGAGGCTGAACAGTGAAGAGCAGGCTACATTGCTTAATGTAAGGACCAGGCCTGAATGCCCTGAGGGCAATCTGACGGAGCTATCATGAGAAAACAACTTTAACTGTGTGATAGCTAGGTAAGGGAGTGAGGGGTGGAAAGAGAGGGAGATCTATCCCGCAAAAAGACCTAACATACTACAATGGACTGGAATGAGTGAATTTAACTCAGATGACCATTATATCTACTACTGTGGGCAGGAATCCCTTAGAAGAAATGGAGGAGCCATGATGGTCAACAAGAAAGTCCGATATTCATGACTTGGATGCAATCATAAAAACGACAGAATGATTTCTGTTCATTTCCAAGTCAAACCATTCAATATTGCAGTAATCCAAGCTTATGCCTCAATCAGTAACGCTGAAGAGTCCGAAGTTGAATGATTCTATGAAGACCTACGAGACCTTTTAAAACTAACACCCAAAAAAGATGTCCTTTTCATTATAGGGGACTGGAATGCAAAAGTAGGAAGTCAAGAAACACCTGGTAAATTTGGCCTTGGAGCACAGAATGAAGCAGGGCAAACAAAGACTAATAGAGTTTTGCCAAGAGGAGGCACTGGACATAACAAAAACCCTCTTCCAACTACACAAGAGAAGACTCTGCACATGGACATCACCAGATTGTCAGAACCGAAATCTGATTGATTATATTCTTTGCAACCAAAGATGGAGAAGCTCTATACAGTTAGTATAAAGGCCAGGAGCTGCCTGTGGCTCCAATTATGAACTCCTTATTGCCAAATTCAGACGGAAATTGAAGAAAGTAGGGAAAACCACTAGACCATTCAGATATGACCTAAATCAAATCACTTATGATTATAAAGTGGAAGTGAGAAATATACGGGACTAGATCTGATAGATTGCCTGATGAACTATGGATGAAGGTTCGTGACATTGTACAGGAGAAATGGACCAAGACCATACCCAAGGGAAAGAAATGCAAAGAGCAACATGGCTGTCTGAGGAGGCCTTACATATAGCTTTGAGTAGAAGAGAAGCAAAAAGCAAAGGAGAGAAAAAAAAGATATAAGCATCTGAATGCAGAGCTCCAAAGAATAGCAAGGAGAGATAAGAAAGATTTCATCAGTGGTCAATGCAAAGAAATAGAGGGAAACAACAGATTAGGAAAAACAAGAGATCTCTTAAAGAAAATTAGAAATATCAAGAGAATATTTCATGCTAAGATGGGCTCGATAAAGGACAGAAATGGTGTGGATATAAGAAAAGCAGAAGATATTAAGAAGAGGTGGCAAGAATACACAGAAGTACTGTACAAAAAAAATCTTCACGACCAAGATAGTCAGGATAACGTGATCATTGACCTAGAACCAGACATCTTGGAATGTGAAGTCAAGTAGGCCTTAGAAAGCATCACTACGAATATAGCTAGTAGAGGTGATGTAATTCCAGTTGAGCTATTTCAAGTCTTGAAAAATGATGCTGTGAAAGTGCTGCACTCAATATGCCAGAAAATTTGGAAAATTCAACAGTGTTCACAGGACTTGAAGAGGTGAGTCTTCATTCCAATCCCATAGAAAGGCAATGTCAAAGATTGCTCAAACTACCGCACAATTGCACTCATCTCACACGCTAGTAAAGTCATGCCCAGAATTCTGCAAGCCAGGCTTCAGCAATATGTGAACCGTGAAATCCCAGATGTTCAAGTAGGTTTTAGAAAAGGTAGAGGAAACAGAGATCAAATAGACAACATGCGCTGCATCATGGAGAAAGCAAGAGAGTTCCAGAAAAACATCAATTTCTGCTTCATTGACTACGCCAAAGCCTTTGACTGTGTGGATCACAATAAACTGTGGAACATTCTGAAAGAGATGGGAATAACAGACCACATGACCTGCCTCTTGAGAAACCTGTATGCAGGTCAGGAAGCAACAGTCAGAACTGTACATGGAACAACAGACTGGTTTCAAGTAGGAAAAGGACTACGTCAAGGCTGTATATTGTCACCTTGCTTATTTAACTTATATGCAGAGTACATCATGAGGAACGCTGGGTTGGAAGAAGCACAAGCTGGAATTAAGATTGCTGGGAGAAATATCAATAACCTCAGATATGCAGATGACACTACACTTTTGGCAGAAAGTGAAGAGGAACTCAAAAACCTCTTGATGAATGTGAAAGAGGAGAGTGAAAAGGTTGGCTTGAAGCTCAATATTCAGAAAACAAATATCATGGCACCTGGTCCCATCACTTCACGGGAAATAAAGGTAAAACAGTGGAAAAAATGTCAGACTTTATTTTTTGGGGCTCCAAAATCACTGCAGATGCTGATTGCAGCCATGAAATTAAAAGATGCTTACTGCTTGGAAGGAAAGTTATGACCAAACTTGATATTATATTAAAAAGCAGAGACATTACTTTGCCAACAAAGATCTGTCTAGTCAAGGCTATGGTTTTCCCATGATCATGTATGGATGTGAGAGTTGGACTGTGAAGATAGCTGATCGCCAAAGAATTGATGTTTTTGATGTGTGGTGTTGGAGAAAACTCTTGAAATTCCCTTGTACTTCAAGGATATTCAACCAGTCCATTCTAAAGGAGATCAGTTCTGGTTCATTGGAAGGACTGATGCTAAAGCTGAAACTCCAATACTCTGGCCACCTCATGCGAAGAGTTGACTCACTGGAAAAGACTCTGATGCTGGGAAAGGTTGCGGGTGGGAGGAGAAGGGGATGACAGAGAATGAGATGGCTGGATGGCATCACCAACTCTGCAGACACGAGTTTGAGTGAACTCCGGGAGTTGGTGATGGACAGGGAGGCCTGGAGAATTGGTGGCTGCTTTTAGGCCTACTATGGTGTTATCAGATTTTACTCTCTAGTCAAGGTTGTATCTTCTGTGATTCATGAGGTCGTGGAGAGTCGGACACGACTGAGCGACTAAACTGAACTAAACTGAACTGAAGCTCCAATTGTTTTCAAGATTTTGGATCATTTTCAGTATCATTTTTTGGAATTCTTTATCATGTAGTTTCCCAATCTCTTCCTCTATCGGGGTCCAGCCCCGATATGACCCAGGGTATCCTCGGGATGAACGGCGTCGGCGTCAGAGAGAGAGAGAGAAAGAGAGAGAGAGACAGGGGCTGATGATTCCTTGGTTTACGCTGGAAACCAATAAAACCCCAGCACGGGGCTTGCTCTGTTTACGTAGGCCGCAGGCGCCCTCTCGAATCACTGGAGGCACCCCACCAGGGCACCCCCTCGAGTGGGTCTTAGAAGCCCAGGCAGATAAGTAAACTCAGAGGGCCCAGTGCTCCAAGGATCTCAACCAGAAAAAGGAGAATAGAGAAAAGGATGGAAAAAGAGAAAGAACGACACGGGGAGACCGAGCTTCAGTGAGCAAGGCCCAAAACTTTATTTTCCAGTGCTGCTTTTATACCCTAAGTTATGCGCATAAGAATCAGAGAAAGGGAGGTATAGATTCACACCAAAATCACGTGGGGTCAGCAGTCTTGACCCTTATCAGGATCAGGGCTTATTTTTGTGTGATAAAAGTTTTAGGTGATTTACATCATCTTCTGGCCAGGGGGCCTGCTAACAGTTTTATGGCCCTCTCTCCTGACAATAGGTTAGTTAGCAAGTAAAAGACTTTTCTTTTAAGGTGACTTTCCTAAAGTTAGGTGGTAGACACATAACAAAGTTACATTCCTATAAGGCACCGGTGTAGTGAGCTGCAAGAAAGGAATTTATTAACTTAAGATCTGATGTGGTTAAATCAAAGGATTAATATATTTCCAAGGATACAATAGAGGAAACTGCAGCAAGCATTGATTCAACAATGAAATCTTTTCTAGTACTATTCTAGTGATTTTAACTTCTTCAACAGATTCCTGTATTTTAGGATATTAGGCTTTCTGTCCTTGCATGGCTGGGAGGCTATAAACAGTCACACTCATAGTTGTAAGAGCCCGGACAAACTTGTCATGCAAGTTAGAAAGCTATCAGAGGGGCTTGGATTGGAACACTCCTATTAAGCCGAGGAGAACTTTTAAACTACAGCTCTGAATTAATGTTTTCAGAGAAAGGTGGTTGGGGGGAAGCCCCTGTAAGTATTAGAGGACTTGGTAAGAGGCGTAAGATAGTAAAGCAGTCAGACTCCAGTTTTCTTTGGGGTAGATGCTCAGGTAAGTCCAGGGGGTTCCTCGAGCCCTGATTAGCCTTTGCCCGTCAGGCCTCTTCCCCAGTTGACCTTTGCCACAGGTAGGATTTCCCTCGCTGGCTCCCGGCATTCCTCTTTTATTTGGGTTGGTGGGCATTTATCCTGTTCCCTTACTTGTTGAGGAGGAGGAGTCTGGTGGTCTACAGTCAATGGGATTGGAAAGAGTCAGACAGGACTAGGCGACTTCACTATTCATTTTGTCTTGTTTTACTATTAGGATGATTGTAGTCTTATAGAATGAGTTTGGAAATTTATCTTTCTATTCAATTTTCTGCAAGAATTTGAGTAAGATAGGTGTTAGCTGTTATCTACATTTTGGGGAGAATTCATCTGTGAATTCGACTGATCCTTGGTTTTTGTTTGCTAGATTTCTGATTACAGTTTCAATTTCCTTGCTTGTGGTGGATCTATTAAGATTTTCTATTCATTCATGGTTCATGTTTGGCAAATTAGACTTTTCTACGAATTTTTCATTTCTTCCAAGTTGCCCATTTTATTGGTATATAGTTGCTGATAGTCTCTTATGATCCTTTGTATTTCAGTGTTGTCATTTGTGATTTCTCCATTTTTGTTTCTAATTTTGTTGATTTCATTCTTCCCTTTTGTTTCTTGATGAGCTTGGCTAATGGTTTGTCACTTTTATTTATCTTCTCAAGAACCAACTTTTCCTTCTTCTTTTTTTTTTTCCTACGTTCTCTTTTCTTTCTTTTTTAATTTCTGCCCCAATTTTTAAGGTTTCTTTCCTTCTATTAACCCTGGGGTTGTTAATTTATTCCTTTTCTAGTTGTTTTAGAGGTGCAGTTTATTCAAATCCCTTATGAGTATGCAGTGGAGGTAAGAAATGGATTTAAGGGACTCGATCTGATAGATCGAGTGCCTGATGAACTCTGGACGGAGGTTCGTGACATTGTACGGGAGACAGGGAAAAGACCATCCCCATGGGAAAAAAAAATTGCAAAGAAGCAAAATGGCTGTCTGAGGAGGCATTACAAATAGCTGTGAAAAGAAGAGAAGTGAAAAGAAAAGGAGAAAAGGAAAGATGTAAGCATCTAAATGCAGAGTTCCAAAGAATAGCTAGTAAGAAAGCCTTGCTCAGCCATCAATGCAAAGAAATAGAGGAAAACAACAGAATAGGAAAAACAGGAGATCTTTACAAGAAAATTAGAGATATCAAGGGAACATTTTATGCAAAGATGGACTCGATAAAGGACAGAAATTGTTTGGACCTAAAAGTAGAAGATATTAAGAAGAGGTGGCATGAATACACAGAAGAACTGTACAAAAAAGATCTCCATGACCAAGATAATCACGATGGCATGATCACTCATGTGGAACCAGACATCACGGAA